>NC_136616.1:27297880-27682880 GCF_933228915.1 Telmatherina bonti | reverse complement strand
ATTTCAGTCATTCAGCTCTACAACGTGTTACTTTAGTGTTCCCTGTATTTTTTGGAGCTGTGTAGTTTGTGTACATACACATACATACAAAAAGGAAAGAAAAATACATGATCATAATAACATTGCATCATGTGATTGCTTAAAGAAGTTTGAAAAAGGAGTGGGAAGAAGTATACACTTCATTAAAATACATTTTAATGTGTATATTTCTATCATTTCTGAGTAAAACTTGCATCATTAAAAGAAAAAAATATTGTGTAATTATTATTATTATTTATAATGCAAATGACAAAATTACTAACAAATATTAGTATATTTATAATTTATAATAAAAGTTAATACATTGATTATCATTCTAATATATTATAATTGTAATTTTAATATTTAAAATAACATTTAAAACATTGATTACTATTATTATTATAAATAAAATGGACAAAAATGACAAAATTATCATGAAATTATAAATCGATAAAGTATCAGTTGTTGATTGGTTTCATGTGGTTTTGAGTGGTTTTTCCACAAATGATCACAAACTTCTGTAACAATTTGCAGGACAGAAGCCAAATCTCAAAATAATAAATGTCCTCATGGGAATGGCTCGTAACAGAAACACCTCACTGTTCTCTGTCCGTTTCTGAGGATCATTTCCACGTTACTGCTACAATATCTGCTCATTACAGATGGGCCGGTCTGACGTTCACATGACTTGAGGTTCTCCTTACAAGTCCTGAATCTGCAGGGATATTTTTATAAGCCCCAACCGACTCATTTCATCAGCCGCCAAAATAGCTGCGTTCCTATGAATGCATCCCATTTCCATTCCAAAAGGCTGCAGCTGTGATTGACGTGTCCTTGTTCTCTGGTTTACATTAGATGTGAAAATAATTGGCACCTGCACTCATGCACATGCTCTGAAGCCAGGAAAAAGCACAGCAGCAGAGGTTTCATTTCATTTCACCCTGGAGTCTGATCCTCTATTCACTCCAGATGTGGAGGCATGCACGCACACACACACACACACACACACACACACACACACACACACACACACACACACACACACACACACACACACACACACACACATCTATCGGAAATAGCTTGGAAGATTAATACAGACTAGAGATGTGTCATATCATCATATTGTACAGCTGCAGACAAGTAGAGACGAGTGGCTCTGCATTGATATTTCTCTCACGCATAAATAAGCCCTCATAGATATGGAATATAAAGTAAGAATGTCTGATTCAACATCCCATTGCCTTCACCTCATCCTTTTCTCATCGTCTCATCCTCTCAATATCCCTTTGCTGCTCTGCACACATTTCTTCTGGCGTTTTCCGTAGCTAGTTATCCTGGAAGAGAGCCTATTGAAGTACATTAAGAACCCAGTCTCCCCAGCCGGCCCTGGCCGATTGGATGTGATCTCGGAGGTTTAGAGGGTGTGTGATGCCCAGGGAAAGTAATTGCTTGTGTAATTGCACTCTGGGGGGAAAGGTAGAGCAGTAGGTCCTGAATTCATCCTTCTACCTGCCCTCAGGCTGCATGGACAATTCTCATCCCAGCATGCATCCATTCTCTGCAGCCTCTCATAACCACCCTCCCTCTCTAACACCCAAGTGAGTGAGAGAGGAGGGGGGGGCACAGGTGAAGCAGTGAGTCAGGCCAGAAAAGCTCTGCAAGGTGCTGAGGAGACAGATGGAGGAGGAGATTAGGAGGAACAAGGAGGCGTCCTGCTGATAACCTGAGAAGGCTGGCGTGGGAGGGGGAGATGAAGGCATGCAGAGGACTTGAAAGCCAAAATCCAAGTTAGGAAAGATGTGTTTGTTGTGTGTGAAAGTGTGTGTTTTTTGTGACAGAGGTCCTCATAGAGATGGTAAAATCTTCTCAAGTGACAATGTGGAGCAAATAGGAAGGGATTTGTGCCCGGAAAGCTCGCTAACATGCAGTTAGAGGAAAGAAACTCCACGAAAAAATCCCATAATTTACTACATTCGTTGCAATAAATAAATAACTCTGTAGTCATATTGCCAAAACCTAATTAAACTGGGCTCAGTTTTACTTTTTCAAAAAAGATAAAAGACTAGACACAAACCGCATTCTCCTGGGTAAAAAGTCCTACACACTCGTTCATAAAAGCCTCCTGCATTTACAGAAATAATACTTCTTAATACTCTCTCAACAGACTTCCTAAAAGTTCCTGGCAGAGAGCCCTGAAGGCAAACTTCCCACAACTTCTGCAGGTGATCATCACCTTTCAGAGACTTTTCTGGGAGTCTTAGGAAAAGACAAAATGCAACTCTGCATCAATTTGTCTCTCTACATTTTCCTGTGTTCTTACTGGAAATGCAATCATTATAAGTTAAATAAGTCATTTGTACCTTTATTGTTAAGCATTATAAATAGTTGACTTGTTTCCTGAAGCACCGAGACAATAAATGTAATTTTAGCAAATGTTCCAGCTCCACATTTGTCAAAGAGTTTTTCATAAATGAATGTAAATGCAGCGTACTAATGAGTATGAATGAGGCAGGAGAGTTGTGTTCAGAGGATTTATTTGAAGTAACAATGCGAAACACATGGCAGTGAGGGATCAATGTGGCTCAATGATGTTTTTAAAGGGGTAATATACGACGTAAGGAAACGGCTGTGAGCTGCGGCAACTCTGACTAAAACACAGCCAAAACTGAGAGTCAGACTTAAGTTGCAGCCTTTTAAACAGCTCATAAATCTCTATGTTGCAGATAAAAGGGGCCAATTTGGACTCAGATCGTATTCGGGATAGGGTTTTTAACAGAAGTAGGTGTCGGAGAGGAAAATAGTAGTTACAAAACAGAAAAATTGTTAGTAATTATTTTTCACCAAGCTAATTTGCGCGTAAAGAGCGTGTAATGGAAGATACGCACTTTCTTGCCTCTTATAATTGAAGCGGAAGTGGTCACTTTTTTTTTTTCTTTACAAAATGCAGTGACTATGTTCTTCTAAGAAGTTATTTTTGTGTCACGTTAGATTGTTTTGTGACTGTTTCACACTTTTCTGTGAAACTGGGTCCATTATTTAGTTAAAAACTTTGCTTGCTTCTATGCTGTTGATGCACGTGTGTTCGTGTGCAGATAGGTCTGTGATAACAGAGAGAGCGGATCTGCACTATTTCTTCACATAGCAAATAATTTCTTGCTGCTTTAATAGGATTTTTTAAAAAGGATATTATGTTGGATGAATGTAGAACAACACCAGAAGGTAAAAAAAAAAGCACAGTGCCCCAGTTCTGCTCACATGTTCTAATGGTGAAAGCTGTTTGATTTCTTCGTTCTGAGGGTGTGTGAGGGGTTGCAAACAAAGCAGTCTGAAAGGAGATTTGTATGCTTATGTAATTATGTTTCTCTTGTCAAAGTCAGGTTCTTTTTTTTCTGACTCTTGTAAAATCTTTGATTAAATTTTTACTCTGACAAACTGCATCCATCTTCCCTTGAGTTTTTGTCAGATGAAGCAGCCTGAAAAGTTTCGGTTTAAAAATAAGCCTCTGAATCTGATAACTTAGTTTGTACAAGGTTGCAAATACATTCACAGAGAAAAACTTTCATTCTTCCTCAAATGATTTTTTTTTAATTTTTTACCACAAATCATTGGAGTTTGAATGTGGCTTTTTGGGAAACAGAGTCAAAACAGAACCCAGTTTTCTTGGTGCTTTTTGTGAAGCTTTCAAGCTCCACATTTTGACCTTCCCCTGTGGATGGAATTGCTCATCTGTCAAAGAGATGTTTAGTTTGCTATCACCTGACTGAAGCCTAGACTTCAGGTCCTGTGATAACAGGCAGTCATGCATGTCTCTGTTCAGGGATGGTCTCAGGTGTCCAATGAGAAAGGGCTCTTTTATTCCCGTCCAGCCATCCGGGAAGTCCTGCCGGCACTGAGGGATGGCAGGGTGAGATTTAGGGCTGTCGTTTCCAATCATTCTTCCCTGAGACAAAGCAAAAAGAAATTCATTTACTTGTTTTTTTTAGTTAGTTTTGGATCCCAAGTTCCAAGGACACTGAATAATTATGCAGATTTAGCAAATCACAAGAGCTGGTGTTGTCTTTAATGTGATGAAATAAGACCTAAATTTGGGTAAATTTGGATTAAGGGCTAGTGTTGCAGCCTGAAGAATGGTGGTGTGTGTGTGGTTAATGGACAGTCCCCTCAAGTATAGCAAAAGCCACACAAATAGACTGGCTCAATATGCAAATGTAGGTAAATGTGTGAGAGGTTGTCTGTCTGATGCACATTGTTTACTGCTGCAGAATCCATATGGGCGGTGTGTGTGTCACGTGTTGCTCAGCCTCTCTCTCCCTCCTGCCCTTATTTAGTCCCCCCCCCCACCCATCCCTCTGTGTCACAGGCAGCCATGGGGAAGCGTAGCAGCAGAACAGTGTTTTGCTGCTGCGGTGTGTGTGTGTGTGTATGTGTGTTGGAAGAGTGAAAAAGAGGTGGGAGCACACAAAGATAGACAGATGCTGAAGGATAAAAATGTGCAGCTGAGATAAGGGTGCCATAACCTAACCACGACCCACATGCTCACCATAGACTGTGTGATCCTCACACACACACACACACACACACACACACACACACACACACACACACACACACACACACACACACACACACACACACACACACAAACACATGCACACATCCGTACCACCCTTGGTGTGAATTTTATTCCCATCAGGGTGCATGTTTTCCTGTCTGAGGTCTGTGTACCGGTGTTTCCATCAATGTCTGTGTTGATTTGTGTGTGTACATATGTGTGTGCGTGTGTGTGCATCAGTCTTCGTTTAACCTTAATCCTGACACTACATGCATCATATCAACCATGCACTTACTGTAATTGCTTATGTTTTTCAGCTACGCATGTTTGATGAAAGCAATGCTTGGGGTTGCGCTAATGCAAGAATGTGTGTTTATAGTACGTAATGTGAGAATGTGTGTGTGTGTGTGTGTGTGTGTGTGTGTGGTGGAATCTGGCAGCTGGTGCAGACTGTAGCAACAGCCACCAGGGAGAGGATGTGGTTATGAAGAAGAGTTGAAGGTCGGTGCAGTAAATGAGGTCAGCCTGAATAAATGAGCACTAATAAACCCCAACATACCAGCAATGGGTGAAAATCAAGCAGAGGACTCCATCCTCTTGCATATCGCCGCACGCGGTGCGTTCAGGTATCCCAACGGCACTGCATATCTGCTGCTTGTGGTTTCTTACAGCTCAGTGGTTTTTAAGACTAAAGAAAAATCACAAGCCAGCCAGTTTTCCCACACAGATAAATTCCCAGACAGAGCAGAAGGTTTGTTTTCCATGCCAGCTCCACCTCTGAACCGCCGTTGTCTCCAAACCGGTCTAGCTTCCTCCACTACATTTAGCTCTGTCATCTACCGTGCCAAGGTTTCTGGAGGTCAGAGAAACAGAAAACAGCTCCATCTCTGCTCTTTCTTTCCTTTTCCTCTCCTTTCTTTCGCTCTGTCCATCTCGACAAAACCGCCTCCCTGTGTTTGTTTCTTGTTTGGATGTCAGAGTCTGCAATTACAAGTCTTGACGAAAGCATGCTGTAATTTTGCAATGCAAAGGGAAATGCCTGGGCTTTTGTCTTTTCTTCCAGATTTTTCATCAGTCTTCAGACTCTAGTTTACTCCCCCTGCAAGATCACTCATCTGTTTTGCTGCAGTGCCCTTGAGCATGACACCAAATCAGCTTTAGATGTGTATTTTCCTCAGACATAATTTCCCCTTACTTCTTCATCCTTAGTGCTGATACTCGCCTCTGTCTCTGAGTCACTTTCATTTCCCTGGCTGTGCAGGAACAGCAGGAGGTGTTGGTGGGGTGACAAGCTTTTTCCCTCTCCGTTGATGTGAAGGGAAATACTTTCAATGACAAATATTAAAAGTCTCTTCCTCTCCTTGTTTTTGTCTCTCAGTGGGTAGCCGTAGCTGTGTTGCACTAGGCTACAGTTTGGGGAGCTGATGGATCGCTACACTAAAGCATTGCTGGTAGGAGTGGGAACCATGCGGATCAAAAGTCCTCATGAAGGATTGATTTCTTGGATGGAAATGTCATGTAAGCACTACAGTGTGACGACAGTAAAACTCCTACGACAGAAAAATCATGCATTATGCCATTAAATGCTGCAGTATAGTTGAAGAAAAAGATGTCAAGTTCTGTAAAAGTCCTCGACTCTTAGCTCAGAAGAAGACTTAATGTGCTGCAAAGTGCCAAACACTTCTGTCTTGAACTGTTGTTCCCTAAAATTTAAGTTTTCAGGTGGAGGTTTTAAAAAAATACAGACAGTAAAATGTGTGTGAGGTTGAGGGACATGTGTGAACAGTTTGTACCAGCGAAGAAGAAGAGGCTGAATTTACTTGAATTTTTAACCAAAATCCCATCAAATAATTGAAAGACTGCAATGCAGAAGTCTTAAAATCCTGTAAAATAACATCATATCAAGGGGATTCTTGATCCTGCGACCCCTTTCCTAAATTCCTCCTCTTGATGCCTCTGTCTTCATTCCTGCAGGTAGGGTCAGTGCCCCTTTTTTCTTTTGGTGATCAAAGAGTATGGTCATCTAGCCACATAGACGCCCCCCAGCACCCCGGCTGAAGAGGGAGAACCACTTGCTGATCCATCAAGGAAAAGGGGCGCAATACCTTTACAAATCAGAGGGATTGAGCCAAGAGGAGGATTGGGCCTTTGTTTCTCCAGTAAGTCTCAGTCTCATGCACCTGAACTGCCACATGAGGGCAGTGCAGCCACAGCTTTGACAGTCCTCCCATCTCCTGTGTGTAAAATGGTATTAGTGGCCAGACAGGGGCCTCAGTGTAAACACTGGTGTGTGTGGCCCTCAGCAGAGCATGTCACCCAGCCCCTCAGTGCTACTCATCAAGCTAAACTGCCCGCTTTGAAGTGGATGTCAGGACTTTTCCCCGCACTCTTGTCAACTGGTGGGCAGACAAGAGGACCACATGCTCCCACACATGCAGAAGGGATTCTTTTTGTTTAGACTGGGCTGTAGATGGATGAGGTGAGGTCGGTTCAGCGATTCCCATCATTTTCTTCTGGAGGAGACATTTACCCCACCTCTCCTCCCCTCCCCCATGAAATATGCAAGTAACTCAAGTTGTGGGTGTGTAATTGCACTTTTTCCCAAAATGATGCTATAGCTTTCCTTTAATACATCCACAGGGAGCCGTGGTGGGAGCTCATGCTGTTCTTTGAGATATACTTCTTTTATAAGTGCTTCTATAGAATATGGCTTCAATGTGACATTTGCATAATATCCTTCTAAAATTGCATTTGGAGCTTGTTTTTTTTTTTTTTTTTTCTTCAGTTCAACCTGCTTGTGGTGCTCAGAAAATGCATTGAGGGCGCTGTTGCTCTTTCATCAGCAGATTTGACAGCGCACGTTGGTGAGAGTCTGGAGCAGTGGGGGGGTTGTTCTTCAGTGTTTGAAAGAAGGCAGAATAGAGCGCCGGGGAGTCCAAGGGTCCGAGTCAGGGGCCCCTCCTTAAACTTCTTAGAGGAGGAGGAGAGATGAGGCGCTGAAAAGGGACTCGATACCACCCCCCCACCCCCCCCAACTCCGCAAAAGCCTGGAAGAATTGCGCTCCATCAGTGCGCCCTGCCTGCCAGTCGGAGGATGGGGATTTTTTTCTCCCCCCATTCATTCACATCCCCTTTTTCTCTCCTCCTCTCAAACAAGCCAGTCGGTCTGTCAGTGCGCTGCGAGCATTAGGGCAAGTCAAACCGGTGGGATTTGAGGCAGAGAGACGGATGAGATAGCGCACGCAGCGCGTTCCTCCAGCCGAGAAGCGACGCGTTCAGCTCTCCAAACGATGCGCCACATCAGACAGACGTCCATTTCCAGCTGGGACTGATGCTCACACCGTTCATCTTCTTTTTATTTTCGTTTTTAATCACTTCACAAGTTTCACGTCGGCCTGCGTGTGGCTTGATAGGAGTGGACACGCTTTTCTAGCTCTTTGGTTTGTTTCTCTCAGTTTTCTTCTGTTTTTATTTTGTTCGAATCCATTTTTTTGGATTTTTTTCATCGATTTGGATGTCCATCTTGTCATTTTTGCTATTTTCAGCGAATGTATTTTGAAGGATTTATATATATTTTTAAAACAAAGAGACAAAAAAGGAGAGGATTGTAATGCGCATAGACTGATCCCACCGAGCATCAACATGTCTTTATGAGGATGGAGCTGTGGACACGAGTGACATCTTTTTCGTTTTAGACGTTTAATCTCACCAGTTTTGGCCTCATATCGACTGTGCTCTGACAACAGACTGACAGTATTTCTTTCCAGCCAAGCCTGATATGTTTGGAGGAAGATCTTTGTGAGCAAACGAGGTAATGGGAGAGAAATCAGACAGAGTCGGCAAAGAGAACAAGGGAACATTGTTCGGAAAAAAGACAATTAGGGTGCACCGTAAGGCAACAGAAATTGCTCTTTGGAGGCATTAATTCTTCTTTTTTTCTTTCTATCTGTTTTTTTTTTCTTTTCGAAATTCCTCTTCTGTGGAGTTGTGCTTGCGCACAGGAGTACTGGTTTGGAGAAAGGAAGGCTAATGACAAATTAATGGGAAAGTCATGGGATTGGCACTGAAATAGTACGGCCGTGGACGCGCAGTAAAGCCGTCGTTTCTGGAGCTCCAGACGCACGGATTTGAGCAAGTTTGTCTTCTTTATTCAAGTGTTTGATACTGCGATCCCGCACACTTTGCTCCAGTTTCTTTTTGGATCCATGTGGCTTTGTGCAGCAGGCTCTCGCTTCACACTTTGACTGTCTGCTCGGCTGTAGTCGCGCATCCATTGTTTTGAGTCTCCTTGCAAGAAGCGCAGCAAATAATTCCGTTTAAATGGGGCTGCATATACTGGGAGTCAGGGTTGAAATGGCGTTTCGAAGAAGTGGGAATGGATTGTGGATCCTTCTGGTATTCTTACTGGATTTACTGGGGACAACAGCCAGCAATATGGAGCCCATCTACTGGAATTCCCTGAACGAGAGGTAAGAGCGTTGTAGACCTTAATATTTGACTTCTAAACTAATAACCTTCAGTTTTTTTTAAACTAAAAGGACTCATGAGTAAAAAGAACTTGACTGGGAAGATGATGTAATGGATTCAAGCATCTCTATCAATAAGTAAAGCAACATGACGTGAAGTTAGGGAAAGGGCAGCAGTTTGACACAGTGCATGCGCAAACCTACTTCAGCCCCTCTGAAGACATTATTCTGGTTTCCAAGCGGTCAGTTTGTTGCACGCTCCTTCCAAAAATAACATCATCCAGTCATAATAGTTTCTAATTGAATCCAAACAGAGTAATCTAATAAATGTATAGATCTTGAACTGGAACTGGCTGCTCTGTTGAGCAGCTGCTCTGAATTTGTCACACTCACATTGATTATTGTGGAGAATCCAGCTGCAGTTTCTCTTACTGGAAGTCTCAAACCAAAGCCAGAGATGGAAGATGGAAGCTGTGTTTAGTATAATAAAGACATGTGTGATGCTCTAATTGCTGTTGCTGGATGACCTTGGTTAAAGTCCGGGGCCCGGCTCCCAGGCCTCTCAAACACCCAGTGTGCCCACTCGGCAATGCTCATTTGCATTTTTTTCTTTTCTTTTTTTTTTTTCTGGTGAAGGTGTCAGGCATTAGCTGAGGAAATGCCATTTAAAACACCTCCAGCCCTAACGGCTGACACCACTTTTCTCACACCTCTGCCAATTTCCCCATGTCTTGAGTTGACCTGGTGGCCTCGAGGCGGGCTTTAGAGTAATGAGGCAGCTTGTATGGAGGAAAAGAGATTCATTTCTGGGGATAAATTGGAACAAAGATATTATCCAGCTTGATAAAATTGTCAGCATGGAACACTCTACTTGAATAGCTTGTATTTCTTATCATGGCTACATTTCTATTAATTATCTGGAAGAAATGAGATATTTTAGGCTCGAGCCTCCAGGCCATCCTCAGCCTACACCCCTGCCAGAGGCTCTTCCAGGGGACTAACTTGTTTCCAATGTGTCCATGTGCTGCAGGCTGCAGCCTGCCTTGTCCCTTCACCTCGCCACAGATGTGACCATGCATGGGTCCCTGCTGTGGAGTGAGCCGTGAAGCCCTTAATGAGGGCTTTTTGTCAGCAGTGGGTGGATTCACCCAACAGGGAGTAGAGTTGGACAGGGGTAATTTCCACTGAGAAGCTAAAACTCTGGCTTCTGTGGCCTTACAGGTGATTCCACGGCATTTGTCTCCTAATGGAGTTTAGTGTTAAGTGTATGTCAGGGCTTAGTGAATGGGCCAGGCTGGCAATTAGATGGGTGGTGGCTTTGACGCCAGAATTCACAGTCATTCCCACAGATTTGCTCACTCATATATTTAAAGTACAAAGCCTTTTGTATACTATGAAGCTTATTCATGGAGCTTACTATTCATAGTTAATCAGCTTAGTCATTCCTTGAGTTTATTTTCTTAGTCCTTTTACATACTTTCTTGTACTTGTTTCTCCTTGCTCTCTACTTGACTACAGCTTTACTTTACTTTCAGCCGCCTCAGGGCAAAGTAGCTTTTGGCTTTGGGCTGAAATATGCTCAAAAGCTTGTTCAAATAGGGTGCATCTTCCAATGATAAGCTCCTGAAGCCCACACACATCTGGTTTGTACTTCTGAAATGAGGCGAAAAGTAAGCAGAAGCAGTAGTCTATATCAATCAGGTGCTGGAGAGCATGCATGCTTGACATCTTGTCTGTGCAGCAAATGGACTGTCACGTTGTTAACCTGTAGACCTCTGCTTTGAAGTTCAGACCGTCCACCTGCAGCGTTTCTTCCACCTCCTTTTCCTGTCTCTCTTTTCACCATTGTGAGCACTCATCTCTTTTTTTCTTTTTTTTTTTGCTGTCTTTTTTAATATTTTCTCCATCCGCTGCTGTCTTTATTTCCTGCCCATCCCTCCCCCTCTCTCCACCCCGTCTCCATTACTCTCTCTGTCTTTTTCCCCCTGTCAGTTTCCGTCTGTCTCTATCTCTTCTTCGCTCCGTCACTCTCTCGCTTCACTGCAGTGACCAGACGTAGCAAATTGGAAACATGTGTCACATCCAGCCACTAATTATGGCACTACAGCAGCCACTGATGCACCCAAAAATGTGTTAGGGATGACAGAAGAGAGACGAAAAAAAAATGGGAAAGCCGAAGGTGCGCTTGTGTGCATGATAAATAAAAGCTAAAAGTTTTAGGTTCATCATGTGCTGCATTCACACTTTTATTGACTCCTCCATCAGCTGGAACAACTATGGCTAGATGGGAAAAAAGGAAAACAGAGGTGGGGAAGGAGGAATATAAACAAAGACAGGTGCTGTGAGGTGAAATAGAAAACAGAAGAATAGAGAGGGAGAGCAAAAAGAAGGTAAAGGCACTCCGAACCTTAAGTAAATCAATACCAGTTAAGTCTCAAGTGCCAATACAGTTTCTGCCCGAGGAAGAGGGAACTGAACCGGAACGATCACCTTGGGAAGAACCCCCCCCCCACCACCACCACCCACACATACATTATCCTTATCTCAGCATCTCCCATTATTGGTCTTACATGGGCAGCCTAATGAAAGATCGAATCTTACATTACTGTTAGGGAGTCTGGGGCACGGGGATGGAGCATGCGATGGAGTGGCAGTTGACTAACACAGGTCACATCGCCAGACACACATTTTCAGACACATGCATGAACAGAATATGAACTCAGATCAAGAGAGTATTGGCTTTGGTTACTCCTCTGATCACAGCATATGGAGTTTTGTAGGTTTTGGCCCTCTTGCCAGTTAGATATCAGCGGCTGCTCCGAAGGCCAAAAAAATCATCCACCTCCGTTTTGCTTGCAGCCTCTTCTTATCTCTTTTCATACTTTAATAAGCGATTGTAGATTATTGTAAACGGCTGCTGAGGGTGGGCGTCTCCTCGCTCGTGCTCGCGGTGGCTTGTAATACAACTATTCCCCCTAAGATCCACATTAAAATTTAATCCCCCCCTTCCTGGTTCTCAATAATTCATTAATCGCAGACTAATTGGCGCCGGATAAAAGACTAGCTAACTAGGCTAAGTGTTTCAACTAAAAGAAAAAAAGGAAAAAAAATTGGAATCACTGGAAATGTTCATGGGCACAGGACACTGAGCTCAAAGCGCAATAAGTGTTAGTAGGTCAAACAGGATGTCATATCCAAGGAGCGGCATTCCATTGCCCGAAACTCCACACCCGTTTTCACCCGTGTGAAACACGCCCTTTCATGAATAATGCATGCATCCACACTGTTTGCATTAGCCTACATCCTGAGGTAAAACAGTTAGGCAGTATCCACGGAGTAGTTTTCCACCTTAGCCAGGAGTATAAAAACTAAAAAAAAATTTGAATGTTGTGGAGAGAAGATGAGAATATGAACCATATTTCTAAAGCTGCCCGTTGGCCCGAGCAGGCAACAGCTTTTCCCCTCACTCTCTTTTTCTTCCTACCTCCCTCTCCCTTTGGTGAAAAAGAGGAGTGTTTGCAAGTTTATGAGCTGAGAGCAACAGGAGCTGCGAAGAGAAGTTTCAGCTGATGTGGCAGGATGGAAAGGCCAGGGGAAGGAGAGAAAAGAAAGCAACCAACAAACCCAGGGGCTGACATCGTTCTCCACCCCCCCCCCCCGCCATTTTTCTTCCTTTCTTTGGGCATTGTGGGCAGGCAGATGGACATGCAGGTATGCAGTTAGACTGTGAAAAATCCAGACACATGAACAGACGGCTCCTTTGCAGCCACTCATGCTCGGCAGATGCCGGTGCACATACACATAAATGAGCCTCGTGGGGCTTGACCCTAACCTCCCTCCCTTCCACCTCTGTTGGACACATGTGTAAAGAGTGTGTGGTCCCAATGAATCTCCTTTGTTGCATGTGCAAGTGCGCATTAAACACTCACAGTAAAAGCTGTAAACACAAAGGGGTAGATGCGCACACACACACGCTGCAGAGGTGAGGTTAGTGTCGGGCTTCACGTGGAATTCATTCATTATTTTATCAGTCAATTACGTGTTTACTTGGCAGGAGCTGTGCACATTCATCAACATCATAAGGGCTATAAAGTACCGTTGTAAATATGCTGGGGTTAGCTTCAGAACTAACTTCCTCCCCCTGTTCCCAGAGCTTCAGAAGTGACTTTGGGATTTCTGTAATTGTTAAAAGTGTTGATGATTAGGATGAAGGATATTAACAGCATGCAGCTGGCTGAGCTAGTTCAAAAGTTGAACCACACATGCTTTGTCCCTTGGAAAAGTATGTATGCACAAAAACAAACAGGCTTACACAGGGTGGTGGTGGTAGCAACAGTAATCCAGGCCACAGGTCTAAAGGGGGGGTCACATGTGTCCCAGCATCACTGGGCAGATTGCCCTTGGTGGCTGAACCCAGAGCCCCTTAGCAAAGCCAGCCAACACACACACACTCACACACACAGGCCTCTCATTAGCTTGCTTCACAGCACACCCTGCCTAAGCAGGATCATCCAATCCTCCTGGCAGCATTTGGACTGGGCCAGGTCAACCCTCCCCCCCACCACCACCTCTTCCTGGTGACACAGAGAGTCAAACTGGTGGACTGGGAAGTTGGTATAAGAGTGTGCAAAGACTTTACAGGCCAGGGGGGTGTGCAGTTATAAGCGCAACCTCTGTCCCAGCATTCATCGCCATCTGTTTATTCTTTCACTTTTCCCTTCGTTTAACCTATTTTTTTCCTTCGTCACACTCCTTTTTCATGCATCCCTACCCCTCCTTTTTTTTTGGCTGCTTAGCTTAGTTTAGACTCTGTATCACGAGACTCCCAGCTCTACTGCTCCTCGGCACATCTCCACAACGCTGGGTTGGGCTCATATCGCAGCAGTGGCTTTGGCATCAATCCAGATAAACAGCATAACAGCAGGAGGTAGCTGGAAAGGTTTCTTTCCATGCCTGGATTCTGGTTTATAAAAGAAGATGTGCTGGCATGTGCGTGCGTGTGCATTTGTACCACTAATAGGACCCTGCATGTTAAGATTTACAAGTTCTCAGTTGTTCTGTGTATGGCTTATGAAAATCACCCACTTATCAAGCGATTTATGTTGTTATTATTCCCTGAATCTTTACTTGTTAGTGTAAGAAGATATTTCTAACCTGTCTTCAACTTAGCTCAAACAATAACTGGATTTAAAAATATTAAAATAAAGAAATTTGACACAACCCTGGTAAATTATTCAAGAAACATAAACATTTGGTGAGAATAAAGATTTTAGTCTTGAAATGAACTGATTAGAAAGACTTTTTCTTGTTTGTGTTTTACATTCTTACACCCGTTTCCCCCCTGAGTGACATCAAGGTGGAGTCCTCATTTGCATATCCCTGCATACTGTTACGCATAACTTGTGAAATGCAAAACAAAAGACAAATGTTTTGTGCTTTTATCTGCCAGCCAGCTCCTTGTTCCTGCCAAAATTCATTCCGTTGTCAGCCTTTACATCCTGTCAATTTCATCAACATCACAACTCCATCAGCCTCTTCTTGCCGTGTGCCAATGGACGTCAACGCGGCGCTATGCTTGGACACAGGCCTAAAATGGTTTTGTGACTGAATGTTAAGAAGAGAGCTTGTGTGTGTGTGTGTCTACACAAGAGAGACAAATGAGCGGGTCTGCCGGCAGACAGCTGTGCCTTGTCACAGCTGAAGTTTTGGCAAACATCTTTGACCGATATGAACGAGGGCAAAAATAGAAGGAGTGGGTGTCGTCAGGGTGAGATGAGGCAAAGATGGAGGAGAGCAGAGAGCTGACAGGTCCAGAAAGGGAAACAAAAAGCAAAAAAACAGCATGAGGGAAGGCAACTGAAGAGAGAGATGGATTGCTTGGAAGCCCGGCTGGGTTTGACAAAGTTACTGGTTGATGTGACGCAGCTCAGACAGGGAGAGTGACTGATGATCTGTAGGTCACTAGCATGACTAGCTGCTTCCTGCTCAGCTACAACTGAGCTGGCCCCTCATTCCTCATTACTGACACGTCCCATAATATTTATCCCTGTGAAGTCTAGCATGAAACCTGGTAAGCTTTAAAGGAATTCATTTACTTTTAGGGCAGAGTGAGCTCTTTGATCAACTTAGCATGGAGAGACTAGCTGTTTCCCTATTCTCTGTGTAGAGGATGACACAACGCAAACACATATTGTGCTTAAACTCTGCACAGAGTGTGCAGGACTCAGACAGAAGTCTGTAGATCAGTGTGTTGATAGACTTGATTAGCCAAAAGCTAAATCAATCCCTTTCACAGGAGAGCTGCTGTTCTACTCAATAATCAACTTTTAAGTTGAATTCATTCCAGGTTGAAGTGCTGCAATTTACATTTAATGGGGAGGACTTTCTCGTCTGTTCCTGTTTTCCTGCATTTTACTCTCCAATATGCTTCAACCAGTACAGAAAAGTAAAAACAGGGATGATAATACTGCATCAAATGCATGACATAGATTTATAAGGATCGTACTTTTTCAAATTCAACTTTCATCGTGGTTTTTCGCTGCTGCAATCAAAGGGTGTGATGGATTTCACCCTGTTATGTTGTTTGTAAGTCTTGGAACCCCAACTCTTTGATGCGCTTTGATTTGACCTTCCAAAACTTGATGCTCACCGGGATCCTTTCCTTTTATTCTACTGCATTGTAACTGAGGTGGAACACAATCTCAATAAGTCATGTCAAGGATAACACAAATATGCTGTCAAACAACAACACGGACCTAGAAATGCAAGGCCTGCAGCCAGAAGCTGCGTTTGCAAGTGATGAAGTGGTTACAGGTGGTATTTTCTTTAAATAACTCATTTTGCTTTTATATTTATGGCATAAGAAGCTGTTTCCATGAGATTTGCAGAAATAAACTGAGCTGCAAAAGTAAGCACACATGAATCACCCTGCCTGCAAGAGCCTGGTAACAAGGCAGAACAGCTATACTCAGCTAAGTAACGATGCATGGTTTGGATGAGTGCTTGCATGTGTGTGTATGCGTGTGTATGGTGATGGCAGGGAGGTCCCTCTGGCTGTGTAATGGATGTCTGGTCTTTTGTGTGGGATATGTGGAGACCTGTTACTCCCAAGCATCTTAGCTTCAACATAATCTTTACCATTTACTTACAATGGGTCAGAGATGATCCTCATGTTAAGAGGCTTTGGTGGGAAACCATGTCCTGGTCTGGTCCTTTCCAATAACAACCAGTCAACTTGAAACTTGGGTTCCTAATGAATGAACACATTTATTGGCACAAAGTATATGTGCTGGCTTTTGTCTCTATAGATCCTTTGCAATATTCTCCACGCCTGACTCTCAGCACCTTGATTATTTTTCCAGGCTTCACGCTTTCTTTTCCTCAGATGCTTGAGTGTGTGCACGTAAGCATAGTTCTAATTAGGAGTTAAAAGACCGTACAGTGAGTGTAGCGCATCTGGCTTCGGCATTAGCCCATCATTGTTATAGTCTGTGGGGAAACTGACCTTGGCTTGCTTTGAGGGGAAAACTCATGCTTCATTTCCTGGGTTCTGCATAAGATATAATTTAAGTGGAACTGACATGAAAAAATAAAAAAAGCAATCTTGTGATGGGAATGTCAGATTATGATGAACTCTTATGTTTTGTAGGCACAGGTTTAGGCTTCATATCAGGGAAGTTTAGCCACTATTAAAACTTACTGATTCATCTCAGTTTGTAGAAATAACGTATTGAGATGGGGGATAGCTCGTGACATATGTTTCTGTTTAAGATGCTGGTTTTAAAACTCAGTTGTGACAGAAACGTTCAGTCTTATTGAGAAGAAGAACAGCGGATTAAACAGAGGTCCCAGTTCATATTATTTTCAGTCTAAGCTTAATAATATTCTAGGAGATGTACGTGGTCCTTGCCCACAGTTAGCATGGGGACGCAGCTAGCCAGCCTTGCCCCAAAATATTTATCCAACGAAATGTCTGGAATAGGAATGCAATCACCATATTTTATGACTGCTGATGCAGTGGGCTCTAATAAGAGGAGCTATAACAAGAGGGTATGCCATTTCCACTAAAGGGAGAGAACTAATATTTTCTGAAATTAAGATGGAATAACATGTTCGCCATCTTCAACAAAGAGTTGAAAAATGATCATGCCCTAAATCCCTACCCTGAAATTCTGTTATTAACTTACGTTATTATATTTTTGTTAATGGAATTGGAGAAATTTGGCCTGTCTTTATGGTAGTCTGTGCCAATAGTAATTGACAAGCTAATAGCGACGTTGTCCCAGCCATCTATGCTACAGCTTTTACAACTACCTTTGCTAGATTGAATTAAAATTTATTTTAAATCACATTTTACCAGTAAAATTACACTAGATGTAATTGCATTACAAATGATAATACCTTAGACAAATAATGTTGGGCAGCCGCTAAATGGAAAAGGATAGTAGCTAGCTAATTCTAACATGTTGGTAACAGAAGTAGAAAAGCTTCAGGTTTAAAGCTAGCTTGTTAGTCACTTGTTAAATGAGCGTTAGAAATAATATTGCAAAAACCCTCGAGTGTATTAGATGTGCCAGGGTTTATATGAATGCCTCCACAGCTTACTTAACTTTTCATTTTGTTTTTCTAAAGTTGCATAGATTGCCATGCCTGTTAAAGAGCTTTATTTTTCTCTATAGCTGAGATTATTAGCCATGCTATGAAACCTTTTCAGATGTGCAACAGATAATCTCAAAAATTCATGGTTGTCAGCCCAAAATTACTATTCCCATTTCCTGAAAAGCAGACATTTAGCTGGTGAAAGTATTTCAGTCTGAAGCAATGATTTAAGACTGGTGCTAAAGTCAAATAGCTGAGAGCTTCTAAAGTTTTTTTTCAGCATGTGGAGTCCACTGTGGTGCTTTGTTGTTGCGGACAAGTAACTAATAAGATCCATCTTGTGGGCGATGAAGTAGATTATTGGCCCTTCCACATCCTACAATCTCATACCCACCTTTGGCTCATAAGACGTGACTGTGTGTGCGCTTGAAAAGTTGCTTTCTAGCAGTTTTGGTGTCTTTTTTCCTTTCCCTGCTTTTGTCCTCATGTCTCGCTGTCAACATTTACATACAGCGGCATTAATATACACATGCATACACACATCCAGGCATGCATGTACACAGTAGAGAGCTTGTATACACACACATACTCATGCATGCACAGATGAAAAATGTTATTGCTTCCAGTGCTGGAAAAAGTCCAAACTGAGGGGTTGAATTTCCTCAGAGGTACGCTCCACCTCCCCCTCTCTTTTCGTCAGTAGCATAACCCTCACTCCCTTCTTCCACTCCTTCATCTCTACTCTCTACTCTCCCTCCTTCACTTCTCCCTCCTCCTTCTGTTCCCTATGAACAAAAGAGCTCCCCTCCCAGAGCTTCTACTGAAAGCCCTCACACACACTCGACTCTCTGGCTTCACACTCTCCCACACGCACTCTTAGCCCTCTCGTCGTCTGCAAAACCAGTCCACTTCTCTACGCTAATCCCCCTTTCATTTCCTTTGTCTTTCCCTTTGCTTTCTTTCTCATTGCCTGACTCACCAGCAGTGTAAGTTTCCTTAGCTACATATCCACGGCGTTATCGTGTTACAGCTGGTTGGCAGAGAGTAAAATTTATTCCCACTTTTTCTTTTTAAATTGGGCTCATCTCCTCCTTCTCTGTTCCTTTTTGTTCTTTTGTTACTCTACATCTTTGTGGGTGGTTCCTGATCTATGGTCTCTGTTTTTTCTCATTTGCTCATCACTGTCCAGCGGTAAAAAGGTCCGCTGTAGTAAAGATAGAATGAGTAATCAAGAGTCCCTATCACAGTGGTGTCAAAGTAATTAGGGCCTGACTGTCAACAAGAGCTCACCATGAACGTCCTCTCTCCACCCTCTCGCAAAGTTTTCTACAAATCAGGAAGCCATACCCTTATTAGCTACCTCATCTTCTAACCTCCCAACCAAAAGTTGTCCTTTCTTCTTGCTCTTTATCAGACGTGCTCTCCATTGAAGTGCAGCTGTATTGCAGGTCCCCATCCATTGGAGGGAGGGGGGGGGGGAACAGATGGAGCACTCTGCTTTCTTCTTTTCTTTCATCCTTCCATCCTGTTTTCCCTCTCTCCCTCCTTCTTTACAAAGAAAATCAAGCCAGAAGAATGCTGGTGCTCACAGGGGAAAAGGGCTAGATGGGACAAAAGCCTTCTTTTTCGGACAATCTCTCTCTTGTATTCTTTGACTTTCATTTGATGGATGAGTGACACGGCTAAGGGTCAATCTGCCAAACATGTGCCATCCCATGCCTTATGGGATTGTTTGTGCATCCTTTATATGTAAGTGATGCTTGTGGCATGGATAATCATTCGGCCGTGTGGGGTTTCCAGAGAGTCCCTATGCCTAATGCCCACAACTGTTTGCATTTGGTTGCCCATTTTGCATGTCTCAGTAAAGCCACTGGTCCCTGCTAGGCCTAGCCCATCTGGAGCCTCGGTCCTGGGTGGCCGTTGTATATGTGTGCACTGTTTGTGTACACAGCTGAGCACTGCAACTCGTCCAGTCTCGGAGGTGCATTCTGGCACTTGGTAAATCATACACATTATCTGATTTTTCAAAGCCTAAATGCAGCAGCCGTGGCGCGGCCAAACGACGCCACTATCATGCGTAAGTGCTGTAATTCCAGAGTGTTATCTCTTTTTAATCAGAACCTTAGCTTTCTCCTTATGTTTCAGCTTTCTTCTAATCATTTTTTGCAATGGGTGAGCTAACTGTTATAGTGGTATTTAGTTTAAGCAAAATAATTCACTCAAGGTCTTGTTTAAGTGCCTGTGAAGCCTCATGATGGCCTTACATGCTGAATAGACTGAGTTTTTTCTGTGTGTGTGTGTGTGTGCCTGTTTGTGTTGTGTTGTGTTGTGCATGCGTCATGCGTGGGTGAGTGCTCTTGTGTACATGCCCTGCGTGGGACTGTGTACAACCCCCCTCCTGCTGCTCATTGCCCCCTCCTCCATCAGCACATTAAGCATTATTTGCAAAACAACGCAATCATGGGAGGGAAGGCGAGGTTTTTGGACGTGCATTAAAAGCGAGAGTGAAAACAACAAAAACTGGCCTGTACCACTTGACCCTATTGAGAGGGAGGTGATGAGGTGGTGATGAGGTGCTGTTTAGAAGGAGGGGGATGTTAGCCAGGGGAGAGATAATCCCTCCAGTCATGGTGGGCCCCCCCTGTGCTCCAGCTCTAACGTGGCGCGCTGGGCCGTCAATCACTCAACAAAGCTGTCTGTAAGGGGATTATGAACCCATGGACCCTCCCTCCTCTCCCTCATCCATCTCTCATTTTCTCTCCTTTTTTTTTTTTTTTTTTTACCTTTTTCGCCTCTCTCTTCTTGCATCCTGACCCTGTTTTCTACCTTCAAACTTTCCTGACGGTCCCCTTGTCCGCTGTCATCCTACAACAAAGTGTCAGATTTTGCTTCGCTGTCTGAAGCCGAGTTTATCTTCAGCTTTCCATCCGTAGCACCTCTGTCCTCCGTAAACCCCATTTCACTCTTTCCAAAGCACTTCAGACTCTCTCTATCTCTTCCTCCCACCTGCAGATTCCTCACCTAGACAAGGGACAGGTGTTTGTGTGTTTCTGTGTCTGTCTGGAAGAATGTGACAGGTGTCCCATGCTTGGATTGAGGAGCTCGCTTTGCAGCCACACACAGGAAAATGACTTGTCTTCTGTGGAGAAATAATCCAATGTTTCCTACATTTCTAGAAATAAAGTAGCCAAATTTAAGGCAATGAAACAAGTTGGACTCAGGTCAAATGTAAAGATTTCTCACCTTTAAGAACACAAATAAATCTTTTTTATTGTTTGTTGGTTTTTCGCCCTTTTTGGGCTTGTGCTCTCTGTCCATAAACACCAAGCTGTCATCTGCCTAAATGTCACTTTTCCTTTAAATGAGATGAATAGCTTGCAGTCCTATCTTATCACTGTGTTGTTTAAAACCTAAGTACTGCCTCCTGCTGCTGCTGCAGGTGCTGACAGAAGCTCTCTTCCTGTAGTCACCCTCCATTAATTCACTGTTTTTCCGCACTATCTCTCCATCTATCTGTCTGTTAAATGTCTGTTAAGCTTAAGCGTTTATCACTGCTGAGATGAGTCTTCACTCTGTACCTCATTTAACCGGTTGGCCCACCTTTTTAGTCCTGTTGTACGTCTCGTTGTCTGCTTTTGTTTTCAAATTGACTCTGTTTTTCATGGTTTGTCTCTCTGGCTCTCTGCTCCCTGATAGATAATCTGTGCAGTTTGGCTTGCAGGTCACTGTTTGTTGCAGGACTTCAGATGGTTAATCTGCCTCAATCCCTAGAATAATCTCGCCATCCTAATCCAACAATCGGCTGTTGGGCCCGCATGGGAGAAATGAAGATTTGTCTTTGTGCTCGCTGTGAAAAGGAGATTGAAGGGGTCAAGGCTCTTATAGTGGCGGTGCAGTGTTTAATTAAAGCTCAGTTTCATTACAAGTTGTAATCAAGTTTCCTATCTTTTGCTCATTTAATAGTTTTTCTTAAGGGTTTATTTGATTTAAGTCCTTTATTTTAGTAAATTGCCATTTTTTAAAGTTGTGTCTGTGTGCAAAAATATTAAAAAATAAGCCCTTCTTTTGGCATTTCCTCACAGGCTGCAGCTTTTCAGTTAATATTTATTGTACCACAATCTTAAATCTCATTTCAATTTATCCATTTGAAATGGCTAGATTCAGATGTCTTGTTAACAATAATCACCCTGAGGGAGACTGTGATTCAAAGTGACTTAATTTTTTTTAAAAAAAAAAAAGAAGAAAATTGATGAAAAGATGGAGAGATTTCACAACCATTTATTTTACCATTAACAGAGTGAGATTAGACAGCGATGAGGAGTGGAAGTGAGAGGAAAGAAAAGACACTGGGTGAGAGAGAGAGAGAGGGAGAGACTTAATGTGGGTGACAGGGTTGTTATCTGGCAAGCAACTGATGGTTCTAACAGCTGTGTTATCTCATGTATCTTGTGTTAGATTTAACATGATTCTCTTACATGTGTTGTTCTCTGATTGATGTTTTGATTAAAGACATCCACTGGCAAAGATGCAGAAACAAAGCAAGGGGAGGCTGAAAAAAAAATAGAGGGGTAAGGAAGTGTGGAAAGGAGACTGAGGAGCAGTGTTTTATTGGGCCAGCATCCTGTTAAGTTTAAAATCCACTAACTGTGTTAGAAACTCATTCTTAAAGATAATTGTTTTGTTCTTTGAAAGACGGTGAGTTTGATAAGTTTAAAATACAGTAACTGTGTTTTGGTTAGTACATGTTTCATTGTTATATATGTATTTTTGTGAAATGAGTAGAAGTCTTATTTTATTCTGAAGGTGTGGACGGAAGTAAGTGGGTGGGTGTAGATGTGGTAAACATGGCGTCAGTGAAATAAAGTTAACGTTCGACTTCAAAAGTGAGTTTTTTATTTGTGTAACACATCCAATCTCACAGATTACTGGGCAGAGGTCCATCACTTATCAGTTCATATTACTTATTTCTATGTTTTGTTTAACCTCACATGACAAATGTTGATGGAAATGTGCTGGTCTGCTTAAGTCTCTCCTACATTCACTCCTATTATAGTAAAAACTGATTGGCTGATAAAATAACAGGGAATATATGTATATCATGCTTTTATTTTGTCATCCATGTGTGTCAATTTTCATCTCATCAAAAGCAAATACCATCACAAAAACACAACCAGGCTCATCTGGTAGTTGAACTGGGTTCAGCTGAATCACAAGGCATCAAAAAGATCCTGCATGTATTAGTAATTTAGCTGGAATCACACATGAATGCTTATTGCTCATGAATAAGAAGGCTCTTTCTGTTCAGATTTTCCAGACAAAAGATAAAAATGATTTCCATTGTACTGACACATAAAGCACGTGGCATATAATAAACCTGAGTCATTCACAGAGCTCTCAATTAAATTGGCCTTTTTTGGACTGAAAATGACACGCGAATATACTACAGCTCTGTTGGACTGACTTTAGCCCAAAGTTTTACTAATTTATCTTGTACAAACACAAATAGTGCCGCAGTTCTACATCCACTTAAAAATCTAATCCTCCCTCTGGTTCAACGCATGTGCTCCTTAAATGGAAAGCAGCAGTAGGTCTGTGCATCAGCAGCCACAAGAAGCAGCTCTGAAATTCCCGAAAGCAGTGAGGAAGTGCATAACTCATGGCTAATATGAAAACAGTTAAAATGGAGATTGATGTAGACGCTGTAGAAGAACTGGCAGCTGAAGCTAAAGGCTCGACGCAGACACAAAGGCAAAGCTCAAGTCATTTATGTGGGAGTTATTACACACTGAAAACAACCAGAGACTTAGAAGGGCTACAGCCTAAATTTACGGTTCTATCTTTGCCATGTTTTTGAGCTATTAAAGTACAACCGTGTAAGACTTTGTTGCCCAAACATAAGATGAGTTGTGGCCAAGCTTAGCAAAAGCTAAGATTTCCACAAGTGGCTCCAAAATGCAGAAATGGTCAGCACAGAAAGGCAAGCGGGTAATCTGTGCGCACAAGACCGCTCTGATAGTTTGCACTGCTGATCATTTGATCGTAAATTAAATGAGTTATTCTTTGCCTGATTTGTTCCCATTAAATGATGCGAAAGAGGCTACTGGTTTTTCAGAGGTGTGCAAAAAAAAAAACAAAAAAAAAACCAAGTAGAGGGGAGGGAAAGCAGAGGGTGGAATGGTGGAAGCTGAGAATGTGTTGTAGCTCTTATTAGAAACTGTGACTCTGATCTATCTGGTCTCATCTCACACCTCCTTACTTTCATCACTCCTCCCCCCTCTATTCTCACCCTACTTTCTCTTTCTTGAGTTGTATCTTACTCCACCTCTCTTTCATACTCCTTCGTCTATCACCAGCAAGAGGAAAAAAAAAACAAAACTTCTCATGCTCCGTTTGGTGTAGCTTCCTTTGAATACACGCTCGTACGCACAGCAGCATCGACTCCGCTAACTCAAACATACAGCCAAGGGTATAATAGAATGAAGGAATACTCTGAAATAAAGAGGAGATGGGGGGCAAACACAGGGATAAAGCAGACTGAGAGGGATTGAGAGCTTCATATTATTAATTTACCAGGAGAAAAAGAGGGAATTTCTTTTACCGCTCCTTCCATAGAGCTCTACACAGTCACACAATCTAGAGATTGGAGCCGGACGGTGGGAGCAACAGAGGTAGAGATAATCCATCTTGCTGTATGAACCCTGGAGTTAACTCTTTCATTGCACCAGCTTGGCCTGCCTTTATCCCTCCCTCACTATGCTTCTGCATCTAATTTTCTAATTTCACTGAAACTCCACTTTTTTTTCTCTTTTTTTTCTCCTCCTTCTGCCTATCCGTCTCCCATCTACCTCTCTGCAGGCTCTCTCCCTAATCCTCCCCCCTTAAACATTTCTTCCAGACTTATAGACAAGAATAAACCGTAGCACATCCAGCCAGGAGAGTGTGTTTGTGTTTCTGCGTGCACACAGACACACAGCTCTTTGTGTCCCATATGCGTGTGTGACATACCAGTGTATGATTTCAGTTTGTGGCTGAGAGTGTATGTTGGCATTTGGGAGCTCACTCGCCCATCGAATTTGGCAGAATCTCTCCTCATCTGGCAGAGGAAGAAGGGAGCGTGTCCCATTGCGAAGGCTTACATTGATTTACATACAAACACACTGACTGGTGTGTATTTGCGGTTGAAGAAATATGAAGCTTCTTCATGCCGTCAACAGAACATACGTTTCTGTACATAAATTGTATGAGATGAAGAAGTTTTAAAGACCATTGAAAGATGAGGTGTAATCCATTATAGAAAGAGACAGTGTCTTTGTTCGCATGGGGAGGAAAGACTTGTTGCTTCTTTTGTTGCAATAAACCAACTCTGCTGGACGTGTGTGTTATGTTGCGAGGCAGCTTTCAAGCCTTTCTGCTCAACAAGGAGTGAAATGCCAGTGGAATGCGTTTCTGTAATGGGCCTGCTGACAGCGCAGCAGCTACAAGCCCTCAGAGGAAATATTCTCCAGAAGCCTGTTACTGTAAAGTGTTGCTTTGTCTCCGTTGTGAGACGGAAAGAGAGGGAAAGAGGTGTCTGAGGGGCGGGGGGGTCAGGCTTGTGTCTTTGTATGAACCTGATTGATAGGTGTGTCTGACCTTAAGCACCTCTTGAGAAATCCAACAAGTCATTTTCTCACCTTATATTTAGTCCCCTCTGTGTCTTCCCACACATGCACTCAGACAGGGTCTGGATGGAAACCTAATTCTGTCCTTTTCTTTCTCTCCTTTTCAAAAACCTCCCAATTATGGCCACTCCATTTTCCACCCCTCCTCTTTCTTAACGAGCAATCTCGTTAATGTCAGAGCGCCTCTTTCTTTTCCTCTTTTTTTTCCTCTCTCATTCAGGCTCCTGGCCCATAGAGAGAGAGAGAGAGAGAGAGAGAGACAGAGATATGAAGAAGAGGGGATAGAGAAATCAGAGCTTGGCTGAAAGGGCAGGTTGTGCATGAGAGAGGTGGAGGTGGAGGGGGAGGCTCTGAGAGGGTGTGGGCAGAAAAGAAGCCAGAGCTCGGCAGAATAATGACCCAGACAAGTGTGTGAGATAACCGCCCTGGTTTCAGAGGGGACGTAATTACATGCTGCACAGCCTGTCAGAAAGAATGAGAAGAGGGGACTGTATTTAGTGATGCACCAGTGAGAGATTGGTGAGGCGAGGGGGACAACTAAATCTGCACCACTGCCTGGGCAGCTGCAGACCTGTGTGTGTGTGTGTGTGTGTCTGTGTGGGATGAGTGATGTTAAGCCATTCAATGTCGTAAATTATTCAGAGGCTTCATGCATGGAAACATTATAATTCCATGTCTCAGTGTGAATTATCCTCTATTTTACCCCGAGGCACATACCCCACTCTAGCCCAAGGCCTCATGGGAGATTGAAGGGAGTAAATACAGTGGAAGCTGGACCAGCATATAAACCACATGGAGTGGCCAGGCATCCCAGCAGGATGCGGCACTTCTTCTGCACTGAAAAACAATGTGGGTTTGAATCGATATTGCCTTTTTTTTTTTTTTTTTTTTTTAACCTAATTCTGCTCTTTTTTGTCCATAATAATGAAAATAGACAAAAAAAATCAGCTCGTGAGAATTTGTTCCATTGTTGCAATTAGTATGACGTGCTTGAGGTCTCAACTTCCAGCAGAACAAAGATTGCAGAAGTTCTCGTCCATATTTCGAGTAAGATGTTGGAAAGTAGATTCAAATTTATCTAGAGCAGTATTTTATCAATATTTTTGCATTACAAGACATAGTTGAAATAGTTCTTTTGTCTCTGAGGAACAGTCCTTCCTCAGTGGTTGAAGTATCTGAGAGACAGCCACAATCAGAGTTGATCAGGTTCTCTAAATTCAAAGGAAAGCAACTTCAGTCCTTTGTCCAATGGCCGCTGTCTTGCAGCTTTTAGACCAGGGATGTCCACAGTCAGTCCTCGAGGGCCACTGTCCTGCAGGTTTTGGATGTTTCCCTGCTGCAACACCTAATTCAAATTAAATTGAATTGAAGCAGCTCACTGTCAAGAGCACAAAAGCCTGTTAGTGACACATTGATTTAAGTAAAGTGTTATAGGGTAGCATCTAAAATGGCAGGATGGTAGCTGGTGAACTGAACTCAACCATCCGTTGTGATTAGAAAAAAAAAAAAAAGGGGGAAAATTCATCCTCATGGTTCTTTGTGGCTAAAGCAATCATGTCATGACCTGTGGAATTTAGTTTTGTTTTTGGTTGACTTCTTGTAAAGCGTCTGTGTCTAGTTTTAGTTCCTCATGTTGGTGTATTTTTTTCTTATCTAAGTTTTTTCTCATGGTTTAATTTGCATTCTAACCGGTCATACTTCCTGCTTTTTTAATAGTCGAGCCCCTTTTGTATTTGCTTCAGTTTGCTTCCAGCTCCTCTGCTGCACCTGGTTTCTGTTTCATGATTATTCCACTTGCTCCTCATTAGTTATTAACTCCCTCTGCCTAAGTACTTCCCTTCTTGTTAGATCCTTATCATTCATGTTCTGGTTTGTATCCGTCCAGCTTTTCCTAGTCATACAGTCAGCATTATGTTCAGTCCAGATAGTTTAAAAACATTATTCGTCTTGAGATATATAACATTTTCATGTCATCATACTAACTGTAATGTAAGCCGTATTAGTAAATACAAGGACAAGAGGATGAGTATGAGCAGCCTTGTCATCAATAATGATCTTTTGCTAGATAACCTTAAGGCTTTTTTTTATTCACATTTAAGGAAGATCAGTTAAGATTTTTTTATGTGACAAAAGTGACTTGTTTTGTTTGTGTCAGTCACATCTTCTATTGTTTATTACAGTTGTTATAACCTGGGGAAAAACGTCAATGCTGCTATTTTCTGATGTCACAGTGCAGCGTTGTTGTTTTTTCTTGTTTTTTCTGTTCCTCCTAACCAGTTAAAGGGAAACATGTCTCATTTGCATTTTCTTTTCTGCCACATTTGAGAAGTGGGAAACCACCTATTGGAAGCATGTAAATGAGTGCTGTACGTCTACAACAGAACATTGCACACTAACACAGTCATTTATAAAGCAAAATACCAATCATGCAAAATAAGTTGCATCTGTGTGAATGCACCGTGGGCCTTTCATTAAGCATGCATTGAGCTTATAAGCTAGCACCACTGCTAGCCCCTCCTGTGTGTGTTGACGAATACAGTTTGTGTCCATTCATTAAGGGCTTGTCGAAATAAATGGACTGAAGCAAACTGCTGAAACCACACGACAACGGGAGCAAATGTGGCTTCAGCAAAGATGGAAATTACAACAGAAAACATTAAACGTGCATAGAGGATAGAGAGCCGAACTCTCCTCCCGTCTGCAGCTTGTGGTCCGTCTCGCTGCCCTTCCACTTCTCCTGAACTGTGTTGTCAGATTAAATGTTTTTCTCATAAGTCGGATTCCTCCTTGCAGCTGAAGGAAACTAAAGTTCGATAGAGGCTGGAGTTGGTTTCTATGGTGTGTGTGTGTGTGTGTGTGTGTGTGTGGGTGGGGAAATGTTGGGTGTGAGTGGGAGGTGAACTAGCATGCAGCATTAGTTCTGCTTGAGCTGATGTGTTAATTAGCCAGCCGGGTGCATAGATAATTAATGAGAATCATGATTAATGACTGTACAGTATGCATGGCTAAGGCGGAACGCGACTCACTGATAAGGCGGAAAGCAGAAGATCACTGGCTATTTACCCTCTGCTGAGTGCCCGGTGGGTGTGTGTGTGTGTGTGTCTGTGTGAAACATGTTTGTAAGTATTTGCACGTGTGTGTTTGTGGACTGATTTGTGACTGTTGCCAGGCGTGGGCATTGATGCCAGTACGAGTTAGCAGGCCTGGCAGTCGGAGGGTCTAATAACAGACTGCAGCAGGTCAGGGGGCATTTAACACTTCTAAACACACTAGCAGAGCTGCCCACTGATGCCAGATCAGAAGGAGGACCTCACACACAGATCAACTGTGGAATGAAGAAAACCAAACTAGATCTGCTGTTGTTTTACTTTCTTTTCTTGGGACTTTTTTTTTTTTTTTTTTTGTAGAAAATTTCAACAAACTTTAAAAAGTTTTTTTCAACTTAAAAATCACGTCAAGTTTCTTGATTTTGGTGCATTAGAACATCTGCCATTGTGTGGAAAGTTGTTGTAAATGATTTCTTTTTTAAAAACTTCAACTCCAGCCGTGACGGCCACAGTCCTGCAGTTGTTAGGACATCTGATTCAAACTTTACTCTGACTTTACTTCTACAGACGTATACGGCAGCAAAGTAGACTGTAAACCAGCTGCCAAACAGACTTTCACTATGATGGACAATATTCATTAAAGGGTTAAATAGATCCAGCAACTTGTTGTCAACTTCAGTGCAATGACCCATTAATCTGAGTCCGGTGTGTTTCAGCAGATAGATGTATAAAAATACATTCACACTGCAGGTCTGCTCAAATGAGATTTTTTCTTTATTTATAGAAATACTTATATTTGCATGTTTGTTCACATAATAATTTAAATGCAACATCAATTACACTCCAGTGTGAACTGTACATCGCTCTGAAGTGACCTGCATGTGCAGAGGAAGATGTGTTTGTGTTTACGGATGCCAATATGGATGATACACTTGTTAACTTGTGTGTCAGTTTCAGAGTTGTTGTGCAACTAGAGTTGGAAAAATGATGATATAACGTTGTTCCGTCCATTGTTTGCATTCGATCTTGCCACAGGATTGTGAGTCCGTCTGATTTTAATGATGTAGGAGTTTAAGTTAACATTAACATTAACATTAACATAGTTAAATGAAAGAAGACCGTTCAGACTGACGTTGTTTTGCAAGAGATCAGGTTTGTGCCCGATCCGGTACGTCATAACCAAACTAGCCACGGTCAGATTTAAAAAAAAAAAAAAGATTTGTGCTGTTCAGACTGTAAAAAAAAAGAAAAGGAAAAAAGATCAGATTTCTTTCTTCAAAATTATTGGCACACAGGGGTTTTATTATCGTCATACCAAAACATTAAAGGACACACAGCAAACATAAACACATTTAAACCCCTCGTGGATTAGAAAGCTCAGAATCGGGTGTGGATTTTGAAGCGATCAAAAGCTTTACAAAAGCAACAAAATTTTCTTCAAAGTCAAAGGGAAAGAGGAAAAACAATCAACAGATTATCAGCATTATTAGATATTTGTTATTTGGAACAAACTTGTACAATTTCTGCAGAACTTTTGATTCCTTGCGGCGAGAGAAACTCTCAGGTTGGCAAGGCTCTAATCACAGTTTCTCACTAAATTACCAAGCAATCTGAATCTTTCATTTAAATTTGACACCACAGAGTAATCGGCCTTGATGGCGTGATTAAATTAATTTAAAACCTGCTCAGATAACTTGCCGTGAACAGAAACAGGTGATCGGAGAAGCATCCAGAATTAAAGCCTCGTGTTGAAGTGATGCTTGGATCTCAGAAATCCAGCAAAGCTGTGGATGAAACTGCGATTCAGATTGAGGATCCTAATTTTATAACAAATCTTTCGGCAAAATCTCCCACTCTTACAGGTTACATTCATCACATTCTCACAGTTTAGAAGTTGGAGTCTCTGCTCTAATGGACCAGTCCAAGAAGAATGGCACCAGCAAAAGGCTTCAGGGCTACATTAATAAGGATAATGGGATAAATGTGTGTTTAGCACACAGAAATAAGTGGCAAACGTGCTGATTTGCGATAGCGAGAGAATGCTGTGAACAAACTAAACTGTGCTCTTTGTTAATCTGTTTGCTTTGAATACTAACTCGGAGCTGACATCACTGCCCGTTGCAAGATGGGGTTTGACCGCTGACACAATTGGGGCATTGACCTCCCATTGGTGCAAACTGCAACATATGATGCTATCTCACCCAATGAGATAAGGGAACCCAGGGACAAGCTGAAGGGGGGGGGGTGGTGGTGGTGTTCAAAGGTCTGACATACCACTGCCCGCTCTGTATGTGTGTGTGTTAATCTGCTTTGTCTGGCTGGATGCACAATCAGCACTCAAGCATGACCCTTAACCTCCAACCTCAAATCAGGCAAGCGGGTGGGGAAGGTGTTTCCCTGCACCCACTCACACTCAGCTCCACTGCTTTTAAGCGAGAGTTCGCGTCAAGCTGCTGCAGCGAAACAGAGTTAAAAGGTGTTTTTAGATTAGTGAGAATGATGAGGAGGAGGTCGGGAGAAGAAGCAAGACTAAGGAGGACGGAGATAAGAAGCGAGCGAGGAGGTGCAAACATGGAGAACAGTGTGTTCTGTACTTTCTTCTCCCCCTCTTTCTGTGACGAGGAGACAAATAGCTATTGTCATCTAAGAGATGTTGGAAAAAGCAGATCGCGCTGGCGCTCCCCTTTGTCTTCCGGCGCTGTGCTTGAGAAAGGGATGACAAAGGCCATTTTCATGCTCAGCGTCTATCTCTGTCACCTCCTCCTTCTCTCCTCCTCTTTCTCTCCTCACTTTAAAACCCCTGTGCTCCAGGCTGCCCCCTCCTCTCCTTTCTTCTGTCTTTCTCTCACACTGAGCCTGCCATCGCTTTAGTCATGCCTTCGCTCTTTCTGTCTTTTTTCCCCCTTCCCTCTGCTATGTCACTGCGTCCTTGTCTTCCACCGGTCCCTCCTTCATCTCTCCCCACCACCCGTCCGTCTCTCCCTTTTCATTTTCCCTCCAATCGTCCTTTCACCTGCCAACCTTCTCAGTGGGAGGTGGGACTAATTATTCCTTACTCATGCTTTTTCCCTTGTCGTTCTCGCTTTTTCTCTGCTGTCACTCACACCTGTAGCTCATCTGTACCCACTCATCAGTCTCTCCTTCTCGCCGTGCCTCGTCTTCCTTTCCTTCACGCTATAATTCTATTTCTCACTTTAACGCAAACTTACTTAAGTGAGCTCTCTGTGTTTTCTTCTCGTTTTCCCGCTCTTCTTTTTCTTCTTCTGTTTTTCCGCTCTGTATCTAATGTTGCACCTGCTATGCTGCCTCTCCTTCTCCTTCTCCGCCTCATCTTCGTCTGACTTTAAACTGTCAATCAACAAGTCACCAAGGCATCTCTTTTTTTTTTTTCCTTATTCGTGCCAAAAACATAAACATGTCGACTCCCCAAATTGAACCAGTTGCACTGACTCCAGTTTTTTGCACTTTGAAGCAAGCTGAGTGTTGCAAACCAGAGATTTGAGCGTCTGCGGATGAACACATTCATGGAGAAGCACTTAAATCAAAAAAAAAAAAAAAAAAAAAAAAAGGCATCTCTTTCTCTTTCTTTATCTCATGATGTTCTTGCTCATCGCCAGCCAGTGGTCTCTCCGGAGTTTCCTTAAACAAAGGGTGGAATATCAAAAGTATTTTTAGACCCTTTCATTTTTCATTACCATAATGACTTGCGCTTTGTTGAATCCTTTCATTTATATTTGACTCTGTGTGTGTTTGTATGTGTGTTCAACAGGGTGTGCAGGGTGTTTCTCTTGCTGCTCTGCTGCTCCCCTCACTCGGGAGCCCAGAGGTTGAAAAAGAGAGCACACACACACACACACACACACACACATTCTACAAATCAGTCACACTCATTCCCAGCCGTGCCTCCTGTCTATTTATTCCTCGATTCATCCGATTCTTTATTTATTTTACACACCGCTTCCTAATGCAAATAGGTTTGCCTGCTCCCTGCCGAACTGCACCAGCAGCATGGGACCCACAGTGTGTGTTTCCGCAAGTGTTCATGCTAGTAAGTGAATCCATGTGCACGTGGGAGGATGGGTGAGAGTTTATGCGAGGATGTGCGTGAATGTTTGTGTGTGTGTGTGTGTGTGTGTGTGTGTGTGTGTGTGTGTGTGTGTGTGTGTGAATGGGACCCAGTGAGTAATAGAGCCAAAGTCCTTATCTGTCACCAGAGAGCTGCCTGGCTCTCTCTCAGCTGTCAATCACCCAGCCCTAGAGACAAACACTCTGCTTCAAACACGATGAGAGGCAGAGAAATGGGGGGGGGGGGGGGGGGGGGGATGAGGTAAAAAGACAGCAAGAGGAGAGGTGGAGAGTGAGGGAAGGATGGGTAAAAGACGGGAAGAAAGAGAAGAGGTGCAGGAGGCAGGTGTGGAGCGGCAGCAGAGAAGTGAAGGACAAATGGGATAGAAGTTGGGATAAAGGTAAAGGGTAGGAGGAGGTGGAAAGGGGAGGGGAGCGGAGGGGGGGAGTCTTGTGGGTTTTTTTTTAGGCCCTGCAGGTAAACGGTGAATGGAACTTTAAAACACTTCACCTGCATGAATTAGACAGGCCCCTTGAAAATACTCAGGCGACTTCGGAAAAAGGCTCTTTTTAGACAATAAAGAAAGAGGACTAGAAGTGGTACGGCATGCACGTGGATGTGATTGAGCATACACCCACACACACACACACACACACACACACACAAACACAAACTGACAAACACACACATTGCCATCAGCAATGAAATATCGGCATGACTCTGTTCAGTATCCAGACGGGAGTGAGTTGGATTTTTGATGATCCTGAAGGTCTCTTTTTCAGGTATGTGTGTGTGTGTGTTTTTGCACTTAAGTGAGTGAGTTTGGTCGCCTCAGACCCTTCACACCCCTCTCTTGTGGATGCATCTTCCCTGACTGACTGCTATTACACCAGGCTAACTGTTGATTTTACCACACGGCTCCGCAACCCCGGGGTCGAGCCGAGACTGCTGCTCCAGCGCTTTCCCCTAAGCCTTTAAATCTGTCTTCAGATGAGGGAGAGGAGACGTTTGGGTGGGTGGGTGAGGGGGTAATGAGTGGAGCGGAAGATGACAAAAAAAAAAGAACACAACAGGGTTTGAGCCCCAAATTGCTTCAAGATGCGTTCCACAGGAGTCGGAGGAGGATTTTAGGAGTCTTGTGGTGTTTTTTTGGAGCTGTGGGATAATGGAATGGAAGCTAGACTCCCAGTTCCAGTGGTGGGTTAAGTGTTGTTTCAGATCGCTTCCCAGTGCAACAAAAACACGCCGACATCATTGTGCTGCTCCTTCATTTTCTTCCCTTAACATAAACCAACTTGTCCTGAAAGAGGACGTACCAAGATGTTTTTTTTAAAATTGTGTTTAAGAAAATCAACACATCTGTTGCAAATACTGAAAAAGTTGAGAATATAATGGCGAGAAACAAACATTTTGTTGTTTTTATTAGATTTTCTAACTATTGCAGAAGTTATTAATTAAACGCTGCCTAAATTTAGTTAGTATAAACAAACCAAAAATGTGTCCCCACACAAACATTAAAAAAAATGACTACCATGCCCTTTTACTTGCCTTGTAAAAGAAAAAGAAGGAAAAAAACCCAGCTATGTCCCAGGAGTCCTGCATACTTGGTGGCCCCCAGGGGCCCCCTATGGATTACATTGCACTCCTGACACTGTGGCCTGACTGAGCTTAAGCTGAGTCGCCTTTAGCTAAAGTTTCAGACTCCCTGCACCCTGTGGCCTCTGTGGAGCAAAGTTGAACCTCCACACACATATTCACATACACACACACACATATTCACACACACACACACACACACACACACACACACACACACACACACACACACACACACACACACACACACACACACACACACAACCAGTCCTCTCAGGTCACAGATGGGGAGTGTGGCCCCTCGGAAGAGCTGGCTACATGCATGAACGCATGCGGATGCCCTCAAACACACACATACAGGGAGCTCTGGAAATGTAGGTGACCCACACTGTGCCAGGTCAGCATCTCACCTCACTCCTTTACTCCCAGTGGGACGAATCGTAGATGTTTCTCTTTCTGTGTGTGAGTAAAGTGCAGAGAATGAGAAGGAAAGGCGCTGCGTGCATTAGGGCCTTCATTCCTCCAGAGCCCGGGGTGACCTAATTAAATTAGCGAGGTGGTTGGAGTGAATGAGTGGAAGACCTTTCTCACACCATGCATAAACACCAGCTGCCACTCTCCATGGATGTATAGGTGTGTGTATATGTATATGTCATCATAAGCTACATACTTAAACACACTGACGACCTCAGTGGGAGTTATAAGGGGTCTGCACTGTATCTCTGGAGTCTCCTTTAGTGTCTGTTAAAGGGCTACATATATGCAGGTTAATCTCTTTGTGAACTGTGCAGGTCTTCAATGGCTTTTTTTTTTTTTCCACACTTACATATTTTGCACAGAGACACATGTGAACACACACAGAGCTGTCAGGGCCTGCAGTTCTCCATCACTGGACACCTCCATGAGACCACCTTAATGGGACCAATGCAGACTGCTGCAAATCATCTGGAGTGCATGCTAAAACACAGGGAGCACGTGAGAGGTAAAGAGACGTAGGAGCAGGAAAGAAATGGTGGTACGAGATGGTTTAGAAGCAAAGACAGCGTGAAAAAAATAAAAAACGGTGTCAAAGGTCTGATTGAAGTTCATGTGATCACCCAAAGGGATGGTTTGGTTTCCTTTTAGAAACAAAAGAGAGGGGAAACAAAAGTGTCTCTGTGACTTTATAGTTGCTGGTTAGTTATCAAGTTCATTTTCAGACATTTTCAAATACTGTTCGAAAAAAATATTCATGGAGGAAATTCATCTTTTTTTTTTTATGAGATGAGAAAATTGTCCAGCTTTCTGGGCCGGAGAAAAAAAAGTCAAAACCTATTAAACGATCCCAAAATTCATCGCTATGAAGCTGAGAACTGGATATTTATCTGGATGTAAGGTTTTCACAGGTCAGTTACTGCCCTAATTTGATCTGCTCCCATTGAGATTTTATCCAATTTAACAGTCAAGTGTGTTAAATTCCCCTCCCAAACAGCTTGTGAAGTCATATTTGCTCACATATTTTTATGTGTCTGTTGAAAAAGAAAAAAAAAAAACGTTTTCCTCTGACTGGTCAGCTCGGCCGTCCTTATCAGGGGCTATTTAACCCTGAAACAAATAGAAGGATGTAAAGTTAATATACACCCCCGCGTGCAGCATGAGTCAAGAACATTTTTTCCCAAATGCTATTGCCTTAAACTGACTTTTTGCCATATGGGACCAGATAATGGTGTGCATGACACAAACTACAGATAATATAGAAAAAAAAAAAATCACATTTGATCTCATGGGCACTTTAAAGTTGGAGTATGTAAGATTTTCAATAGTTTCAAAATAAATTAACTAAAAAAATAAGTACAATCATAATTAGATATATATTTTTTTAAACATGTAGGTTCCAGTCATCTATATTTTATGTATTATTAAATTAAAAGTTTAATTAATGACAAAGACCCTTCTTAAATGTTTGCCTACCAGTAAAAAAAAAGTGCTTTTTGTCATTTGTCATTAATTAAACTTGTAATTTAAGTTATTTTATTAGTTGATTTATTTTGAAAATATTGAAAATCTTACATACTCCACCTTTAAAGAAGAACAATGAGAAAGATAATAATCTGGAATCTGTTCTTCACATTTAATGAGAGCTCTTAAGACAGAAACATGTTATAAAAGAAACACAAACTTATTGTGCAAATGAGCTTTTAGTCACATCGCAGTGATTATGAGTTATATATGATTTTTATTAGGTCACTTTAGGATTAATTTAGCACTTCCAAGGGAGATGATGCTGAAGAAAAGCTTTTCAAAGTTAGTTAGCTTGTAGTTTGTTGTATAAGAAAAAAAAGATGCTATTGTGGAGAAGGTATGATGAAGAGGAGGAATGAGACGTAGAGCAGAGAAGGGCCTGACAGAGAAGAGAGAGAATGAATGTAGAGCGCTTTCTAGAGCCCACTTATCGTTTGCAGGAGTCAAAAGAAGCAGCGAACTAAAGTTCTGAGATGGAGATGCAGGTATAGCAACATGAAAAAAATACAGGATGCAAATGAGAAAGAGATGAAGAAGGAAGGATGTTTGCTGGAGAAAAGTTTCTCTTGACCTGAATATGGCTGCATTGTTCAGCTTTGTTCAAAGAGAAGTCTCTCTCTCTCTCTCTCTCTCTCTAGTTGGTTAGTTAGCTCTAGTTTCTCTTTGTGTTGCGGCTACAAGTTTCAACTTAATGTGATACGCTTATCCGCTGCATTGTATTGAACAGAATGTATTGAACACAGCATGAGCAGGGAGATGAAGGGTGTGTGTGCGTGTGTGCGTGTTTATGAGAGAGGCAAACACAGTGTGTGCAGCGTTTCTGTGTGTGTACGTGTTCTTTTCAAATGCCAAGGCATCCAGCGTGCCTCCATCCCGTGTCTCTGTGGTTATCCGGAGTGTGATATGTACTGGATGTGACATCGACGCTGCAGGATGCTGGACCGCCTCCGGACAGCAGGATATGTGAGTGTGTGTGTGTAAGAGAGAGAGAGAGAGCGATGACAAGGGCAGAGTTACCTTCAAAGTCCCATGATGTCAACTAACTATTCAAACAAGGCTGTGCATCCCTTCCTGCTGACTGCCGCCTCCCATCTCTGTCTGTTTCTCCCTCCTGCTGGAAGCCTCATCAGCGTGGCTTTACCTTTCTTTTCGCCCCCTCTTTTTCTGTCACCCCCTCTGTACTCCTCTCACTCGCCATACGGAAACCATATGGAAACCATTACAGCCGTTGTTGTTTCTCACTAGTAACATTCCTGAGGGCTTTTCAACGCTCACTGACTTTACATCAACCTTGTGCTCCTGTCTACTTGTTCACACAGCTTCTTATATCTTATCTCTCACCTTCCATTTTCGGTTTCTCCCTTTAACATCCGTTTCACCTTCTTGTGTTTCCTTTACATGCTGCTAAAAATCTGGTCTCTAAATCACTTCGGAGACTAGTTTATGATCCTTATGAGGCCCATGTGATGCCATTTTTCTCCCATTGGGTACATTTATGCAACAAAACTGGTTTGGTAAGGGTTCGGTAAAAGAAAAAGAAAAAGAAAAAGAAAAAGAAGCTTGAGGTTATGAGACACATGGGCATCCGCCTGCTCATTATAAATCCGATATTGACTCTCCTTCTCCACCGGCTCCTGATGTAACTTTCTGTTTCCTAGAAGTACCAATATTTTTCTGAGTATTTTCTCAGCTAGGAAGTTAAAGTTGACTAAAAAGAAGCACTTCTCCTCAAACAGATGTGATAAAAACAAAAGTTCCTCGATGGGAAGTCACCAAATAACTTTTATTCTTTCTCTTCCACTCCTTGTCGAACTCACATCCGTTTCAGCATTTCATCCATAATAGAAATGTTCAGAGGTATCTGGGCCATGGCTTCTAGAGAGACTCAAACACTCATCAATTTACATTATAACTCTCTCTTCCCTCTCGCTGTCTCTTCCTAACCCTTCTCTGTCTCCGTCTATCTCATACAAATGTGTCTCCATCTCTCTGCGGCTCTATACACACAGTCAAAGACCACTTTCTGCAGCTCTTCTCCAGGGTATATGGTTCTTTAATGAAGACAGTAATAATGATTATGGATATTTTAAAATCATCTGACGGGCTTGTGCACTTATGGAAGCAGAAGCCACCGACTCTGCAGCTAAAAGACGCTGTCAGATGACGCAGAATTAAATCACTGATTGTTGCATCCTGCAACAGTTTAAGATAACACATGGCATGTCAAAGTGCAGGAATTTTTTTCCTGCAGCTTCCTTTTGTTTAAGAAGCTACATTTTTTTTCCTTTTATCTGAAACACAAATACTGTATTAATTCTGAAATATTTTATTGGATGACCCGACACACTCATGCATCTGCAGATGATAATAGTATTTTTCTTTATGCAAGGTCTCGGGTTCAACTTGCAAAATGGCTTTCAGACAGCTTCTACAGTCATACGAGTGATCAAAGATGAGGTCAAGATGAAAGAGCGCAACATGAGTAAAACTGAAAAGCTCCTGAATCTTTCATGGTAAACCTATCAGATGAAGGGGCAGGGAAGAGATGTAGGTGAGATGTGCAGAGCACGGCGGGTCAGCGGCGATGGAAGTGCCGCTCCTACAAATCCTGTTTCAAAGACAGATTGAGCGTTTGGTGAATTCATGTTTTATATAAACTGGAGCATGTGTTTTACATTATATAGTGTTGGTGTTTCTGAGCTGGGGAGCATATAGAGCTACTGATTGCTCCAGCAGAAGAGTGGAAAACGATCGTCTCCTCTCCTTTGTGGCAAGTGATTTAATCCAGCGCCGAGGCTTGAAATAATATTTTTCTTAAAGTGGCTAAAGCCGTCTGTCAGTGGAGTGAGATGATTTCACTTTCCCAAATCTTTTCAATCATTGTATTCATACCTTAGGAGCCATTTGTCATCCTTCTCTAGGCTTCAGCGCGTGTCTGATTGGACGTTCATTAAAGCTCTTTGGAAGGAAACAAATTGCGGTGGAAGATTGGTTGAAAGTCTCATTTGTTTCATCAAATCTTCCATGTGAGCTCAAATGACATGTTTAAAATGGACGTTTTCCGCCGTGTGTGTGTGTGTGTTTGCTCATTGTGGCATTCTTTTGGAAAGCACCACTCCAGCAAATGAGACCCAGCGGATTTGCTTTAGACAGCTACTAGATGGCCTGCAGGTGTTGCAGCTCAGAGGGTATGTGTGCGTGCACGCCGATCTCGCGGAGCATGTATTCCTCCCGTGGCCGATCGGTTTGCTGCTCTTTAGAGCGCGCGCTCCCCTGCTGTGTATTTGACAGCGTGTGTACATTAAAAAGGGGGGAGGGAAAGGTCACTCAGGGCCTCGGCGTGTGTGATTACGCTGTGTATACCATGAGATTTGTGCAGACAGCTTTATGCGCAAGACCCGCCATAAATCTCCCCCGCCACAGAACTGAATACTGCCATCGTTTTAGATCCCCTATAAGATCGGTCATTTGGTGTCTCTTCTTGGCTTCCCGCTCACACCAGGTTGTGGTTAGCTTAGCGACAAGTTGTCTGACTGATCAGACATCCATGCCCTCTCAATCTACCCAGTTTCTTTCTCTCTGTGTGTTTGAAGCTTATATCACTTCTATCTCTTCTTCCTCTTGCTTCTTTTGCTCTCTCTTTGTACCCTCTCTCTCTCTCTCACGGTTTCGGGCCCCACATTCAGCTGTCTCTCAAACACCCCGCCTTCCCGTCAAACTCTCATGTTTGCACACCCCGTCCCTTGTCTTACCTCCGCCCGGCTGCACCTGCATGCCCAGCTCTGGTTTGGACATGGCTCGGGTTGCCTCTGTGGAATCTGGGAAATGCTCGGAGAAGGTAGACAACACGCAGATGGACGAGAGTACTTGGAAGCCACGCTAAAGCTGATACTCTTGCACTTGTGGAGAATTTATTAGAACTTGCGGTAATAAGAAACAAACTCCTAATCGTGCAAAATTTAAGAAGCTTCTGTTCTGAAAGAGTGGGTGAGAAATGGAGGATGGTGATCAGGAGGTGTGAGAGGTTGGAGGGTGGGTTAGAGAGACCGACACTTGAGTGTTCTCAGCTCAGCTCGGAGGTCGTGGCAGGGCGATGCTCGGGTTGAGAAAATGATGTTTCTGCCCTCATAAAAGAGCTCAGAGAAGAAAAGGTTTGAAAGCTCACCCCCACCACCTCCCTCCAACTCCTCTTCCTCCGCCTTCCCTCTCTGCTCCCCCCTCCCCACCTCAGTGTCACCTCTGGCCCCCTCCAACCTCCCACGCCATGTTTCAAAGTGTGGCCACATGAATGGCTCTATTGTTAATGGCTGAGAAAAAGAGAAGGGGAGACACAGAGCGAGGCAGAGTGGACAGCGAGAGAGATGAGAGAGAGAGCGCAAGGATTAAAGACGAGGAAGGAATTTATAGACACTCTGAGTGAAATGTGCCCAAAAAGAAAAGAGCAAAAAGAAAACGTAATGTTGCTCAGGGCTGTTTCTGAATAACATGATTTATTTAGATGTGGCCATAGAGGAACTCTATAAAGCTGTTTATCTGTTCACCTCGTTTCACTTCTTCCTCTCTGCTCTCTGACTCGTCCTCATCTAGTTTGTGCTTCTTCACTGGAAGTGAGTTTTACAACATTGCTGCATCTCTCAGGTTCACAAGACTCACAAACTAACCTGCATTTCCCACTGGACTTTAATGCGATTTTAAAAAAGGAAGAAAAGAAAACAAATGAAGCGTAGATGGTGTTATATTACTCCACTTGATGCTTAAATGCACTCTCGGTCTGTTGACACTGACGTTTCCTACGGAGGAGAGTGAAAGTTGTTCAGTTGTCTTATTTCCTATCTCCTGATTTAATTGGGACGAGGTATAAAAACTTTATTCTGTGAACGATGCACACAGAGACTATTATCCGTTATACAGACTGCAGGTAGGTTAACCTGGACTAACTCAACAAACCTGACACTGAATGTGCGTCCATCACAAAATCAAGCTCCTGAAAAAAATCTTTTTTTAAATTTCTTTCTCTGTCTTCCTTATATGTCTTTGCTTCTTCCTGTGTGTCATATTTTAAGATCTTTATCTGTATTTTTCCTTTTTATCCCTTTTTTTTCCTTTCTGCTTGAGCACCACATTTTATTTTTTGTTGCTACGTAACCGTTCAATATTTTTCCACACCCTCTTGCTCTTCCATTTCACTGATTTCTCCCTCTTTTCTTTCTGCCTTTCATTTACAAGCACTACCTGCCCAGTAGCAATTTACCTCTTAACACATCTCTGTAAGTGTATGTGTGTGTGTGTGTGTGTTTGCTCTGCCATTCTGCAATGCAACTAGGCTGTGACTCAGAATACCAACAGATAAAACTCACACAATGCGTCACCAAGGAAGCAAAAGGTGCTTGTTTTTTCTAAAAGTGTATTTGTCGGTTGATTTTGTTGTTCATGTTTGGGGAAAACTAAATCTGTGTTTTTGGATGTGGGTGGATGTGCTCGGGCAAACCTTTTGTGCTTACAGTAGAGGGCATTTGTTTGGGCCTGTGTGTGAAACAGATTTGTCTTTCAAGGCTTTGCCGCTGAAGCCTCAGGAACTACCACAATGTTTACATTTTAATACTATAAATGGTGTGAATGCCAGTCTGTGGCCAACAGGAAAGGGAGATATGTGTGTGTTTATGAGTGTTGAGTGAGGCTGAGTGCCTGCCTTTCCAGTCTAAGTATGGCCTGATAACCCCAAGTGACCTGGGTAATGAGAAGTGGAACAGTGGCTTCCCAGCATGCCTCTGAGCCTGTCTGAGCTCCTCCGCCATTCAGTCTGCATTCTCAAGTTTTCCTTCGGTGTAGGCCGCCAGCCAGACATGCCAATAGATAAAACTCTCATCATTTTAAAGCAACAGCATGGTTGTAAGCTTACAAGGCTGAGAGATAGATAGATAGATAGATAGATAGATAGATAGATAGATAGATAGATAGATAGATAGATAGATGTACAGTGGCTTGAAAAAATAGTTTTGTAAAAGTGTTCACTGCAGAACAATACATTGTTCCACCCTCTATTTTTTCATCACAACCTGTTATTTGAATTTGAAGTAACAGCTGCCTGTAAAATAAGCTGAAATAGACTAAAGTAATAATAAATAAAGATTTTTACATTATTTTGTAGTTCTGGTTCAATAGAAATATTTTTTAAAAAGCAAACAAATAAGATAATTTATTACATATTACATCAGTCATAAACTAATGTTTAGCTGAACAATCCTTTAATGTTTCCGCTCCAGTCAGGTGTTTTCTGTTCCTCTCAGTCAGACTTCTACACCTGTTGACAGGTATTTTGTCCCACTGTTCAACAGAAAAGTGCTCTAATTTGTCCAGAACCAATTTGTTTTTTTTTCTTTCTTCAATTCAAATAAATGAAAAAACATTGTCTTATATTACTAAATTATATTTTTGCAAATTTTTAGTTGTTCCTTTTTTAGGTCTCCAGTTATTTGAGTGACTGTTGTAAATTCAGCCTTTTCTTTAATGGAAGGGTATGAATACATATGAGCACAACTGTACCTATACGTATTCATACGTATATGTATTCATTCCCTGGATATAAAGCCCCAAAGTAAGCTCAGGTGCTACTAATTTCAGAAATCCAGTTATAACTTAAATAAAGTCTATCTGTGTGCACCAAAGTGTCACATGATCTCATTATATGAATACACACACCTGTTCTGAGGTTGCAACACCACTGATCAAGACCACGAAGGAAGTGACAAAATTAAAGTCAGAAAGCTCTCAAAGGGGCAAAGGTATGTAAAAGTAAAAATCAGGCTTGAGTTATTAAAATGGTTCACTTGGAGAACAACTAAATTCATCATCAAATTTTAGAAGCAACTTTCTTGGCATGGTGGTGTCGGATGTGTTAGAACAATGCAAAGTCATAAAGTATCCTTGTACAAATAGTAACCTTGTTTATTTATAGTGGTGGGTTGTCAAGCATCATCAAGTAAAAGCCAGTGGCCTATTTTTATCATTAGTCAAATCCTACTCCACCTTCTTGTCCACATATGTTCACTTTTGTTTAAAAAAAGTAAATAAAGTAGTGAAAGTTAATTGCTAATTCTCTATTGCTAATGCTATTAATTCTTAAACTATTTGGCAGCTTCAGTCTGAGAAGCTGCCAAATAGTTTAAACAGCTATGTTTGGCTATATCACAGAAATATGTTTAAAATGATCTGCGGACTCTTTTTAATGAGATAATGTTAACAGGCTAAATTCTAAAGTTGGTGTGTTTGGTACTTTGCCTTATGGATTAGCATGTTAGCATTGTTGCCTAGCTGATGTTAGGATTTAGCTCAATGATCACTCTACAACAGCTTCAAGGGGCTTTTAGCATCAACACTTGACCTTGTCAAGTTTTATTGAAGCCAGTAGTCAAGTTTCTGTTCCAGAAAAATGCTGCTTCATGATGGATCAAGAAAGAAACTGTCACACCCAGCATAATTTGTGGTTTTTAGAAGCAAAAATCTGCTTATTGATTTTATACCAGGAAATACCTTTTGTGTTTGAGCATATGAACAAGGACTCAGTTTGAACAGTTATTTTAATTTTTTTTGACTTGTCAGTAAGTCACCAATCTGATTTTTTTGTATTTGTACGACCTTGTCAGAGTCACCATCAAGTTTCATGAGAAGAAGTACAATTTCTTTTATTTTCAGCTGAAAGGACTGAATGAAATCACTGGTTTTACTTCTGCTGTCAGTACTAATGACAAACATACCGCATGTTAAAAAAATCCTTGCTTTTCTAGCTAATTTCATTACCAAAAATGTAATTTTCTTGTTTTCAGTGCTTCCTAATGTTGTTTATCATTTTAAAAGGTGGGATATAAAAAGAAAAAACCCCCACTAGATCTGTTACTATAACTTGACATAATTATTTCGTTGATAGCCGATCATGCAAATATTATCAAAACTGATGATGTAATAGTCCTCATTGATGCCTATTTATATATCTATATATCTATATATATATAGATATATAGATATATCTATATATATATATGTATATATTCTTTTCTCTTAATTAGGTGTAATTAAACTGTGATCATCACATTTCTGCTTAAAACCGAAGAACGCTGCTCCAAGTTATTGGATTGTCCTTTTTCTTTGGCTTTAAACCAAAACTGCCCACTTCTTTGGTTTTGAAACTGAATCCACAATAATTGCCAACAGAAACTGGAATGAACGTTAAACACCCTGAGATGAAAAGAAAAGGAAGGATATGAGAATAAATTATTTTATGCGGGCAAATGGAAACAGTTCCAGGAATTATGAAAGTAATTGGTATGAGCTTAAATGATTGTGATCAGGAAATAATGTAATAACTGTGACAGGCCTGACTGAAAAGTGATTTTTTTATTTAACTTAACAAAACTGTCTGTTGTTGCTTATACGACACTAGCACGATGACTCTTTTTTGACAGTGCAGTTATGTAACATCATTCATTGTCCTTGTGTGCTTTGTTTCCTGTATTTTTTATTTCTAATACTGAAATAGTTGTCTGACAGGGGATCAGAGAGAATAATTAAGCAGGTCTTAGTGCAGTGAATTTGTTGAGAACAGATACGGCATCTGAGGGAGAGGTAACAAAAAACAGGCCCCTTAAACTTCACAGGCATTTACTGCCTCCCACTTCCACATCAAAATGCCACTTAAGATTCTGTGCAAATAGTAATAATAATAATAATAATAATAATTATATATATATATATATATATATATATATATATATATATATATATATATATATATATATATATATATATATATATAAATAAAAAGCATTTGACCTTCTCATCATGCAGAAATGACAGATGTGCTATGAGGGGATGAGTCATTTGTTGAGTTTATGCCCTTCCGATGCCTGTGTTTCACATTTTGAACTCCAGAAAGGCCTCTTCAAGCTGTACAGTCACACTGAGCAACATTCTCAGCATGTCAGTAGATTAGATTTATATGTACTTGTGAAAGAGCTCCTGGAAAACAAGAGTGAAAGACATGCGCGATCAAAGCAGTTCACTGAAAGCCACAAACATTTTGCACTAATAATAATAAACAGCACTAAAGCCATGAATTAGGGAATGGAAATCATGTCATGCTGTAAATGACTGGCATCAAAGCACAAAACAAACTAAATGCTCTTCATGCCAAAGTAGATGACAGAGTGAAACCAAGACGGCTAATTACCAAATTAATTAACTGTGCATACCTGAGGTTTGGCGTTGGCAGCTTTGTTCTTTGTTATGTGGATCTGCTGAGATAGCTGTCTACTTGTTTTTTTCCTCCACGGACATGCCTCAGTTCTCACTTCCAAATATAAATACTGCAAAAAAAAAAAAAAAAGCTCAGAAAGAAAATGTTCTTTGCAAAGAAAAATATTCAAGAAATGTAAATGCTTTGAACATGTGTTTTCGTTTGTGTGTTGCCAAAATCTCAAACTCGCCTGGTAATTTCAGTACAAAGTTGGTTGTTTTTCTACTTTATCCTGATATTTGTTATGAAATGAATCGTTCGAGTAGAACTACACACATAATATCACAGCCATGTGGATTTTTGGTTAACCTTTGGGCCAATACATATGTTTTTCTTATTAAAAATACAATAAAATGACACCTTTTCATCTGCCGGTTGTCCCAAATCACCCATAAGAATACATTCCCCAGTAAATGGTACAGAAAGGTCAGCTTTGCATATAGACCCAGAGACTGCATAATCAAAAATACTCCTTATGGCTCATTTTCTGTTTTTATATTTGGGCAACAAAAGACTACATCTCCTGTTTAAAACAACAAAACATGATTTGGACAAAGCCTTATTGCATTTTTCCCTCTGAAGGTGCATTTGCATATATTTGATAACTTTGGTACATGTTTGATCTCTGTCTTTTATCACATCTCTGAACTCAAAGTTATTTATACAGAGAAAAAACATTGAAAGTCTTTCTTCTTTTTTGTAGTGGTTATATTCCCTGTGTGTATGGTCATATTTGTGCTGTTGGCTGCACAGCTCTTCCTCTGTACTGACACCTGTTCTTCACGAGGAAGGGAAATAAGAAAGTAGGAGAAATGAGCGCACTAAAAGACCCATCTGTTGCTCGTTCAGCAGCAAGGACAGGTGGCTCAGAACTGGTTTATAAAGACTTTAATCAACGATTCCCGCCTTTCGTGCTCCCCTGACTAATTTCTTTTCTTCCTATTTTCTTTCTTTTATGTTTTCCCTCCACCTAGGTTCAGAGACGACAAGGGTTACGTGCTGTACCCTCAGATCGGGGACCGGCTGGACCTCATCTGCCCTCCTTTGGACACGGCCAGGTCCACTCCAGAGTACGAGTTCTACAAACTTTACCTCGTGTCGTCACGGGAACAGGCAGACCGATGCGAGGTGATGGGACCGCCCAACATTGTGCTCACCTGCGACGAACCCACGCGTGAGCGCCGCTTCACCATCAAGTTCCAGGAGTTCTCGCCCAACCTCTGGGGTCATGAGTTCAAGAGCATGCACGACTACTACATCATCGGTGAGTCGAGCGAACGGATGGAAAGTTAGGGAGCAGAGAGACTGCATGTGTGTTTACTAGTGGTTGTGTTGAGCCTTATTGCAGGGTACGGGGGGTACTTGGGGTAGGGGGGATGTTGTTATGATTGCATGGTTGATTTCTGATTGTGCCTGAGTGTGTTTGTTTATTTGCGATGATGATGCTGATTGGGCGGGTGTGTTTAGTGTAATTAGGTTTGAGGATTGCATGCGATCCAGTCCGCAGATGGATGCGCTGCAAAAAAATGACCAGATGAGCGTGTGGGCTCTAGGAGATTTAAGGGTATATTTTCCATATAAATAATTTAGTTTAATGTGACATTTTTGTTGTATTTTAAATGTAGCTATTATCTCTTTTGATTTCTTGCACTGACTTCTAGTTTGCCACTTGTGTGGGATTTGTGATTACTGAAAAATAACGTGTTTCCCCCGTGTCGCCTCCGAGGGTGTCTGTCATTACCATGCCTTTGTCCCGTGTGGCTGCGGTGCAGGCCCCGGGTCTGTTTATTGTTAATGCCAGCCGTGCAGTGACCGCAAATAGCAATGCAGGGTGTTGTTTAGGTTTGTTCAAAAGGTTTGTTTAGAGTTAGACTTTGTGAAGACCTGATGAGATCATCAAGTCAAGCCAGACCAAATGTTTGTATCAGACAGAAAAATCTGCAAGTAAAAGGTCGCGTCAGACGAAACCTGGAGGTTTGTTTTAAACACAGACTTAGAGCCAAGAGCGTTTAACACTCACAACTGGGGCAGCGCATTTACACACACAAAGCACGTGCACGCACGCGCACACGCCCACCGCCCACAAGTTTCCAATACAAACACCAGCACAAGCAAAAGACCTCAGGAGCACGAGATTCAGCAGGATAGACAAAGAGAGAGACCCTGTTTGATTCCCACAGCTCTCCGCCCACGCACCTGCAAGCTCTATTCACTCAGGTGTGCAAATGCTCTCGTCGTTTTTCTTTTTTTTTTTTGTCTGCTGTTGTGGGGAACGATAGGAGGAGTGGAGCCAGGAGGAGGAAGCTGGGACAGAGATGGAAAGAAACAAAGAGAATATAAGATCTTTCGAAGTCTGTCTGGTCCCTCGTGCCTCTTTGTGATCTATATTTGTTCACTAGTTTTTGGTTCACTTGCCTCTCACTATCAGTCCTCCTACCCAACACGCTTGTAAAAAGAGGTGCAACGCTCTGCATGCACATCCTGCACCTCGCTTCAGTATCTGCAAACAAACATTTCACTTACATTAGATGTGTCTGTGACGTGACGTCGTCTGCGTGTGTTTTTACTGTGTTGAATGCACACCCAGGCAACCAAAATGACCAAAAGATGGCCCTGATAAGCAGGGGTAAAAATAAATGCAGGCATTTATCTGCTGATTATTTCTTCATTCAGTGACTCACAGACGTTTAACAGCAGACCCAGAACGACCATCAAATATGGCAGCAAGACGCTGACACTTACAGGGTACATAAAACAGTCTCTGATAGCTAAATTTAACTAGGCTCCTCATTTAAAATCCCTTGGTGCGCCATTAAATACTGCATCTTTTGAAGTATGCTCTCACTACTGTGTAGAAGTTAACAATACATCTTACTTGACAAGATGGCGGCCGACTGTTTATGGTATAGATTGACTGTATGAATAGTATTATGAGCGGATAATCATTTTTGACTGTATTTTAGTGATTTAAGCTGCTCAAATGCAGAAGTCCAACATGTTTTAGGATCATAAATTTACATCGGTGTTTCTTCTTCTGTGTTTAACAGAATCTTGGGAGTAAAGCAGAGAGTGAACAGAATCTTTTTCCAGAAAAACATTGAGCAATACTATAAAAATGGAGCCGATGATAGGCCATTTTTGAGAAATTTTTACTTGTTTTTTTCAATCCAAATGTTGACATTTTCAGAGTTGAAGAAATGGTTTGTTCCACCATCACTTAGACACACACAAGGATTTGGTTTTGCCATTTGTTACTAGCTCAGAAGTGCATCTGTTTTGACTTTCTGGTCTGCTTTTGTACCGTACCATCAAAGGTGCGACATCATGTAAAAGTTTAGTGATAGAGAACAGAACTGATTTAAAAAGAAAAACTATTTTTATTCAGATCGTCATGTTCTCAGCTGTTTACGAGCTACATACCGTTCGCTGTAGAGTTTTAGTTTCCGAGAACAAGACTGCTTTGTTTTTTCTTTTCATCTTCCGCATTTCACAAATGTCGAAACTGTCCACGGTTCAGATCTCATCTTACACGATTCAGCGGATAGCGACTATGTGTCGAACACACCCTGTTGGCTGCTTTTTGTGCATAAAGCCATGACAAAACTCTCTTGCCTTGAAGCCAATCCACTTGTATAATATGTAGGAAGCAACAAAAGTACAGGGCAACGTTTTTCCTCGTACTCGGTTTTGTCTTCCTCTCTTCTGTGGTCCCACCTCAATCCGGAGTCTTGAGACAGCAACACCTTTATCTCCACACTCACAGACCAGACTGATCGATTGACAGATCTGGCCCAATCAATTGACGGCTACAACACAAGGTCACACACGATCACACACAAAGAAAGATGTTTACTTGCGCTTTTGATGAGAGAAGCTGCAAGAGGTGATGAGATGGGGGGGTTGGGGTGATAAGGTATTGATAACATCAGTAGAGTTTATAAAGTGATGACGCCTCCTTTGATAGTTTATCAGGACTGTCGTGAGTCTTTCACCACACATTTATGTGCGCCTAATCAGGTTTGAGACAATTAACAAAAGTTAAATTAGCTGCTGATTCTGAGCTGTATATCTGTGGCTTTTGTGTGCTGACTGGCCATGTCAGTGGATATTACACACACCCAACACTATGAACCCTGGTTAGTCAATAAGTGGAGATACAGCAAGTGTGTTTGTGCATGAATGTAAAGGCATTAATGTAAGCAGAAGCCTCAGGGTAATTTAATTTTAATTAAGCCCTACACCATTCTGCAATTTCATTTGCACACTGAAGAGTGGGCAGCATGAAAAATGCATCGGCGGGGATGTGGAGGGTCTGTCTGGTGGGGCAGGAGGAGGAAGGAGGTCAGCGGAGGTTAATTTTTAAAGTTAAACTCATTACTGATTTCCTGTAACTTACTTAAATCCCACTGGGTGAATACTTTGCTGTAAATATAGCAAACACACACAACGTCATGATGAAACTGTTCCGATTTCCATTCGAGCATCTGCAGCGAGCAGCGCCGCTGATTAAAGAAAAAACAGTTTAATCTGATAAAAATCTGAACTTCACATAGTTTTCAAAGTATCTAATGCCTCACAGATGCCACTGTTGTGTAATCAGATTACTTGAATCTCATTAAGTGTTATTTTTTACTTCCGCCTCCCGGGGAGTGGAGTGAAAGAGTTGGGAATTGATTTGTCATACTTATTGATTGATGTTTTCATTCTTAACATGAGGTCAGAGTTTATGTAAACCCATTTCTGTGTCACTTTCTCTCTCTCCCCTTCTTTCACCCAGTGTTTTGTCTCCATCGCTCCCTCGGCTTCTCCTCCCTCATGTCTTTCACCATTCAAATCCTTCCACACACACACATATACATGCTAAATGCATTGACACTGAACGTAGATCAGGCCTTTCACTGCTTTTAAAGAATCTTTTAAGAAAAGGCAGCCTTGTGTAACAAACTTGTTGTGCGCATGCTCATGCACGCGCACACACACACACACACACACACACACACACACTGCTGGAGGAGAATCTTGATAACACATCTGTTTAATGAGAACTTCAACACAAAGCCATCTCAATGCAGCTTACTGCGTTTGCAAGTGAAGGTGACGAAAACAGGGGAGTTTCTTTATAAAGATGGGATTGATTTAAAAGGTCAGTTTACCCAAATTACAAAGAAACATCTGCTCTTGCAAGGTAGTCTCGCTCCAGAATGTGGAATAGCAGTATTTAAGTTTTATAATAAACACTAAAAAAAAAGTTGTATTATCAATTCCCCGAACTGTGAAAGCTGAGAACAGATGGTGAAAGTGAGCCAAACTGTGCCAAAATGGCCATTTTGGAGATCTTGCCTGAGGTAACTGTACTAAAACCCTCTCTAATTCTGTTCTGCCTTACTTTATCAGAGTGGAGATTTGGAGGGATAATGTTCACATATTTTACCTTAATTTTATAGATGTCTAGAGGTGCATTATTCCAAAGGGACATTCACCCTGAAAGTGTTATTTTTCAGTGATTTTGAAGCTTTTTAAAAATTTTTATTTGTGCTCATAACACAGCAACATTTTGCATTACATGAAGCTACCATGCATGATTTATTTATTTATTTTTTTTGTCCAGCATTTAAGCAAGCAGACTGATGTTCTGGATGCTGTGTTCTGCTGAGCAAATTTATTTTGCCAAGGGGAACTTTTATAGATGTAATGATCCCCTTGTATTTCTTGATTCTTATTTTATTTTTCTATTTGCTTTGGATAATAGCTTGTATTACAGAGTTTATGCTGCTGGACCTGACCGGAAAGGACAGGAAAGGGGCAGAAAGAGAACAGAAAAGAGAACATAAAAAACAAAAGAAAGAGATCAATGCATACACGTATATGCACATACATAGCCACCTACATATATATGTATATACACTCGCACATACATTATATATATATATATATGTATATATATATATATATGTATATATATATATATATATATATATATATATATATATATATATATATATATATATATATATATATATATATATATATATATATACATACATATACACACACATACACATGCATACACACACATATATACATACACACATATAGATACATACATACACAAACACACATACATACATATATATACATATACATATATATATATATATATATATATATATATATATATATATACATATATATATATATATATATACATACATATATATGTATATATATATGTATATATATATATATATATATATATATATATATATGTATATATATATATGTATATGTATATATATATATATATATATATATATATATATATATATATATATATATATATATATATATATATATGTATGTATATATATATATATGTATATATATATATACACACACACACACACATACATACAAATACACACATATACATACATATATACATATCCATACACATACATACATACATATACATACATACATACATATGTACACACACATACCCACCCACAGACATAAATATATACACCCACACAAGCCAACTCTAGATTCATGATCCCTGTAGAGAACAAAACCATTGACAATCAGGAGGACCAGAAACTAGCAAGTTAAATCAAAAAGACAGAAAGAGAGTTACCTGCTGTTAATGAATAAACTTGCTGGATAACTCAGTGACTGTGACACATGCAGAACATTCTTGCAGAACATTTAGAGTGGAACGTGTTCAGAGAAGAGTGATCATGCCAATGTGACCCCGGCCGCCCACGGCTAGAGGCAGGCCAGGAGAACCCAGAGACCCGGGTAACCGACAGTCACCCCCAGGCACAGACCCCAACCACCCCACTCCGGAGCCAGCCATGCATCTGCCCAGGAGGTGGCGAAGGAGGTCCCCAACCAGAGTCCCCCGCAGTCAGGGGGAACAGGCCCCAGCAGGCCCAGGCTACCATGCATGATTAAAACCAGGAGTTACTAAATAGTTATTGCATCAAAAACATCATATGCCTTCATTATCGTTAGGAAATTTTAACATTAATAACCGTTTCATTACATTAAACTATCACAGGTGATACTACACAGATATTGGGTGTTCAAAAATGTTTATAAGGAGGTGTATAGGTGTCACAATTGGTGGTAGAGGTGGTAAGGACCCAAATGCTGAGCCAGGAGCCAGAGATTCAAAATCAGGGAGTTTTAATTGCAGAACACTGAAGGGACCACATGGACCTTACACAAACACAAGCAAACACAATGGACCAGCGCTGAGAACAGAAACCAAGGGGAATAAATGCAGGAAAATCAAACAAGTCACAGGTGTGGTGAATGAACTAAACAAGACTATCTAATGAACAGGAACAAAGGCTAAACAAGAAACAAGGGAACTAAACAGCGAAGACCAGAACTAAAGATATAAAACAAGAAACTAAAAAACTAAAAATACAAAACACATCATGACATATAGGTAGATAGGAGAGTGTACACAGTGGTGTTATACTGACTTTAACACCATAAGTCACAGTCACTTTTAACTTCAGTGTTTATTACAGTTTGCTGGGATTGAGCGTGAAATAGATTACACAGTTACTGGCTGGCACCGTGTTCCCTTCTGCTCTTTTATTGTAACAATACTGTGTTTTGGTAGACAAACATGTTCCAGAGTCCTCATAGTTGTAAACTGACACATATAAGTTGTGTAACTTCAGTGCGTTGCTTCTAAGATTTTCTGTGAAAAAGTGCAGAGATCTCCAGGCTCCTGTTACGTCGCTCCATCCACTGACCTCTCTGTGAACTGTTTTTATTTGAAGCAGTTGCCCCCGTGAAACCTGATGACAACTCATATTATGGATTATCCCCAAGTTTATTTTTTTTGTAATTTGGTCAAACATATCCCGAAGCGAGGGGCTTTTCAGAGATTAATTTTCAGTGACAATGTGGAGCTTGTGGGCAGCATTTGTCCACAACAAAGCATGTTGTATTGTAGATTTGTAAACCAAGACAGACAAACACCGAAAAAAAAAAAAAAAGTGTTTTGTTTTTTTTTTGGATTCATTGCACATGAGATCACTGAATCACTTTTCTTTCAGTCTGCTATAAAAATAATTTTTAGTTTATGATCCCAAGTGGAAAACGCCGCCCATCTTGAAATAAAAGTGGCTAGAAAAAAACAGCGCTTTGCTCGCAGTCAAACCGATGCAGCTAGCTTTGGAGACTTGAGTGATGAAAGCAAGGAGTGGAAAGACGCAGACAGCCTGATTCACATCAAGGGAAAGGAAGAAGGGAGGAGAAGTATGAATACTGTGTACATGTTTAAGGATGAAAGGATTGCAGTAAGACGGAAAGGAATAAGCAAGAGAGATAGGAGATGACAACAGACAAGCCGAGGTTTGTCATTGTGTGCACGGCTGTTGATGCACAGCCACTGCAGCTCATCTGCAGGGTGACACTGAAATGGCGCGGTCACTTTCAATCACCGCTGCCGTTGTCAGGGGAATGGGAAACACACGCATGCATGTTATAGTGCACACCAACTTGCAGTGAATGATTGCAGGCCTGTAGTCAACTTGCATATGACCTCAAACGTGAGTGATCTCTCTCTCTCTCTCTCTCTCTTCTTCTTCTCTCTCTCTCACACACACACACAAACACTGTCAGTAATCTTCTTTGGTGCTCACACTAACATATGCGTGCTCACATCACCATACACTGGGGCTTTCTTATAAATATGTGCACTCACACACACACATTGGCATACAAGCAGGCCTGTGGTTGTAAACATGCACAAAATAACCTCAAAATAGCTCTTTTGCACACACACATACACACACACACACACACGCAGCAAATACCAAAAAAGACTCGCACATATGTTCACATCCACACAAAGTTTAGTCAGATCTGTGGTGGTGAGCGGGTCAGTCGTTGTGGGACTGCAGCATTGATGTTATTGCATGCTATGACAGATGGTAGTGTTTGTGTAAGCATGAGTGTGTGTGTGTGTATATTTGGGGCAGATACAGGTATGTTTTGTGTGCGACTATGTGGCCAGCAGGTGCATGCACAACTGTGCAGGACAGACACGTCGGTGCTTTTCGGTGTTGGCGTGCGTGCCTGCATGGCTCCCCATGGTGTGTTTACGGAGCAGGGCTCCTGGGACTTTGCACAGCCTGGGTGCTTGCAGACACACAATGACAGAGATAAACAACCCCAACTTGCTAATATGAATAATAGAGGAGCTGACTGGAGCCTGCAGTCCAAGAAATATTCATGCGCTTGTGTGTTACTCTTTCAGGAAGTTTTTGACTTGTGTTGTGAAAAGTTGCCGCTACACGTGTGGTTTGTTTTTCCGCATTCAGTAGCATCTCACTCTTTCAGGTCATTTTATTTCTTGCACTTTTGTGCTCCTGCCTGCTCTTATGCTGTTTAGTGTCCTTCTGAATCCATCTGTCTGTCACATTTAAGTGTTTGTTTAGTCTGTTTAACCCTTTCAGCCAGAAATGAAAACTTTTGGTTGCTGCGTTGGTGCTATGTGGCTGAGAGAGAGTGTGTGTGGTCTAATTGCTGGACAGTGAGGGGCAGACGCAGAGAGTGCAGACAGCAATAGTGCTTAATAATGCAGAGGTACTCGCTGGTTTATTTATCAGGGTTAAGCTGAAGTAAATGACACAGAATCCAGATGGGGAGAGGAAGGGAGGGCAGAGGAGGAGAGAGAGGGAGAGAGTAGAGGGGGAAACAACAGTAAAACAGAGTGAAATAGGCAGGAGGGTAGAAGAGACAATAAGGGAGAGGAAGTGGAAGGAAATGCTGCACTGCAGTCTAAATGAGCTGCACCTCTACATTACTTTATGATTCCCCATGTGCGTACAAGCACGCCTGCATGGGTTTAGTGTGTTAGTGTACACACAACTTGCTCATGACTGTCGTGAGAGGAGAGAAGGATTCAGAGGAAGGATGGAAAAAGCTGAGTGGAGGATGGAGAGACTTAGGGAAATCTATATCTGCTGAATATTTGATCAGGTTTAAGCCCTCTGGTTTGAGCCAGGCTCTAAAGCGAGCACACACACACACACACACACACACACACACACACACACACACACACACACACACACACACACACACACACACACACACACAGGGGAGAGGAAAGTAAGGCATGCTCCAACAGGGGAAATCAGAGGATGAAGGAAATAAGATGACCACATGAAGCGAGCCTGAAGGATATCTGGTTCATTTTCACCTTTCTCTTGACAAATTAAAGAACAAACCTAAACCTTTGACTGAGTGACAGGGTTGTTTGCGCTTGCACGACTTTTGAAGCTACACGTATGCTGATTTGGTCATTGCACGACCAGATTGTGTTGTCAAGGCAGCACCATAAGCGTTTGTACCAGTGCTGGAGCTATGCAGAACATGGTGCAGTCCCAACCCCAAACAGTACGTGTCACTGTGGAGAAAATGGCACTCTGACGTCGCAGATAGAAAGCTGAAGTTGTTGCATGTTGACACAATTTAACACTTTCTTGGTATTTCCAGCCGTCTCTGCAACATGTCGGAGAACGTTCAGTCACTCCTCAGCTCTCCCACCAGACATCCGTAACATTGACTCCCTCCTTCTGTTTAACTCCAGACTAAAAACTCACCTCAAGACTGAATGCACTCTGTAATTACACTGTCATTTTTTATGGTCTCTTTATTTTTTCGTTGCTCTTGCTATTATTCTGTTTTTTGTTTTATTGTACAGCATCCCTGAGTGACCCAAAATGTATCATCACTATTATTAATGGCTGTACCTGCTCAGGCTTTGATGGCTTGCAGAGATGCCTGGAGGAAAAACTTGCTTACACACTCAACCCTGCAGCTCTTTCTGTTTTTGTAAATGCACCATGACTCAGGTAAAAAATCAGAAAGTGTGCAAACAGTCAAAACAATATCAAAGCACCCAGCATTTCAGTCAATTTCTATAAGCTCAGCTGTTTGTGAGGTTGCGAACAATGAAAGAAATCAAGATGCAGTGGTGGCCACACATCTGCTTTGCTGGTCCAGCTGTACCAGAGAAATTAGAATAATTCTGTTTCTACTTATGTGCACTTTTTCAAGAAAATATTCTGCACCATAGTCAGAAAAACTTACTTTTACGTCCTTCTACAGTGATTTATCCACTAGAGACAGCAACCAGACATTTAGTCAGAAAAAAAATCACTGGAATACTAAGAACTAAAGCAGGACGGGAGAACTCAAGGGACATATTCCGTAACAGGAGTTGTACTGGGAATCTTCCTTTTTTCCCAAAGATTCAATGATGCTCTGTGGTTGTGAGCAAGGATCTTGCTTGTTTAAAATTTAGCATAGGTTCGGAGTGTTTACACAAAGGAAATGATCTGGGAACCTTTCTGAGAACTGTACCTTTACATACAGAAATTAAATTCTTATTTATTTTTGCAGATACCATTTTGCCGATATGGGTTGAAGTCGACTTGCCCAGTTTTTTTGTACAACCTGATCAATCTACCAAAATGAAGATTTATACTGTCTTTCCATCGATCCAGTAGAGCTCCAATTTTCAAGAAGCTTTGCTACGATTTTGTTGGCAACCGCTGACCAACCATCTTACTACAAGCTGACTCTGATAGTTTTCATCTTTTTGATTTGTCATCCAACCATCTGCACTCGCTCTCCCTTCATGGTGTGCAAATAACTCCTTATTCTTTCCCCAAAACTTAAGAAAAGACATCTGCAAACAAGAGCTTTCCCACACCGACCACCCCGAATCAAGCTGTGCTAAACTGTGATGCGTTTTTCAACTTCAAGCATGTTTATACTTTCACATTTATTTGTGGCCCCCCCGGGGACATGCCTACAGTTTGCTTCTAGCCAGTCAACTGTTTGAGGTGGGTTTGAAACTGCTTTTCTAGCTCACAACACAGTTTTCACACTCCACCAAACACATCAAATTCTTAGGGCAAACTGCCTCAGTTAAACCCTCATGTGTGAAAATAACCTCAAATAAAGTGCAAAAGTAGAAAATGGAATAGAATAGGCCAGTGGGGGTTTGGTGCAATGAATCCAGCTAATTTCCCCCCCTAGAGATAAAGTTTATCAGCATCTCTCTGTGGATAAGGGAAAAAAAAAAAAAAAGGATAGCTGAAAAGATGACTTCATTTAAAATAATAGTACTCAACTCAAGTGTTAAATGATTACACCTGAAGCTCCCTGAAGGTTCTCTGCTTGTATCTTCATTATATGCATGGGAAATGCAGGATGCAGACCCCTGCAGAAGTGCTGTAAACATGCACCATATGCCGACCTCATATTTATGGTACAAAGAGGGCAAAAGCTGGCATGTCTGTTGAGATTATAAAGAAGAGGGACAGGAGTGAGCTGATGTGAAGTGACACCGGGAGAAAACGAGGGATATTTGGGCAAGAAAAAAAGAGGGAGAAAGAAGAAAGGGGAGGAAAAAAGATGAAAAAAAAAAAAAAAGATGTGTGCTGAGTGTGAGTAAGAGAAAGTGACAGATCGCCTGGCCGATTTAGGTCAGCAATCAGAGCACCGCTACTGTCTGCGAGATTGTGTGTGTGTGTGTGTACATGTGTGTGGTTGCCGGGTGCCTTTGTGGGTGTTTGTGTGTAGCTTGCGTGACTGTCATGTTTGTGCGCGGATGGCTGAGGGGTGTTGTTCGTGAGAGTTTGTGTGTAGCATTTTTTCGGTGGTGGAGTTGGGATTGATTGCATGAATGAGTGTGAATGCGTCTCTGCTGCTAAAGGTCAGACAAGAAGAATCCCCCCCTAATTGGATTGGGCCTGGTTAACATTGTATGATTCATTTAACCTTCCAACACTGTCTGTATGTCTCACACATACACAAACTCATGTACACACGGATACACAAACTTCTCCCGTTCCCCGTCGCAGCTTGACAAACAAAGGCGACATTGTGCTGCTGCCTTCTGCTGAAGGACCTTTTGCAGAAGGATGTTTCCCGGCAATCAGGCATAGAAGGGGGGGGGGGGGGGGGGGGGGGGGGGGCTAGAACAAGCGCACCTCTCGGCTGACCTCTGCCATCAGTAGAACGTATTACCCTGCTAATATAGCCATGATTTAGTGCCCAGGTTCACGCAAACATGACCTCTGATCATCATAATGAGCATGTTCACACAGACAGATGTTTAGCCCAACACACGGATATGCAGACACGATGTGTGTGTTTGTTTTCACACACTGATGAACTTAATGATGAAACTTTTCTCAATAACCCATCTGTTCACCATTTTTGCTTAAATTACACATTCTCTTTATGTGTAAGAGCTGCCTCAAGCAAGGTTAGCTTAGCTTAGCATGACGGTAGGAAGCACAGCCAAGCTTTGCCTGATTGTGTCTGAAACTGAAGAAAAATACACAGAAATGTTTAAAATATTTAATATCTTTATGAGAGTGAGCTGAGAAAATAATACAGACTTGATCACAAGGATCAAGGGGTCAAAGTATCCTATATTTTCTATACATTTAGCTTCCAAAAACCCAAATTTTCTTGTCATTTACTGACCTTGAGTTAGCTGGAAGTCTTGCTAAGTCCTTATTATATTGGCTGCTGTTTCACTTACATCTAGTCCAGTCTCTATACCTGACCTTGTTTTAGAGGAAAATGTTTTCTGTGTTTAAACCATTTCACACTGACCTATAAAGCTTGTTACATCCTCCACGAGAAGCAGGAACTTAGTTGTCGCTCTCGATGTTGCAGGTACAAAAGTTACTTTTCTTCTGATTAGCTCATACTCCACAAGAAGCTTTGACTGCATTGGCGCACATCACTGTGGCAGGACGTCAGTGCTTTTATTTATAATGAACCTGGTTATTTCATATTTTACAAGAAACTTTCTCCGTGGGAGAACGGGTTGTGCACATGACTGGGTTTGTGTTGCAAATTGCACATGGTGGATAATTGTACTTTTTCATCACCTTGATCAGATGTTTTATTAAAACAATCCATTTAATCTGCATCAGAAAAATGCAGAAGCAGCAACTGTCCACGTCATACGTCCAATCACATCCACAAAAACAGAATGACGTCATTATGTTCTCGTGGCATTGAGAAGAAAAGTTCTTACTTCTCATGGCTTATGTCTTTTTACCATTAAAAGTTTAGATTGTTACTTTTTTTGCACGTTTTTTGGGTTTTTACCAGCAGTTAGTCATGAAAATGACAAAATGTTTGCCAATATTTAGTTAGAGCTACGATAACACCATTTGGCACAATTAAACATTGTTTTTTTGCAAAAAAAATAGTTTATTAATGAGCTAATGGATCTAAAAAACAGAATCAAAGGACATGACAGAGGACCTGAGAGATCCATCCAGCCCTTCAGTTAATACTGTTCACTGAAGCTTCATCAGAAGTGGTCTTCACAGAAGGGTGTCTGGCAAGAAGTCATTCCTAAGGAGGAGAAACAGGGAGAAAAGGCTGAGTTATGCCAAGTGACATGAAACCAAACAGAAGATCGGAGGTAACATGTCTTATGAAGTGATGAATATTACTTGAGAATGAAACTCTATATTATTGAAGCAGTGTGGGATCATATTGACAGAGAACAAAACAGAAGCAGTGAACATCTAAAGATTTTTTTTCCCCAAAAAAGTCCTTCAAAAGCCACAAAAAGACAAGAAATATCCTCTAAGTCGGTTAAAGGATAAATATTGCTGTACCAAATGTTGACTCCCATGATCGTCAGATTTTGCCTTACTGTGTATTCTGTATTTCTCTTCATGCTTGCACAATTTCATTAAATTGCTGCACATAATTCCAGTTTTTCTGGCTACACTTTTCCACAGTAAATGATGTTTCCTGTTCATGTAACTTAAGATGAACAGACACGAAAACAGCCTTCAGCAATTCAAAGGAAAGTTACACTCTGGGTTCCTGAATAACATCTGTGCTGCATCTCTAATTAAAGCAGGAGTTGCTGAGCACTTTAGACGACGGCAAACTTGCAGTTTCTCCTTGTTTCTTAGCTTTGTCTAAAGCCAGGCTAACCACATCCTGACTTCAGCTCTGTACTTAAAGCGTAATGTCATTTTTTTGGTATTGTTTAACGTTTCTTGAAGGATAGTCTTGTTAGCTTGCCCCCTAAAACATCGTTTTTTTTGTCCTTTTTAAGAGGAAACGGCTGGTGTTTTTGTCCCTTTTAAAAGAAATCTTGCAGGCATGATCTTTGGCATGTGCGAGGCAGATTATGGTGTTCTTGCAGCACAATTGGACCCAGCACCAGCTGTTCGGCAGACGAAGATGGAGAGGAGGAGGCGGGTAGGAGGAAAAGTGAGAGAGAGTGTGTAAATTATAGGGGAAAGTGACAAGCTAGAATAATTTGCGCACGCAGAAGAAGAGCGGGAGGAATCGAGGGAGGCAGAGGAGGCTCGGCTGTTGGATGGCATGAAGAGAAAAAGGATTTTTTTGTGTGCTGCGAGGAGACAGTAGAAGGAGACGGTGTTGACACGCAGCGGAGCAAGAGGGCCCACGGCTCAAGCGCACAAGGACAAACAATCAGCTGCAAATCCTTTTTACGAACCATTTAAGCAGTCCTAATTACGCCAAAAAACTCTACAAAGAACATCATTATCACTCCGTGTGCGTGCACGTGCATGCTATGTGCGCGCATGCATGTGTGTATATGCTCTACTTGTTTACTGAAGAGGGATTCATTAGTGGACTGCCTGTTTACTTGTTCCTAACTAATTGCCATTGTTGGGAGATACTTTGGGTGCATTTCCCAAACACAAGAAGGCATTTTCTGCCATTTTTTACCCCCCCTCCTCTAAATGTCAGAGCCTAAATGATTCCCCCTCCCAACCTTCACTCCCTCCCTAGTCTGCTTCAGTTTTTTATTTGACGGTCAACCGAAGCCAAAAAGTTTAATTTGATGCATGATGATGGTTGGATAATTATGTAGAACGCACATAAAGCATGTTCCACAAATGGCGGGAAGTGGAGCGAGCAGTGGAACTAATGGCCCTGATCCATGTGGGTCTGTGTGATGTGTTGCGAGGGTCAGACAGGGCGAGGCGCGGCGGTCACAAATCAGCGGCAACGTTTGGAATCTCGAACACTTCGTGAAGTTAGTGATACGCCGCAGAGCTCCGGATGAAGACGACTAAAAGTGGTCCCTGTAGTTTTAATATTATTCCTGTCTATTCCCTCTATGGCGGGGTAGGGGTGGGGGGTGCTCATTGCCCATATTAGGACCACACATCTGCTGCTGCAGTATGCAGTGATTATATATTGATGAGGAGGGAGATTAGGATAATTTAATACCCTCATCGAGGCAGGGGAGCCTTCGGTCTCGTTTCTGCACTTCAAACTATCTCAAGTGGGTGTGGAAAGGCGGAGCTTGTTTTCCCTTTTTTTTTTTTGTGTGTGTGCGCGTTGTGTGTAATACCCTTTTGTCCGGCTGTACCCACCTCCGGCTTCCAGCTTTAGATCCAGACCCTAACCACGGCTCCAGCTCTCTAACCACTGGTTTAATATATGCAATTAAGGAGCTAATTAGAGTAATTAATTCAGCCAGGGCCAAGGCCCAGCCTGGCCCCTATTCACAGCTTTGGAACTGCCATAATCCCCCTCCCTCTGCACACACACACACAAACCACACAAAGAATAACACACACTCAGACACCACTATGCCCTCATTATGAGCAGGGTCTTTGTTGGCTCTGTGTGTATGTGTGTGTGTGTGTGTGTGTGTGTATGTGTGTGGTGCCAGAAAAGTCGGAGATGAAGAAAAGAGCGTAAATAAAGACAGAGAAAAAGTGAGGCAGTCAGTTCGGCATAATGAGTGAAAACAGTGAACTAATTCATGGGCACCTCCAGCCTTGCTTGGTTGCTCTCTTGGTGGCGCTGCAAAAAGAAGAGGGCCCTGTTGTGGCAAACCGCGCCTTACCTCATCCTTAGCTCCAGTTCTGCTGTCACTGTTTCTGGAAGCCAGCCGCCTGGGAGGAAAGGCCAGGTTTAATGGAGAATGCACCGTCTGTTTGATTGGTTTAACCTTTATTTATCCAGGTTTGTCCCTTTGAAGATTTAAGAACTGTTTTTACAAGCCTGACCTTGCCAAGAAGGCACTATTACAATATTGCAGCTCAATTTTAAATCATTTGAAGGTTTAATTAAAAGTAAAGACCTTTTTGTTTTTTGTTTTTTTAATTTTATTTTACAGTGCAACAAGACAAGCAGGGTAGTTTGGGAGTCTTTGGTGATTCATGTGCACGTCATAAACCTTTGATAGCTTCCATTTGGCTCGGATCTTGTTATAGAGAAAGAACAGACTAAGTCTTTCCAGGTCTGTTATTTCTGGAGTGTGATTAGGAAATGTGTGATGAATTGAAGATTAGAGGAGCGGGACAGATTTACCGCACTGTGCGAGCTGTTTTAAACGGATTACTGATCAAGTAATCGAAGAAGTTTCGGCGACGCCCCAAAGAATAAAGGTTGCTCAACCCTCAAATATGACACCAACTGACAAAATTAGTCAGAGTTTATTTAGGGTTTGGGTGTGTTATGAAATAATAACATTATTCTGCCTTTTTTTCTGGGATTTAGTCTCTTCAAAAAAAAAAAAAAAAAAAATCCTCCTATGAAGCTGATAATTTTAGCTAAGCACTCCTCAGTGAAACACTGACAGAGAAGGGCACTCTGTTTCATGAGTGGAAAGAGTACACCTCCCATATTTTAATCTTTACACCACCTAGTCAGATCTTGTTATGTGAGGTTTTGTCAGTCAGTGAGTGGAAATATCAGCCATCTGCCATGTTTTGGCATTCTGTTGAAGTCTTTAATAATAATAATAATAAAAAAAAAAAAAGAAAATCAGGCCTATAAAAGAGCTGCAAGAAGCCCTCAGCGGTAACACTGCTGGGATCCTGCGGGAGCTCGGTGTGTGCCGTCAGACTACGTGTGAATGGCACATTTAAAATATGAACTGCTCCTCAGTTTTTACACTCGAACCAACATATTTGACCTCGATAAAAGTTTAACCCAGGTGGGAAGCTTTCTTCCTTCTCACCTTGTGTTTGTCCTTCTCTGTCCCTCTGCATGTCTGCCACCCCATCTCACAGCACTCTCCTTACTCTTTGAAACGCTCCCTCGCCTCTCTTTCGGTCTTTTTGCCGAATTCGAAGGCAGCACGAAAAGCACGGCTGTTTTCTACCTGCAAATTTCACATGTGAGTCAAGAGATAATATCAGTAAATATTACTGTTTTCTAGCAAACTGATGTAGCGTGACGATAAATTTGGCACATTGTGGAGGGAGAAGAATTTCTCGAAACCGAGCGATATATTTTTATTACATAAAAGCTTTCTGTCATAAATAAGTCATGCATGCAAGCAGTGCATGTGTTTTTCAGTCGTTCTGCTGAAATGTGCTTGAGCGAGATGGTTATTAATGGTGGGATAAAATGCCTAATAATATATGATAGATTATATTATTGTTTCAGGGATTAAGCTTCATGGTGAGTGCACATCATATTGTATTTCCCTCAAGGGCACCGCGCCTGAACAATGGATCACCCCTGTGACCTTTTTATTTTATGGGTCAGTCACATGGACTGCTCATTGTCAAATTGAGTCTTATATTTATCCACAAACATTCCAGTAATGCTCTGCCATTTCATTACTTGTTGTATTTGCTCCGAAGCTTTGTTTCACCCACTTTCTTTTATCCACATCAAGACTGTGAGAATGATCTTATCGTTCCGATAAAGCTTGTTGAACTTGAATACTGAAGTGGCACAAAGAGACGAGTATCTTTCAGCCGTCAGACAAAATAAACTTGACATCAAACAGCCAAGAATGCAAACATACTTCAGGATAGCCATAAGAGAACCGTTGTACTAATAAGTGCAGGTTTTTCCAGTCCTGGATTACTTCGCTTAAAGCAAACGGAAGCCGTGAGATTAGATCCTAAAACACACATATATGTAGGAAATGCAACACAAACGCGCTCCAATGCGGTTACCTCCAGACACGTTGGTGATGTGCACACAAGATTAAAAAAATACATAGTGCAAATACACCTGTATGTCTGAGAAGTAGAGACAAACAGATGCATGAATGTACACAACCGGTAAGAAACAGAAAGAGACAGACTGCCATGCTACTCCGCAGGTTTTTAGCACACTGCTTTAATCACAGAGGAGCTCAGCAAATACAGCTATCGTCAATCTCTTTTTCCCTTACAGATACGTACATATCAAAACATACACACCAAAAGTGTACATCCACACACATACACAAACAGGACATAATGTCCCTCTGCTTTCTGCTGTCCATCACCTTCCCCCTTCATATTCCACCTCTCTTCTCTCCACTTTCTTTCTCTCCAGTCTCTCCCTCGAGCAGTATGCAGGCACAGATGTCAAGATGTATTATTTCAGCTGGCTGGCTCTCATGTTTTTTTTTTGTTTTTTTTTTTTGAATATGTGTGTGTGTGTGTGAGAGAGAGAGAGTTTGTTCTGTTTTCCTCTTTTGGAAACAAGAATGGTGGGGGTGATGAAGAGGAGAAATTGGACCAGTGAAGATTAGTCAAAAATTTCCCAATTCCTAAGTATATTACATTACAGAAAAAAACACACACATGTGTACACACGCAGATGCACAACTCAGATTTCTGGTATTACAGTCATGGTTCAAGGACATTTAAGGCAATCGCACATGCATGCACACACAGGCACACACTGGCGTATTGTATAGAAACTGTGTTGATCCATTAGAGGGACCTCCATGCTTGTCAGGATTGTGTTATAGCTCGGTCTTGGCTGGTGCATTTAAACACTAAAACCGAGCCAGGTTTAGAAGTGTGTGTGTGTGTGTGTGTGTGTACAGTGGATGACATAGCTGCTGGTTGACAGAATGGCATGCAATGAGAGAAGAAAGCTTGAGGGAGGAAGAACAGAGACTGTTTTCTTTGTTCACTGTGACTCTTCACCGTCGAGTTGAGGCCCTAAAATGGATAATGGCAGTAGTCAGGTTTCCATGGCTGTTTTTCATTTGCATTTAGAAGAAAGAGGTCCGCACATGCGCAGGAACATTCATTCACCTGCATTTTTTTTTTTTTCAAGAAAACCTGAAGCATGTTTGGTGGAATGGAAACAACTTTTGCTATTTTTATCTGGCCTCACGAAGATGAAAACAAAAGTGACTCAGCTGTTTCTGACAAACAGAAGTGACTGACTGCCATCTTTCCAGATATGATGGAAAGTCTTAGATATTCCCAGAGATGTGTGTAAAAAGAAGAGAAAAGCTGTCTTCAATTTCTTGTGGATGTCCACTGTGGTTGTTTGATATATATTTATTTTTTCTCTCTTTGGCATGTCTTTCCAGATTGGACAGCTACTTCTTCTACTGAATTAAAACCATAAGTAATGTAACGTATACTGCCAGCCTCTGTTAACACTACACAGCTTAAATTAGTGGTCACCAGTTCAGGTCCTTGAGAGCTACCATATTGTAGGTTTTAGTCTTTCCCTGGTACAACACATCTGACCCAAATAAAAGGCTCATTAACGGGCAGGTTCAGAAAATGACAGCAGGTCGTTGAAGAACCTTTTCATTTGAATGAAGTGGGTTGAAAATCTCCCTTTTAAATAAAATAATAAGACAGATTTAACAGTGTTGGAGAGAAGCCATGAAGCTACATAGAAGCAGAAAAACTTCAGCAGTGCTCCAAAATGTAGCTGTGGTAGCGGTTATAGGAGATTACATAAAAAGAAAGTGGCTTAACACACTGGAGCTGAGGTTGACCTGGTGGCCTGAACTTTTAAGCATCAATCATCAAAAAACAAACAAAAAAAAACATGTCTGTTGTTCTGGCAGGGACTTGTTATCAGCATTTGTGCATATCTCTGTTCATTGCTGTACAATAACAGACACAATCCAGATGTGTTTTTTTCCTTTTAAGAAAATTAACTTTTTTTTTACACTTTTCAGTTATTCTCTTTGTATTTTTTTAATACTGAAACATGACCTAAAACTTTTAACTTAATGTGAATTTACAGCAGTTTCTGTCTTTGTTTTATGGTGATGGTAAATTACATTTATTCATTTCTACATGTAAACTAATGTATTAGGTGAACCGGTAATGTTAGATAACTAATCAGCAGAAAACTTGTATTTTTAGTCAATCATTGACTTTTTCATTACTGATGCTGTGACCGCGTGGTGAGTTTGTGGATTGATGACGACTTCTATGTTCGCACTTATAGGTTAATGTAAAGACATGTCCTGCTCCTGATGAAGAGGAGAAGCAGAAATTGACCTGCCAAGAAAACTTGTTTCGAGACTTATTCCACCACTGCAAAAACTACTAAAAATATCTACATCGTTAAAATCTATGTGATTTAATTTAAAACTGCATCTCACTATGTTGTATAAGAGCTTTAATTTACAGCTGGTTTCCCGTTTTTTATGTAAGTAAACGGTTGATGTTGTCTACTAAATAACAGATACCTGTAATTTGTCAGCATAAATCAGTGTTTCTATGCCAAGAGGCCTCACTCACACTCACTGACATTATGAATGGACGATGGGGGTCAGAGAGCAGTCCCTGTTGTCACACAGGTACACAGAAATGTTTTCAAGGAAGTATTAACCTGCAAAGGAAAATAATATGCTGAGCAAACTGAACTCTGGGACAACTCAATTACAGTGGTGTTACTCAGAGTCCAAAAGTGCATTGTAATGATACTGAAAACATTTTGATATAAGTCAAAATTGATTTAAAATAAGTCAAGATTTATTTATTCAAGTGTATTTATATATATATAAATATATATATATATATAAATATATATATATATATATATATATATATATAAATATATATATATATATATATATATATATATATATATATATATATATATATATATATATATATATATATATATATATATATGTATGTATATATATATATATATATGTATGTATATATATATATATATATGTATGTATATATATATATATATATGTATGTATATATATATATATATATATATGTATGTATATATATATATACATATATATATATATATATATATACATATATATGTATGTATATACATATATATATATATATGTATGTATATATATATATATATATATATATATATATATATATATATATATATATATATACATATATATATATATATGTATATACATATATATATATATATGTATATACATATATATATATATATGTATGTATATATATATATATATGTATATATATATATATATATGTATATATATATATATATATATATATATATATATATATATATATATATATATATATATATATATATATATATATATATATATATATATATTTATATATATATATATATATATATATGTGTGTGTGTCAGACTTTGTGTCTTAAAAAGTCTAAATAACACACCATAGTTTGCTATCATTGGTTTCCATCATTAAACATAATTCAGCTCGGCCACCCACAGCCAAATTTTGTGATATTTTTTTTCTGAACTTTTGCTTCGTATCAGCCTCGAGATCAACGCCCAATAGTTTTCCAGTATGTGACTGCAGTTTATTTTCCAATACAGCAGGCCAGCCAGCAGAAGAGGGCAGCCAAGAGTTTAAACAGCTATGCTTAATGATGTATAATATAGATAAATCCTCTTTTGAGGAGCGTTTTAACTAAATCTTAAATAAAGTTTCCCTTAATGGCAAATCCAATAGTTTTAAAGGTCTTTCCTATAGGTCCAGACACGCCTCTTGAGCGGGCAGGACTTTAACACTTTATCACCATAGAAAGTGACAGGAATAATTACTTTTGTGTGTTTTTTGTGTGTGTGTGTGTGGATCTGTTGAAAAGGGAGATGAGAGACCCTTTAAGGTGCACGTGTTTATTAGACGGTGGACCTCAAAGCTGAACTCAGCCTCATTAAAATGTTTGATTGTGTTGTTGTTATGTGCACATTCTTCGTTGAGTGCATCATTTATCACGCGCACACGCAAACAAATGCTCGTGTTCCAGCGGCTGGCGGTTTTTGTCCTTTCTGAGCTCTCACAGAGTTCATTAAAAGCCTTAATTAGACTGACAGTTTTGTGTAATTACAGTCTTTAAGATGTACAGCTCCTCTGCAGGCCCACTCCGTCACTGCCTCCTTCCAAAAGTCATTGTCTGCGGAGGGAAAACCGGCTGTTTGACAGTGTTCATGCACAAGTTTGTGTGTATTTAGCGACGTTAACCTCCCGTACGTTCGGAGTCTCTGACATTTGCCATTAATATCATTAAATTTATCAGGCCTTTTTTGTCTTTAGAAGCCCCTGCCTCCCGTGGATCCTTCCATTTTCCCGTCTTTGTCTCACGTTTTCACTCTCACTCTGCCTCCACCTTCACACCCTTCTGCTTCACTCCCTCTTAATTTAGAAACCTCTCCCTTGTCTCGGCCGCCATCTTCCCACTCGCTCTCACTTTCTCTCTCTCTCCCACTGCATGCTACAGATCGCTGTCACGTTCCTCCCTTCAGACTGTTTGACCCACTTCCCTCTTTTCCGCATCATTCCTGGCTTCCTGTTTTTACCAGACCTTTGTCCTTCACTTAAGTAGCCCATAACTTAAGAGAAAGGACAAAACTTTCTAAAGGAGTTTGCAAGAATCTCCAAATTCCCTCTGAGCTTTTAAGGCGACAGAGATGTTTTATTTTATTGTATTTTAGCTTTCCTTTATATTTTTATGGGACTTATTACTAAAAACAAAATGAAAGAGAGACAAATTTGGGGTGGTTGTGAAGTATCTGAAAGTGATACTTCAAATGTTTTTGCTCCTTTATTAGCTGTAACATTCCCAGAAACAGTGGATATAGTGATTCGTTTGGATTTTAAAAGAAATAAAAATTAAAAAAAAGACACTAAAGTGTCACTGAATAAATGCACTCTAAATAGTCTTGCAGGCTGTTGAGTCCAACTGCGTTCTCGACATTCCCTAAGCAGTTTCATGCCAATTTTTCAACAAAGTCTGTTTGTAAAAAGTCAATATAAGCTGCAAAGATGATTCAAAGTCACTTACAATGAGGAAATCTTAGTGTCTCAGAGGAACGTTTCAGCTTCGGATGCACACAGCGATTCATGACTTCTGCTTATTGTCGAGCGGTTTGCACCCTGTGGCAAAGCAGAACTCATCCACGCTGTGAGGGTCGCCTCCTCCGCTTCTTTCGGCATGTTCGTGGCGAGACGCCAGAGCTGTAATCCTGCAATGACAAACAATGTCACAGTTAGGTTCTGCCTGAGAGGAAGCTCCCACAAAGACGGGGAAACATTAAGGGAATAATTGAAAGGAGAAGGAGAGGAGGGAAAGCAGCTTCGAGTGAGGAAGATGATTGCTGCAACAGTCACCTCTTTTTTTTTTTTTTTTTTTTTTTTTTTTTAATTATTTCTCCCTGTGTTATAAAAGTATGACAAAATGACAGGAGACAAGGAGCGGGGAGTTAAGGTGTAGTTGTCTCTTGTTTTCCTCTTCACTGCACAGATTCACGCTTAAATTGAGCCAGTAAATCAGACTAATGTGAGACTGTGGGCTTTTATGTAGTGATTGTGTGCTTACACAGGTGTGTAAATGGGCAATTCCCTTTGAGTTGTGTGGGTGGGAGTGTGTAAGCACAAGGCATTCTGAGCACGAGCGAATGGGAGGGTTGTGAGGGCAACGCAGCGGCCTAAAAAAGACAACAAGATGAATGATGGAGGAACTAATTTAAGAGGAATGGAGGGAGTCACTTTTACTGTCCTATTAGTCATGACTGCAGTATCCTGTTACCTGTTGTGTCTCACCTTCTCAGACTGTTGTCTAACAGGTGTGTGTGTGTGTGTGTGTGTGTGTGTGTGTGTGTGTGTGCGTGTGTGTGTGTGTGTGTGTGTGAGAGCAGGACCACCATGATAAAACACTTAACTCTGCTCCCCGTGAGCATGACCCTGAACTAGAAACATTAAAGTATCAGAGGAGAAAGCCTACTAAAAATATACTATGGTGGGTTTTTAGTCGCCAAAATGTTGCTAAAATTGGAACTTAAATGCTTCAAGGCATTTTTCAAGGACCTAATTTGCCTTTCACATTTCCACTGAAGTCAAATATGGAGGGTTGATGAGGCAGAGGAGTGTCAGGGCTGCTGTCCTGCTCATTGCAGCCAACGGACGCATGGCAAACAAACCTAGAAGCAGAATCAAAATGTAATCAATGTGGGTGTTGTTGTCTGTGTGTTAGAAGGTAGCCATGGTGAGACAATCTGAGATTAACATGTCTTTGTTTAGGTTTAAGGTCTCTTCATCAAACTGCGTTCTCTCTCTTTTATTGTGGAGCTCACTCGACCACCAGAGCTTGTACTGAATCAATGTCTTCCCAATTAATTGAAGCCTGCGTGATCGGCTTCATGATAGGTTTGAATGTTTTGTTGAGAAGCATAAGCAGGTTTTTTTTTTTTCCAACATGAGGTTCATAGATTTTATGAGAAATAGTGTTGAATACATTCATCATCACATTTTTAAGGTTTAAGCTCATCTTAAATGTACTAACTTGCTACTAGAGCCACATTTTGGAGGTTTATGCTTTGGTCTCCAGAACCTTTTGTCCCTGGTTCCTGCAGTGGGAATGGAAGGGGTCAAGAAGAGAAACCCCTAAGAGATCCACGTTCTTGGAGGTTTCCTGAGGTTGCAGTGCAGCTCAAGTCTGGTGGTCTTTATATCATGTAGCAGTCTGTGTCAGTTTGCCTTTACTCCTCCAAACGTTCATATCAATGCACTGTATCTGCGTATCCTCAGTCAAGCATACTGGAAAACACAGACGAAGGAGCAAGTAACGGACTTTGTTAGTTTAACCTAGATCCAGGCAGCCACAGGAGGAGTGGACAACCGGCGGTGTTTCGCTTTTATTCTCGGAGCGACTTGGGAATAAGAAAGAATGGAAGGAAAAACAGGAGTAAAGAGCAGGAGAGACAGCGAGAAGGGACAACGAGGCTGGCGCTGACCCATTTCTCCAGGCCTCCAATCTTGCGCCTGATATCATGGAGAACGGCAACTTGCAAGCACACAAAGCCGGAGATGGACACACGCCGGCAGACTCCTGCAGACAAGAATACATACGGACAGACTCACATATACTCTGTGTAGACAGCAAGATTCCCCGCGATAGCTTCGAGTGTGACTGCTGCAAATGTAGCATCACCTCTGCCTAGCTGAAAAAGGATCCCATTTACACCTTCAAACGCGACCATGAACTCTCCGGCCCACTCTGACAGCTCGTCCTCGTTTCCTTCTACCCCGGCGGCGTCGGTGTGCGTCATTTACTGAGCTGCATTTAAAAGGCTTTGCATGCCTTTTAAAAGGCTTAAAAAAAATCACTGCTGTAGAAGTCACTCAGGGATTCACTGATAAGCATTCATTAAGTATTGATAAGTAGTCATTGAAGTATTCATTCAGTATGCAGGGGGGTACACTTGACAGGGATTGCAGGGATGGCAGTTTCTAGTAGGTTTTTGGAATCTAGCAGATATACAGTATCTACACACACACACACACACATATGTACACATGCACGTACACAAAACCACACAAAATGCCCCCGCTGCCCCGGGACGGAAACATTGACCCACTTGTAAGGAACATTGGTTGTGACTGTCCTACATGGCTAGCACTTTACTGACGTTACACAAGGCTTATCCACCCAGTCACTAGGCCTCCGTTTAATGGTCCTTCTCCCTTTTTTTTTGCTTTAGCTCTTTTTTTCTCCCGGCTTTGTCCCTGCCGGTCTTTCTTTTGCTTCATTATGCATGTCTAAGCTCTGCCAGTCGCATTTGGTTGACGTGGATTATTTGCCCAAAATGGAGAGTCTATAGCTATGATTTGTTTCTTGTCATTTAATTAGACTAAGAAAGATTGAGAAAAAGTCAGTGCCTGTGCTTATGTCCACTATGGCCTCCCTCTCTGACAGCCATAATAACTCCCCTCCCCCCTTTAGCATGCATGTCTCTGTTTACATATATACAAATATCTCTTGCAGAGGCTGTAATCAGCTTTAAGATGTGGTGCTTGGGTAGTTTATTGACATATGGACACTCATGCTTAGTGATCCAGAATACGGCTCCACCACCATCAACCAGAGGATTTTGTTCCATACAAACATGCTCTAAGGCGTTCGCAAACATTCCTGACCTCTGCCCACATGAAACAGGTAACCAAGGCATGTAACAGGATAATTCTCAACAATCCTTATGGCAGATTCAGTGTCAAACAAATGATGGTATGGATTTGGGCAAGGGTGACGCGTCAGCAGGCCTCCAACTATGTCTTTTTTAGTCAGCGCATCAGAACTAAGTCATGACATGGCAGCAGATCTGTCACAAGCAATCAGGCTTTCGCTGTCATCCCTACATGTGCATGTAAGTGTTTGTCAGATGGAGCGATCGGGTACTTTCCTCACTCAGGTTCTTCCTTTTGGAGCTCTGATGGGCAGTAGGGGGGGGGGGGGGGGGGGGGTTGAAAGCTGCCACTTAGGGCCCAGAGTGTTGTGTGCTGGAGGTTAATACGATGTGATTGTGAGTCGCCCACTCTTCAAGCTCACAGGACACTGAAAGACGGAGACACAGTGGGAGGGAGCATGCAGCGTGATCGGAGGAGGGGATAGGTGGACCGTGGAAGGGTGATAGTAATGGAACAGGATGGATGGAAAGAGAAGAACTGCTGAGAATTAAAATGTCATCGAGCACAGAGGAGAGATCAACCGCACGCAAGCAAGGATATTGAGATCATTTCCCCCCAGTGGGTTGTGTGTGTGCACGCGCGCGTGTGTGTGTGTGCTTGTATGTGAGTTGCGTGTGAAAGCTTATGCCTGTGGTTTCAGGAGATGCTGTCTCCACTGAGGAGGTATGTGTGAAATCATTGGCTTGCGTGAGATTTTACTGAATTTCTGTGTGTGTGTGTGTCTCTCTCTGGTCAGCATATGACTCATCATGTGAGTTTAACCTGTGACCGTGACGTTGGCCCAGGCCAGTTCCCTCACCTCTTCTTCTCTGTTCATGTACTGAAGCTTATAGGAAGAAGGTTTAAAAGCCCCAGATCAGCGTTGCCCAGATGAGTTCTGATAAATTATACTGTCTGAATTAAAATCTGAACACAAATACTGGAGTCTCTTCATCAGAAATTACAGAATTAGATTTTTTTTCTTTGAAATATTTCACCCTTAGGAAGTGCTGCATTGATCAAATTAAAAGTGTAAAGTACTTTGCAAAAGTCGCGAGTTTTGTCTCGTTTCTTTTTATTTCATTTTCAAGGAAACAGACTTTCCTTTAATCTTTTAAAGTGGTCTTGAGCAATAATTAGATCTCAGAAAAATTGGAAATCAGATTTCTGAAGGTCTTTCATAATTTTTTGTTTTACTTTCAGTCCAGTTCCACCTTAACGTTTTCAAATAAATGTAGTTTTGGCTTGCCACTTCAAATGGACGCATGAATCAATTGGGTTTAAAATTGAAAAAAACACCTAAATCAAAAACATAATTGGGAAATTTGTGTAAAAAAAAAAAAAAACTTGCACAGAAGCACATTTCTTACCCATTATACCTCCTTGTAAAAGCAGCTAATCAGGCTTTCCAACTCTGTATATTTCAAAAGAAGAGAAAAAAAAAATCAACCAAACACATTTTTGTGCCAAGTTTATAACTACTTCTCGTAACCCATAGTTACCAAAGTATCTTCGCATCCTAGATTTGGTTGCTTGGGTGTGATGAAGCCAACAAATCTGCAATTTCACTTTCACTGCCAATTTCACTCATGTTATATTTACTCTGTATCTTTACAACATACAAGGCATCATGCAACGGAGGCTCCAGTCAATCAGATGTCCTTGTTTGTGGCTGATCCAACATGCAGCTTGAGAGCGACCACCGCACACCAAACACTGGCTCTTTTGTCTACAACAATAATATGAAAACCGTGAACTCTTTGCAGAAAAAATATTTTGTAAAATTTCATCCAGCACTGGAAGTGTGTTTTGTATTTAGAGGTGGAATGCAAGTGAAAATAATCCTGGGCTAAAGTGTGGAAAGGGGCGGCTAAAAGAATGCCTGTTCTGTTTCAGTACACAACTTAATGCCTTTGCCACCACGCCGAGCTAATGGCTTGTGATAGCTTCGTTAGTGCGTCACAGCCAGGTTATAAAAGTGTCATAAGAGATTTATGAAGACGTTTTTAGTTACAGGAAATTTGGAGGGTGAGATTTTTTTTCTTTTTCTTTTATGGAAAAGGGGGTAGAGGAGGTGACACACAGAGAAGCAGAGAGTTAGATTGAATCCTTTAGCACCGCCTCAAGGCAGAGGAGATCGGTTTTTATGCTCCTCATCATCTAAATGACACACATGGACCTCATGGAGGCTTTAGAGAGTAAAGGAACAGGAAGGATTTGGTAAAGCCCACCCTAAAGACCACTGCGCACCCACTCACAGCACAAACACACAAACTTTTGGGCCACCCGAGTGATACTTAGTTCTGCGGTCGCTTTTGCAGAGTGTTGTGCAAAAGCTAAACAAGTGCATCTAAAAGGAGGGTTTTAATGGCAAAGGGGCAGGTTGGTTTTGGGCTGATTTGCGCAGATGGAAGCACTCATCTGCACAGTGACACAAGCCAGTTCCAATCTCAGCTTGCACCGTGTGCCCCGAGCAAAACCAAAACGCTGCATTTGCAGTCGCCGTCATTGCATTTGTTAACCTGACACACTCATGACGCAGCTCACACTGCACCACACACCAGAGGCTAATGAGGACGCCTCTGCCAGTGGAACATGAGAGAGCACAACCAAAGTGTGCTTTGTTCCTGTCTGGCTCTTGTTTTCCGTGTTTATTTATTCCATTTGTTGTGTAATCTGCCTGTTTGCTGCGCGTAACAACCCCGTTTTTGCTCTCTTTAATGTTGCTGCCATTATGAAAATATAATGATAATTAAAAAAAACAAAAAAAAAAACATTGCCTTTTCAAGCTCAGAGTGTGTGTTATTTTAGGGTGTCGTACAGTAGCTAGCTTGGCATGCTGTAATAACTTGGCCACACATTCAGTATTTATTCAGCAGTGCATAAAATGCTCCACCTCAGTCTCTCCAATCATTAAAAAAACAAGACTTAACAGCAATTGACAAATTTTTAAGCAGGAGGAGTGACGTTAATCTGTCTGAAGACCATTTTTAAAGTAATAGGAACATCTAGAATTAGATTTAAAAGGGTGTGATTTCGACTGAGTGCGCAGGCAGGGGCACACCACCCTCACTTTCCACCAAAGTTCTCATTTTGTTTATGTACATTTCAGTGAAGGTTGATTGTGTTATAAAGCCACCGTCGTTTAGATGTGAGAAAAGAGCTGCTAATGAAAATGCTGGTTAGTTTATTGCTGTTTTATTACAGCATGAAGCTTTTTCAGGCAGCTCTTTAGTTTTTATTTGCCCTGGGTTTTGCCTTTAAGGCTCTAAGAACATTGCTACCCGCCCCTCTGACTTGGTGGCGCATTCAATCTCAGCTTGAAAGAAAAAGAAAACACTCCTCTAAAAACTGTACATTTGTCAAATGAAAAGCTATTTTCTTACATAAATCAGCAATATGAAACACTTAGGAGGCTCAGTCCTGCAACTTAAAATACAAAAATGGTACGCTTTAGATTGACTTGAAATCAGTTAAAATGACATATTCCTCCAAGAGCTAAAATCCCAAAGCAAAGCTGCCTTTAAACCCAAAAATATACAACATCACTCAATAAAAAAGTATATCATGACTTCTCAGAGTAAAATGTGAGTTCTGTACCAAACACTCCAAGGTGCAAATGATAACATCAGCACTTTACAAGCTCACATCCCTCATATGGAATTGAGTGTTTTGCTGGGAAAGGGGCGGCTGTCACTCAGCATGCAATACATCCAAAGCTGCAAAATGCAAAAGGGGGGAGGGAGAACAGCCTTACACAGCAAAGATGGAGGCCAGAAATGTGTATTAAAGGAGTCCTGTTATGATATTTCGAGTTTTCTGAGCTTTCTACAGTGTTACAGTGTTGAATCCTCATCAGACATGTGAACGGCACTGTTTTTTTAAATTCTTTTTTAATCATATTTGAGTTTGAGTTCCAGCACTCTCTCCGTTCGGTTTCCATGGCAACGAAAAACGCGTCGTTTTAGAGAGTTTTTTTCTACTTGGAAATCCTTGTGACGTCCCGGGGGATAAGGTTCGGTGATTGGTTACCTTCTACTGGTTAACAAGGACATGTACAAATACATCAGGCAGGTGGAAAACGTCGGATAAAGTTATTTCCAACGATGGCTGGTGAGTTTACCTAAGAGAGACATCCTGCTGCATTCGTTGCTGTGGGTTGCTGTTTTCCACTTTGTTTTCAGGGTCGGATTCAGGTTCCAACATGTAGGGCTGTATGCTATGTGTTGACATTGTATTTTTTTTTTTTTTTTTTATTGAGTTCATATTAGCCTAATCCTTCTGTTTATGAGACGTTTCAATGACGGCGAAAGCAGGTGCGGTGCGTGCTCCCGATGTAGTGCAGTGACGGGAGGCGGGGCTTAATGCGGAAGAGTCTCAATCCACTCGTTTTGCCCGCAGGCTGATCTGACAGCCTACGGAGAGGGTCGGTCTGAAGTAAATAAAGCGATTTGTGACAATAACTTGATCAATCCCAGCCCTTCTGGTCTCAGAAATAAAAATAAATTAGCCTGAAATGCACATAATAGTTCCACTTTAAAGTAAAAATGTGACTTCTTCGTCTGCTGCAGGCATCAGCCAGCCAGACCTGAAGCGCACGCTCCTGAATGAGTTTTGAGCCAAGTTTAATTATTTGTCATTTTTCTTGTATTACAGTTGGGAAACTTAAGGAAAGATGATGGAGGCAGAGAGGAAGCTTGACCCAGCCTGACCTGGGTGGTAAAGCATAGACGGAGAAAAAAACTCCTCCCTCGTTTGATCTATTCTATGAACTAGATCCACACTGCTGCCTCCTCGTCCGCACGGCCCGGCGCTGTCTCTGATTGGGGTTGACTGCGGAATTATTTCATTAATTAAGTTTTTCTACTTCCTCCGCCTCTCCCTCCCGTCTTCCTGTCGAACGATGATGGCAGAGCGACGCCCTTCCTCTCCTCTGTCCTCTGATGCTTCTCATCTCCCCCATCACTGCTGATCATTGTCTCAATTACTCATCCCTCCTCTCTTTCTCCCCTTCCTCCCCATCTCCCGCTCGCTTTTTCTTCCTCCTTTCTCCTATTATCTAATCCCAGATTGCTCCATACACTCCTCACCACTCATTTCTCTTTTTTTATAACTCTCCCTGGCCTCCCAAACTAAGGTGGGAAAGATTTGAAGCACGCCAACTCCTACATCTCCTCATCTCTCCCACTCTCATCTCTGTCTCTCATCAGGATTTCACAGATGTTTGGTCATAATTTCTCCCTTGATTTGCTGATATCTCCTCCCCCTCAAGTGCTTGGAAATGTGAAACATTTCAGCTCAGACTGGAAGGAGCCCACTGGGGATCCAAACAGCTGGGATCTTTGTCCTCGCTTTGCTCCCAGGAAATCGAGAAACGGTGGCACCTTTAACACGCCTAATGGGTTTAAGAGAATTTGTCGTGATGCAGTTCACTGCTTTAACAAAAACAGCCTTTGTGATATTTGGGACCTGTTGATTATGATGATTAAAAGAAAAATAGCATGCATTTGCAAAACCACATTTGGAGAAGCTCTCTTGGTTCAATTTGGCTCTTCTGTCTTTGTCCCTTTTTGTGACTCCCTCTTCTTTATATCCATTACTGCTCCACTCCACATAATGGAGACATTAGAGTCTTTTACCTCACTGCCATCTATCATGTCATTTAAACTCTCTCCTTACTTTCTGTTTTTAACCTCTCTACTTTTTTCTCCATCCTCCGCCCCCCCCCCCCCCCCCCCCCCCCCCCCCCTCTCCCTCTCATCTCCCCCCTGCTTCCCTTTGGCCCTCCATGGTCTCACATAGTCTTCTGTCTCCATCATATCACCAACAGCTTGTCACAGGCAATCAGCCTCCACGCCTCGCTTCCCTGCACGACTTCCTCCACATCCTCCTTTCCCCACCCTGGTCTTCCTCACCTCGTTCGCCTCCTGTCACCTTGTTGTCCTCCTTCGTGTGTCAGCAGTTATTACTCGCAGAAATCATAGTTCTTCTCTCTTTTCATAATCTCGAAGCCCAGTCCTGTTATCTCTCCCAGTGCCCCCTGTCCGTGGTTATAATGGAAGTTGAGCTCATGTAATCGCTCTTATGTCATCTACTAAATCTCTGTCGGAAACTTGTATCAATAGTGATGTTTTTAGGAAAATGTGGACTAATAAGTACTTTTCTCAGTTTTCTTACCTTTAATCTTCTTTATTTTCAAGCACAACGTGCTGCAGGATAAATAATGTTTGGAAAACACTCGGTAATGCCATGTAGCGAGGGGAAATCAGTCTATTAAATAAATATATCCTATACATAATTGGAAGTTTGCACAGGAGCAGAAGTTTAAGTCATTGATGTTGTATTTCTCTGTTTATATGAGAGAAAAGTTTTCAACATAAGTTTTCTCATTTTGACTAAATATTATTCTGTTATTGAGGACTGCACAATAAATATCTTTTTCAATCATTCTTACATAAATCTGAAAAACCAGCGAGGACCGGAATGTCATGATGTGGTGTTTTGTGTTTCTCCTTAGTTCTGGTTTCCTGTTTTATTTTGTAGTTTTTCCTGTTTAGTTCTCTTGGTTTTTGTTAACTTTACTGATTTCCTGTTGTAGTTCACCTGGGTTCCTTCAGTAGATTCATACATCTGTGTTGTCTGTATATATACTCCTGGTTTTCAGTTCGCAGTTGCTGGATCATTTTGTTGTTTTAGTTCCCTGAGTTCCTTGGGTTAAAATAAATCTCCTTAAATCTGCATTTCTGTGGCTCTTCTCTGCATTTTGGTCCACATCCCCACCGCCCGACCTGACAGGGAATGAAAGTGGACGACAAAGCATCCACAACAAAATGTCACGAATCGAAAGCCCTTTTCAAAGTCCTGATGAATCCTCCCATGATGCTACAACATAAGCACGACATCTGAGCTGAATGGATTTGAAAAGTATATTATTTTCATTGACAGACCTGTTTAAAACCAGAAGCAAAGAAATAAAAAAGAAAATAATGTGCTTCACATTCTGTTTCATTCATTTGAACTTGTATAAAACCAATGATGCCGTCCTTGGAGTAAAAGAAGATATTTCACAGGTCACTGGCAGGGAAAAAAAACAAAAAAAAAAAAGCTGAGTCGTAATTATTTGGCAAAACAATGAATTGTGGAAAGACTTGGAAGAATGTGCAAACTTTTGCACAGCACCTTCTTATCTCAGTCTTGTGGTTTTCCCGCCACACTGCTGTTTGCCTTGACCTCCACCTGCTCTTCTCCTCTTCTTGCTTTCACACTCTGCCTCCTGCAGGGATGGAGAGATATAGGAAGAGAGAGGTGTTAGAAGTAAATCTGCCTCTTTTTCACACCTTCCTTTCTCTCTCTCTCTCTCTCTCTCTCTCTCTCTCTCTCTCTCTCTCTCTCTCTCTCTCTGGCAATCCACCATCCTCTCCTCTCTGCTTCACTTCAGACAGGCTAGTCTACAGCCTGGAGGGAAATGGCGGAGGAAAATGATTTCACTCGCTCCATATATGCATTTATTTAAGGATAGGGAGGTGTAAGGGTTAACCTGGAGGGTTATAACTGCAAAAATAAGGTTATGTGGGTGCTGTGTGCAGGGATGATGGAAGCCAGAGGATGCTTACTGAACTTTTTTTTTACCTGTGGCTGCAGAGTCACAATTGTTTTTTATGTTGCCTCAGACTTTAAAGCCAGTTGCAGACGTTTGTGCTTGTGTGGCGTGGAGTGGCGAGTGAAAACACAGCCAGGCAGTCAGAGAGCGTTTGTGCTAAAGACAGAGACCAGCTGTGCAACTGAGGTGTGATCGTCAGTATGAGTGCCTCTCTCATCTCTTCACTTCTCACTTTTCTCTCTGCCTCCTCTCCGTGTGGTCATGTTTCCTTCCTTCCATCCTCCCCCTCGCCGCCAGTCTGCTTCTGTGTGTCGTCAACTTTCCGTCACCTTCTGCAACCTGCAGGCTGGTTTAATGCACTCGCTGACATGCCTTACGTAACAGGGGAAATGTGTGCATTTGAACACAAACACACAGATTACAGACCAGTGATCTTTCTTGAGACTCTGAAGTGAGCTAATTTATTTTTTCTGCCTCCGTAACCCGACTATATTTAAACATGTGGACTCTTACGAGATATTGTTTGTGATTTGGACAAACAGTTTGCAGCTTTTAGATGAACATCACTGTGTAAAAGTCTTAAATCATCTCACATTTTGTTTCTATATCCTCCTGACTACCAGCAGTTCAATTTGTCCTCTGTGGAGGACCTTTGTAAACCTAAATATTTTCATCTCCCTGAATGCTACTGAACCAACACCTTTTGGTCTTTAAAGGGGTGCTATTATGGTATTTGGAGTTTTCTGAGCTTTCTACAGTGTTACAGTGTTGAATCCTCATCAGACATGTGAACGGCACTGTTTTTTATCACCTAAACGCTTGTTTGAGTTTGAGTTTGAGTTCCAGCACTCTCTCCGTTCGGTTTCCATAGCGACGAAAAACGCGTCGTTTTAGAGAGTTTTTTCTACTTGGAAATCCTTGTGACGTCCCGGGGGATAAGTTTCGGTGATTGGTTACCTTCTACTGGTTAACAAGGACATGTACAAATACATCAGGCGGGTGGAAAACATCAGATAAAGTCATTTCCAACGATGGCTGGTGAGTTTACCAAAGAGAGACATCCTGCTGCATTCGTTGCTGTGGGTTGCTGTTTTCCACTTTGTTTTCAGGCTCTGATTCAGGTTCCAACATGTAGGGCTGTATGCTATGTGTTGACATTGTATTTTGTTTTTTTATTGAGTTCATATTAGCCTAATCCTTCTGTTTATGGGATGTTACAATGACGGTGAAAGCAGGTGCGTTGCGCGCTCCCGATATAGTGCAGTGGCGGGAGGCGGGGCTTAATGCGGAAGAGTCTCAATCCACTCGTTTTGCCCGCAGGCTGATCTGACAGCCTACGGAGAGGGTCGGTCTGAAGTAAATAAAGCGATTTGTGACAAAAACGCGATCAATCCCAGCCTTTCTGGTCTCAGAAATAAAAATAAATTAGCCTGAAATGCACATAATAGTTCCACTTTAAAGAGGACATTTAGTGCTTTAAATGGTACCTCACTTGTGGGGGGGGGGCTTTGTGAACTTTCTTTCTCTCTTTAAGAAAAATGGCCTTCATTGCAACAAGCATGTTTTATGGGAAGAGAACAATACTTTTCTTTGTGCTGATTTTTACTTGAAATTTTGTAGTCATATTTTCATTGAATATCTTATGAACACATTAAATCGTTTCTTAGATAAATATAACTGTATTTTACCACAGTATTTAAAAGTTTAAGCAATGTCCTCCGTAGTGGACATTTGTAGTTACACATTTTTTTTCCTGGTAGTCAGGAGGATATTGTGTCCTTAATGAGTCGGAGTTTCTTGTAAATCTTTTTGTGCTTATGAGCAATAATTCTCGAGGCATTATGAGGATTTTTCAGGAGATTTCATTGGACTTTTTCTGCTTTTTCGCTTATTTACAGTCATCTCCTTGTACCATTTTTAAAGGAACCTAATTTTGTTTGCTTATCTGTGTATTTCTTTATTGACTGATTTGCTTATTAGGCTTCTTACACTTGCCTACAACTCATTCATGCATAAAAAAAAAAACTCAAGGAAACTTAAGAAATAACTGTTTTGTCTACAAATCATAGACAACTTATCAAAGAAAGATCTTTGAGGAAAAAAAAACCAGTTAAATTTTGACTTTCAAACTTGTTCAAATCGTACAAACTGTACTTCATTTTACAATACACAACACACACTCACACATCCACTTTCTGTCTGCACTTTGTCTGCACTGATTATTCGTCTTTGATTCCTGAACAGTTCTTGAATTTAAATGATTTTCTTTACTGAATTGTTGCATTTCTTGTCCTCCAACATGGAGAGATCCTTTCATAGCCTAAAAATGCACATCAAGTCCCTCAATTATAAATGAAAAGAATTTCTTTAATTCTCTTAATTAAAAATAAGCAATGACAGTAATGGGGGTATTACCAATGGCGGCTTTGACACATCCATCTGTATTCTAAGAAATCAAGTCCAGTTTTTCACACAAATCACACAGTGATTTGTGTCTCAGGGGCTCCATTTTATTTCATATACGCTCTTGATTGGATTCCTCCCCCCCCCCCCCCACCCACCCATCATCCAGTCTGCTTCTACAGTGCCCCTTCCACCCACACCCCCCACCCTCCTTTCCTTCAGCTTTTCCTGCAGCCTGAGCAGCAATTGCAGTTGATTGCGAACGGTTGAGTCCATACAGCACGGCGGGGGTGTTAATGAATTCCAGCAGACTGCTAAATGAGGACTTATTAAAGTGCTGCTGCCGCGTAGTTTGACATTTCAGAGCTTCTGGTGAAGTTTTAAATCGCTGCCTCTGCAAATGTCACTCGCTGACTCTCCGGAATGGCTGACCATATGAATAGAAGTCAGTGTTTGCCTTGGCTGCAGACTGAGAGAGAGTGCTGTTTTGTGGCTTCAGTGGATGACTGGAAAGAGGGGGGGGGGGTTCTGTGTCTGCACCCCAAACTGCTACTTGCTTAATTGTGCAACTTTGTGTTTCTATCCCTCCAGCTACGTCAGATGGGACACGTCAAGGCCTGGACAGCATGAGAGGAGGAGTGTGTGCCACGCAAGGCATGAAGGTGGTCCTGAAAGTAGGACAGAGTAAGTCCTCACCTCTCTGTTTCTGTTTTCTCTCCATCTATACGCCACGTGATGGACTCTTCTTCATACCGACTCTCTTTTGTTCGTCTCACGCTGGCTCCAGTCCACCACATCTGTGCAGAGCAAAGCGGCACACATTCACAGGAGCACCTTATCTTAAATGCAGCTTTTTTCCCTCGCTGAAATCATCTCTCTAATCTTCTTCTGTCTAACACACACACACACACACACGCGCCACACAAGCACACACACTCGTGCACCTTTCTTTCTGCACGTGTGTTCTCGCTGAGCATATTAGGGCTCGTTAAGTGGTGAGAACAGTGAAGAAGTGTGGGATCAGTCAGCTCTAATGAGCCCTGTTGACTCCCTTCTCACTCTGTCTTTTAACTGCTACTGACTCATACTGGACACACACACACACACACACCCTCACACACACACTTCTGTCTGTGCATAAACAGTAACTCACACAAACGAAGATATTAGTGCACAACATGGGCGCAGAGGTGTCCACGCAGGCACGCAAACACACACACAGAACACACACATTCCCATGCAGCAGACCCGCCAGTGAAAGCATGATTACAAAAATGACTCCATTTGGTGTTAAAGCCCACAGTCAGTGATTTTTAATGACTCGTAGCCGCGCACGCTTCTAATTTGTTTGGAAAATATTCCCAGGTAATGACCCTCACTTGCTGCTTTTTCTAAAAAAAAAAAAAAAAAAGGCCAGTTTAAGCATTTTCACTGACCTGCACGTTCCTGCTAATAATAGGCACCTGTCCTTCACATGACCGCCCTCACGTCCACACACACACACACATAAAAACACTCTCCTAATTCTATTTCTTTGATCTGTGCTGTGTTATCAGGCCTGGTGTATTGAAGGTTCTGTTCAGCAAAGAGCCAAGTGGCGCTGTTGTGGCTCTATCAGCCCGTAACATCAGCACAGTCAGCGTAGCTCAATAGAAATACCACCTCACACACTTTATTTCCCCTGGCTCTTTCACCACGCGGCCAATGGAAAAGTTACCTTCCACACATATATAAACCCTATTACCAGGTTTCCTTCCCCTTTTCTTTCATTTTTTTTCATCTCTCACTTCTTCTCTTATTCCCCTTTTCATTCGAACTCGCTCGCTTCCTTTTCAAATTCCCCTTTTCCCTCTCCTCATCACCTCCCTTTAACTTTGGATGCAGACCTGCTCTCTTTACAGCTCTTTCATTTCCACCCTTTTCCACTGTCTTCCCATCTTATCTGCGTCGTGGCTGAAAGGTCACGTCTGTGTTGTTTGTCGTCTAAATAAGCCGCATGCCGCCTTGCGGTGATCTCCGATGAGATATGCCGCTCTGCTCCGCTTTGACGAACACACATATTTACACATTGCTCCCCACTCACATTCTTTTATTTCTCTCTTTATCTAGCTTGCGTGCTCTCCGCATCTGTCACATTGACGCGAGCATCTTCTCATGCCTGCCTCCACTGGCCCCTGCTGACCACACAGCGGTTCCTATTGATCCAGCCAGCACCACCCCCAACTTCTGTTTAGTTTACTGTCAAAAGGGAGCAGCAAGCCAATAGCCTTACACTGTTCGAAATGTCAGAACATGTAGGCTGATGACTGCAAGCACACGCGCGCATAGAAAGGAGTTAGGACGCACTGGATAATGTAAATGAAAAACAGAACGCAATGATTTGCAGGTCTCATAAACCCATATTTTACTCACAATGGAACAAAGGAAACACATTAGGTAATAAACATTGGGAAAATTACTATTTGGGAGGGAAATAAGCTAATTCTGAACTCCTTTTTTTTTTTTTTTTTTTAACTTTTTAGCACTTCTTCTGCTTTCAACAAGTCTATAAACATCTTGAAACTGAGAACAAACGGTTGCTGGACCTTTAGGAAAGGAAAGTTGTCTCATTTTGGTCTAAAAGAGAATGCTGGCTAGGAAAGATGCTTGGATGGGAGGATATGTTGCTCTGACATTTGTACATAGCTTTCAGCATGGATGGTGTTCGTCCAGATATTCAGGTTGCCACTTCCACAGGCACTAACATGCCCTGATGCCATCAGAGAGATGAGCCGTTAACAAGCCTGATGGTCCCTCCTCTCGTTGATCTGGAGGACGTCACGCGTTCATGATTTCATAGTAGAATTTAACAGTATATTCTTCTGACCAGAGAAATGTTTGAGTTTCGGCCAAGAGATCACGTTCACATGCAGCTTCCTGTTTGAATGACGGAGCTTTAATCTGCATTTGTGAATGGTAACGGAAACTTTGCTCATGTGATTTCTGGAAGTGTTCCTGAGCTCATGCAGGGATTTCCATGTTAAAGTTATGCTTGTTTTTTTTACGCAGGGCTGTCTCGACTGAACATCACAGATATCCAATATTGATTTTTGCCTGTGTCTCCTGTGCACAGAGATGTCTTCAGACTCTTTCAGTGATATTACTGTAGGTGATGGCATAGTCAATGTCTTTGCAAGTATGCATAGGGATCTTTATTCAGAACTGAGTCCACAAGCTTTTTTTTTTTCCCAGTATACTTAACCAATTCCCATCTTTACTTCTAAATCAAATCAAATCAAATCAAACTTTATTTGTGAAGCGCTTTTCCGACATAAAATATGTAACTCAAGAAAACACACAGACAGACACATTATATAAAAAGATACCTCCAACCCCCCTTTTTAGATACATCTAAATGAGAGAGCTAAGTGCAGACGGACTAGTCGTGGAAACCCCATCAGAGGAGCTGTCTGCACCGGGGCAGCACAATGGCAGGCACCAGTAGCACTGCACCCTGTCCACCACCGCCACCCCGGTTGCAGACAGCTCCCACAAAGGAAACACCATTTTAAACATATAAAATAAAAGAGACTCTAACTTTCAGAGGTGCTGATTATATCCCCACTTATATTTCCAGCCTCTTACCGATTAACCTAATAAGTTTCAGCATATTCCTCCAGCTCTTTCTTTTCAGCACCATTTCCTTCTTTTATCGTCCCCATGCCAACTTCTCTGAGATGTTACCACCAAGATTAGTCATTATAGTCTATTATGTCATCAATATTATAATTTATTTTATTATTGATGAGATTTCTCCAAACACCTAAAGTGGTTTATATTGAAAATATCGCTGTTTAATTTTTTTAAATAAATTTTCTATTTAATGAATTCCAGCATTTCAACTCTTTTGGTGTATTTGTTGCTCTATATGAGTAATAAGAATATACATAAAGACTTACTGCATCCATAGGCACTCCCTCTATATTTCTATTATTTCCTTTCCTGCAGCTTAAATAACTAGTTAGTATTTATTTATTTATTTTTTTTATAAAAAGTTACACGATCGGCAGATCTGAATCATCACAGACCAACATCACAGTGTTTTGGTCTTCGTTCTACTTTGGCCAGATGGCCTCGAGGCAAATGAAATAAGTATTTTCTGAACCATCTCTTTCGGCTTTGTGGAATACCACTCATACAATGGCTGCATTTTGTGTGTGCGTGCGTGCATGTACCACATAAACGCACTTTAATGCCATCACCATCACTGAGGACTTGCTAGACAGATGGCCTGATTTAGCGACTACAGATTACAAGCCGTTATGGCCTTGTGAAAATTCACTCAGGCCAAAACAACAAACGGCCTCTCTTTAGTTTCCCATTCGAACAAATGGAAAAAGAGCTTGTATGCGACACATCGAAGCCCTGTCAATATGTGCTCTCCTATAATGAGAAGTTAAAGGAAGGAAGTGTTTATTAAACCTCCTCAGTCTATATTACTTTTTCTGGCTGTGTCTCTTCTTCTCTAATGTCATCTGCTGGTTCCAGCTCTGAGAGATTTGGTAGCGTTAGGAGCTAGATTCTGTAATTCCCCTCTTATTCCACCCTTGTTTTCCCTCCCTAGGCCCATATGGACTCCCTCCAAAGAAGGAGCCGCCAGCGGGACGCACCACCACCAACAGAAACCCAGGTAAGCAGGAAACCAAATGGAGATAATCCGCAGCAGATCCATCCACAAAATGGATGGAGGGAATAAGCAAAGACTGACAGATATAAAGAAAAGCAGCAGCGAGAGGGAGGGAGGAGGGCGACAGATGGAGAATGTGCAGCGGTGACATCTGCGGATCTCTCTGTTTAATTCCATATTTCTCTGCGCTTTCTATCCCTCTCCTCCTTCGTCTCTGCACCCGGCCCTTCCAGCTAAGTGCTGCGGGCGGGGAATGGATGGCTAATAGCTACCTTGGGAGAAGGACAAGAAAAAGAGAGGGAGGAAGAAAGAAGAAAGAGCCAGGGGGAGGAGGGAGGCAGAGAGGGCGAGAGCCGTGGCGACATTTCCGAGAGTTATTGTTGTCATTAGTTCAGACGGCCCGGATTCTGTAGCTCTGCTGAGGAACAACGGCAGGAAGAAACGTGAATCACGATGCGATGAGAGGAGCGAGGGAAAGAGGCATGAGGGAGTGATAGAACTGTGAGGAGAAGTGAGAGGCACATAAGGAGAAAGAAAAAGAAAGGAATAATTGAAAAGCAGAGAGGAGAGGGGAATACAAGGATGTGAAAATAGAGAGTGGCTGGATTCATGCTTCCTCTCAAAACTTATTCAGTGGAGGGGAAAGAACACAATTCACTCTCCGCTGCAGTTATTTCTTTTTTTTTTTTCCTCGCTTTTTTGTGATGTTAAATTTGTGTACCATGGCAAACGCGGGAAGCGACGCATTCACACCTTTCTATCTACTGCCTGCGTATATGTAAAAACTGCATGTGTGAAGTTAGCAACAATAGTATCTATTGTCTTTGCTGGAATGTGTGAAATAGCTAACACTACATGAATGACTTAATCACACACGTAACAGCAGATTTCACACATTTTCGACTCTCAGACTGGAGCATATTAACACATACTTAACTACACATTTAAAATGACTTGTTTCGACTACCAGCTCAATAATTTTGGCAGAATTCTTCATTTTCAGGTGGAACATCCCAGTTTATCAACATTTTTTGTTATTCCATCATCAATTTGAGTGTAAATAAATAACCTGGGCAAAGCACAGTAAATACTTTTCTCTTTCACCTTGTTTGCTACTTCTTCCAAATTAAAACTCACTGACAATTATACACTCACTGCTAATTCAGTCTTTACTGTCCACTGATGATAAACATCCATAAATTTGTTTCCTATCGCAGAAAAAGGCACTCCTTGTGATTGTTATCTGCAGTATGAGGAAGAACTGCCAAAGCAGCATTCATTTTCATTATACAAATAGGCTTGCAGACTTAAAACACAATGTTCAGATACTTTTAAGTTTAATATTTAGGCTTTTATCAAGACCTATATGACTTTTTTATGGTGCAAAACAGTTTAATTCACCTGGATAAACCCAATTCTAGTTATTAATAAATAAAAGGATGACTTCATATTTGTTTAAAAACTGATTGAAGTTTTACTTCTTTCTAAGCATCAACAGAAACACGTCCTTGGTTTTTTTCTTTCTCCTGGGATTATTAGTGTATTTTACCATTTTATTGAATTTAAAAACCCTCCTTTTTCCAGCTGTCCATATGGATAGATGCATCCTTCAGTGTAAAAAAGACTGTTCGGATGTCTTTTTACACTGAAGGATGTAACAAGTGTGTGATCTTATGCGGAGAGTAGTAATGAAACAACATCATGGATGAGTAATTTTGTTATTGATTTAACTTAATTTTAGCAAAATCTGTGTCAACTGCATTAGTAAACATCCATATATTCAGCCATTTTCCTATGGTCTAATGGAGGGTCATGGGGAGCTGTGGCCAATCCCAGCAATCGTTTGGCGAGAAGCAAGGTCCACGCTGGACAGATCGCCGGTCAATCACAGGGCCCACTACCAAACAGTTCCTTTTTTAAAAAAAAAATAAATAAATAAAATGATGCCTTAGTAATCATAACAAAATGATTTTAATCTAAAATTTGATCGATGCTTAAAAAGTTCAGCAGGAAAGACAGTGAGAGATTTCAGAAGAAATGTAACTTTCATTTCTGACCTGTTGCATTTTCATCTCCAAGATTTATTTTACAAATGATATGAATGAGAGGGTTGTAATGGGGGAAAAAAGGCCTCAAGACAGAAGAGAGATGGAAAATAGTGGGAGGGAGGGAAGAAAGAGGAGGAGAGGCAAAGGAAGAGGATATAATAAAGAGAGTGAGTGAAAAGCGGCAGTCATAATGGAGATGGAGAGTGAGGGATGTTGGGTTAATGGAGGGACGAAGAAAGCAGGAGGAGGAGTAAGGAGCGTAATCGACATCCAGCATTAGAGCTTTTCTCCCATTCAGATCGGCGCAACGGGGGGCCGAGCGGTACTTGCATTTATCTGCTCGCACGGTTGTGTATGTGAATATCTAAGTGTGCGATTGTGTCTGTGTTGCTAGGTGCTGAGCTCTGAGCAAGGCAGGTCATTATGGCTACAATAACCCTAAGATAGCTAGGACCACGAAGCGAGGGAGGGGGGTCGTGGAAATAGAGGAGAGGAAGGAAGAAGGAAAAGCAAGGGATGTGTGCCGAGAATAATGATGGACCAATCCAAATGCTCTATCTCAGCCTTAACCAGTTCACAACTCGTGCTCACACGGTTTGGTGTGAGGCCCATCCCTGTTCTGTAAACACGAGCGCAGATGCACACGCACACACACACCTGCAGACCCCCGTTCACCTGCTGAGTGCTGACCTGACCTCCTGCAGAGACGAGTGTGAACTCACAGGCTGTGATGATCTCTAGTTTCAGGCAGACACGTAACGGACGGAGAGAAACTCGGCAGACTAACAGGATAGCCTGACGGACAGCCTGATAAACAGGCGCACAGATAAAAAGACAGACAGGCAGGCAGGAAGGCTAGCGGGCAGTCAATGTGTGGTCTGGGGGTAGAAGCACAGCTGGGAGGCTCCCTTCATGTGGTCGACTGTAATACTAAGTAAATACAGTTGTTAAGGTTAGGGAAATAGCGTGTTACCTCCATACACACTGTGGTTTCGCCATGCTTTCCACAAAAGCATATACCGTACAGTGCAGCCACACTCACTGCGGACATTCCTCCCTGTTTTATATGCACTGCTGTCCACTTCATCACATCAATAAAGAGACCACAAATAAGCTTCTGTGAGATTTGCTGCATACTTGTTGCATTCCATTGGGCTAAGTCGATGCAGCCACTTCTCACAGAGCTAAACCATTGTCGTTACTCATGTTATTGTGGTGCAGAGCCACAAAGAATGGTATGTTTTTTCAAAAGCTCATGAAAGCTCGACTTGTGAACGATAGCTGTGTTATTGCACTGGTTTATTTGTCATGATTAAAAGGAGGGTTTAGTAGAAGCGCTGGACGTAGCTTTGGATAAGGTTGATGTTGGCGTAACACTGTGTTCTGATTTGTTTCAGGTGGCGCGGGAAACTCCACCCACTCTCAAGGGTCTTTTGATGGAGGCCAAGATGAGAATGGGCCCCTTCAGCCTTCTAACATTGCCCTCATTGCTGGTGCAGCAGGAGGCTCCGCCTTCCTTCTGCTGGTCACGGCCGTGATCTGCATCGTGTGCTATCGGCGGCGGCATGCAAAGCACTCGGACACCCACCACCCCCCGCTTTCGCTCTCCTCCCTTACAAGCCCCAAGCGGGGAGGCGGTGGGGGCATCACCAGCTCCAACAACAACGGCTCAGAGCCCAGCGACATCATTATCCCTCTGCGGACGTCGGACTCAGCCTACTGCCCGCACTACGAGAAGGTGAGCGGGGACTATGGGCACCCGGTCTACATCGTCCAGGAGATGCCGCCTCAGAGCCCGGCCAACATTTACTACAAAGTATGAGACAACCGCTGCTCTGGCCGACTGGACGCACCCAACTCCCTCCACCTGTTATCAACCAATCCCCTGCTCCAAATGAAGCCACAGAAAAGCTCGCCATCACAGCTCTAACCTCTAATCGCCTCAATACTACCAGTATTGTCCCTTGGACCCTGCACCCCTTCCACTCTTCGCCCTCTGAGCCTGCAACCCTGGCCGCAGTTGTGTTTCTAGCTGAATAAACCACCCCAACCCATTCTCACACAACTGGGCTATTAAGTGTGTACAAGGGGTAATGTCTTAACCGTACAGCACCCTTCTTAAAAAGGCCCTCACGAATGGGCAAGAGGCTCTAAGTGCCCCAGTCTTGTTAACTCAGCCCTCAATGAGCCCCGCCCATGTGTTACTGAAGAGTCATCCCCCTTAGCGCCAGCATGTATGCGCAGCACACACTCTTTTTCGAGTGTGAAACCTGGCGTTGGGACATGTGATGTTAAAAAAAAAAAACAAAAGAAAAGATTAAAAAAAGAACTTCAGCTGAAAGATAAAAAGGCTCCACCCCTGACCTCATTCAGTACCGGAGAACTCTGATTCCCAGAGACCACGCCCGCCTAGCCCACCACCCCGCTCCCTCAAGAGCTCTATCAGCCAACCAGAGACCAGCCCCTGCCGCTAACTTGATGATAAAAACCCTTAGTTTGTTTGTGTTTGTTTCTCCTGAGATAAAAAACAGGGGGCCTCGAACTCACCCGATTGGCACGCCCGAGTGGCGCGCTCATGACCAAGCCCAGGCCTGAAGAGGCCTGACCAATCGGTGACACTCAGAATCTTGTATATTTTAATAATATGTGTGTGAGACTGCGTGAATGTGCATACAAGTTGGGTAATAATTATGGCGCTGCTGCTCCACATTCGACGTGTGTGCGCAGTAAGTGTGCTTCAGCAAGTTTGCATATGTGCGCGTGGGGTTTAGTTCGTGTGTGAGTGTGCTTTGTATGTGAGTGATTGTGTGTGAGTGTGTGCGTTCTTTAGACCTGTCTTAAATACCAAAACACAACATAGTGAGCAAATATAAAAAAAAAGTGAGATTTTTTATGGCTATCAACACTTATAGATTATATATATGAATATCCAGTAAATAATTTCTAGATGTTTCTTTTCTGTTTTCTATTGTTTTATTATTTTTACCTACTCTGTTAAAAAAAAAAACTACACTTCTGTTGACAGACATTTTTTTATCTGATATTTTATTTTTGGCTTTCACAACTTCGAGTGACCTTATACCCCATCCCTTCCCTTTTGAGTTGTATATTAATTTAATCTTTTAATTGACCCAACAAACAGAAGTTGTTTCTCTGTCCTCTCTTTTTCGCCCACTCCCTCCTTCTCCTCCTCTTCTCCCCTAGGGTCTACTCTGTGTATATTTTTATAGCTCCTTGTACTATGCTGTAGTTCTGAGGTCTAGACCTCGTTTGTGGAAGTGTTGAGGTAGAACCATCTATGAAAGTTTTTTTTGTTTGTTTGTTTTTCTTTTTTTTTTTTTTTAAAAAAAAAAATGCAGAAGTGAAAAGAAGCTGGGGTGGGGGAGAGGTGGTGATGGTGGGGAAGGGGAGGCAAGAGGGGATGAAGTGAAAAAGAGGAACAATGGCGAGTAAGCGCTGTCTCGGGAGGAGGAATAAAGCGGCATGTGAATGCAGAACTTTGAAAAAGAAAAAAAAAAAACGGAGAGAGGGAGGGAGATGAGGAAAAGAAAGGACTGTGAAGCAGTTGCGCGCTGAAGAGAAGAAGCAGAGGGGAGGATGGGAACGGCAGGAGTGAGAGATGAAGGAAGGATGGACGGCGTGGATGAAAGAGTGGCTGGCAAGGACGAGAATGGAGAGTCTCCTCAACGGAGGTGAAGGACTGACAGCCAAAACGGATTACAGCAGAGCTGAACTTTAACTGTGGAAAGGAGAGACTTCATCACAAACACACACGCTCACACACATCCACCGTGATGTAACTCCTTCACACTTTACGTTCACATGAGACGGCACATTTCGGATTTGTTCCTCTTTTCCGCCAAAATTTGTGTTGAAACGCATCTTTGTCCATAGCACAACACACACACACACACACACACACACACACACACACATGCTCTCATTTATGATCGAGGTGCACCCCCCCCCCCCCCCCCCCAGACAGCCAGTACGCAATATTCCTCTCTGTTCGACACACAGACCCTCACACACCCTCCCACACTACCTAACGCAAATTTCACACATTTTAATGACTGTCACAAATGCTTACTGATTGCATTGAATGACACACAACCCCCCCCCCCTCCCCCCTCGCTTGTTTTTCCTGCAAACGCGTCCACTCAACACACACTTTCACCTACACCCGATACAAAACCTTGATTACTTTCATATGACTCTGTCTCTGTGATTAAGACTAACCCGATGGACATGGAGGGGATGAAAAGAGTGATTGTGTGTGTTGTTTTCTCCTCTCCTTCACATGCTCTCACACCCTCACACACACACAGACGCACACACTAAAGGCCAGCACCTCGACCTCAGAGAGCAACAAGTCGCTGTGTTCAGAGGTGCAATATGTTCACATGTGCATACTAATAAAGCTGTTTTGTGTTGTTCAAACATGTTTATGGCTTGTGTGTAAACTGGGTAGCGGCAGAAAGCTTATTATTTGTTTAGACACACGCACACACATACACAAAAAGCCTCCAGTATTGTTGCCATGTTTCCTGTGAAGCCAGTGTTAAAGCTGAACCTTTCAACATTTCTCTGCTGTTTTTGTATCAGTATCATATAATCTTTAAAGTGTCACATTCGTCTGAAATGACTTTGTTCAACACATGATGATGTTCAGATATAATTTTTGTACCATGGAGGAGGAGTTTGGATTGTATTTGACTGTATCAAAATTGAGAGAAAAAAAAAAAAACAAGAAAAAAAAGCCACCTCAAATTCTTCTTTTTGTGCAACTACCGACTTGTTTCTGTTTTCTTTTTTTTTATGTATCCTGTTAAGTCTGTGTCTATTTAAACATGCTCAGAGTACCTAAAAAAAATCCTCCCAAGCCAAAAGAAGTGTCTGTTACTCTGTTTTCGAAACGTCAGCAACGTTTTGGAGCACTCAAACCCCAAAATGACAGTATTTTTCTTTTGTTTAGAAATTGTTGCTGTCGCAAGGGACAAAAAAAAAAAAAAAAAAACAAGAAAAAAAACTAAGCTTCTTGGACTTTGGCAAAAAAAAAAAAAAAAAAAAAAAAGCAAAAAAACCCCAAAAAAAGCTACTGCTCTGTTTTTTTTTCTGTCCATTTCACTCCCTCTCCCTCAGCAGAATGTCAAGTAATCCTTGGACTCAAAAGATCTGTTTCAATTTTCAAGTTTTAATTTCCATGTCGATGTAATTTCAAAGTTGTTTCTCTGGCTTTCACTGTTTGTGTTTGGTCGACTCAACGTTTAGGCTTTTCTAGAAACCGCAGATGCTGGTTGTCATGCTTAAAAAAGAACGCAGAAAGTGCTGTTTCTATGGTACATGGGGCAGAGAGAGAGAGAGAGAGAGAGAGAGAGAGAGAGAAAAAGATCAGTTCCCTCACCTCCTTGTTGGTGAAAGTGTGTGCGTATGTGTGTAACGTGTGTGTCTGAGTGTGTGTGCTTCTTTGTGCCAATAGCCAGCGAGCGGAGACCACGGATGGAGGTGGCTCTCATATGTGATGTGTTGAGACTTTGTATTTGGGACACCTCTGTGTCAGAAGGGTTTTTTTTTGTGTCCTCTCCTCCTTCTCTTCTCTCCTCCTTTTACCCCCTTGTCTACTCATCACAGCTTCCCCCCTGAAACCCCCCTCTCCCACCCACCTCCTCCCTTTCTTTACTCCTAACCCCTCCCCTCCAACACACCTCTAAAGAGAGGGGAAAAAACTAGTACATTCCTGGTTTGGAAAATGAAAAAAAAGATTGAATAAAAAAAACAAACAAAAATGTTTAAGCACCACTCTTTTGGTCCTTGTGTGATTCATTATTGCGTGAGGGTCCGCTGCGGTCTTTTGTTCTGCCAGTGTGTGCAAGACAGAGATTGAGAAAGAAAGTTCCTGAGGCCCACTAACCCAGCCTTTAATAGCGGGTCTCTCCCCTTATCTCTCCATTGGGCTCATCTCAGCAGGGAGCCTTTCACTGCCTCTGCTAATAACACCGCCGTTTCAGACACACACACACACACACACACACACACTCTCCCACTGGTGTTATCAACAAGTTATCAAACCAAGCTTCGTTAGTGTTGAGTGTTGCTTGGCAACGTATTGACAGAGCTGATTTCATTCTCTGCCTTCCTCTCAACACCCCTCTACCTCTTCTGCTCCCCAACCCCAGCTTTGTGGCACATTTCTATGGCAACTGCCGTCTTTTGCGCCCCCTCCAAAATTTGCTTCATCCGGTTATGGACGTGCCTGTTCGTGTGTGTGCGTGTGTGTGTATTCAAGGGCCTTCCAGGATATGTTATACCACCAGGGTGGCCTAGGGTAAAATGACCAGGCAGCTGCTTTTGCCCTTTGATCTCTGATGCATGAGAGTAGATTACCGTCCATCACACACATCTATCCGCTGATCCCACCTACACAAACTCCACCGCATGTCCGTATACAAATGTGGCCTTTTTTTCCAATACCGCACACCGTCATTGATATAGGAAGACACTTGTCAGCGCCTCTGCCATGACAACGTGTCGCAGGATGGAGGCCAAGCACAATGTAGGTTGGGAAACGGCAAACATCCATCCAGACAGCGACCTGCTGGGGCTGCTAATCTACCAAACACCTGCAGTCAGTCACTACTTTCCTCTGCAGCAATTTTCTCATTTTCATCTCTTTCCCTTCCCTTTGTACACACAATGCAGCAGGAAGTATTCACCTCTAATCTTATAAACCTCCAACACAAGCAGCTTGTAAAGCAAAAAAAAAAAAGATGATTTAAAACTGAGATTTAGAGTTGAAAAGTGCTCTCTAATTACAACCGGCTCAGCAACCCGTTTATCTCAACTGATTTCTCCATGCTAAGTAACTATTTCACAACATGCATTTTAATATGATATATAGTCATGACATTGTGGCATTGTCTGCATTGATAAGCCCAGAAATGAACCTGAAACTGAAGCAGCAAATAACATCTGTCTGGTATTTTTAGAAATACGGTATTATTCTGTTATATTTCTAAATACTAAAATACAATACAGGAGGGATGTATTGTTATACAGCCAATCTATGAAATCCCAAACCATTGCTTGTCTCTGATGAAGTACTTCTGCATGGTTTTGTCAATAGAAAGAGTTTTATTCACAAAGCAAATCCAAAGGGATCTTTAGAAAAGAAAAAGAAACCAGATACAGTTCATGAATTAGTTCATAATAAGTGTTGTGCCGCCGGAGGGTGGTGACGAGTCACATTGTTTGTTGCGATTCAGTATAGGTGGTTGCAGGAATTAGAAATAAACCAAGAGATTTTAAATCTGTCAGAATATTTTGGATATTATATCATCAAGTATTACAAGTCTGAGTTGCTGACTCAAAGAGCAAAGCGCTGACAAGATGCTCAATCCAAAAAATACTCAAGATCAAGATGTGAATAAAGCAATAAATCAAACTATTGCTGTGTACTTGGATGAGTCAGTGGAACAGCAAACCGGCAGACAGGTGAATGCTCCAGGTTTGGGAGAGTTTCCAGGGCTGGAGGAGACACCAGCTGTGGCTCAGAAGGTGGTAAATCTTAGAGGTATGACAAAGGTGAAGGACTGTTCAATCTCTGGATTTGCAGCAGGAAACATTTCCAGCTTGGTTCCAAGGAGATGCGGCATGGAGAGAATATTGTAAAAAGGACAAGAAAAAAGAAAGAAGGGGGTTGTTGGAGGGGGGATGAAGGAATATACTGACAGGTTAACCGGAGAAACCTGCTGTAGCAATGAGGCAGCCACACAAGGAACACAAGACCAGCAACACAGGAGAAGTGAAACAGGAGGAAAGACATCTGAATCCAAAAGCTTGTGACAAGCGGCCAGTCATGTGTTCATTGTTTGCCTGCTCAAACCAGCATCAGCCGGTGTGAATGTCATGAGTGGAGGTGAGGGATGGTGAAGGTGTGGACCCAAATGCAGAGATGAGGGAAACAGGGATGCAGATTCCAGACTAATTTTATTAAACGGAGGCACTCTGGGGACTTTACACAAACAACAAATCACAACAAAATGATCCAGCAAGCAAGAACTGAAACTGAGGGGTATAAATACACTGGAGAACCAGACCAGAAACAGGTGTACTGAATGAACTAAAACAAGACCAGGTAAACTCAATGAACAGGAAATCAAAAAAGCCAAACAACAAATAAGAGGACCAAACAGGAAAAACTACTAAATAAAACAGGAAACCTGAAACTAAGGCACAAAAAGTCTTAACCATGACATGAAACTTCCATTTTACATTAATCAGGTCTCACCCAGTTTGCAAAGTTGTCTCCCATCGTTGAAACACACCTGAACCACATTGAGTAAGTTTGAAAACTTTCTTTTCTAGCCTAAAATTTTTCATACTTTTTAAAACTTTAGTTACCCTTTTAAACCCAAATCAACCACATCAATGAAGACCTGAACTACTGACACCACATGCAGCACTGTCAGCAGCCTGGTGGTGAAAACCTGTTAAAAAAACTGCCCACTTCTGCCTCCGTGGTTGGAGTCATATGCAGATAAGTCGTCAGTACTCAGGAGAATGCTAATGCTAGCTGGCTAGCTAACAGCAATTGGTTTGTGTCAGGCAAAAATCATTTTAACTGTGTGGGATCTCATAGCAATCCTCATTTCTCCATTTACCTTCAGCCAGAGTAAAGCTGACTAGTCGGTTGTGGTTTGTGAAAACTCCAGCATGACTACAAATCCTTTAACAAATCGCACAAATTCCCCCAATGAAGCAAACCAGTGAGTTAGCGGCACACAAAAACTTAAAGTGAGGGGGAATTAATAAAAACTATTTAAATATAAGATATATTTTTTAATTATGCCACATAGTGTGGCAAATAGCTCGTGCTGCCTTTAATGATATCCAGAAAAACATAAATAATGTATTTAATGTCCTTTAGTGTCCATTTCGTCATAGCAACGCAGCCGAGAGCATTTTTTTTTTTGCTTCCAGTATCTCATGTTTTTGTCTGATGATACAGCCACAACTTCCCCAGATCAGAAAACATTTTAGCAGTTTAGCAGTCAATTAGTTCCACATGTGAACTAGATGTTCAGTATGTATTTCTGATTTACTCTAACCAGCAATCACTGCACTGCAGGAGGAAATGAGCGACAATAAAGAAGCTAGAGCTTGACAACAAATTGCTAACTCTAATAGCAAACCAGTAGTGATAATGTTCCTTGAATGGCTCACATGGAAACCAGCAGCAATATTCCCTTCAAAGAGGAACTAATGCTAATCTAATGGCTGTTAAGCCATAATGAGTTTGCTTGCTTCTTTCGAGTCGGGTTTAAAGGAGGCCTGTTCAGACTATCGGGACTGCTATGGTCCCCTTATCATTACATGCTCATCATTACTCCTGCTAATCTGTTCTGCTATATGCACACACAGATGAATATTAATGCCATGGAGGATGATAGCTGTGCGTGCGTGCCGCATGAACACACACAGACAGATGCAGATAGGCACCAAAACTTGGAACGACGCAGCACACAAAGACGAGCGCGAACACTCTTGCATCTCTCTGTGTGTTGCCAAGTGAGACGACTGAGCTTCCTCTTCAGCTTCGCAGAGGAAAGAAAGCCTGATGTGCCGCACACACAGAAACACACACACACACACACACACACACACACACTGCCTTCTCTGATACTTTATCACAGCAGCAGAAGGAAGGAAAGAGAAAAGAATCAGTTTTAAGTGAAATCAATAGAGATAATCCCCTAAATTAGATTTTGAAAAGCTTCGCTGCCGAATGCACAAGTTAAAACCGGAGGATTGGCCCACTTGACTTACCAAGGAAACAATCCTCGAGTAAGACACGTTTACCATGGGAATAAGCGGAGGTCAAGGATAAGACGAGAGGAGGAAGTAGGGAGGGAGTGATGCTGAAAATCAAAGAAACATACACAGGAATTTGCATAGTGAATTGCTGTGATTGCAGTGTCAGAGTGATTAATGTAATGTAGTGTCTACACCCGCCCCCCCCCCCCCCCCCCCCCCAAAAGAGAGAGGCTTGCCAGAGTGCAGGAATGGTTTGCACCTGACAGACCTGAAATGTCATGTCATGATTGGAGGCAAGATGAAGGGTTAAAAGGTCAAGGTATTTCATTGGATGCAAAGGCTTTGTCATAGAGGAGGACCCAGCCCAGCGAGCGAGTAATTAAACCCCCGCCGTGGACGAACCGTCAGCCGAAAATCCAGTGTCTTACAGTGCTGATGCAGGCAGTTATGTGTATGTGTCTGACTGAAAATTGCTCTTGTTGCCCCCCCCCTCTCCTTCTTCTGTTTTCTGTTCTGCTCTCTGTCAAACTCATTCCCTCTTCTCTTTCGCCACCTGATTCTAACCCCTCTCCTTTATTTTTCTTCTTCAGCTCTCCCTCTCTTACCTCTCCAAATTTTTCAGTTTCTGTACGCCGAGTGAGAAAAATGTTACAGTTAATAACAGACCCGATGACAAGTGCTGCTGTGATCTCTCTAACGCAGAGCTGATAGTCAGAGAAAGGGAGAGACGGTTGGAAAACGGCTTGGTTACACAGTGGGTGGGAGGGTGGGTGGGTACGGGGCAGGGTTGCCAGGTTTGTATATTATGTGTTTGGCCAGAGGATATAACAGGATTAATTTCAGATGATTAACTTGTTAATATTTCTGAGTGGATGGAGTCACCGTAACCCTCGCTGCTGCACACAAGCTAAAGTTTAGATGTGTCTCTGCTTGTCACGCAAACAGCTCTCCTGACCGCCCCCCAACCCCCTCCAGCACAGACACACACCATGTGCATGCATACATACAGCCGAAGCTCTTGGAAATGAATGAAGTAGGTTGTGTTCAATTAAATAAGAAAAAAAAAAACGACCAAATTAAATACTCAGCTTCTTTTTAAAGAGTCTTTCCTTTTTCTCCAAACTACCTCTGCTTCTTTTCTCTCCATGCAAGCAGTTCTAATAATTAGAACAAGCATAATATTCAGTTTCAGATAATAACAGTTTGTTATACCTCTTGCTTGAGCAGCAATTGTCCAATCATGATTTACAGTAACTAAGCATGGCAGGCCTGTCAAGCTTTGGCTTGCTCCCATGTGCATAGAGGCGTGCTGACAGAACAATTCACCAGCAAAAAAATAAAATCTGTTTTTCATCAAGCATGAAATAATAGTTCAAATAAATGCAAATATTATGAATGTAAACCCGTACTGCAGCGCAAGTCAAAAGGATGAGATATTATGGAGAGAAATCTGGAGATATTTCTGCATCTTTTCAGCGTTAACATCAGCAGCAGACGATGAAGCTCACTGTCTTCATCAGTTTGGCTCGTAGGATTTTCAGTGCCAAACATATCGTCACCTAATGATGCGTTATTTTTGGACTTTTTAAAATTTATTTATTTACTCAGAAAGGGTGAGATGTGCACTTTGCAGAGCTCATTATGATGGTAGCTGCTCCTTTCTACATATTATATTCCTCTCACCCAAGTCTGGCCCAATGCAGAAATAGCTTTGCATTAACCAGTAATATCAGCTGCCCTTCATCATCAAGGCCGTTTGTCTTGTGAGAGAAAAAACTATGAGAAAAGAAAAACATTAATCCAACCTTTGCCTGTTCTCTGCTCATCTTGTTTGAGCGTGTTTTTCTGTAGTAAGCTCAGCGCACAAAGAGGGGATTAAGTTAGAACAAAACATCCAGTCTGATATTTAGTTTCCCTGTCTTTCTTCATCAGAATAGCAGTACATCTCAGGAAAACGCAGTTCCTAATTATTTCCACTTCTGCAGAATGAATCATCGACTGCGAATGATTATGTTTTACCTTGGCACACAACTTATGAGTCAAACTTCTTGCAAAATATCAACTATATCCACTGCACGTTGAGGATCATCTCACCTTTTTTTTAACGTTTGCTAAACAAGCAAAAATTTCTTTTATCTTTTAAGCTGCAGGTTCAACAAAGCAAATCAAGTTTAATCAGTAGATAAGAATTAGACTTCCTTTAGTATTTATCTGCATGAAATGAGGGACAAGATGTCAGATGCGTGAAGCCTTTAGCAAAGTTTTGCATGGCAAAAACGACCTAAATGCATTCTTTTTGCCAGATTAAGAAAAGTTTAATCAAAATTTGGTTTATTTTTTCAACTGTTTTATACCAAAAGTCATCTTGATTGAGAAAGTAAACAAGTTCAAGACAAGTTTAAGTGAATCCAGGCCAAATTATTCAAATCAACCCAGTTAAAGCCAAGCAATGAAGTCATGTAAAAAAATCTTATTTACGACATTCACAAACTAGATTTTTTCCAATTTCTCATCATAAACGGGAGACTCTGTTAATCTAACATTTGCTCATAAAAACTTTACGGTACTACGAAAGAGCCTTGATCATGAAAGCAACCGTAAAGAAGGAGATTAATTTCCCACCATTCGGTGATGTCAGCTATGGACACACAAGCAGAAAAAACAACAACAACATAGGTTTAATAAATGGATGTAGCTTGATGACCAACCGGAGACCACAAAGCGAATCAGGTTGCATGCAGACATTGTCTTGACTACAGTAAACCCCGTCTCTCACACATCAAGCAGCCATCATACTGTGCCAGAAACTCATGACAGGCTCTAAGTAATGATGCAATCACATCAACAACCAGAGCAGCTTTATAGACCATCAAGCAGACGCCGTTATTTTTAACACCCACAGTTACATCTAGGTAAAAACTAAAGATAATAAACTAAAAAATAAGCAAGCACTCCCAGGGTGGGCCAGCTTTGTGAAACTGGTTGGTTAAAAATTACATTCTGTTGCTGTTCTGCTCCTCATATCAGGCTTTAAATTCCCTAACATCTGTTTGCATGAATGGTATGTGCATAGTTGACTTTGTACACCTGACCCTTGCTGTTTAAAGAGGTGCTATTATGGTATTTCAAGTTTTCTGAGCTTTCTACAGTGTGACAGTGTTGAATCCTCATCAGACATGTGAACGGCGCTGTTTTTTTTTATCACCTAAACGCATGTTTGAGTTCCAGCACTCTCTCTGTTTGGTTTCCATGGCGACGAAAAACGCGTCGTTTTAGAGAGTTTTTTCTACTTGGAAATCCTTGTAACGTCCCAGTGTCACGGTGGCAGTGGAGATGTGGTGTGGACCCAAATGCAGAGATGAGGGGAAAACAGGATGCAGGTCGAAGATAGATTTATTCCCGAACAAGATGAGGGCAGAACTAACAAAATGAACCAACAACCACAAACTGAAACAGAGGGGTATAAATACACTGGAAAACCAAACAACAGGTGAAACAAATCTAGCAATTGAACCCAGGTGAACTACAACAGAAAATCCATGAAGTAAACAAGAACCAAGAGAACTAAACAGGAAAAACTACAAAATAAAAACAGGAAACCAGAAACTAAGGCACCGAATGAAACCACATCATGACACCCGGGGGATAAGGTGATTGGTTACCTTCTACTGGTTAACAAGGACATGTACAAATACATCAGGCGGGTGGAAAACGTGGGATAAAGTTATTTCCAACGATGGCTGGTGAGTTTACCAAAGAGAGACATCCTGCTGCATTCGTTGCTGTGGGTTGCTGTTTTCCACTTCGTTTTCAGGGTCTGATTCAGGTTCCAACATGTAGGGCTGTATGCTATGTGCTGACATTGTATTTTTTTTTGAGTTCATATTAGCCTAATCCTTCTGTTTATGAGATGTTACAATGACGGTGAAAGCAGGTGCGGTGCGCACTCCCGGTGTAGCGCAGTGGCGGGAGGCGGGGCTTAATGCGAAAGAGTCTCAATCCACTCGTTTTGCCCACAGGCTGATCTGACAGCCTACGGAGAGGGTCGGTCTGAAGTAAATAAAGCGATTTGTGACAATAACTCGATCAATCCCAGCCCTTCTGGTCTCAGAAATAAAAATAAATTAACCTGAAATGCACATAATAGTTCCACTTTAAAGATATAATATCATAACATGATTGACAAACTCATCAAATCAGACAATATTGCTGCTTTTGTGGTTTTGTGCACAGTGATATAACTTCATAGTTTCATATTTGCGTTTAAAAAAAAAAAGAAAGAAAAAAGCAAGATTATATCACTAATCACATTTTATCCAGAAATGTAACATAATGACACTGAATACACTTTTCCAGGTGTTATTCACGAATACAGTTACACCCTAGGACAATACACAGTTGAAGCACAACAGCATTATTGTTTGCAAGTATATTCCTCACACACACACACACACACATACACACAGACACTGAGAGCACATAAACAAACCCAGGCAGACTTTACATAAACCACACTCTCAGAGAAATTCCAATCTAACCCAGCAAAATAAACCCTTCAGTACTCGCTGGTGTGTCATGATTGAAGTTTATTTCCAAAACACCCTTCTATTGTTTCATGCATCAGTTTACCAGGCACCTCATTTATATATATATATATATAAAAAGAAACCTACTTGGATTTCAGGTTCATTGTTAAAACGAAGGAATGCCCTCGCTTTCTGACAAAGAAGCTGTGTTAGTGGCATCGGGGTGGTCTTGCAGATAAAGAAACCTGCAGCATGAAGCATTGTGGCTTCTTTGTTCACCAACATCTTCCCTGCTGAAGTAACTTGCAGCATTTGCAAGAAGGGAAAAATGCATATTGTGACCACAATGGAAGGCAGCAGAGTTTTACTGTCATATGTAAAGGCTGGTGCCTTTCATAGTGTTACATGACTATTGCACAAACGTTAAGTTATATTCCACCTTCTAGTCGATGGAAGTGCTTCACACACTGCTGCTGTTACACTATTTAAAAAAAAAAAAGGATGAAATTTATATGAAGGGACACATTGCCGAAAGGCACTGTCAGTCACTTTATGATGAAACAATCACTGCATGCTGAGCACAGTCAATGATTTAATGTACAAAAATAAATATTTATATTACCAAGGGTTCATTACCATACAACAGCTAACAGGAAATATTTCATCCAAATGAAAAGTCCTTTAAAGACAACTTAATTCTGACTAACAGTCGACACTACAGCAGTGTTTTCTAGATTAAAAGCCTCTTTTGATGGATAAATGTTATGTCAGGTAAATGCAAAAGAGCAAAGCAGTCTCCTAGGACAGACAAGTACGATGAAACAAAACTTCAAAAGTGTCATGAGCTGCATAATTTATTGAAGGCACTGATAAAAAATCAAGGCGGCACTTTCTGCTCTTTTGGCATTTCTTCCCTCAATGACAAAAAAAGATGGCAACTTATGGTCCTTATCATTGTAAAACCTCCATCAGTGACAAGCAGAGCAGCAATAAAAAAAAAAAAAAAAAGCTTTGCTATTGTAGAATCCCAAATCAGATCAGAAAAAGCCCCACTTATGAAGGGGCTTTAGGGTGAACGGGTGCCAGACTGGCAGGATTAGTCTTAACAGCTAAAGCATGCAATTTGCTCTTGCAATCGGTGATGAAGGGGGCTTTTTGGAGGAGCAGCGCTCATCTTTTAGAGCTTGTTTGTGGCTCCATTTTATTTGCATTTATTCCTAAGACTGAAATGGAAAATGTCCTCGAAGTACAAAGCACACAAATACGTAGATAGCCCTCGCAAAGTGGGACCCTGGATGGTAGTTTTACCACAGGAGTTTTGTAACAGAACATGGAGAAGGGAGGGGGGGGAAGAAAGAAGTTTCTTACACATGACATCTGCTTTATCTGTAGCTGTATTTGAGCTCAAGTATCCCTGGAATGTGATAGGAATGTGCCGCGCAGCCAAACTAATTAACAATGAAAGACTTGTGCTGTTTTTGTAAAGAGAAACGTGTAAGATACAGAACAGTTTTCATCATACCAATTTGTGCATGTCACACCTTTTTCAAACCTTTAATGCATCATCGTTGCCGTGAGGAAGTGTGTTCATAACAAGATGAGAGGGTGCGTGAAGAGCCAGGAAGTTTCTCATGTCTAGTTCAAAGTTTAGGGGCAAACCACAGGGAGGTGGATTTACCTGCGCGCATTTCCACGATCAAATTGTGTCAGGAGACCTTTCTCTAAATGTTGCCCGGGCAGAGTTCAAAGCAAATCCTGTTCAAAGGGAATCTGATTAAAATTTCACTCAGCCAAGTCTAAATGTGATCATGCCAAAGTCATCCTGGTTAGCACCACACCCTTTGACATGCTTGCAAAGGGGAGCTTTGGCATCCTTAAAGACACTTTTCAATCCATCAAGGAGGATTTCACACCACTTGTGCTGCGGCAGCCTCCCATTACCCTCCGCTGGTGGAAGTAGCAGCCAGTAAGAGTGGAATTTTCTCCCTCCCTTGCCACAGCTGTCTGGCTCATACCCGGATCTTTGAACTTCCTGTCTTTGGTTCGTGTAACCCAGAAACAGGTGTTAACAGGATATTAAATCGAAACATATTTTACCATAAGCAACATCCCTCTGTGTTTTTTTTTATATTAAAGACATCAATCATTTTGTGACAGTTTGTGGCACTTTTACAAAGGTTAATGTACCATTTATAGGTGCTCTCTGCCCCTGTAGAAGCATTGCAGTGAGTTTTATGGAATAAAAATGGTATTTTTAAGGTTGTGAGGTCAGATCTGTTTATCAGGTACAAAATGGCACAGCCCAGACCTAAGCATTACCAAGAACCTACTTTTCTTTTTTTTTAGCTTTGTTTTGGTAGGGAATGTATATAAGGGTCGAAAGCCATGCCACATATTATAGTACGGATCCTTCTCCTAGCTAGCAACTGATTCGGCACACCTCCAAAAGGTCAGTGGAGCACCAAGTAAGTATGCTGAGTTTAAACGAATAGCTCGAGTTGTTTTGAAATGTTGGACCATCTGGGGAGCGGGAACTATGCCATCAACCTTCTCAGCCATAACAAATCCTAAACTGCAAACAGCAGTAGAAGAGTAAACTGAACAAAAGCAAGAGAGTCCAACCAGCTGAAACAGCCACTGTCCCACCAGAGAGCGAGATAAAAACCATTCCTAAGGGGCAACCTGGAACATTTTTAAGGAACCTGTGGTGAGTTTCACTGTGTAACTCAGCAGAAAGCTCAAGTGGTCAGTTACAGGGGAGTTGGATTGTTAGGAAGGCTATGTTAGAGCTTTTAACGGTGGAAGATTGAAAAATGGCTGCAAAACATTTTTAAATGAAGGCAATTGTCTTTGTGTTTGTTTTTTTTTTTTAACCCGATGTATCATGACTTTTAAAGTATTTATTTGTGCACCATTTATTTAATGGAAAGTCTCAGATCGTCTCCATTAAACAAAGCAATGACTGAAGTCAATGAATTTAAAAGCCTCAACCTAACTAGATAGCTCTGCTGTCGGTGAAAGCATGAGTGAGCAGCACAAGTGAAAAGAAAACTAAGTGATATTCCCAAACAAGTGGAAATACTGTTTACGCCGTGTTACCGCATCACCAATACCTCAGTCTCTTCATACAAATTTAGGCTGTACTCAGCTGGACAAAAACAGTTGGAAATGATATCCATATGTATAAACCTTTATGTCTGTTTTTCGGTCATTTGCATGCATATTTTGGTCTGCTTGCAATATGTATCAAACAGAGCGGTAACAGTGGAAACCACAGGGAAAGTGTTGCTGTAGTTTTCACATAAGCAACACTACCAGCTTAAAGGAAAAAAAACATAGGAGCTCCTATTAATTTAATGACTTGATAGACCACCACCTTCTTCTTCTGCTCTGCCACTTTTTATGCGTCTTTCTGAGAATTAAAATGATTATGTTTCTTCCAACTGTCTACATGTGTGCTATTGTCTGAAACTGACTTTAAAGTTGAAAAATAAATTTTAAACGTTGTCCTCAGTGGATGTCCTGCCGAACATGGGAGTATACAGCGATGCGTGAGGATGTTTGAAGCAGATGTACTTCTTTATAAGCGTAAAGGGAGGATAAATGACACTTTAGAGTCACCACTTGTTTTTGCACTGTGGGAGGATCTAAACAAAAAGAAGCAGGAAGTTCTTATCCCAGTTTCAAATTAGAAGCCTCTTTGTTTATCGCCACAAAAGTGTAGCACCCAAAAACACTCCTGTATGTAGTTTCTTTGCTGTCCATGTATACGAAAAAGAGAATTAATGCCTAAGAATACATTGAATAGATTTTATAAACCTGAACTTTGTACTTTAGGAATGCAGTGATGACATGAATACATTCTGTATGTCCATTTTTACCCAAAGTAAAGGAGTATTTCATGTTTTAAGATTTACAATAATGCACTATTTCAACAGTAAAAGGAGCATTTCCAAAAATCTATTATTGCCAAATGACTTGCATTGATCACTGATCAGCATTTATTGCAATTGAAATTATATATCTGATGAACATAAGAACATATTGTTCCTTTGTTTTGATTTTTTATGTATTGTAGTCATGACTGGTTCTAAAATAGAGGTAATCAAGCCAATGGGACTGAATCAGAAAAAATAGAACTCAACCAAGACCAGTTCCATTATTAGGAGCTCCATTTCTACAGTTTTGCACATTTTTGCCATGACAAAGGACTCAGTTATATAACCTACTGAAGTTCCTGACAAAGTTGTAGACATCACCAGCCGTTCTCACTAATAAACTGTTATGGTCTTTCTGCCATCCATTTACAGTTTATCTGAACCTGTGCTAAAATTAAGATAAAACTGATCTGTAATCCTGTTAATAGGTTTGTAAAGTAAGACCTTATTTCTACTCGAATAACAGTAAATGTCTGAACTGGGGTTAATTTCTAATCAGTTGCTCTTCCAGTCTGAATTTGGATGGTTTTGTTCCAACAAATCAAGTCAGCAGACAAATAGGTGTTGTCACAAGTTTCCAGGTTTTTCACAGAAATCATTGTACACCTCTTCTAAACGTCTAAAGAGATGTGGATCCAGCCAGAATCTCCTAGATACCCAACAAACAACCTCTCTGTTACAGTCCAGTATTTAGTCATGACCAATAATAACACTGCAGTTTTGTTTTTTGTACAGATGTTTTTAAGCTGATGCAGTCAGGTGGAAATCTTCCCCTTTTTTTAGTCAGAACTAGGCATGCTAGCAAAGTGTAGTCAGTGCAGCGGCGGAGGATTTTCTCCATTAGCCAGCAGCAGATCCAGATCGTTATCAATACAAAGAAGCCACGGCCAAGGAGCTCTTTAGCAAATAGCTGTAACCAGCCATTTGTGTTTACATCTGCTGCAGCCAAAGAGAGTAAACAGTGTGAGAAAGCAGTACAACAACCGCTAAACAGCAAAACAAGCCAAAAAGCGAGCCTCTAACCACCCCCCCCCCCCCCCCCCCCCATGCTCTAACTCTCCTATGCCCACTGCAGAAAGAGAGGAAAGTGAATGAATCACCCACCTCCTTCTCCATCTCTCACCCTTTCTCCCTCCCCCATCTCTTTATTGAGGCAGCTGCACCCTTTGACCTTTACGCTTGTGGAATGTGTGTATGTGTGTGCGCATGGACCAGTGGTGGTGCAGGCCCGACGGTACGGGGGAGTAAAAGTGTGAAGGCAGGGAGCAGAGAATAGGGGAGTTGGTGAATTTGGGAGACGGAGGGGAGAAGGGAGGAGGGGAGAAGTTGCTTTTTCTCCTAACTACAAAAGCTGTCAGGGGGAACAATAAGCATGGAGAATGGTGTGTGTTCAGGGAGGCACTGAGCCGTGTTAGTGTGCGAACTGGGCAGAGTGGGCATACAAGAGGGGGTGATGGAGAGAGAGATATATAAAAAAAAAAAAAAAAAAAAAAAAAAACAAGAAAAAGAAAACGGAAAGACAAATGATGGGGAATTGAAATAAGACGAGAGAACTGAGGAGAAGGGAAGGATGACGGGAGAGAAAGATGCAGAAAACTGGGGGGAGAGAGCTTTGAGAAGGAGAGGGAGAATGATGGGAGACAGGGATATTTGTTTTGTCTACCAGCTCTCTTAAATGCTGAACTTCCGTTGCCAAAGGAAACAGAACACAAGGCCCAGTATCGTGTGTGTGTGTGTGTCAGAGTGTGTGTGAGACCAGCATACCAAGGGGGCCCTTGCTCCTCACTGTACCAATAACATCAGCATGGTTAGTGCTTCACATTCACCAGGGCTTCATTAAGTTTATCTGTGCGAGTGTGTCATCGTGAATGCGTGCCCTGCATTCAAACCGCTCACATTTCAGATTACACACCGTGCAGCTGGCTGCAGACAAAGGTGTGCATCGTGCTTTGTTTCAAAACGCGCATGCACATGAGTGTGTGTGTGTGTGTGAGCATGTGGGGGTGTGAGTGGTTGAGTTGAGACTTTGAATATCGTGTGTGTGTGAGAGAGAGAGAGAGAGAGAGAGAGAGACAGAGAGAGGATCGGGGGGGTCTGAATGATAGGGGAGTTTTGCTTTGAAAGCTAAGAGGGGAGGATGGCAGACCACTACCACACACATGCACACGTGCAAACACACACATAGTAAAAGTATTGATTTTCTAACTGGTGTGTGAGGTGTGGTAAGTGGATGGTAATAGCAGGAGGAGAGTGTGGTAAAGTGGTGTAGGTTAAGAAGTTTGGCTGCTGGAGAGACTTTTTATATCTGGGACGGGGGCAGCATCGATGGGTCGAGATGGACGAAGGGTCAGAAAACACTTCAGGGAAAGAGAGGTGTGAAAATTACTAAAACCACGAAAATAAAGCATCTACAAAAAGCGCATTTTGTTTACACACAAATGACATTTATGTGCGACTTTAAAGCTGGAAAGACATTTAAAGCTGCACACGTCCTCCCAAGCTGCTTGTCCAACCGTATTTTACATGTACACACACGTAGGCAAACACATTCATTCTGTTTTATAGCATATTATGCACCAACATGCACCAACTGCACTTATAGAGCCACACAAGCCTCCTCTCAGAGTTCTTGTGCATACTTTAACGTAGGAAGTACACAGAATTGCACACAAATGATGGTGAGTGCACAAACATTTCATTTAACACAAGTAACAGAACATGATGCTAGAAAATAATTATGCAGAAACAAAGAAGCTTTACAAAGTCACTTAAGTACTTACAGAATTGCAAAGGCACATTTCCAAATTCTCTATTCTCTCTGACACGGGCATAAATTAATGCTTGGTTAAGTGTTTGCAGACTTACATGTGCTGCTATGTGCACCCTCAGTGTCTGGAGCAAACAGGCCTACGCAGGGAGCATTTCACACGCTTACATTCTACATACTAAAATGTATCAAAGGATGTTTTTACACAAAATATATGCTGAGAAAATATGAAAATAATTCATTAACGATTGAATGGATATCAGAAAATGTGATGTCACTAATTGGCTTTTGGTGTCCACTTCAGGGAACTGCAGTTTTTTGCTCTTTAGTTTTCATCCCAGGAGGTTGCTGCTCGATACAATCTAATCTTGTAACTTGTATTAAAGCCACAATTTTCAGTGTATCAATGTTGTTCATGCAGTTATAGAGAGCATGAGTGGTTTTCTGAGTGTAATATAGAACGAGTACAGATGGGAAAATATGCTGCTTTTTTTTTTTGCATTTTTAAGACACAACACCTGTATCATTTACACGTCTCATTTCCATCATACGATGTTTACAGTTTGTGAGGACAGCAGCGGAAATCTACATTTTGATGCCAAACTCTATTGTTTTCCTTAACCTAAACTGGGCGTCTTTGCCTAATGTTATATGTAGTAAGATTTCTGTTTTGGGTGCCAATGTGACTCTTTCCATTAGTTCTGCATGCTAGATGATTAATTTCTTTTGAATTTGGGTCTTATTTCAGCTGATTTAGGGCTCTCTGGGTCACTCACCGGGTCGAGAAAGAGAACCATTTCTGTGTCCATATCTATAAAAAAAAAAGTAAAGTAACAACATGACTTACATTTTAAGATTTCCTTAAATGTTAAACACCTGGAGTCCAAGAGAAAATTGTGGCAATAGAACCAGTCACTAAAGTGAACATCCGCCTTATTTACATCATAGATAGAGTATCACAGCGTATCTTTGAAGATGCTGGTCTGACAGAAGACTTTATTGTTTCTTACCTAGACCAGAAGCAGCCATTTAGTCATGTAATTTCAGTCTTTAACAGGCCAGAGTCATTTAGCTGGTAAAATCCGACTGTTATTTTACAACAAAAGCGCCACAGGTTAGGATGTTCTTAACGTTACAGTGTGTAAGTTAAAGGACTTTTACTGGGATCCTGAGTTCACTCCCAGTAATAGAGACTTGTTTAACACTTCGGTTTTCTGCAATTTCAGCGTGAACTCAAGTCCTGCTAAAGTTGCTAAGTTGTGTTTAGGCTCTTGGTCTAATCAGTAAGTGTCAGAAGATCATGGAGAAGATCACTCCAAGTTGCTTTTAATTGCTAGTCAGGGACAACTCAAGAGTCTGAGTTGACTTGAACACTCTTCAGGTAAAATACGGCTTTTCAAGACCCTCATGGAAATTAAAGTGACCCATTAATGAATGAAAGCATTCAGTTACAGATAGACAGTTCTGTTACAGCTTTACAATAACAAATATATGAGATCATACATATGGGAATATGGTGAGTTATGTTTTTTTAATATCATATTTCAGTTTTTGTCATCAAACAAGCTCAAGATGGCTTGGTCATAAATATCTACAGAGGCTGAGTGTATTTTCATATAACAACATGTAGGGCAGGGGTGTCAAACTCCATTCCTCGAGGGCCGGTATCCGGCAGGTTTTTGTTGTTTCTCTTTACCAACACAGCTGATTCAAATCAAATGGATCCAGCAGCTTCTCGTCAACCTATTTATGAGTGTTGGTCAGGTGTGTAGGAGCATGGAGACAACAAAAACCTGCAGGAAACAAGCCCTTGAGGACTGGAGTTTGACACCTGTGATGTAGAGCATACAACTATATGCAAATGTTTACATATAAAGGCAACAACATCTACATAAAGCAGTCTGGGCTGTGCTGCTTTGAGGAGAGTATTTTCAAGCTACCAGCAAGACCATGAATCTGAATCCTGAAAGGCAACTTGTCAACACAGACGGCATTCAACTATTTGTGTTTTTTTTTTCTTTCTTTCTCTCTCTATCGCTCTCTTTTCCTCTCTCTCTATGGGGTGTTTTCTTTCTCTTTCCCTTTGTCTTTCTGTCTCTCTTCTGTCTTCTCCGGTCTGGTCCAGCAGTAGAAACTCTGTATTACAATTATACAAAATAAATAAAGATATAACATAAGAATCCAGAAAATCAAGGGGATCATCATACCACTAATGCTCCCCTTGGCAAAGTAAATTTGCTCAGTAGAACACAGCATCCAGACCATCATTCTGCTTCGCTTAAATGCTGGACAAGACATGGGGGAAAAAAAAAGCATTTGTGTCATGGGATGGGTGTCAGATTAGCATCTTTCCCATCATTCCCTCTTTCATGTTGTCACCTGTGTTTATAGATGTATTGTACAAGTGAAAACAATGCATATATATATATATATATATATATATATATATATATATATATATATATATATATATATATATATATATATATATATATATATATATATATATATATATATATATATATATATATATACATATATATTTCCACACTTTGAGTCTATTTTCAGCCAAATTCAGCTGTGATGATTGTGTTCCTTCAGACTTCCATTGAACCTGAACTCTTTCTGAATGGACTGACTATGTGTTGACACAGTGTAGGATTCATAAGTCTGGAGGCTTACTGCAGCATATACCTTTACGAGAAAGGATTAAATAACTCTGGAATGTTGTCTTTTATTATTTTTAAGGTGAGTTGTTGTCGGCTTTAAAAAGAAAACAAATCAAAAATTAAAATAGTGAGTTTACCTTGTAGAGTTGGTGGAAAATTTCAGCGTTCACGCTTATCCATGTAAGTGTGTTGCAGTGTTTGGCTTGCTGGGCGGATCCAGGTGTAACAGTTGTCCATATGTTGCTGCATGGAGACTTTGTGTTTGCCTTATTTGACATGCAAAATTTGCAATCAAGGAGACAATAGGAGCCAACAGACATGGCGGTTACGCAGAAGTACCCAATCAGTGTTTCATAAAGCTTTGTTTTCATCACCCACACAGCACTATGGAGAGTATTTTGGACAAGCGTCATTTCAGAGGCTGAAAAATGGCAAACGAGTGTGTGTGGAAGGCTTCATTCAGCAGAGCTGCCTGCAGCATGCTGCCTATAGTGTCTAAGCACACAGAGGAATCACATCCTTAAGACCTGTGATATCCTCCACTGCTTCTGTCAACATGCCAACATGCTCAATCTATGTTTTTTGGGTTTTTTTCCCCTCTGATGAAACAGGTGCTCTCTGTATAGGTCCAGCAGCCCTCCTCCTCTCTCTCAATCACACCTCCTTCGGTTTTCTCCATGAAGTCCCCCCCCCCCCCCCCCCCCCCCCTCCACACACACACACACACAATGCTTCAACTGACTTTTCCTCTATTCTCCTCTCTCGTTTGCCTTTTCCTCCAAAAACCCACCACCCCAGCGCTCCATCCTCACCCTAACCCCCAATTACACACAACAGCTGCCAGTGTCCTTTGGAGGAAAAATGATGCGTGTCCAAAACAACTGATCTCTCTCCTTCCCTTTTTCTTTTGCTGCTCAAACCTTTCTCCCCACCTCCACTGACCCCCCCCCCCCCCCGCCGCCTTGCTCCTCTGGACTCCGTCTCTGCAGTTGAAGCACCTCACAGTCAGGCGAGCAGAGAGCATGTTGATGGGAGGTTTCCTGACTGCCAGGCATGCACATGTGAAGGTCCCGTCGTGCCTTTATCACCTCGCCTGACAGATACACTGATAGCACCCCGGTGAGCAAAAAGCATGGACTCACAGGCCTTAACACACTCACACACACAAGTAGGCCTACACACAGTTTTCAATGCACTGTAAAGCCATTTACCATCATTTTCTAATAAATAGGGAACTGCAACAGGTGCTTATGTCCAGTGAACCTTCTGCAGCAGAAAATGATGCACCAGCTGCACAAACAGCAAGCACTGACAGGTAACTGTCATGGTTTCTGACTTTTGTTGTGCCAAGGTCTGTATGTTGTATTTTAGTCTCTTGGATTCAAACTATATTCTGCTTTTATCTTGAATGTTTTGATCATTTATGCTCAGTATCTTGTCTGTGTTTGCTCAGTTTTTCTGTCCTGTTCTGTGTTCTGGTTAACTTTCCTTTTATGTAGTTTTTTCAGCTTACTCCCTGTTCTTGATTCACACAAAGCTTGTCACGCCTTACCTTCCTTTGGAAGTAGTTCTGCTCCAGGTTTTGCTTTATTTTAGTGCTGTGTCCTTCTTGTTGTTTAACCTACTAAAGGACTGGTGATGAATTTATAGTCTTGGCTTCAGTAACACACACTGTTTAATGGTGTTAGAGACATTCATCAGCCAAGAATGATGCTTTTTTTACTTCATGTCTTTTAGATGACTTTATTCGTTTAACTACTACTACATTACAGATTCTGAGGTTGAAGGTATTTCCTGATCATACAATGTGTCTCTACTTAGTGCGGGTGCATAAGAAGCTAATGATTTCTCTTCTCCTTATGCGATATGATTATTGTTATCACTGCAGATATGTCGCTCAGTCTGGCTGATGAGAACTAGGTCAGTGTGTGGAGGAACAATGCACAGACAGCTGATGATGTAATTACTGATAACTATTTGGGTGTGTCGAGAACTGCGTAAGAGATAAAAGTTCTGTATGCTGGACATGATGCGACAGAGAAAACTCTCTGAGCTGCAACACCAGATTGCTTTTAGCTGTTTTCTACTTGATCAATCAAATCTCACAAAGACTGTTTGCCTGTTTGAGACTTATTCATCAAGTTTTATTTGGTAATGACAAAAAACTTCTTCCAGACAGATTAAATATTTAGCTTATGATGGACATTACTTAGTTATGGTTAGGAAAACATTTTATCAAGGTAATCTTCGCTATAATTTTCCACATTGCCATGCATAATTACACATCCTGTTGCCGGCTGAATAAAACATGTACATCCTAATGTAACACTTTAGGAAAACCCTTTTGGTTTTATACTGTTGCAGCATGTTTACGACCAAGTTAGAAGTAAGGAAAGGTTGAACAGATAGAGCTCAATCGTTCGGTAGAGCAGTGTTTTCCAACCTTTTTTGAGGGCTCACCTTTTTTTTTTTTTTTTTACTGAAAACTCACAAGGCACGCCACAAACCAAAATGTTTGGTTTTTTTTTTTTTTTTTTTTTTTTTTTTTTTTTTTTTAAAAAGGCCATATTATTAATATAAAGTCATCTTGTTAAAGTGTCTTAAATAGAAAGAAGATAAAGACAAGAAAAAGGAATTTTATTATCTTTTACCTGGGCCTCTTTGGATGAACACTTTGCTGCTTTTTAGACCAATCAGGTGAAATTTGATCATTTCTCAGGGCACACCTGATGATCTCATCTGATCACCTCACCTGATGATCTCTCACGGCACACTGGTTGAACAACACTGCATTAGAGAGCCGAATATTTAGTAAAACAACCAGACAAAATTCATGACAGATATTTCAAACCAGGAAGCTGACTGAGCTCCTGACTCATCTTCTTTGTTTGTTTTACAGAAGAACTCAGTGTACTGACACACATTACAACACAGTTTTCCTGTTTTAAAGCGGAAAAGCCACATTTTCATTGTCATTGTCACGTACAGCATGCAGGCGTGGAGTAGACGAGAAGAGGCACACTCAAACACACAAAACTCCAGCTATGGTACCTATAGCAACAAACTCCCAAAGCCTCTTGTGAGGCTTGAGGTACAATCAAAGACTGAAGGAGGTGAAATGTGTGCGTGTGTGTTTTTGTTGTATTCACTTAGGTGTTTAAAGAGTTTGTTAAAGGTCTTGTTTTATTTTGTCCTCTGCGGCAGTGCGATAGAGGGAATTTCATTATGCAAATCTATGTCTCTCTGCTGATGAGCATGCCCTCAGGCTTCTGTCTCACACACAATGGCACTCACACACACACACACACACATAAACACACAACCTCCATCATACACCCTCTCGCATATAAATACACTCATCCATTCAGTCTGTTTCTTTTTCACCCGCGCACTCTGATACGCACATATGCTCAGACACTCAGGAAACATGCGTGACTGCGCCACACAGACACGGTCACGCATATCATGTCTGAGACTGCGGGCACAGCAGGGGAGTGTGTGTGTTCACGTGTGTGTGTGTGTGTGGCGAGGCTAAACGTCACTGCTTTGGGTTACAAACCATTTACCCCCATTTCCTGGTACACGGTTGCACTATATACTCTCTTACACACACACACACACATGCACACACAACAGTTGTAGTGACACACAAATGTACTAATTATCATATACAAACAATACAAACATCATACAAACACATTTAAAAGTATCTATGCCTACAGACAAATGCTAATGCTCGGCACATAGAGAAAAAAAAACACTAATACTTGGGTGCTTGTGTGTGTGTGTGTGTGTGTGTGTGCAAAAGGTCAAATTACCCACTTCATATACACCCACGCACACCCACAAAAGCAGATCCCTACCCCATGTGGATGTGACCCAATGACCCTGCTGTCACACAGTGCCCATCTGCCACAGAGAGGCACAGAGGAAAGAGATGGGGGTGAGGGGGGAGGTTGTCTTCAGAGAGGGAGACTTCAAGAGGGGAGGGGGGGTACTTGAGTACGTTGGGGAGGAGGAGTACAAAGGAGCAACTTTGGACAAAACAGAGCAAAAGAAAGAATGTGTCTTCATGGTAAATTTTGAGTTCACTTTGCACAGATGTGTAGTTAGAGAACTTTTTAGTGGTTTTGAGGCCCATTGCTTATCATTACAACACACACAAACACATAAAGAAGTACACAACTCTCAGGAACAGAATGTGTTGAGTACCCGAGGCTGATATATCCAGTAAATCCTGTCCTCTGACTCCTTTAAACTGTAGCCATCTCAGTAAATAAAAAAAATACTCAGGCGAGCAGTCTGAGTGTTGTCCTGAATGTAGAAGGAAAAGAAAAGGTATGAAGATGTCAGGCTGAAAAGTGCTGAAAAAGGAAAGACAGTTATTTAAAAAAAAAAAAAAAAAAGTGCAAAAGAAAAACAAATATTTGAGTGATTTTTTTTTCTGTTACCTCACCAGTGGATTTAAGTTTACTTTACCCATTCCATGAAAAAAATGATCAGATAAGTCAAATGTTTTCAATATGAGGTCTTTATTTATCACTTTAACTCAGCGTAAAATGAAAACAAATGTTTTTCGGGATATTTACTATTTCCTGTCATGTGATATTTCAACATTTTTATAGTGTAATCTGCTTTCTGGTGTCCTTTAAGGGACAGAAGACAAAAATATGATTGTATGTCACAGGATTTTGAACAGAGTTTATACCATAAAGTGACACCAAATGTCTCAGAAACTGCATGTAACATATGTGTCATGCTGGGTTTTCACAAGATATTTTGTCAGGTTATAAAAAATGAAAAGAAACTATTAATGAATGAAGAAACTTTATCTTGAACATTAAAGGCAACATTATTGTTATTATTATTATTATTATTATTATTTAGAAAAAATATTACAACTCCTTGTTGTTTCCCCTTCATTTAAAAGAAAACAACAGATGTAAATGCTTGTAAGTATTAATGAAAAATCGGTACTAGTTAAGACAGAATTTAAACCAGTGAAAATGTTTCGGTGCAAACATGTAAAGCCAAACCTCCATCTATCTATCTATCTATCTATCTATCTATCTATCTATCTATCTATCTATCTATCTATCTATCTATATGTATATATATATATATATATATATATATGTGTGTGTGTGTGTGTGTGTGTGTGTGTGTGTGTGTGAGTGTTAGAGAGAGAGAGAGAGAGAGATTCCCCTCTCCTTTTTTCTTTTCAAAGCAATAACTTGATGTAACAGCAGATCATATAATTGCCATCCACTACCAATATGATATCTGTTCCTCTCTGACTGCTACTGCCTGATAACAGCCTGTAAAAACCTACTATAAAACTTTATATTCTGGGCTGGCTGTTGTTTTGTTATTTTATTGTTCAGTTATAATTTCTCATTGAAATGCCAGCTATAACCATACGGCATACTGAACAGTGGCATCTTTACTCTTAAACCGTCAGTACTGGCTTTTAAAATTCATGCATGTGAAGAACTAGTGGATAATTAAACAAGCAACAGAGTGAGGAGTGGGAAGAAAGGGAAAAGAGGATTGACAACGTATTCAGGCCATCATCCAGGATGAAAGCGGGTGGAGGGAAGCAGGTTGTGGAACAGGAGAGCAGAGGGTGCGAAGGATATCCAGAGGGGACCAACTGTAGTGGTGTCAGACTGAGGTGTTGCCAGCACACATCCTGCCAACACACCAAGAGCCAGACACACACACACACACACACACACACACACACACACACACACACACACACACACATACACACACCCCTTCCAGTCTGGTCTTAAGTGAGTGAACATCTATGCCAACTGTACCTCCACCCATCACACATTTACTTGTAACCCCCCCCCCCCCCCCTGCACAACCCCCAAAGACCCAATCTGGAATCAGTCTACAGCGACATCTCTGATGCCAAGCTCGCCCTGCTGCTGGCTCTTCTTGTATTTATTTCTCTGAGACAGAGACACGGGTCCACTGAGCTCCCGCCACAATGACTGAGAGCACATTACAGGGCTTAGAGGTCTAAATACATTTTTATGCTGTGAATTGTTTGAGAATATTTTTATTCTTCTGAAACACTGGAACACAATCAATCTGGATTTTGTATACTGCTTGGAGGAGGAAGTTGAGAAGAGACTGTTTTCCATGAGAAAGCATAAGCTCTTTGTGTGCATACCAGCAATTTATTCACTCTCAAGGGTGAAATGATGGTTCGACAGACACTGCTTACCATATACAGCTGGCTTCACCTCTGCTCACAACCATCACTGCATGCCAACGCCTCATCTTCTTTTCTGTTTGTGTCATGTGCATGTTTCAAATTTCATTGTTAAAATCCCATAATTCATCAACAAACCTCTTCTTAGCCCAACCCCCAACCTCCAAATGATGCTAACCCCTAACCCTCCTAATGCCTTAATCATGTTTATGCTAATTTCATTTGTATGTAGCATGTGACCATAATGGATGATGCTATCATCTGTGAGACAGACCAGCCTTATATATATGCAGGTTTCTGCTTTTGCAGAACAGTGAGGCTGATAAAGAATATGTATGCAGTCTGCAGATGTAAGAAATGTTTTTTCATTATTATTATTTATGTATTTCAGACAAGCTAGGCTTCTAAATCTGATTATGCAAGGAATGCAATGTAACCTGGGGTGTTATTCATATTTAGAGAGTCAGTTTAGAAAAAGAAATCATAGTGGAGAAGATCTTACAAAAGTGCCACCAGTTTAGCTCAACTGTTCCTCAAAATCATTAAATGGTGATTTAAAAAGGATGTTAGAAGTGTTAAGTGTTTAAATATATTCATGCTTTGCTATCTACAGCTTTGCTTTTTGACATGACGCTTAACTTTATGGTGCTTTAAGCAAATTTCACAACCTGATCACATGACAGAATGTGTATTAGCTGTAGCCCAAAGCAGAAAACACAGCAGTTTCCCAATAAAGTTTCAAAAATGGTACAATGACTGCATTATTTTACTCATTTCCCTACAGCAGCACGTCATGGATTACTTTATGATTATGTTTTTATTCAGCATCTTCCTAAAGTTTTTTTGTTTGCAGCTGTAACTGATTAAAGATGTTCGTTGTTCCTGTTCATTCATTGATGTTTATTGATTATAAAAACTTAAGCTGATATTACTTTACAGGTTTCCAATCATTTATGGACCATTTAAAATAAATGTGAATTTTATTTATTTACTTATGTATTTATTCAATTCAACTGGTCAAGAGGTCAACAAAGTACCTGAGCTATGACAGTCTTTTATTTTGAAAAACCCAAACAATATTATTGTTAGATTTATTCTGTGAACTGGGCTTAGATTTGACTTTCGAAATGGGAATATGCTTACACTGACTGTACTTAATCATGCTAAAGTTAGCTTAAACTCATCAGGAAACCTTGACTCTTGTTTACTTCCTTGCTTTATTTAATTCTTTTGTCCTATGGTCCTGTTTTATATATATCTGAATTACATATTTTGTCATTATTTATACTTTTAACTGGATATTGTTACTTGTAAATAGTAGTTGTAACAGAACTATTTACTCAAATAAAATAACATAACACATTAGGAAGCCTGAAGCCTTATTAAATACCCAAATTTAACCAACCATGAGCCTCTTAACATTTAGTTCAGTTCAGACACATTAATCCCAAATAGCAATTCACTTTAAGCGATTGGATCTTACAAGATCCAACACTGTCAAGTAGATCGCTTCAGCTTCATGCTTAAATTGCTATAATTGCTTCTGCTTTTTAAACCACTAAAGAGTTATTGTTTAAATTTGCTTATGATGGCCGATAAACAATTAGGGTTTGATTTTTTCTTGTACTGGCTGCAGTCTGCCCATCTGGCGTTCAACAATACAGCAGCAGACCTCGCATGACTTCATGATTATGTTGACAGCATTGCTCCTCTGCCGTCTTAATATGCATACACTTAGATGTCTTAATGGCAAAAACAAACAAAACCTTAATCGCTGTAACTCTGCAACATCGGAGCAGGCATCTTACAATTTGCAAAACAAACTCCATCCCTTTCTCCTGTAAACGATTTCCTATTATAAACACATGTTGGAGATGAATCACTCTTTAGTTCAACTCTCTGAGAGGACATTTCAGACACGTTCCCCCTCCTGTTTTCCATTTGGTTGTTTAATTGTCTCAGCGCTGTCAACAGACTATCAAGGTAATTAGCCATGACTGCACAACAACACAATCAGACAGACAGGAATGAACTGCAGCCTCTGAACATGATACTTGGAGAGGGAAAGGGTGGGAATGACTTAATGCGGACCCACGTGTGCACACACATCCGGGTGCTCATACACACGGACACACTGAGTCTCCCATGCAAAGTCATTACCGTACCCTGAGTACATAGTTCCATGCCACACATTATATTTCCTCCACCAACCATAACCTTCCACCCACCTCCTTCTTAATCCCTCTACCTCTTACAACTCTCTTTGCCTCCCTCTCTGTTTCACACACACACACACACACACACAAACACACACATAGTTACAAAACCAAAACCTCATTTCCTCTGTGCCTCAAGCTATAGGAGCAGTGTTAATTGCGAGAAGGTGGGGGAGAGAGCACGTGTGCTTTTGTGTGTGTGTGTGTCAGTCTGCAAGAACACGAGTGTTATAGGTGTGTGTAAGTCTTGCAAATGAATGCATTTTGTAATGTGTGACTGTGTGTGCGTGTGAGACGATTTCTTTTAAGTGTGTGGGCAGTGGCTCCTATGCCAGTCTGGGCTTAGCTCCAGGGTTTCCTGCACCACCTGGGCATTTGTGAGTCCTCGTGCCTGTCACTGGGCCCCAGCTGGAGTGTGTGTGTGTGTGTGTGTGTGTGTATGTGTGCATACAGTATGTTTATGTTTGTGTGAGTCAGCTGAGGAGGGAGCCAACCAGCAGCAAACACCATTGTCTTATCCTCTTTGAGCCAAGGGGACCCACACACAAGCACACACATACACAGAGTATACATCTGGCTCTCACCTCCGCCTTCTTTTCCACACACTGAATGGATTCTTCCCTCTGAAAAACCATTACCAGAAAAAAAGACAAAAGGAATTAAAAGGGTGGGGAACAAATTCGATTTAACAGCCACCATTAAGTAGCCAGTGAAGCTCTCTGTGCCCACTTGCGTGGACCACACATACACCATTAGTTGTTCAGGGCATGGCCGATTTAAAAGTACCCTGACTCAAAGGTCATCTACCTCCATTGAGCAGAACTAATATTAGATTAGCTCTATAGGACTCTGTGTATGGATATAAAAAAAGAAAGAAATAAAGGGCAGATTATTCTGAGATTATTCTGACATTGAAGTTGTATCACTCTGCTAAAAAAGCTAAAAACCTACATTGGGGTTTATGCTTTCGAAGTGTATAGATCAATTAGAGATTTGAGGAGGTAAAACCCATCAAGCGAATGTGCCATTAAAGCTAAAGATTAAGAAAAAAGAAGAAGTATTCTGTTTTAGATTTGAATGCACAACTTCTCTAGGATTTGTTGTGATACATAATATTCATCAATCTACAAAGTATCAGTCCATCACAATCTAAGCCGGAAAGGAGGATTACGAGCCAAAACTACTGGTATTAAGGTCCAGGCACACAAAGAGGTTCAACATTTTAAAGACCTTTAAGTAAATGAACCGGAGATATCCAAAATACACTAATGCGTATTGGCTTATGCCTTTATCAGGCTGCCGTGGCACAGAAACAAACAAAGTAATTATAGATGCAATCATCACAGGTGTGCGCAGGTACCATGCACCATTATATTCTTGGCCTCTAGGGGCACCATATAATAAATACAAGCAGAAGGCGCAACAGACAAGATCCCTAAACATGCAACAAATCCTTTAGCCTCAAGGGGTGTAATGAACTGAATCCATCTGAGTAAATAAAGAAAACAAAGTCTTCTTACAGTCTAAATGTGCAAAGAGGTGGACAAAATATCCCCAAAAAAAAACCAATATGGAATTAATTGGAGCACTTTATGGTCATGTGAGGGGATAAAACTATAGGAATGTTTAATCAAAGTCCTCATTTAGACCAGGGTGTCAAGTGCCTTTAAGGCTATAAATCTAACATGTGTCTTTCTTTGAGGCCACCAACGTTAAAACTTAAAAATACCTTCTTGAATCTGATGGTTTTAATGAAAAACCATTTGATAGGTTAAGTTACATAATAGACTGTGTTGTCATGTTTATCAGTATTTCTTATATTCTAACTGTATCAATTCAATTCAACTTTATTTGTATCATTCATAATAAATAGACTAATTAAGGAAAACCAACAGATTGCAATGAATATTTACCTCGATCCAAGCCCTCATCCTGAACATGCACAAGGTGATAGTGGAAAGAAAACCTCCAGCAGAATCCGGCTCAGGAAAGGCAGTCATCTACCTGGACTGGTTGGGGTGGAGGGGACAGGAAAGAGAGACAAACATGCATGACAACTTTTTGCCAAGAAGACCTGTAGAAAGAGAAGCAATGTATTAATACTGACATGTCTTTCTACATGGTAGATAAGGAACAGAGAGATGAATCAGAAGTGCTCAGTGCAACATGGGACGTCTCTCGGCAGTCCAAGTCTATTTTAACAAAGTTAAGGGATGGCATCTATAAGATTTATCAAAAAGGAAGGTCTTAAGCCTGATGTTAAAGGTAGAAAGGGTATCTGCCTCTCAAACTCGAACTGGGAGCTGCTGGTTCCACAAGAAAGGAGCCTGATAGCCAAAGGCTCTGCCTCCCATCGTACACTTTGAAACTCTGGGAACCACGAAAAACCTGCAGTCTAAGAGCAAAGTGCTCTATTTGGGATACATGAAACTAGGAAATCTTTAATATAAAGAGCTTTATATGTGAGGAGAATTTTAAATTTTATTCAAGATATATCAGGAAGTCAATAAAGAGATGCTAAAACTGTAGAAATAAGATCTCTCCTGCTAGTTCTCATCAGAACCTTTGCTGCAGCATTGTGGATCAGCTGGAGACTTTTCAGGGCATTTTTGGAACAACCCATGAATAAGGTCAAATAGTCTATATATATGTATATAGTCTATGATATGTTGTTGACATTACTATAACGTGACTATACTATAATATAATACAACGCTATACTATGCTATACCATTCTATACTATACTATACTAAACTATACTATACTATGCAATACTATACTATAATATACTATACTGTGCTACAATGCACTACACTACGCTACGCTATACTATACTGTACTGTACTGTACTGTAGTGTACTGTACTATACTATACTACACTGCACTACACTATACTATACTATGCTATGCTATATTATACTGTACTGTACTGTGCTATACTATACTACACTATACTATACTATACTATACTGCACTACACTATACTATACTACGCTACGTTATACTATACTATACTATACTGTACTATACTATACTATACTATACTATACTATACTATACTGTACTATACTATACTACGCTAAGCTATACTATACTGTACTGTACTATACTGTACTGTACTATACTATACTATCCTATACTATACTATACGATAATACAACAAGGATTTCTACTCAGAAGCAACTTAGAAGTTTCCTGTAGAAACCATGGACCATTACCACTGGCGATCACTCAGAAACAATAAAATACATTACAGGGTGCTATACTCCTGCTGGTGGGCATGAGTGTTGTGATAGAATTAATGACAACAGCAAAGAGGGTAAAAGAGGAGTAAAAGTGTAGTAAGAGAGTGTCCTTGATGCTCTTTGTTGGTGAAATTGCCCTAAAAATGATACATTTTCTCTGAAAGAGTATAGAAAAGCGTGCCAAAGCTTTGGCTGCGAAAACAATTTTAAGAGCATTCAGGTAAGGGTCAACAGATCGCTGTGTACAGCATCCCTTCAGGGTTGAAACAATACACCCAGCTCTCATACAATAATGCTTCTGGCCTCGGGCACCCCACTCAGACACACGCAAACATACACTGCTATGTTCCCTGTGTTCGCTTGCCCCAAGGTTGAAACTGTAAACCTAATCACTCTGTACTCAGCAGACTCCTGCCCTCAGCCAGCCTAATCTCACCACACGTTCCTTTCTTGTCATTGTATGTGTGTTGGTGGAGGTGAGGTGGGATGCGTGGTGTTGGTTTTTGAATATTTGCAGAGGTTCTGCACCTTTTGCAGTACATGTGCATGAGCTGTTGGTTTAGTTGTCTTTTTTGTTGGTTTTTTTTTCCATTTCCCCCTTTTTGTGAAGATTTGTGTGGAACAGCATCAAAGTAAACTGCTGGAGTGGGTGTTAAAATACTGCATGTGTTTTCCTTTGGGTTAAACTTGCACTGCTTTTGTTTGTACTTATTCATCTGTGGGGATGCACTATCTGAATGTTAGTTTGGAATCCAGCCCAAACGAACCATAGATGTAGCAGAGTTTATCAATATATTAAAGTAGAATATCTTTAGTCCTATAATACCTTCATGAATCATAAAAAAAAATCTCTTTGTTATCGGAACAATGTCCGTAAGATAACAGGATAAAAAATAATTCACATATAATCTATATGCCAACACCTAATGACTGCATCTAAAAATGAAATATCAGCGCTTTCTTTAATGAGAATAACTTTGATGCCCAAACTATTCTTGAGCATGTGATTTGGTTGGCATTTATTATTTAATACAATTAAGATTAATATATCTGCATTTTCCTCTTCAGCAGCAGTAATGTAGATACAGTAATGAAAGGCAGCAATGGCAGATGTGGGCTTGCATATATATAAGGTGGCCAAAGGGTGGGTGGGAGTTTATAAGGTTGTGCTGAGGAATTCTTAGATCATTATTTATCGAATATTTTAATCTTCAACAATAAAGTTTTGATTAACTGAGTTTATGTGCAGTTCCTTAATATGCTCACTGTTAACTAAATATGAATGGTTTCCTCATATCTTCATAAAAAACTAATCTTGTGCCACCTTATGACCAGATTAGCACTGCTAGGTAGCTTCATGCTAACATACGGCATAAAGCTTGATAGACTTGCGCAGGATAAAGTGCGGTCAAGTTTCAGGTTTGATCATATTTCAGAGGTGGCCACACTTTTACCACACTTTTAGTTCCAGCTCTTATAGGTGGTTCATGTAGGAAGTTTAGAAATAACTTTATCCAACAGGATGCTTTTAAAGAGGGACTTTAAATTCACTTCAATTCAACTTTATTTGTATAGCGCCACTTCACAACAATGTTGTCACAGGGCACTTTATGTCCACAAATCAACAGACACATCATTTCAAGCCAATTCATATCCTATAATATAAAAAACCAACTGATTGCATCGAGTCATGACTTCGATCCAATCCCCCATCCTGACCATGCATGCGGCGACAGTGGGAAGGAAAAAACTCCCCTTTAACAGGAAGAAAACCTCCGGCAGAACTCGGCTCAGGGAGGGCAGCCATCTGCCTCGACTGGTTGGGGTGGAGAGGACAGGAAAGACAGATCAACATGTACAACTGGACTTATTCAGTTGTGGTTAAACAACAAGATAGATAGATAGATAGATCGATAGATCGATAGATAGATCGATCGATCGATCAAGGTTGGCCAATCAGAATGTAAAGGTCAATATTATAGCAACAACAAATAAATAAAAAAAAGTCAAAGGCAGAGGAATTTAAAAGGTAAATGCTGACTAGCTCATCTAGGGCTAGGGAAAGTGGATTTTGCAGGGTGGTGACCCTGCTGAAATCCACACCAGGCGTGCTTCACACACACCTTCACAGGTGCAGCCAATAAGGCTAATTAAAGGGATTCAGCCCAGACTTCAGCCAAAGACTCTCACAATGCTACTGCAAGGCTAGTGAGGATGCAGACAAGCATAACAAATATGAAAACAACACCAAACCTGTCAGATTGTTTTGTTTTTTTTCCTGTCACTTCAGGTTGACTCCATGTGGAAACTGTGTTTTTGCTTGTCTGTTTTGCTGCTTCACAACTAAAAGGTAAGACCAAGTTCAGCTTCTGCTTTGTTTATTTAAGCTTTGTTCTACAAATGAGCTGACAAAGCGACATTAATTTCTTAATAAAGCATGCTGAGCCTGTGTCAGAAATGTAATGATTTCTTTTCACCTGGCTACATCACCATGGTAACGTTGGCTGAATGCATGGAGGCAATTACATTGACAGTTTCAGATTAAATCGTCTGTAAAAAAAAAGTGCCTTGATGTCGCAGATTATATTCTTGTGATATCCCAAAGGTGAGACTGGAGTTGAACAACATGCAGATGCCGTCATAAAGAAACATTTTACCTATGCTGATGTACAACATGACAACCCCTTTTTAAAAGTGCTTGGTACTGAATAAAGTGTAGAGCAATTTGGCAAAAGAAACAGTAATTTGATACTCTTCTTAAAAGCTGTTTCTTCTTCTTTGTTTTTTTTTTTTTTTTTTTTAAAGTTGAAACTAAAACTTGAGCTTTGCAATACCACTGCATGAGATCTAATTAACTAGAACCGGTCAGTATATCAAATATTTAGGATTAATGTCCCTTTGGTTGGTCTGAGTTTGACACGATTTAAACATTTATTATTTGAAACATATCATTTGAGATTCCTGATGCTTATTTTGGAGCAACGTTTTTGCAGCAGTGTCCTGCAATAATTTTTTATTTTCCTTACATCTCTACTTTTACATAACACGGTCTTTTGTGAGAAGAATTGTCAAATAATGCATAAAATTATCCTTTTTTTCTATTTAAAGAGGAAAGACTGAGTTAATGCTGAGAAATCAGAACCGCCATTATTGCACTCGTCGTCTCAGAGAGGAGGCTCAGGTTTTGTCAAACCCGCTAACACAAAGAAAGCCTGGATGTGTTGAACTCGCTTGTAGTACGCCCCTCTGGGATCGTCTTCTGTAGGGTTTACTCTACTTGCTCCACGCAGTCTCTGCTCCGTCACTTTTTCTGTTCATCTGCGAGACTGCTTGCTTGAAGGACTGTCATTGACTGTCAGATGCTGTGTGAGTTTGTCAGAGAGCAGACTCTGCAGAGGGATCAATTATTCATGTGCATTGTTATGTGCCATGCCAAGTGTATGGTATGTAAAATTTTCCCTTTTTCCCCTTCTGTTTACATGTGTTGCAATTACGTCTGACTGCTGAAGCCTGCTCTGAGACTTTACATACACGCAGCTTTTAGCATTCTAATTGCATGACATGGTAAAGTGTTTAAGTATCATTTCAGGGTGTAGGTGGGGGCTGAATAATGACTCCTGCCATAACAAGCCCATGTCTGATCACTGTGTAAGCCTATAGTCAGAGCACTCGGGTTCATAATTTTTGTTTGAAATGCATCTAAACTTCATAATATGCATTCTTTTGAAAGCTTTGTCTCCATACAGTATGTCCCTATGTGTGGTAGCACATCTTTAAGTATATATTTATCTGGGAAGGCTAATGTACATATGCCGGAATGAGCAGAGTGTGTAATACGTTTTGGGAGTCAGCCGGGGTCCCATGAGGCTGATTAGTGGACCCAACCAAATGTCATCAGGATATAATGAAAAAGCAGCCCTGGTACAAATGCATAATAAAGCGAATGGGCTGTTACATTACCACAGTGTGCAGACTACGCCTGTTGGCACATCGGCACATCACTGGTTTGTGGGCGTGTGTGAGAAGCCATACATAGAATATCCAAGGGAAAAGATGACTGAAACAGAGCTGTTGCAGACAGCTTGCCAACATGGGTGTATGAGGGAGAGAGAGACAAATGAGGGGGGGTGACAAATGAATCTGATGCACACCAGAGGGGATTTGAAAGTACTTATCCTGAGTGATGAATGCAAAGTAAGTAGTAATGTTTACTTGAACCCATGTATATCCTGCACAGTGCTACCACTTGTGCACGTGTCATTATAGTAATTTATGGCCTTCTGTGGTAAATGACTTGAGTAACATGCAGTACTTAAAAGAAGCATCGTATTTGTGTTATAATTTTAAAAGCAGTGACGGAAAAAGTGGGAAACTGGATTGATTTATGTTTGTCTGTTTGTATTTTTGCATATAAGTAATGTCTAAGCGGCAACCTCCGGTGGTTAAAGTGAAGTCTATGCGGAAGTGCATAAAACTGCAGTTCCCCCTTCATCCACTAAGGGCTGGCTCCAAAACAGAGCCAATCCCCATAGACTCCCATGTTAAAAAGGCCAACTTCACGGCAGAAATAAACATGTTTACAGCCTGGTTCAAAAATCCATTTTCGGTTTATAGGTCAGGTTTACCTTCATGACAACTGTGGTGGGAGTGAATTTTTTTTCTAATTCGCCCGTTTAAAAGTAATTTAATCTCAAAGTTCTGCATATTTAGGGGCGTGTCCTTTTGATTGACAGGTAGCAATCTCCGGCTTTAAGTCAGAAGAACGTAAAACAACCGTGGTTTTTAGCCAGTTAACAACGTGACCTAGCTTTAGCCCGCTTACCTCCGTTAGCTCCCGTTATCTCGGGGTTAGCTCAGTTAGCTCTTAGCTACAGAAAGCCATGACGCTCACGGCTCCCCTCTCAGCGCCACCTCTTTGCTCATATTTGTATTACCTGGGCTATACAACGCGCATGACGCTGCCAACATGGCGATGGTAGGAACCGACCACCGAGCTTCAATTCAGCTCTTCAGAAACCTATGGGTGACGTCACAGAGGCTCCGTCCATCTCTTTATATACACTCTATGGTAATGTCACAACGAAGCTTATGTATTTTCCGTGTGTACCATTACAGGCAGAATCAATGAGAAATCTCCCATTCTTTGTGTAATAATCACAGAAAAAGGACAATATCTGTCAACTGTGTCATCATATTACTACTGCAGCCTTGACTTTACTATTGAGTGCATCAGAAGCATCTGCTTCCTTATGTGCTTGTCTGCAGTGCGTTATAGCCTCATGAGTCGCACTGTGGAGTGACTAGCTGCCTATTATGCCTAATGTTAAGTGTAAGAAGCGTTTTTAAAAAAAAAAAAAAAAAAAGTCATGTTTCTATGCAAGACTAAATAGCTGCCTGTCGTTCTTTCTCTTTGACAGGGACCCACAGTGAAGGGCAAACTGAGAAGCGTGTATAATCCATTCTGTCTCTCCCCCTCGGTCACTGTCACAGCATCATCTTTCTGTCTGAATCCCAGAATGTCTGAATATTTACTCTCATTTAATGCAACTGTCCAAAAAGACAACAAGCGGCAGAGACACATGCGTGCAAACACACAAATCTACACACACAGCCGAGTCTACCCATTTAATTAAGCACTCTATGAATAATTCAGTTTGAGCCTCTGGGCTGAAGATAATTATAACGATCAGGATAATAATGTTTATTTTGCTTTTTTATTGTATTAAGACATCAATATCTCTGCAGTGCAGTGTGGACAGTTTGCAACTACACCCCAGCGCCTGAAGCGCCACCTCTAATATCCAAGTGATGGTGTCTGTCTTGGTGCATGCGTAACATTTGTTTAAAATTTGGATTTAGTTTATGCTTTGTGCATTTCCTGGATGAAACTATATGGATGGATATAAATAATCCAAATAGCTGTTAGTACAGTTCCAGCTTTGTAATTATCCACCTGAGACTTTGAAATGTATGACTGTTCTCACTCCCGGTGGAAATGGCTGAACCCATAATGCTCAGTTTAGCAGATCAATAATATATAACCTGATTACAGTTTTAGCTCACTGGGCACAGCAGCTGTTCTGTCCTATGTAGCTTCTATCAAGTTCTGATTAGTCAATGATTGTCTATTCTTTAGCAGGCATATGGAATCAGCAGTGTATTCGCTGCTACTGTATAGTCATTGATTAACCCCGGCAACAGATGGGGGAGCAGTGATTGTGCTGTATTGTCGGTCTGCACTCTGGCAGATCGCAACACACTCGGTAGTCTTTTTTTTTTTTCTTTCTTTCTAAATTGGTGCAATTTGCTTTTCTGCCAGGAGATTATTGAAGGTATTTTATTTTTTATTCTTTAGCTGAAAGGTTGGCAGAAATGGCGAGATACCAGACTGAGTCATGAGTTAAATCTTTTCCTGTGATGCATTTGTGCTTTAAATGTACTTTAGCATTCTTGTGGTTGACATTACAGTTCATTGTTTCCCTCATTATGCTAGTCACATGTTGATGCTTTTAAAACTAAAATTGTCTTCATATTGAATAAGTTAACCTCTTCGTGTCAAGGTGTCTTTTTTTTCTGCCTTCTTCTCCAATACAACATGCCTAAAATAATTGGGAAATATCTTCACAGCTACATGGACTCTGTGTATGATCTTGGTCTCAAAAGAAAACTGAGACATATGAGAATTACTAGACTCTGTGTGTGTGTGTGTGTGTGTGTGTTACTGTTGGAGGAAATTAACTCGGAACAAAGACTATTTAAATTGCATAATGTTTTGTTTACACCAAACATTTAATTAGTGTTTGAGGCTCTCTGATGTAACTGTGATCATTTTTTTTTGTTGTATTTGTCAGTGCTACGCTCATCTGAACTGATCAGTCTCTGAGCAAATGGAAAACGATTGTTTGTACCAACACCGCATTGAAGTAAATGCTTCATAGGATGTGGTAATCATGGGTGGTCTCGCTGAGTCATTTTTCTAGAGTTATTACAGGTGCTGGTGGAACTGCAGTACACGTGTAAATTGTTACAGCTTTGCTGTTGGTGTTATTTATCTAGATGTCTCCTAAATCATTTTTATTTTCTTTAAATGGTGTTCTTCAAATCTTCAAGACTGTAAATAAGCAGTAGTATTTAAATAAGCCTTGGGCTTCTTTCTGCTCCTTCTCAAACAAGGTATAATGTTACACAAATGTGCATCCTTGTTTTGTGTTGTATATGTGTTTGAGAGGAAAGAAAAAAAAAGTGAATCCTCATTACACGTTTACGAGTCTACAACACAAATTCGAGGGGTTACAATTTCTGAATAGCAAGGCTGGGGACTATATTAAGTGTTTTTCATCATTATGATGGCTAATTCATTTATTTTTAAGTACTGTTTGCATCTTGTAATGCATTTTTGAATGAATTTGTATAAATCTGCACACCGTGGAGGTGACCTTTTTAGAAGCAAATATGTTTGCATATTCTTTAAAGGGCTATAAATACCATCAAGGCTGCAGTTGCTTGTTCTGCCATGATCTTGTAGTAACCATATGCTGACCTGCCTTTATTTTCTTCATGTTTGTTGTACCTATTGTGTAAATCCATAAATTCTGCATTTAGTTTGTTGGGGTGTGTTCTACAGACTCATTCGACGATTTGTGGCAGATGAAAAATGCATGGATGAAGTGTAGTTTTTATTGTGAAGCCCATGCAGATTTATATTTGACACATACATCAACACACAACGCTGCTGCAGCCCCGAGGAGGATTGTTTCTGAGGGCCGTTCCCAAGCCTGGATAAATGCAGATGTTTGCATCTGGAAGGGCATACGGGGAAAAACCTGTGCCAATTCACCCGAGCAATGATTCGCTGAGGCGACCCCTTCAAAGACACAAGCCGAATGGGAAAGGACAACGTACATAAACACACAAAGTTTACAACTGTGTTTAAAACAATCCATGATTTAGAAACTGTCTGATCCAGATCCTAATCTGAACCATTCAACTTCAGTTTTCCTGTTACGTCTATCCCTAATTACATCAAAACATTTAAAAGTATTTCCATTCAGTTTTTTTTTTTTTTTTTTTTTTTTTTTTTTATAGAAAAAAACTACTTTTTGAGAAAGAAAAACAGAAATAAACATAGCATCTTCTGTCTTGGGATAAAAATCCTTGGTCCAGTGTTTATCCTTCTCACTGTCATTCCAAAAGCTCCAGGGTGTCTTTCCAGACTGAGTCTCTTTGAGAGCAATGCCCAGTGATGACCTGTCCCTCTGGGCTTCACCAGCAGAGAAAAGTCCATCTGTAGCGCCGGACATACTGCAGTTCCCCCACCAGTCTCTGAGGCTGATGGATTGCCCAGACAGTGTGGCCTTTTTTTTTTTTTCTTTTTTCAGACATGAAGACACACAAACACAAATGGAGGAAAATTGAACAACAGACCGTGTGTGTGTTTGTGTGTGTGTATGTGTGGTACATCTGAGAAACTTGAGAAACTTTCAACTGCCTCTTGTTTCCCTTTAGCGTCCAAATCATTTGATTAGTTGCCTTAAGGGACCCAGTAGATCAATAACTGTCTTTGGTAGACCCCCTCAGCTCAGCTCTGCACGCACACACACACACACACACACACAGGCACACCTCCACTAAAGCTTTACTGCAGTTAATTTAGGCCAAGCTGTCAATCATCAGTGTGGACAAGTCTGGCCCAACCTATCAAGGTCCCAGGAGGGCTTGTGAGTGTGTTTATGTGGAAGTGATATTGGTTATCTCCCTGGTCCATCTGTCTGGTGTGTACCAGTTAGTTCATGTTCCTTGTTATCCCCACCAATAACACCAGAATAAACCTGTAGGTCACCATCTATAATCCTTATGTCACATTTTTTCCTTTTTTATTTTTTAAACCTCTATTTAATTTACTTTTAATAACCAAAGAAACAAACTTATGTTAACTGGTAGGTCAGTCACCAGGAAAACTATATACAATTGATGTCACTGTCCAGTACAGCCATAATCCGTTATTGCGTAATAAGTTAAACATTGTGCTCAAGGGCACTTTGACATTAATGTGGAAGGAACCATTTTATCATCCAAATTTTCCCATGTGGTCCAGTAATTGGAACGGTTGGAACAAAAGAACCATTAGGTGACTACCTGCAGCTTTTCAGGGCGGATAAAAGACATTCAGTGATGAAAATGGAAGTTTTAGTCCTTTGTTGTGTTTATTTATTAATCTCACACATTTCATGTCCGCTTTTGAAGTAGTTTTAACAATCGCTTCAATAAATAATTGAAAAATGGCTTATGATGACTTAAGATTTGCAAAATCGTTTAAAGTACGGAACAGGAAATGTTTGACCGTCTTTTCTAACTTACTGTTCAGCCTCATTATGAATGAAGCGTTTCTTTTTCATGTTTAAAACAAGACTACAATGGCAGCAAATGGAAAAGCAAATAGTGATATTTACTAGACTAGATGTCCATCAGATGAAACATTGAGCTCTATAAATATATGTTATATCTGCATCTTCCTCCTTTTTTATCAGAGAAATAAAAATGCATACCTAATGGAATGGAGATGGTGGTTATTTGATATTTAGCTTTCTACATTTTTCCCAGCCGACTTTCTGTGATGCTCCAGCTCTGAAATTGGGCTGAAAGATGCAGCTCCATCCTGATTGGAACTGACCACAGGCCTATGCATTTCAAAGAAGGGGTCAGTCCTCATCCCCGATGGTCATTTCAGCGCTCTGCGTGGGTAGCTTGTCCCGTCTAAATGGAAACAGGATGTTCGACAAACAGCCTGTCCACCCACTTGTGGTTGTCACCCACAACCTTGTAGACACTATGGCAGCTGGACTAACTCCACACACAATTCCCACACAGACGCGTGCTTAAACTGGCGTCACCTTCCAAAGGGCGCCCTCCAGGCACTGCTACACAGCCTACCGCCCATGCTGCTGTCACTCACCTCTAGCTCCGCCCATCGACGTTCCCCTCCCACACACACATAAGCGCAATCATCGGCCGCCCACGCGTACTAGTTAACCTGCAAATGAGGCAACACGGGTAGTGTCATGATCTTCTACCCTCCACCTCCCAAAAAGGCCAACGCAGCCGTGTGTTGGTTTATCCCGCCCACACTGACTGCCTGATGGACTGCTGAACCTAATTGACTGACTGAATTACAGACTGGCCGTCTGGATGAGTGACTGGATAAACATGTTGCATGCTGGGATAGTGGGGGCGTGGGAACTTAAGAGAAGCGTCTGAGTATGTACAGCAGTGTGAAGGGATGGATAGTGTTATATATGTAAAGGTCTTGTCCAGAAAGCATCATCAGTTGTTTACATGGTCTCCATATGAATGTAATTATTTCAATCATGAATTATAATGAATTTAGATTCCACCATGTACGACTTTACAGTAAAATCCCAGCAGGAGTAAAACAAGCATTGTGTTGTTAGGCGTTTTTTTTTTTTTTTTATAGTGCATGTTCTGTGTTTTTTGGATTATTTTACATTAAATTGCATAATGACAATGGAGTAACAGTTGGGTTTTGTGTATTGTGATATTTACTATCATGTTACAGTGAAAAATAATTGAAAAATGCTTATAAATTCTCAAAGTAGTAATAATTGCCATGTTTGATTTTGTTTTGTTTCTTTTAGAAATCCTGAATTGTCCATCTTTTGCTCCAAAGAGCAATGGCTGTTAACTTCTTGTCTTGCATAAAGATACTTGAAGAAACCTCTGACTGAACCCTCTCTTTCCTCAGTGTTGTGAAGAGGATGGGAAAATTTGTCCATTATGTTAAACAGCTTTTTCAGTCAGTCTCTGGCCAGTCGCTCCAGACAGGGCCAGCCTTCCTAATCTTCATCTTGATTCTTGAAAGAGGCCTAAAACTCACTTCTTTCTGCAGATCCCTGTGGTCGTAGTTGTTTTTGTAGTAATTAATCATTGTAATACTAATCACAGATGAAAGTAAAAACGAATATTGACTTATAAGAATAAAAAAAAGTTATTTTTATGAAATAAGAAAAAAATGCAAACACCATCATTTCCAGACTTTTGAGCACACCTGAATATAAGACGCACCTTCACCAGGCATGCAGCCCTTCTGTTTCTTTCAACAGCCGCATAGACCGGCTTTAGCTGAAGGCTGCATTATATACATTTCTTGGTGTGTTTTCTGTGATGAGGGTGTGTGCCTGAAGCACAGAATGACCCGTTGGCCAGTAAAAATCAATACATTAGTCGCATCATTGTTTAAGCCGCTGGCTTCAAAGCACTTAAAGTGGCAATGGTTTATAGTCTGGAAAATATGGTTTACTTGCAGGCTTATGGCAAAAATTGCAAATGGCAGATACTGTGGATGACAGGATTCCCAAGTCTAATCCTCAAGAGCTACAGTCCTACAACTTATAGATGCATCCCTTCTTCATCACAGCTGAATGAAATGTCTGCGTTTCCTCGTGCACGTCATTCAGCTCTGCAAAGGCCTGGCAAAAAGCAGTCTGCTTTGTTCAGGTGTGTTGAAGAAGGGAGCCTATATTAATCCTTGGATGGTTGAAACTGTGGAAATTTTTTCTTTTCGGCAAAAATTGTCCTTTTTAATAAGCAAGGTTTTGAAATATTCCTGCAAAGATTTGGGAGGGGAAAAAAAAGCTATGAAACAGTTTTTGTGGGAGCATCGCCTCGTAGTGAGGAGTTGCTTTAATTGATGTTGTTCGTGCATTTTGGTCCATTTGAGTTAAGCGTAGTTTGAACACAAACCAAACCGAAGGTGTGATATTTGTCACAAATCCCCACCCAGTCGCACCGTCTCCAAGACTATCCTGGTGTAAATGCCAGGAAAGCTCCTTTGTGTTACCCAGCCGGTTCAGACTTTGACTATACAAGTTTGCAACCAAGGAAGACTAAAAAACCCTGCAATTTGGACCCTCCTTTAAATAATATGCACATCATACTTACAGCTCACAGTAAAAATGTCCAGCCGCTGTCTTCATCCAGAGTTTAAATCGTGGGACCTCCATTGTACTTCCAGAAGTTGGAAGTGAAAGCTCCTCTGCTTTTGCTTTGGAGTAAAAATTCTCATCAGCAATAGTTCATTTAACTGTAGAAATGAACTAATAATTTTATCCAGTCCAAATTTCAAATTAAAAATGTAAAAATGACAACTTTCTTTTTGTTACTGAATAAATATTACGGAAATAAACCTTAACTATGTTAAAAGGAACCTGTACAAACAACTGTTCCTAATGTTAGCTTCCAAAAGCTTTAACTCTGTAGGTCAATTTTAATCAATTGAATTTCCCTTTGGGGATTAAGTATTTTTCATTTCATTTTTTTTTTTTTTTTTTTAAATTTCATTTCATCAAAGGGTGGTTCAAACATGGAGCCAGACTTCTGCCTAAACTGGGAACAGAACAGACTAACTGTGATTGGGTAGTTTAGCCACCTAAAGGCCTACCAAGAAAGGAGAAAAGTATTTTTTTTTATCTTCGTCTTTGACCTTTTCTTTAAAACAAAATGTTTCAAAAGGACAACCAAAAACACTTTTTGTATATTTAACATTTATTTGTGTGACTATGTCAAAATTATTAGTAACTGGCTCTTGGGATCCACCAGGCCGCAGAAGACGTGTCGGATTTCTCAAAACCCTGTAAAGCTTTTATTATAAAATGATGCAAAAGGTGTCAAACTGTAACAGACGATACATTATGCTTTAAAGTTTGTCATACAGGAATGTGGTTCAGAACTTCAGATCTCAAGTCACTGAAGGCACAAAAACAAACTGATCTGAGTATTGATGCAAATCCTTGATGGAAGAAAAACCCATTATACTGTCTCTTTTGTGGCGTGTACTTTGGATATATCACAAATAATACCTTAAGTTCTCAGGAAAATGTTTCAGCCTGTGGGTGGAAAAGGGCACAGAATATGTTTTAAAGATGTGTGGTGAAGACCTAATGATGTACTAATGGACTGAACGGATCAGAGCCTATCTGTCCTCGCCGCCTTCATATTTCCTGCTCTTTGTTTACAGCAGTCAGTTTACTGGATTGGTTTCTGTAATGCATATTGAGATTTATTGGCAATTTTATTTATTTTTTTCTTCGCTAATAATTTAATTTCACTTCCAGATTTGGCTCAGAATGTGTGATTGTACAACCCCTGCATGGCATCAAGTGGTTTACAAGGTCAGACAATGCATCTTTTAAAATGTAAAGAATATTTGCTGTTTTTCTTTAACAAATTAAGTCTAATATCTGCAAATCCCCTAGTACATTATCTATGATGTGAGATCCACTTCTATAGCCTTCAATACTAAGTGCTGACAAACAAATGTCTTTTTGCTTCGACTGTGATGGTGAACATGTCAGCAGAATTTAATAGATCTTTGAAGGCAAAGTAATTAATTCACTTAATATGCCTCTCACTGATTATGCTACTACCTCCACTTCTCACTGCGCTCAGGCATCGAAGTAACATTTAAAACCAAATTAAAACTCCATTGTTCCCTTTGCAAAAAAATGATGGACAGTCATTTCAGCACCAATTGATATGTATCACCTATCTTGCCATTCCTTTGAGTATGTGGTGTCTTTTTTTTTTCTTTTTTTTTTCCTCACCCTCTGTGTGTGCGCGCGCGCGTGCGTGCGAGGCTCATGCCCGCTTGTCGGTGATCATCTCTTGTGTACGTGGTAGCAGTCCCGAACACTTGACTGCACAACTGTTTCTCTCTCAGTGAATAAATTAATAGTTCATAAATAAGCAAATAAATTAAAGAATGGATGGGAGGAGAGAATGGGAGGAGAGAAATAGGGGCAGGAAAAACTTTCTCATCAGAAAAATTTAATTTCTCACTCCGACACCCACGAGAACGGGGGGAGGGAGGCTCAGGCGGCGGGTAATAGATGTGGGTGTGTGTTTGCATGCGTGTGTACGTATGTGTTTGTGCAAAATGATTCATTTTCAGCTTTTCTATCACACTCTCCTGAGCACTGACGTGTTTGCGTGCTTCTTTTTTTTTTTTTTTTTTTCCTGATATCCACATTTGACAAACATCTGTGCCTGTTACTAAATGCATTCAACACTAGATGGCTGACACAGTTGTTATTAGGAAGCAGGATGTCGGTGCTGATGCAGTTTTAATGCACGTATTGATTTCATTCAGTTTGACCTTAAAATATGTCCAGCGTAGCCCTGAGGAGCATGTCAATAACAGAAAATTGGTAAAGAAAGCTGGAAATGAAAGGCACATCATAATCCGGGTGCTCCACTGTCTTGTATCCCAGTTAAATTCAATCATTCGGTGCTTACAGGCATGGCTAGGTCTACATTTAAAGCTAATTTGATTTTACTCCCCCCCCCTCCACCCACCTCCTACAAACCTCAAGAAACACAACTGAGTCAGAGAGACCACAGTTTTTGATTTATGAGAATGTAGCTCGTCTTAGTTAAATGGCTTCATTATAATTATGACCGTAATCATCATAATTGTCTTATTAAGGTTGTTATTATGACTGTCATATTATTCCATGGATAATATCTGAAGTATCTCTTCATCTAATGTGTGTGTGCCAGAATAGACTGGTTTTATGCCCACTGCAACAGTGACTATGAGCTGGGCTCCAAGCATTTAAATGCAGGTGACCTACAAGTTAATATATCAGTGTATCCTATGATGACGCAACAGATGCTGCAAATAACACACTTCTAGAAAAGCATGGTTCTGCCGATTTTAAAGAAGCCAGTTGTGTACTTGAGCAAGTATTCTCCCTCAAATGTCAGGGCCCTTAAATGAGAGAATTTAAACTTGGTTTTACACGAACCATCATATTCGCACACATACACTATTATACTCTTATCGAATGAAAATGGTATACTCTCTCTCAAATACTTCTAAACTCTTATAGGGATATTCATACTGTCAAACAATTACTACTATACTCTCAAACAGTAGTATACCATTTTACTGATACCTTCATAGTCTGTTGTATACATGATAATTCATTCTCATATTTACTGACATACTCATATTTCTTAAATATACTTCTATATAAATCCAAATAGCCATGTGGAAGTGGCAAAATGACAGAATGCAAAAGAATGGTGTGATGTGTGAATGAGAATAGTTGTATGTGTGATAGTTTGATTGAAACGGATGCAAAACTAAATTCTCAGCTCATTATTGGTTCTTTGATGAGGAAAGTAACAGGATACCTGAAACCTGACCCCACCCTCTTTGTGAAAAATGGGAACTTGGCAGAGCGGGAGACTTGTATAACATCTTTCTAAAGTTAGAAAGATGTTCAGATTCAGCTTTTCTGAACTAATAACTCATCAGTGGAACATTACTTCTACAAAAGCAACTTTTTTCCGCATTTTTCACTCAATGGTTTTTAAACATTGGTCAGGACCTAAAGGTGGTTCAAAGAGGACCCTGGAATGAGTTTGGACTTTTCCTCTTGTGTTGGATCTGTACTTGCAATATCATGTATTTAAGAACGGAAAGGAAAAAAACTAAAAATTTTACCAACTATGATTTGAAGATGTCTGATTCAGTAAACCTGATTCCTGATATTTTGTATTTATTAAAAAAAAAAAAAAAAAAAAAAGTCATAATGACCCATCCTAGTTATGTAAAATTAGCATATTGAAAAACATCAAATTTATTATGGTGCATATTTTGAAGGGATGTCATTGTCTGTGCAATAATATGTAATGGTCAAGTAAATGCTTTTGTATGTCTTATTATAATGTCTGAAGTTTAAATTAATTATGTTGTCCGAGTCACAACTGTTGTCAGCATCATTGTGTCAGCAGGTATTACAGAATTAATTTCTTTGTGACTCAAACTTTTGCATTGATTAACTCAAATAAATCCCAAAGTCCACCTTTTTATTTTTTATTTTTTTGTTTGTTTCTAGCTAGACATCATACCTAGCACCTTTTAACAGCATGAGAGACAACAAAAACAAAGACATTAGCAATAAACAAAAGAGCAGAATTATAAGGCAGGACTCTCAGCAGCAACACCTCTTTGCAATAATCTCTAAGCTATTTGGGGGATGGAAACTGGTAGAAACAAGTAAGATTTCCTTCACATTGGTAGGGGCATGACCTTACTGACCCTTACCAATTCTACACCCATGCTTTCACTTATCTACTTTACTCTTGTTTTTTAGGTTTGTTGAAAGACACAGACCTACCAGACCTACCTGACTAATTGGGTCTTAGCTTTTCCTTGTCAGCATGATTTCCAACTATGTACTGTGACCCAGCTATACTTTAGGAATGTGGACTAACATCCTTATCACACATTTTCCTCTGGCCTGTATTTCAGCTTCAAGTCATACTGCTCCCACTACACAATGCCTATTCTCATTAATACTTGTGTTTTCTACAATTGTTGCCGATTTTTGGCTTTAATAAGTTGTATTCCTTTTCTACATCAATGAATCTTATTATTTGTAACAGTCATAATTATATGTTGATCACATCTGAAACAATAGTTTCAGTTTGAACATTCAGTCTTTATTCAAAATATATTCAATATAGTATTCAATTCAATATAAGTTTAAAGATTCGCATCTTGCTGCATTCTGTTGTTGCTTATATTTTACTGTTCCGACAGCACAAGAATTGAGGCAGTACTGAGGGTCTGAAATGGATAGCAACTGGTGATCTGTATCAGTATTTACTGCTTCCAGTAATCCACGATTGGTTGTCTGTTAGAGAAGTTGCAGCACCATCAATTTGATATGATAGCTAAAGGTTTGGCTATTTTATTGTTTCCAGCCTTTAGCGTGTCACAGCCATGTTTTCCAGCCCGCGGCTGCTGTGCATTTATCAGTAAACATGATTTGCAGCAGTGAAACTTAAAGCAGAATGATATACAGTGTAGCTGAAATCTTCCAAGATGGATGGTGGCACATAACAAAGGGGAGTAAACATTGCAGGAAAGGATGTGTAGGAGACAACTTTCTGTTAATGTATACTATGGATGCATATCTGCCCCCCTACAAAATGAAGCTGATCATGATGAACAGATGCTGATCACCTGCTGCAAGTGGCACAAATGGCTTCATATGTTTAAATCTAGAATCCTGTTTCATTTAAAATGTCATCATCAAAGTCTGAAGAGTTGAGCTTTACTGTAGTGGAGCGTGGACTTTTAATAGCTTCTCTCAAACTCAGTGGGTTTGCGAGTGATCTCATAAAGTTGAAATGGTTTGATTAACTTCTGTGTGTTTCACGGTTTGGAAAGCAGACCTCAGATTTGTTGGCATCATTTACACCGACATGGCAGACAGATAAATATGGTAAAGACGGTACTACACTCTAGATTTGCAGTCAAACATGCAAGATGAACGCTGGACCATGAGAAGCTTGAAAGTTTAGGCAGGGAGCTTGTTGCGTAGCAGGAGCATAAACTAAATTTATAGCCTTGAGTCGTATTTATTATATTCACAGAGAGAGAGTCGCGTACATTCTGCCCTGACATCTCATTTCAAATGGAACTATGTTGATTGAGACAAACACACCCGTAAATGGGTGTTTTGTTTATGATTTAAGGAAAATGTGTTCTAATATCCGGTTAGTTGCATGTTTATATAAAAAAGAAAAAAGGCCATAATGACAATGAGTGAATGAGAATTTGCAGTATGCAATTAAAACCTTATTTCCCTTGCTAGTCATCAGTGTTTCCAATAAACCATGGATTGGCCCAGTGGAGACTCCTGGCCAGGCATTTGGGGCTTAAGGATGACTCCTTGGGGTTGGAACGTGGCCATGCTGGTGAACAGCTATGTTGTTTTTTTTTGTTTGTTTAGATCCACTCCTTTGCACTGCTTGCTGTTTGGAAGACTTTCCAGAGGATTACATATAGCATGAAAAGTAGATTACTACACTCACTGGATTCTGACCAAAGACTGCAGAGGGACGAGGTCTGCTAAGACTACTCCGATTCAATTATTTATTTTGGCGCCCTGCTTTTGGATGTAAGTCCTTGTGACTGATTGAATTCCTGAGAAGCCTCTTTGAGTTTTTATTGTCCCCAACCAAAAATAATTGTATGCTCTGTGGAAAAGCAAAGGCCAGACTAAACACTTTGTCTCAGTTACTCAGACAAAAGAAAGAGGCTAAATTGCCCAGTTAACCAAATAACTGCAGAGGAAAAAAGCCATAAAAACTATTTTATAGATGTTTTTGCAGCCTTGCCGAGTGACAACCTTTCCTAATAACACGGCTATCTTTGGGGTTTTTTTTTTTTTGTTTTTTATCCCTTTTTTGCTGTGTTTCCAAACTTTTTCTCTCTCCGTGTGTGATTACCCTGAGTTTGCCCTTGAAGGGAGCAGCACACAACAGAAGCTGCAGATATCCTCCCTGTAAAAGTGGTTTTAATTATTAATGCTGGCTCTCCATACTGGATGAACTCCAGGCTGCCCGTCGACGGCCACCACATTTCACTCACTCGCAGCCATGAATTATTCTCAAACTCACATGCATGTCAGTGCGCAAACACTTTCCTCCACGAGCACAGACCTGGAGGCATGAGACCCACAGCAGCGTACATGCATGTGTATGCCAACATATGCAGCAAAACAGAGGCCGTTTGCAGTATTTATCACATAAGCGAACACACAGACATGGAACGTACACAAACGTGCACCCTGAAATAATTCCACTCTGTGTTTCGACTGTACGCTATCTGACACATTCCACACAAATGCACACACTTCACCCAACACAAAATGGATCCCTGAGCACATGCAGGCCATTTGCAGTATTTCTTGTATTCAGTGTGTTCTGTTAGAGCTGTCAGCAGGCTGTCCATGTGTTTAGTTGCCAGGCAAACAGCTCCGCCTCCTCCCAATAATAAAATATGCCTTTAAAATGTCACTCGCTCCCGAAAGTGCAAAAGCAGAGGCAACAAATCGATTCACATTAGTTGTTCAATTGACTTTGGCTTGAACTTGGCTCCGACTCTCTCTCTCTGTCTTATCCCAAGCTCCTCGCTTTACTTCTCCCCTTCTGTTTAATCTTCTTTCCCCCCTTCTTTTTCTCACCCTTGCAATGCCCTATCCTTGTCATCCATAATGTTTTTTATGTTGTTTTTCTGTTTACAGGTTTGCAGATCTATCCACCGTCTCACTTCGGTCTCATCTCTTCTCCATTTTCTCCTCCGGCTAATCTGGGCGAATGAATGCTGCAGCAGCGGCTTTACCACAACTCCTATTCACTCTCCTCGCCGACCACCATCGTGGCAGCACTCATTTCAATTTTCACCTCATTTTAGACTTATCACATTGACATCATTAAGGCTCCCTCTCAGCGGCGCACTCATTCGTTATCCTCTCCATTTTACACCTTTCTATCTCCCTCTCCCTCTGTTTGTGTGCGCCTCCCTTTCTCTCACGCCCCTAACTCACTCTCTCTCCTTATCAGTCCTGCTCATTGTCACAGGATTTAAAAGGCTCTCTTTGAGAGCAGCGAGTGTCTCAGCTTTGGGTTTTCATCCCAGTGACAGAAACCTGTTGGAGTCGTCTTATTCACAATGAAAGAGTGGGACATTTCTGCCTTTTTAAAGGGGGTAGCGGAGAGCTGCAGTGGGCTTGTAAACCTGAAAAAGGGACAAATAATTCATTCTGTTTGTCCGATTCAGCAGTTATTTCTTTTCCCAGTGCAAGCTCGGAGGAACAATCTCCTTTCAATTTCAAGAGCGCTCAGGAAAGAGAATCTGTCTGCCATTTGAAGAAAAAATGTCATAATTTTAGCTGGAGACTGATATCAGAAAATGTGTCAATTTAAAACCTTGCAATGAAAATGAACCATATCAAATGATGTTGTCAAACAGTAATTTTATTATCATGATGTGCTAATTTGCATTATAGGGCCATGCGGGGCCAATTAAATCATTTCAAAGATTTTCAAATGTTAGTCTTTTTGTTTTGTTTCTGATAATCTGTGTGATGATCTTGCAACCAGCCTTGGAGGATCATCTGCCACCTTTACAGAGGAGCAGTTCAGATCAGTAGTTTTTCACTAAAAGAAGTTTAGGATTTAAAAAAGGCATTTATTTAATGTAGACAGATGTTTGTTCTGGGTGGATTTAAGTTTCTGATACAAGAGCTCATAACGGAATACTAATACACTGTAAAAAGTTAGGTGTGCAAATGTTAGAAATTCACTGCTCAAACTGTTGACTTTATATTTGCACTGATTTTTTTATGTTGCTTCATTTTGACACCAAGTAGACAAAAATTGAAGATGGTTCTTGCATGAAAAGGTCAAGTCACATTTTTAGTCATATTTTCCATGAATGTCAGTTTTGTGTCATGAATGAAAGGTTTTGTTGCTAAACCTGCTCCCTTCCTAAAGGCTGGAGGTAGAGCGGCTGATATTTAAACATTAAAGGTAGCAATAAATCACCCAGGACTTCTGAATGTGCTTTTTAACTCAGAAATGGGACAAAATTTTTAAAAAAAGTTAAGCTGCTATAAACACTGACTGGTTAATAAATACGTGTAAATCATGTCTTAGGGTGCATTCACATCAAGATGGTCTGCTAGACTCTGTCCGATTGGGGACTCGGCTCAGTTGTAGTTGGTTGTATCCATTCAGGGTGAGATCACGTTCACACTGCACTTTGGTCAAACACGCCAAACCTTTACAATAATATATTCCCATTCCCACCAATAGTGGCGCAGCACTAGTATTTAGCGAAAGAGAGGATAAGACCCGTAAGAAGAAGAAAACTGTTGCGAGTTAAACATAGAGCACAAAACTGTTGCTGTTTTGGTTTATTTTTCTCATGCAAGATTACTGCAGAAATACACTGCAACAATGTATGAACAACAGACAAGGCAGAGGACTCTTAATGCAATCGCTATGTATTTACCCACAATGCGATGCTATGTCCTGTTTTTGGCTTGCTTGAAGCTGGCTGAGACCTGTGTTTGTACATGGACGAGTCCACTTCTTTGGTCCGAATCAGAATTCGTTTGGTGCAATTACAGCTCCCCAAATGAAACAGACTTTCCAAGCAATCGAACTCTGATTCGAATCAAAAAGGCTGATGTGAATGTGCCCTTACAACTCAGCCAGGGTAAAATGGCCATTGTAGTTATTGACCCAGATGCAAATGGACATGAACTGTTTTCAAAGTTGAAATAATTTTCTTTTAATCCATCAGAAGAAGCTCAGGCTCCTTCCCCACCAGAGAGGTGACGTTCCACGTCCCCAGAGCCAGCTTCTGCAGCCGGGGATCGGACCGCCAGGGTCCCCGCCCCTTGCTGCCGCCCAGCTCACACTGCACCCGACCCCTACGGCTCCTCCCGCAGATGGTGAGCCCACGGGAGGTGGGGCCCATGTAACCCTTTCGGGCTGAGCCCGACCGGGCCCCATGGGTAAAGGCCCGGCCACCAGACGCTTGCTCTCGTACCCCACCTCCAGGCCTGGCTCCAGAGGGGGGGTCCCGGTAACCCGCGTCCGGGCAAGGGAACATTCATGTCCAGGTTGGTCGTCATCATAGGGGTCGATGAGCCGTGCTTGGTCTGGTCCCTCCCCTACACACCTGTTTGCCATGGGTGACCCTACCAGGGGCATAAAGCCCCCGACAACATAGCTGCTAGGATCTTCGGGACGCACAAACCCCTCCACCACGATAAGGTGACGTCTTGTATGTATTAATCATTTATGCAGTTTTATTTTCATCATTGTTGTTTTGATTTTGTTTGTTTTGTTTTGTTTTTAACAATATAAAGCACTTCTAGTTGCAAATTTTTAGTATGAAAAGTACATTAAAAGTGTGTCATGGGCTACACCTCCCTCTACCTCTCCTCCACACTCACCTCCTCAGCAAAACAAATGTGCAAAGTGCAAAAACACTCAACAAAAATAATATCACTGTTTTGTTGAACATGTTGCAGTAGCATTAACATTATTTACCTGTCTAGGAAAAGAAAAAGCACATGGTCAAACTGCAGCCATTTCACAAAATACATGCTGCCATTTTTTTTCTGCAGGAGAACCATGGGGTTGCAAGAGGGAAGAGGAGGTGATGATTCACATGCAAGTATGAACACACGGCCGTACTGACAGTTAAACACAGGCTGCAGATCAACACAGAGATGGTGTGACGTCATGCTCTATTTAAGATAAGATTACACCTCTAGTTCCTCACACAGCTTTATTTTTAATTCCTTCAGTCTAGAAATAGTGAATTTCTGCCTTCAAAACTGAAGTTTTTGTACAAGTTTCAAAGTAATTTTTGAAACTTTAAAACTAAATGTAGCTCATCCCCCGATTCAGAATTTTAAAATGGGATTTTGTCGTCAAATATTCACGTTTGCGGTTGAGCATTTTAAGTTTGTCATATTTTTGGAAGTAAAGTAATAAAAGACTGGCTTTATTTAATGTAGAAATTATTTAGTGTTCTTTAGGGACTCATAAGGACAAAAAAAATAAACTTCTACATTTGGTCTAAACAAACAGGATTCATCATGTGAGCATTTGTCAGAGAAAAAGATACAAATGCTGCATGTTGTCATGCACAGCTTTTAAGTGACTGACAAATAGAGTTTAAGACAACTTGGCATATGATGACAATGATAATAGTAATAATAATCCTAATCAACACAAGTGACCATGTGCAGGACAGAAAGGATACAAGTGATGAATTTACATCTTCAAACAAAAAAAAGCAATGACAGTCTTCAAGGTAAGAACACACTTCCAGTGGTTGTGGCAACACAGCCCAGCAGGTGTAAAGAGGAAACTGCAGAAATCTGTTCATGTAGCTTTCGTTACCGCCTTTTGTCAAAGGCGCCGCGTTCCTGATGAGAGGAGGAACTCTGACAGCTAGAAAGCTCTTTCAAATGTCGGGTATGAAGGAAAAATAACATGTTTTCATCTGCAGGGGAGCCTCAAATCAGCTTTTTTTTTGTTCACTTGGAATAAAAATGATTAGACCGACCATGAGTGGCAGGTTTAAGTGGATGATTTTAGGTGAATGGTTGAAGGTAAAAGCTGTCCAAACGGATTAGTAATTTTTATCTTTTTAAAACTTCTTGGTACTTGTATTAAGATTAACAGCGTTAAGATATATTCTATTTTACGTTTAACAAGAAAACATCAGTTTAAAAAGAAATGCTTGGAGTTGCAGCATGAAGAAAATATATACTTGTAGTAATTGGCTCGTGAGACGGAAGGGGAAAAATAATCTGAGCCAGTTTGGCAAAATTCCTCTTAAACAATGAGTTACCTGGAATAAAGCTTTTTAGTAATCCCTGTTTGAAGTGTATCACGCCATGTGACTGGCCCACAGCTCAACCTGCAGCACTGTGTTCTGTTCTACAGTTACAGCCTCATAGCTATGTTTTCCTGGCTACCAGCATCATCTTATCGTCTAGCCAGCAGCGTCCCGTTATCTGCAGCCTGGAAATAAACGCACTCATAATGTGTGGTACTTCCTCTTATCTCTGCACGGTGTTCTCCCAACATTAAATCAGTCACAGTGTTAATACTCTGCTTATCGACGTTTGTTGTCCACATTAGAGCAGGGCTGCCAGGCCAAAGAAGCCCTCCTGCAGTTTGCTACGTCTAAATTTTTGTCTTCAGGAGGGCGCTCTCCAGCTTATCTGAACCGCAGTGTTTTCACAGACGGTGTTTGACACACAGGACCCTGTGGTTGGGTTGGTAAACCTGGCAGGCCAGAGGTCAAGTGAAGTGAAGCCGGTAGAGGAGGGGAGAGAATATATGGAAGGGATGAGGGCATGGAGGAGGGTTGAGACCCTACTGAAAAAGCGAGCAAAGTTAATATGCTTCGTCATCCCCTTCGCTTTAACCTTGGGCTAAACTAATATGGCCTCTTAATGAACAACAGTGGCCCACATCTGCATTGTTATGAAGGAATCTCTGTCATCTTGGATCAATTTGAGGGCAAATAAAATCTGTGCCGTTGCCATTTTCTGTGTCTCCAGTGTCCTGCCTGCCACACCGCAGGCTTTACAAGCTGGGAGTCACGATGTAGGACCGTGTCCCGAGGGGGGAGAAAGCGAAAGCTTTTCCACTCACACACACACACACACACACACACACACACACACATATAAGCACACCTCCCAACTATAAACAGAGGCCCAGTCAAGGGAGCGGTCCTGCGGCTTGTGTTGGGGTGGGAAGGAAGGGGAGAAGGTACAGGTTAGACGCTGGCGACAGTGGCAGCGCCGCGGTGAGGCTTACGAGTTTGGCGTCATGCACCCAGCATGTCGCACCTCCCTGCTGTAAGTGCCTGTAAAGACGCTTTAAAGTCCTACAGCCCTTCTCCACAGGAAACTGAGGTCTACTGATTGATTTTTTTTTTTTTTTTAACTTTTTTTAAACATCAAAACCAGCACATGATAATTACATCCACTCTGCATATTTGTGTGCATGCTTGTATACGTGTGTGTGTGTGTGTGTGTGTGTGTGTGTGTGTGTGTGTGTGTGTGTGTGTGTGTGCAGCTGTCTGTCCAGCTTGGTCATGTTGATGCACAAACCAAATGGCTGTGTTTTTCTGTGTGTTTGTGTATATGTAACGCTGTGCTAAAAGTCCAAATGAGGCTGCCACATGGGACCGTTTATCTCGCAACAGACCACTTCTGTCTAATTAGTGTGAAGCACAGTGGAGAAATATAGGCAACAATAATTAAAGTGCAGAATCAAGATTTGTGTGTTGCGCATATGGTGCATGTTAGTGTGTTTTGCTCACAGTATGTAAGGGATGTCTGCATCCCTGTGGTGTTTCAAGTATCAGCTATTGCTGCTGTCAGTCAGCAAACTGCATCCACACCTCACGTCTTCTGAAATAAACCAAAAGAATCAGGCTTTCCTCGGGGCCAATGAGCTGAGAACCATCAGCTTCACGTGCACAGCCTGGATCACAGGGATGAATTGGTGAATGTTTGCATCAAATATGTAAGGAAAAGGAAAACATTATCTCAACTCTTGAACTCATTAATCTTTCATTCATGTGTCCAGGTGTGAACGAAACATTTGACTTCACAGAAATCTCCCCCCACATGCGGCCCTTTCTGCCTCGTGTTGTGTCAGGAGCAAGAACATAATCTGAACAGGAAATTGCTTTGGAACGCAAGGGTTTATGGGTATATAGAGACAGATTATAACATCTTAAAGCCAAGTCACCGATGCTTGGAAAGCATAACAGCAAAAATAACCTAAGGCAGATTGCAGTCTGGGCTGATGCTAAGACTGTTTTTATGGGTAATTTTTAAACTTTTTTTCCTTTCCTTTTACAGCAGGGAGGCTTAATTATGAGAGCAATAAGTCATTAGGCTAAAATGATTTATCGGACAGCAAGTGGGTCTGCTTGTTTTCCACTACAGATGCATTTACAGGCCAGTAAAGGGACAGGAGGAGTATTTTTCCTGTTTTTCAGTCATCCAAGCTCACCTTTTTTGATAGAAGTGCTTACTATAGACTTTACACTCGTTCCAAAAATTAAGGAATAAATAAAAAACAACCTTTGATCCCTGATTTTTTTTTGCATAAACATCCAATCTGCAGCAATTCCTGCCAGACAGTTTAAGATTTTATCTTGAACATTCAGCTTAGCTGTTAAATACTTTCAAATAAGACTTTGCACCTTTTTTATTTTTCCCTTTGTTGTGACATTTTATTTCTGTATCTTAACTGTTATTATGTTGCACATCGAGAGTTTGGGAAAAACAATTGTTCTCCGCGCAGAACGTGATAAATGAAAGCCATATGTCTTTGCGAGAACAGATTGAGCCCTGTGTGTGTTGACAGTACATTTTGTCCCAGTGGGGCTTCCATCTAAGCCTTGACATTTTCAGACAATATTGCGGTGTTGAGCCACAGTTAGGATTTCATAAGTCAAGCTAACACTGGAGACGTGTGTGTGTGTGTGTGTGTGTGTGTGTGTGTGTGTGTGTGTCTACTAGCATAGCCATCATCCCTCTCTGTCAGTCTTTCAGTGTTTGTGTCACAACACTTATTATATTCTGTCTCGTGTGTCTGATGTGCACATCTGCCACAAAACCTACTTTGTCTTTTGAAAATGTGTTTTTGTTGAATTACTCTTCATCCCACTATTTGTCCTTTTTGTTTCATAAGCCTGTCTGCTTTGTGTCTGAAGTAAAACATTTTTTATATATATATTTGTCTCCATTTTTCCTCATTTTCGTCCCCTTTTTTTATCTAGATATTTTCTTGTTTGTTGCTGGTGCCATTATGCTGCACAGTCCCACAGGACTTGCTATGATGTGCTGTGTGACAAATGAACTAATGCTATACACTAATACTATAGTGTTGTATCATTCCCATGAGCAGTATGTTGACAAACAGGATTTCCTCTCTTCAGATGTCACAGGTCTAAAGGAAAGGCCTGATGACAAGCTGTCAGACGCTTCACATCTATGCAAACATTTCAAGACTTCTAAGCTGTTACTGGAGTCGGTCAATACATAACAAATTCAGGTGAAATGCATGAAGTTGTATATTTGTCACTGGTAATATTACATTTTTCTGATGTTACCTGAGCCTATTTATTATCCCCCACCCCCTTAAAATGATCACATGGATCATAATCTGGTATTTTTATTGTAACATCTAAAAGCATCTAAAAGGCAAAACCAAACATCACAAGTTACATGTTGTTACTTAAATGGCTGAAAATGATGTCAAAGCTGAATCTCCTTCAGGATGTTTCACCTACTCATCAACTCAGGGACGAGGGAGTTTGGCCGCCTGTGATTAGAGGGTGTTAACAGACTTTATTTGCAAAGTTCATGATGAAGCAAAGCCTGAAAACCTTGTAAGGTTTAGGATGATTGAGGTGGGGGGGCTCTTTGAGCTATTTTCAGTCAGTGAAATGTAGATTGTAAGTCTGGAAAAGATGTCTCCCTGCACTGTTGATGTGGTGTTACAGTACAGTCATATGGTTCATTTCAGGAAAAGGTTTTCAGTCCTCATTTTAATATCAGCATAAAATCAAGATGGCATTTTTGAGAACTTGAGTTTACTCAGATTTTAATTGAATATCAGTCATGCTTTGAATCAAATGCAACACAAACCCTTTAAAAAAATCTACAGCTCTTTTTAAAGATGTCCGATTTGATCAACATACCGATATCGTTTGATATCAACTTTTGCACAACACATATATACCAAACACACATACACATATTACATATTAAACTCTTTAGCTATGTCTCCTCTAACACAAAATCCTGAGATGTCATGCAAAGTTTTCCAGACTTTTTGTTTGTTTGGCACAACTCTCTCCAAAAATATTGGTATTAGTTGATATCGGTATTTAAAATGAAGCTGGACAAAATTGGTTTATCGGATGTTTGTTTAAAAAAAAAAAAAAAAAATCAAATGTCTCCGTCTCTTTTCATAGCAACTGGCTTATGTGGGGCAACTACAGTAATGCAAATATGGACCCAAATTACACAAAGTGACACTTGAAGTAGTTTTATAACATGGCACACTCTACCTAGTTCAAGCCTAATTAGGTGTGTGAACTTGAGCGATCTCAAACTTCAACAAAACAAACTGAAGGAATAAAAACTTGAGTGGATTTTTGTTTTCAGATACTTTCATTTTGCTGATCTGCAGCCTGACCAAAGGTGCCTGGTGTTATTCTCTTCTGCAGACGGCCTCTTTTGGGGAATTGTGCAGTGAATTTGGCCCAGATTGATGAGACACCAAACGGGAGACAAACACTAAACTGATGTTCCTGCCAGTCGGCAGATTTAAATACTTCTCAAATTCCCCCACAACATATCGGCTTTATAAACACCTGTTAGTCCACTCTGTTGTAGTTATGGTTTAGTAGCTATTAACCCAAGAACATTAATGTAGCATAAGTTGCCAGTCAAAATGAATGTATCATTGGTGAAAATCACCCATCCTTATGGTTCTAGCGTTAAAGGCTCCTGCGTATTTAGGCTACTTGTAATCAAACTATACGACAAGTATTATATATAGAATAAAGTAGTGGTCATACTGGTAGTATTTGCTAATTTCTTAAGTTAAATGGATGGGAATAAAATCTGAAGCAACCATGTGGACAAAAGGATGGAGCTGGAGTAAGTACAAAAATCCTTTTAGGCCTCACATGAGTATTGTTGTTCTTCCCAGAGCAAAACGCATGATTGTATTCAAGATGCAGAATTTTATTTTCATACTAATTCTCTTCTTTTCCCTGTTTTTAGAACAGAGTTTGGGCTGCAATGATTATCTGTCTCTGATATCCAGTTTAAACTCACTGAAATAAATATGAGTTTATAAAATGCCAACATGCTGATCTTTAGATAATGTTTGAGATGCACTGCGCCATATTGGACACAGCTTCAGATGGTAGTACAAAACATTTATGAAAAGCTTTCAGGGATGCGACGGTGTTTGTCCATCCTGGTGGAAACACAACAGAGACGAAAAGGGAAGAGCCAATTCTGCACTTTATCCCCCTTTCAATACATAATGCTCGCTCGGGGAATTCTTTGAGCTGCAGCCACAATCACTGCCTTCCTCTCTCTCCCCATCACACCACGCCGCTTGCTTCCTTCCTCCTCTTAGAATCTGGTGTGTATCTGTGCGTGCTGCCACAGTTATGTATCTGCACAGCATGGGGCTTGTGTGTGTGTGTGTGTGTGCGCGTGCTTCAGGTTTTATGCATGTATATTTTAGATGTCTGATTTTTACGCCTGTCTCCATGGCTTGGATTTGTGTGCGCGCACACATGTACGTGAATACCTGTTGTTGTGAACATCTGTTTTTGTGTTTGAGATGATGTGTGTATGCGCATAAATATGGCTATATGTTGCCATTCTGCCTCATGTCTTTTTTTTTTTTTTTGTTAATGCTTTTCCAATATTCTCCAATAACTTTGATGGCATCATTCTGCAGGTGTTTCCATGTCTATTTGTAGTATAACTGTCACAAATCTGCAGCATGTGTCTCTATTGTAAATCTCCTGCATGACTTTGACGCCAGTTTGTCTGATTTCACTGCTTGTCTTGCAAGGTTTTGTCTACGCAGCATGAGACTGCATGTTTGCTGGCATGCATGCTTGTTACTGTGTGTGGGTCTGCCTGTCTTGTGTATTAATACACAGAGAGAAACAGCTGGCGTGGCTAATGGTGGTCCCTCCTGCGTCCCTCCCAGATCCTGTCCTCTCTGGCTCACTCTGCTCACTGAACTGAACAGTGCTTCCTCTTCTTCTTCTGCTGCTGCTGCGTCTCTCTCCTTGAGGCTTCACACAGAAGCAGGTGTGAGCTCATCTGAGATTGTTGTTTTAATATCCTGACATTTTATGTAAAAGGAAACCGAACATTTAAATGCTGAAAAGGCTGAAAATAGGTGAACGCGGGACTAGTTGAGGAATTATTTATGGCAATGATGAAAGAGCCAAGATTGCATTAGTGTGTGAAATAGTAATGTAATCACCATGCAAATTTAAACTGAAGCTAACAGCATGGTCTTAAAGTCCAGAGAGAATGAGTGGAGGAGTAAGACGAAGAGAGGGGTTCGGCATAAGCCACTTCAATTAGTAGAATTTACTCTATTAATTAGTGCTATTAGCAATAATATGCTGGGGTGTTACTCGGTGAGCGCGCACTTTTTGTCATTTGAGATCCTATTTAAAGTTACTCGTAAAAGCTTTGGGAAAAAAAATAAGCCAAACGAACACAAACTCAGGCAGTGGAGATGTGGTCCACATTAGCATTTGTCAGCGCATTCCTGCTTTTAGTTGCACAAACACACAACACATCCACCATGTTCTGCTGGCCATTTTAATCCCTCTGTGTGTGTGTGTGTGTGTGTGTGTGTGTGTGTGTGTGTGTGTGTGTGTGTACGAATGACCGAAGAGAAGTGAGTGCAGTTCGGCGTCCTGGCTTGCGTGCCTTTTCTTCATAAAAATGCCACTCAACTCCTCCACTGAGGAATCAGGAGCAGCTGGCGGCATTTTATTTTTCCTGCCTTTCACTTTTTCTTCCTTTCAGGCCACTCTAGTTGCCTCTTCACCAATCTCTGTCTCTATTTTTAGTTTACTGCGCTCATTTGTGAATTTCTTGGTTTATATCCTCACTGTCTGCCTGTCTTGAGCTTCATCCCTGATATATATATATATTTTTTTTTTTGCCAGATTTGAGAAACTCACCGGCTTCTGCAATCCAAGGCCAGGCGTTTCGCTTTCCACCAGCTCCAAAACACATGAATCATTTTTATTCATGATCAGACAGGCATCTGAATGATGCTGCTGGAGGCCCGAGGGTCCAGCTGTGCATTTGAGGTCTGTGTGATGATCGATGGTGAGAAACAGGGTTGTGTTTTTATTTTAAACTCCTGAACTTTTCATCTGAATTTTTCCAAGTTCAGATGAAAACAATTTGTGAGGGTGAGGTCAGCATACGCAGGCAACACATGAACAAGCACATCTCTCTACAATCATATGCATGTTGTAGCTGGAAAAATGGCCAGAAAGATGGAGAACCAACAAAGAAAACCTGAGGGCGCTTCCTCCCTCACCTTCCTCCACTGCCTCTGTTTGGCTCATTAGCACCCTCTGCTGGCAGGAAGCGTCACCTCAGCGGGCCACTTGTTGCCTCCTCGACACTCGATTGCTTTAATTGTGTTCTTATTTATACATTTCCACATGATTTTTTTTTTTTTTTTTCCCCCATCGAGGTTGATGTGACTTTAATCCACAGTGACTGACTGTCATGGTGTGATGGATGAAACAAAGCCAGCAAGAAAACACAATGCAAGACAAGTGTGACACGCTGGTGTTTGTGTGAGTCACTGTGTGTGCATCTGTATTTGTGTCTGTGCTTGCACTTTATTCTCTGTCAAAGTATGCCCTGTCTGTGTATAAATGCGCAACACCCTGTGTGTGTGTGCGTGTAACATGACGAACATGTGGTACCTGCTAAAGGAAAATAGCAGGATGCGGGACAATGTGTCATAATTATGATGTGGGTGTCGCAGTGAAAACAGTGTTAAAGTCAGATGAGGTGATGTTTACCAGTATAAACAGACAAATAGAGCACCATATTGGTGTCAGCTATCTGTTTCCCCCCCTTATACTCTCTCTCCCCATCCCTCGTGGCCATGATTCCCTTGTCTGTCACTTTGTGTGTATTTATGGGTGTGTGCCAGCATGGTAAATGTATGCAGCGCCTGCCCCATTTCTTCCTCTTGCTTCAGATATGATGGTGGGGGAGGTGGGGAGAGGGGGGTGAGGCAAGTCCCACAATAGATACAAGCCTGAAAAGAAGGTCAGTGTATTACTTATCAAGGAGGGAAGAGAGTTGAATGTAAGATCTAGAAAGAAAGGAGAGCATACAAGAGGACAAAAACGAATAAACTCACCAGACTATTGCATAATTTTTCTATATACCTAATTCATAGATTTTTGTCAACATATACTTTGCTGATGTGCATATAATATGTGCTATGGTGCTCATGGTTGCCTAGATACAAAGCCTATGCTTAAACTCAAAGCATCTATACAAATGCTTTTAATTTCCAGACCACGAATATTGATTCATTCCTTTGTCATTTTGATGTTTGTCAAGTTTCCACCATATCCAGAAGTTGGATTGGTATTGACCATGACTGTCACTTTCTTCTATCTGAGACAAGATCTTTTTTAAAGGATGGTTTTAACTAAAAACAGTGCGAATCCAGTCCAGCGTGTGCTGCATCAGAGGATTGGTTTAATGCAGTGTTTCCCAATCCAGGTCCTCAGGACCCCCTACCCTGCACATTTTAGTCATGTTCCTCCTCCGAAACACCTGTGTCTTATTACTGAACTTCCTCACCAAGTTCTTTGTAGCCTGTTAACGAGCCCTTTATTTCATTTAGGTATTTAAAGTAGATTTACCTATAAAACATGCAAGGTAGGGGGTCCTGAGGACCTGGATTGGGAAACACTTGTTTAATGGGAGGTATGTTTAAATCAGTGGTGTCCAAAGTTGGTCCTGCAGGTTTTCGACATGTCCCTGTTCCAACACACCTGACTTACATGAAATGGATCCAACAACCAATGGAGTTCTGCACAATGACTCATAATTTGATTCAGGTGTGTTGGAGCAGGGACACATGGAAAACCTGTAGGATTGTGGCCCTTGAAGACTGGAGCTGGACACCCCTGGTTTACATAGATATGGGGGGAACAAACACAGGTACATGTAAGATCTTAGCAGTGATTTGCTCTTAAATATTAGCAGTAAAACACATTTAAGGTTTCCAGATTACTGTTAGGTAGTGTGTCCAAGGCTGAAGATCAGATGCAGACAGAATCAGCAGGATTTCTTTAAAAAAGAACATTTTATTTTCCAAGAGTTGTCCATTGTACAATTCCAAAGATCAGCAGCCAGTCAGTCATCAGTTTCACATCCTTTTCCCTCTTTCTCTCTCTCCTCGCGAGCTCCAAAAACTGACTACTTATACACCCCATTAGACACACACCTGATTTGATTTAGCCTAAACCATTTCCTCATATCACTATCCCCAGCAACCTCAACATTAATAAACAAACGAAATTCCTAAACAAACAAAATTACACAAATAGAATACCAGTTCTAATACACTATTTCTAATAAGCCCACACTTAAAGAAACCACAAAAGAGGAAATCCTCCACTTGGTTTCTCCCAATCAACTAATTTAAGAAGTCACTGACACCGGCAATGAGGAAGTGCTGGGTTGGCCACTACCCAACTCCTGCAAAGTAGAGTTAAACAAAGAATAATGTTGAACAGTTATACAATGAAAAATGCAACACAATGCAAACACTAACAACCCGTGATAGTAAGTGCAGCATGGTTACCTGGCAACAGAAATAACAGAATAAAGTTAAATGGACAAATATGAGAAAAGGGACAAGTGGTGAACAATTACAGTCTCACTCACTTTGTCACAATTACAACCAACTTGTTGGAAAATCATGGTTTTCCTTAAATAAACTCCTCCACAATGTCCACGACAGGGTTAAAACCCTGCTAGCAGACTGACACATTGCATCCCGTTACAGAGGTGGTGTGCAAGAGATGTCTTAGTAACAACTTATTTGTGCAGCTTATCACAAGAAAACTGCATCATTGGCCCCCATCTGTACAAAAAGGATTTCCTGATGTTGGAAATTTACAGCATCTGCAGCATTTTATTGAATCTGAACCCAGTTTTATTTCCATTATAAATCCATTTAGGCTATGTATTCAACCTTTTCTAAACATGTTTTAATGATTTAAAAAAAAAAAAAAAAAAAAGTCATATCTGAAACTCGTGTTCAAATCAGATCTGCAGTCTGGTTTCACTTGTCGAGGAAGCAGAAAAATTGAGCTTTCAGTGTCAGGCTAATTAAAGTCAACCTCTTCCTGTGAACTAGAAATGAGATGAATATTAAAAGAAGTAATGTGGTGATTAAATGTTAGTTTGATACATTTGAAAGGAATTAATGAAATGTGACCCATTTAGTTTGAACTCCCTGTTTCATGACTTATTTGGTCCTGACTGTACACATTCATTTGAGAAGTTGATCACTTGATGCTTGGTTGCACAGCAGCATTTGATTCTCTAATAACCATCTTTTCCATTTTTACAAGGAAATGTAAATTCACGTTCAATGCCAATCTTCAAAGGGAGCATAGGAATCGTATAACAAAATGAACATATGATTTTAGAGATAGAAGAGGATCTTATTGTTGTGATTTTTGCTATAGATAAGTTTCTGTAGTTTAAACCTTTACTGTCTTTGAACTTAAAGCAACTTGTTGGCTTTTAGAAATACAGTGAATTTTCCTTTTAAAGCTTTATCTGCTACAACTTGCACCTCCTTTCCCTCCCTCTCTGCTGTACTTCAGCCTCTTCAGCCCCTCCCTGTAGAGAAAGCTGACATGTAAGCACAGGTTTGTAACCATGGAGACTGTGGACCCGGCGCTGATTAACACCAGCTCTCGCTCTGACTGGTCGCTTTTATCCAGGCATGTTGGATAGTTGCGATTGCATGTAAGGCACAAGAACACAGGAAACCTGATATTTGTTACAACTTGCCTTCATACTGTATTACTGTCTGAGTATAGTAACAAATTCAGCAAATATGATTTTTTTTTTTCTCTTTTTTTTTTTTTTTTAACCATCATTCACATTCCTTACCTAGACTTTAATTAAAGATAATGTAAACTGCAAGAATTGAATAGAACCACAGAACATCATCCTGGTCTTGCAGGGTGGTCCAGTTTGTCATGTCTGAATAAGCTGCAGGCGTAACATTTCATCACCTCTGTTTCTAATTTAACCTGTGAAAGTGATGGCCAGTGCTCGCTTAAAATGAAATGTCTGGCTCCTAAATAGTGCATTTCTCTTAGCTCATAATGATAGAATGAAGAAATGTTTGCTTTTTATCAGCCTTGGAGCTTAGTGCATCTAAGAACCTGTTATCTCCACAGCCCAATGCAGCAGAGAGGTGAATGACAACATTGAAAGAGAACTGAAAGGAAAGGAGAGAAGAGCCTCCAGAGACATATTGGAAAGCCGAGAAAGAGGATGAGAAGACAAACAAAGAGGATATTCAGTTTCAGACATTACAATTCAATCAACATTATTCTTCCCCAGGCAGCAATAACTGCAAATGCACATTAAAAACGCATAAAAACATCACAAAGATAATATTACTCTCGCTAAAGGTCAGGATTGATTGGAGATACTGTGCACCTATATTATTATTTCATGTTGGCAATGAAAAAGCACAAATGTTGAAGAGGACCGGGCTGAGAGTGGAAGAAAAGACAAAAACCGTGTGTCATGACTATGAATAAGAGTTGGCAAAACAGGAAGATTGATAAAGGAAAGAGGCTGTGGAGGGGGGAAAAAAAAGGCTTTACTTAGCAAAAGAAGACAGGAAAAAGCCTGTAAAGAGTACGGGGTGATAAAAAAGCTGATAACATGGGAGAAATGTGCTGGAGCTGGAGCTTGGATGAATGAGAAATTATCTTAAATGAAATAAAAGGCCATCATGTAGCTTTCATAAGAGGAGGAACATGCTTAATGTGCAGTAGAAGCCTTCTTTCACTAAATCTTCCTGAAAAAAACACATCATCTTAAGCGGCCTTCTTGTTTGTCATTTACTTTCAAGCTTCAAATGTCATAAAAGATGTGTGTGTGTGTGTGTGTGTGATCACATGTTGAGCTTTGTGTATAGTAGAGGGCATACTTGAGTGTTAGCGTTAAGCGATGTTTGCCATTGGCACTCAGCTGTCCATGACCATGAAGAGGTTTAATGTGTTACCATCCATCCAGTATCATCCTAATGTCATTATTGAGCTACGCAGCTACAAACTAGTGGCTAATACCAGTAGACACATACACACAGCCACACCACAGGCCACGATGAAAGTCAAGTTTTGGATTTTCCCTCTACCGTGTTCTGGCTCAACGGCCCGTCTCACATGCTTGTGTTTAAGTAAAGTAAATATGTTTTAATTTACTAGTAAGAAGTATCTTTTCCCTGAAGCTGTACTCCCGTTCCTGAAAACAGACATCTTTCTAATAAATGGCACAATAAAGAACTCACATGAGACCACATTTTTAGGCTCGTCTACTCTCATGGGGGCATTTAGGGTGTCACGGGGTAGTAAAAATCCAGTCGACTCGCACTTACGCAAACATGCACAGACACAGCACCATAAACCAAATTTATGATGGTTCGATTTATGCTGTACTTCCATGCTCAGGCGCACATAGCTCCACATAGGGTCATATTTGTCTTTATACTTCATCTCACTGTGCTGCTTTCATAGGTTTTTTTTTTTTTTAATTTATTTTACAGGAATAGCAGGAAAATGAACTGTGAAGTGAATCTCCCTCTGATGTCACCTTGTATGAATTTTGAATAAAATTACAGAAACCCTGTGTGGACTTTAGAGAGGAAGCAGAGGGGCTTCGAAGGACACGATTTTCCTGTGATGTCATGATTATTTCACGAGGTGATGCCTACAGGAGCAGCTAATTATGTCACCGTTCATACAATAATCAGTCAAAGGTTTATTGTTGTTGCTGTTTCTTTTAAAGCCCACATGAGGCTGAGCTACATGAGCCATCATCACAGTGAGAGGTGCTGTGAGCTAACCAGCTCCGGTGAAACACATGCAGCACTGCAAGGACATTCAGAGCAAACAGTTGCTTTAGTAGAAAACACAGCAGTAAAACAATTACAGTTCTGAAAACTTTTACAGGTTTCTTTTTTTTTTTTTTTTTTTTTTTTTAAAAGGTTCATTACAGGTTGGAAACAACTGCATACATTTTTTTTTCTGACTAACTTTGATGTCATGATATTACATTAAAACGAGCTAATTTGCATGTTTGTCAATATGCATTTCTTTGCTTTGCACTACACACCAAATAGTTTCTACGAACTTGATCTTAAACTTTGTGCGGAACTCCTGAATCTCTGCTTAATATCATCATAACAGGTTATTAATCTAACTGTACTTACTACCAGAAAGTATGTCAAATGTTTAAAAGATATTGAAGTATAGAAAGAACAGAAACTGAAGTCAAGTTAAAAAAAAAAAATGTATCCATTAACCCTTTCATGCATGAATAAGAATGCATCAATTTTTAAATACAGTATTTACCTCTACAAACATGCAATACTTTTTTTTGTGTGATATTTAAAATATAAAATTATGATTTATTTTAATGTATTCTATGAAATATTTATAAAATCTAATAATTATTACGTAAATCTTCTATAATTGCTGTCATTTTCTTTTCCTATTGAAGGCAAACTTGCATAGTTATGTTCAGTTATATCATATATGTATTTATTCTCCAGTGAGTGGAAAAGTCTTGGATGACTAACTACTAAAGTGATTTATTGAAAAAAAAAAAAAAAAAACCCTCCTCATTCATGAATATGCAAGAAAAAAGCTTGTAGGTGTCCTATGACAACTATAGATGAAAGGGTTAAAGAGAAACTAGAATAAATTGCTGTATCAATAAACTCTTTTACTTTAAACTTCCAATTTTACAGTTTAAAACAGTGTTTTAAAACATGTTGGTCTTGCAGAAAGCTGCCAGTACGTTTTGCTGTGATGAAACAAAACCTTGTATCCAAAGTATCGTCCTTATCCAAATCTTTTAACAGATGTGTACTGGTACATGTCTTGCAGGGTGGACAGCTCTGGTCCTGGAGGGCCACAGTCCTGCAGATGTTAGGTGTTTCCCTGCTGCAACACACCTGTCTCAAATCAATGGGTAGTAAGCAGACTGGTGCAGAGCTTGATGTCACCAGTCTGTTAATTAAGTCTGATGTCTGTCAGGTGTGTTGCAGCAGGGAAACTCCTAACATCTGCAAGACTGCAGCCTTCGGGTACCAGAGTTGTCCATCTCTGACGTATAGTATACAGAGTTGCAATCACAGCTTGTGTCACCTCTAACATACCAGGGTTCTTCAACTCTGCTCTTTGAGGCTTCTGCCCTGATGGTCCGAGTCGGTTTCCTGCTTCAACACAGCTAATTGAAAAGAAGCAAATCTCATCAACACCATGTTCCCAGGTTCTGCACGAGCCTGTTAACGAGCCATTAATTTGTGTCTGGTGATTGCAAGCAGGGAATTGTGTAAAATTGGAATGACAGTGGCCCCTTGCAGACCAGAGCTTAAGAACCCTGTCATATACTCCTGATATATGTATCTATGAATATAGATCTTCATCTGTACGACCTTATAGCAGTGGTTCTTAAACATTTTCTGTCATGCCACCCATTTGGAGTAAAAGTCATTCCCATCCCCACACCCATCGCCTGGCCATATTCACACACATATTCTGTGTGTGTGTGTGTGTTTATATAGCAAATGTTTAAACAGCCGTATGCAACCTGATCCGAAACAGTTTGTAATATATTTAGAACAGAGATGATGGTCGATGAGCTGACGTGGACATGAAATGTCCCTAAGAGGTTAAAAATTTAAATCCCAAAATTTTTTAAAAAAAAAAGTAAAATTAACTATTTAAAACCAATCATTTCCGTTGCCATGGAAACCAAACACAGAGCGTGCTGGCAAACTTGAACATGCATTTAGGTGATTTAGGAAAAAATGGCACCACTTATATGTCTGCGTATTCAACACTATAACACTGTAGAAAGCTCAGAGAAGTATAAATGGCACAATAGAGCCTCTTTAAGAACAAGTTTAGCTGGTAATAAACCGCCTCAATGGTGTGTTGTGTGATGTGATGGTTCCAGTGGCAGGTTGAGTCCAGGTTTGGCTGTGTCATGATGTGGTTTGTGGTTTGCCTTAGTTTCAGGTTTCCTGTTTTATTTTGTAGTTTTTCCTATTTGGTTCCCTTGTTTGTTGTTTAGCTTTATTGATTTCCTGTTTGTTGAGTTCACCTGGTCTTGTTTCAGTTCATTCCATACACCTGTTTCTTGTTTGGTTCCCCCGTGTATTTATACCCCTCAGTTTTAGTTCTTCATTGTGGGATCATTTTGTTGCACTAGTTTGTATGTTGTAGTCTCCGGAGATTCTTAGTTAAAATAAATCAACTAAAATCTGCATCCCTGTTCCCTCATCTCTGCATTTGAGTCCACACCTTCACCTTCCTCACCGCCACCCCATGACAGGCTGGGAGAATACTGAAGGTCATTTTGGAGAAATATAAAGGTGTGTGCACCGTGGGATAAGGTGTGTGCATCATTGGATCAAGTTAAAAGAACTGGAATCTGTGCAGGACTAGAAGATCGATTTAATTCCTTCTGCTTACCAACTACATGGCTGATATGGGCCATTTTAATTTAATTTAGAATCTCCCCTAGTTTGAAGCATATAGTCTTCTTTTCTTCTTCTTCTTCTTTTTTACCGAGCTGCATTTCCTGCCAGTGGTAGCCAAACATTTATTTATCTTTCATTCTAAAACTGCGATCTGTCTTACAGACGCGAGGAGATGCAGCAAGAAAATATTTTTTCTTTAAATCCAAGAACCACATATCAGCCTTCTTTCATCCCAGTTACCCATTTCTCCATCTCTCTTCAGCTTGGTTTTCTCCCTTTCGGTCCCATGATGAAAGCACGATTTGCTGTTTCTAGCCCGAACAGAGTCTGAGCAGTACCTTAAGCCTCATTTCCACCTGCAGGTCCAGGTCTGTACAGGATGCTTTGTGGTTCACTAAACTCTGATCTCCTTTGCAATTCCACATTTCTTCTTATTGTTGCTTTTGGTGTTTTGCAAAACTGAATTGGTGCATTACTGGAGTGTAGAGCAGAATGTTTTAAAGAATCAAAGCTGTCAAAACATTAGCTCCTCTGCTTCAGTTTCCCAATTCATTGACCCTCCATCTTACTGTTATCTTGACCCATCTCCAAGGTGCGGTCAAGTGCAGTCTATCTTTGTGTGCCATCATACTAAATGCAAAACTGCAAAGGAATGAAGGGAATCCAGCAGAAGAGTAATCTGTTTTTCTTCACCAATAAAAGATTGGTGCTATAAAATTTCAATTGGAAAGAATAGGTTACATCATATTTAAATGTTATCTCTCATTTTTGTACTTATAGACCTTACACATTATGAGGTATGAGAGTATCTGAAATGACTAAGTACAAAAATACAACTTATACTTTAGCAAAAACTAGAGCAATTACTGTGTAATTTACTTCCATCCTACAGATATGACATGAAATGCTTTGGGTATTATGTAATACGCAAACGTAACTCTGTTCAAAAAGAGTTCTGCAAGGTAAGACATAAGTCAAAAGTGTTCTTTGTAGGGAAAAAGTACAATAACAATTAAACTACAATGATTCACAAAGCTGGAAAAAGCAGCACCAATGACTAAATGGAGAAGAATTCATGTTCTGTGTGTGGCCAAGATATAAAACCGGGAAACTTGAGGTGTGGTCACAGGTTTCCTCTCATATGACAAGATGGTACGTGAGTCACCATCATGTCTAGTCTGCCCTGGAGCCAACAGATGATGATGATGCAGGAGCTGGTACTGACAGCTGGAACCAGCAGAGATCAGAAGTTAATAAAAAAGAAAAAAAAAGTGAAGTCATAACATTTGTGGAAGCTCCAAGCAAACTTTTGCAGTAAAAGAAAAAATATTTACCAGTAGAAAAGTACCAAAACAAGTATATTTTGGTGAAGTTTTACTCTTAGTAATGTGAAAGTTGGAACCTACTCTTCTGGCTTGGCAGCTTGGCATTATTTGCATGGTTAATATTATGAATCCAGCGTTTGTCATGGTTATAACGTTCCTCTGATAGTGCTGTGCTGCTTGCTTATTGCGTATATTAACGCAGTGTAAACTGTCTCCACTTAGTATGTTTCAGTTGCTAGCAGCAGGTTAACAAGGACATCTGTTCTGCATAAACCCATATGTGGAAAAAGGCTGGAAAAGTGTTTGGTACAGTGCATGCTAACAATCATCAGTTTAATATAAACTCTGCACGTGTCTACCTATCAGGTACCCTGAAGGTTGTTAGCCTATACACTCTGCAAGAATAGACATTTTTTTCTTGTTCTCAAGGTAGCAAGAACAATTGTAAAGTTCCCTCCTGTTTGCTTATTTTATGCTCAATGGGAGACCTAGTCTGTGGTCTTTTTGGGGGCAATGTTTGGGTTTTTATGTCATTATTAGGCATGCACCGATCCACTTTTTTTGGGGTGTTCCAATCCCATTTCTGAAATTTGAATATCTGCCGATACCAATATTTGCTGATACCAAATCTGCTTGTGTGAATATTATTGTGACTATGGTTACTGTTACAACTGTGTAAGATGTCATTAGGTTGTAATAAATGACTCATCCTTTCTGAAGTTACCTCACTAATACAAATATAACATTACAGATCGAACAATTTCAACAAGTTTGATTTTGATTTGGCACATTTTACCTAAATACAAGTATAAATGTGTGGTTTTGAAACAAAAGTGTAACAAAAAAGTCACATTTTAACATTCAAGGCACTTATTTCTTTTAAAACACGTCCGAAGAATGTCATCAGGCACATCTGCTCTAGCTTGACTAGTGTGGTGTCAGTTGTGGTATCTGTAAACTTTTATTAATACCAAGTACGAGTAAACACGCGTGGTATTGAGCCGATACTGGTATCGATATACCAGTATTCCGTTACTGGTATCAGTGCATCCCTTGTCATTATGCGTATTATATTTGGGATTTCTCACAGCCTCAACAAGCTGTTGCAAAAATGTCTATTGAACCTTTTATTAAGTCTTTCACATCAGAACAGCAGAAATATCTTCTGCTTCACACTTTAGCATTAATTATACACACTACAATTTTCTGATCAAATGAAGAATGGTTCTCGGTCCCCACATGAAAAGCATCATATGCCTTGTTAATGTGTGCATAACAAGCTGCAGAACTTTCAAATCAGGGCTGAACAGGAACAAATTGTTCTGTTCTTGTGATGACGTAACAGCCTCTAAATACCATTTAGCCTTTTTACCTTTCTTTCTCCCCTTTAAATCAACCTTTCTAAAAATGAAATCTTAATCAGCAATGGAAACGTCCAAATTTCTCTCTTTATATTTTTGAAGGCCAAAGCTACAATTTACATCTTTAAAATAACTTTTTTATAACTTTCCAAACTTAAAACTCTGCCTCTGATGGCACGCTGACGTTCATTTTGCACATTCCCGGGACCATGCTCTGCAGCACCCCAACCTGAGAAACCACATGTCACAACTTTTTTTCTCCAGCCTAGCTTTGCTTTATGGTTATACATCACACACCAGCAACTGGATATTAACAAACTGGCTATTTTGGGTACTCACCATGGCTTATTCACCAAAGAAGCCGAAGCTGACATTACTGGAGGAGGAAAGAAGCTGACCGGCTTCTGTTTAATAAATGCAGCAGTGCTACGACATTGAGAGTAAACAGTTGCTTTATTAGAAAACAAAGAAGTTAAAGCCCCAAAGACTTTTTACAGGGAGGAGAAGTAAAGGAGAAAGGGACAAAGTAAAACAATCAGCATCAAGCTGGATTTATCTGACAGAACTTGGGGAAGGAGGAGGATGTAAGGTGCATGCTGAATTGGCTTTCTAAAGGTATTCAAAACTTTTTTAAAAATTAGCTCATTTAATTTTTAATTACTAACAGTAAAAGATTTCAAAAAGAAAAATAAATGTGTAAAAAAAAATATACTAAACAGAAAATTAAATCCATTTACCATTTTGGCCCTGCGATGGACTGGCGAGCTGTCCAGGGTGTACCCTGCCTGTCGCCCAAAGCCAGCTGGGATAGGCTCCAGCTTCCCCGCGATCCTGAATTGGATTAAGCGGTTCAGAAAATGAATGAATGAATGAATGAATGAATAAATCCATTTAAAAAAAAAAAAAAAAAAAAAAAAAAAAAGCTGTTAACATCCATTTATATGTAAACTTTTTAAGACCAGTGGACAATAAAGAGGTTTCCATGTTCACGTCTGGCCCCCAAGCAGAGAGCTGGTTCAACTGGAGGGGAGACTGGAAAAACAACGGCTTTTCTCCAGTTCACATGAGATGTAGAACCTCTCGGAACAACAACTAAACATCTACCCAGTTATTTAAGATGTGAATTTGTTGATTTACCTGCTGTGGATCAGAGCGCTTCCTGTCTGATCATGTTATCTAAATGTTTCCTTCAGAAAAACAAAACTTTCACCTGGAAAATATGTGCTTATGTCATCTTTAAAATTGATCTTGTTGCTCGTTGAAAAACTAATCAATGCTAAAGTTTGTAAGAACTGTTTTATGCAGTGATGAGTAAAATGAAAAAAATGCTGACAACAAAAAAAGCAACAAAACTCAGTTTCCTGCGTCCTTCTCCCCCTTAAACCAGCCTGGCTTCATGTACCTTGCAACTGTTTGATATTCACCACAAATTTAACTCGTACATATTTCAATATAAATGTAAAAATTGTAAGAAGTTTGCTTGAATCTGATGAGTTTCTTTTCCCAGTATTTTTCCAAATTCAAAGTCTTCCACCTACAGCACAGAGGAAAACGTGCTCTCAGTATTTTAACATTTTCTTACTGTGGTCTTCTCCCACCCTGAGTAGGTGCCATTACTTGCAGTTTTAGACAGAGAGAAGCGAACGGTGACTCAAAAAGAAACATATTGTTTGAGCAGTAAAAGGACTGCGAGAGAAAGAGGCAGAGATAGATTCACACACATCTCGCTTTGGCCTTTTAAAAGGTGGAAGCCGTCTCTGGTTTGTCATTTAGTGATGAGCACGTGAACAGAATAGGGTCGTGACTTTAACAGTATACTCAGAGACAGAGAGGAGGCGAAGAGAAAGAAGCAAGAGGAGGGGAAAATGGATTGGAAAGGGGGAGCGGAAGGTGGGAGAGGAGGATTGAAAGAGAGCAGGACTGATTCATACGGTTAGGTATGAGGACATAAGGAGGAATGGGCAGCAGACAGGATGGGTGGTGGTGATAGCAGGATGTTGAACGTTGCCACTGGGCTTTATATTTCACCCCATAGATTCTGTCAGGACACGTGCACGGGGTTGTGTAATTAACAGCTCAAAAATTGATCAACGGAATCGCCAAGAGACAGATGTGAGTTCACACAGTTGTATTGAAACGCCAACACGTTGAATCTGCGTACCACGCACATCTGATGATCTCATGTGAGAGTTGGACAGGCTGGTGCTTTCTTTTAACCTCACACTGTAACACTTTTCTCTAAAACACACACACACGTACACGCGCACGCACACACACAATCAAATGAAAGGACACAGCAAGCGTCCCACAGCTGGGCACTGATGAGCGAGAGGGAGAGAGCGCCGAGCCTGCTGTGTGAACAGGCAGTATTTCCATACAAATCAATGGAGTGTCAGACTAAGCTCGGGGACACATCGGGGGACAAGCCTGGTCACACGCAATGAAGCCGCGCATACACACTCATCTCATCAGGACATGCAGGGACAGGAAACTGCAATCACCTGCCCTTTACACTGCATCATGCACACACTCACACATGCAGCCGGCATGGCAGCTGATGGCACATATAGAGGGTCAGCGAACAGGCAAAGTTACTTACACAATCAAATCTGCTGCATGGATTATTTCCAGTAAATCCCGTAAATAATACATTTTGTAAAAGAGTTCATTTGATTGGACCACCATACACCGTAGGCGGGCATGGACTCTGTGAGCGTGACCACTTTGGTGAAACAAGCTCCCAACTAAAGGAATGATTCATGATGGGGAAGCATGAATAATCATCTATCCAAACGTTTTCAATTATATCAATGACTCAAGAAAAACAAAACATAAGCCTTCCTATAACACTTCACCAAGTCATAATAATCATGCTTTTCAGTAGTGAGGTGTATCCATCAACCAACAACTTCACCATTAACCAACTACCAATATGACTCATGTGATGTGAACTTGTACATCTTTAACATTTTAGTTTTACCAGAAAAACTGCAGCCGATGTCCAAAATGTAGTGATATCATAATTAAAGCCTTTAAATATCAGATGGCAGAGTATCCCAGGCTACTGTTGTTCAAACCAGTTTCTACTGAAAATGTCAGGCGTGGCGTCTCATATAAAGTATATAAACCTGTTAGTATGCAGATTTTTCTGAGCCGTAATCATGTTTGTAACATCCAAGGCTTGTACGTCAGTTCTGTTCCAGACCATATGCTTTTAAACAAGCCATAACCATTGTAGATGAGGGCTCAAGATGGGAGTCATGAGTTGCAAAGGGAACCATAAGGTGTGTGACAAATCTCCAACTAATGATTACTGGGAAGATGCAGAATATCATTCTGGTGACATATAGAAATTTAAACTACCTCCATGTTGAGAAGAAAAGTAATTTATACATTGTAGGTGTACAAGTTTTTTTTTTGTTAAGCCAATGGAATAATTTATCTTCTTTTTCCTTCAGTCTTTTTATGAGCTAACTCTATTGAAATTGGCATCTTTGTAGTTTGAAAAAGGTGACCTTTAATGGCAGCAAGAAGCCTCCTCAGACCTCTGTTGTTCATTTTGGCTGCTCCCTTGAGTTTTAGGTGTCATTTTTATTCCATTAATCCAAACATGTCCACTCCAGGAGTTGTGGTAACAATGTTCCACCTCAGTCTTATAAAGGCTTCTTGCTCTGGTGCCATGAAGTACTCATGAAGTAAGTGAAATTCCCTTCAGTGGATTACATTTAGGTGAAAAGCCAAATTGATGCAGAGCTTAAGACCACCACCAACACCTGCATCTGACAGATTAACGCTGCATGGTTTTACAAACTATTATAAAACACAACTGGGATTAACGGATAAATTGCCAGAACCATTTAATATGCCCAACAGAGTTTCTCCCTTCCCACCTACATGTAGTGTTGCCACATCTTCAGTACCCACCAGTGTGTGTGAGGTGTCTTATGTGTCAACTTTATGATGACCCTGGCTCATGGATTTGATAAGAATTGCTCCCATTAGGTGGCAACACCCTCAAAGTTTCAGAGCAGAGTGCATTTTACTGTATTGAAACCATATTGTTATATATGGGCCCTTTTTTTTTTTTTTTAATCAAAATTTGAAAAAGTAAAATTTCATTTTTAATTTTTTTTTTTTTTTTTGGGGGGGGGGAAGGAATATACCATCTACTACCACCATATCTACGGATGTTTTTCTCTTCTTTCCATCGTTTAAGCTCCAAATACATTTTAGCATCACATAAATCTGCAACCCACAAATCAAATTCTGTTTTTCACTTTTTTGACCACAGAAAATGTCAAATGGAAAATGAATTTCAGCCCAAAAAGTCTAATGGAAATGGAAATTGCGAAAAAGTCATCAGTCTTTGAAAGGGAAAAAAAAAAAAAAAAAAAAGGCTCGTAATGTTCAAACTCTACTGCACACCAATTTTGGTTGCCATCATATTTCTTTGTGATGGGGGAGCAGGAATTAAGTACTGCATTAGGGTAAGCATATTAAAAGGATAAGAGCATCACTACAAGTCTGACAGAATTATCCATTGATGAGGAAAGAGAAAGGGGAGCGGAGAGGATGGGAAAGAGTGAATAGTATAAAAATTGTGGGGTTTTTTTTTTTGTTTTTTGTCTTTTTTTTTTAGTGTGAACAAAAATGAAGAGAGAGTCCAAGTGGTGGCCATTTATGGCCTGTGTGCTGAAATGAAATGAAAGGAAGGAGTCAGACGGAGTGAAATGAGGAATTAGGAGATGTGATCAAACCTGTGGACAGGAGGGGAAATCAGACGTTTCATTACTGAACTAGTAGGACTGGACAGTCGGAGACTAAATGGATGAAGGAGAAAGAAAAATTGAGTTAGTGGTATAAAGAGAGTGAGAGGCCTTGGAAATTAAAACAAACAAGCCATCATCCATCTTATCGCTCCATTGTTGCTTAGCTCCGCTTAAAGGTCAGCATGCTTTTCTTCTTCTAGGGTCGTCGGGAGGGAAGGAAGGACGGCGACAGTGGAGAAAAAGAAGGGAAAAAAAATGGTGAAGATTTATCTGTTGAGGAGTGGAGGAGTGGCAGCGCTTCAGAATTCTCGATCATCACCACGGCGACCGGTCACCTGGCAACCTGGTACACAATGGCTGTGGTAGCCGTGGCAACAGCTTGGTCTTCGTCTGATGCACAGGAAGGCTGAAGAGGGAGGCAGGCTGGGAGACAGGTAGACAGATGGAGTGATAGAGAGGAAAGTGTGAGAGGAAGTGTGTGTGTGAAAGGAGGGGGAGGGGGTAAACAGAGCCGGTATATCACACTTCAACAGGTGCAGAGAAAAAGCAAAATATGTGTAAGGACATAATGAGAAATATAATGAGCTGCTGACCAGGAGGACAGGTCTCTGTGTGACATGAAGGAGGGACGTCTCTGCACGGATTACACGTGTTAGTCCCTTTAAATAAAAGGCAGGAGATGCCTTCTTTTTTCCCGAACTTTAATGTGGAAAGACCTCGTCTTTTTCACAGCAGTTTAATTAATCTTATTCGTGTCCTCTCCTCTCAGCATCAGTTTGTAGCTCAACTATCAAGTTCTAAGCAACTACAAGGGAAACGCTGGAAACATTTACTTTCTGCTGGAACTTAATGAGTCGCGTTCCTGTCATGAAAATGTCACTGATAATATGAAGCATTTTTTACTCTTGTACACCGAATCAGAGGTTATTGAATATTTATGGGAAACACCCACATGTGCATAAACAGAAGTTGTTGCAACATTAATACAAACCTAAAAGTTGTGGATTAACAGGAGGAAAACGGTGAAACATCTTCACATGCCTGCATTCAAGAGTGTCCAGACACATGATAAAGTTTGAAATCAATATACAACACAACAAAAACTTAAAACCACACAACCACAAATGAAACCACAAATGCACAAAAACAAATTCAAGGAACAGTGATGTCAGTGAAACTGGCATCTCTTTGTAAACCATAATGGCACGATCCAGTGCCAGTAAGACGAGTTGCGCAACACATTTCTATAAATGATGTAAAACCCCAACAGCACATTTTCCCAACATGATCAATGTGTGATTTGTTTAGTAAATTTAGAATAAATCCAAAACACTTGCAATTTTTTTTCTACTTTTATCACAAGTTCTATTGTTGTTGCAGGAAAGAAAAAAAAAAGATCTATTTGAATTTGATTTTGCCTCCTCATACCAAGAAGCAGAGTTGTTTTCATTTAGACACTAATGGTTTTTCAAATGGCAGCTCAGTGTATTAAAATCAAGTTGTATAGTCTACAGAATTTTATTTTTTAAAATACTTATAGAATAGCATATATTCCTCTATGAAACACTAAGGTTAATGTCTTAATGAAAATAAAAGAAACTGATGTAATACTAAATTGAGTGAATTATATATTTTTTTCTTGATCTGATTTACAGCTTTTGTTAAAATACCAGGCTCTCAGTTGTATGAAAAGCAATTAAAACCACTAACATGGAGTTTATCTCGGAGAAGACGATGATCAAGCCGATCAAAGGCGATTAGCCAGCCATGATCTAATGCAGAGCAATTGTAGTTTCCAGATTAAAGGTCTCCTCCTCACTTTTAAACCCTCCCATAACCAGACCCACTTCCTCCACCCCTACACTCCATCCTGAAGCCTCCAGTCCTAAACTCCACCTTCCTCCACCCTACTGTCAGGACCAGAACCTGAGAAAACAAAGTCTTCTCCATTGCAGCCCTCCTACTGGAGCTCTGCCACCTCCCATCAGACACTGCCCTCTCAAATCATTACTCAAATCAAAAGAATTAATCTTTACTTGTTTGCTGTTTACAACTTGTTTTATTTGAGGCAGCTGAGTTTTATTTAAAGCACTCTATGAATTAAACGTATTATCAGTCGCACTAGTCCTGGTGGAACAACCGGCTCCAACAACAGATTGTTTCTGTGAAAAGATATGATTATGGATGTAATAGTTTGTCATTTCAAATCAAATCAAAAATGTATTTGTATAGTAACTTTCATACATGAAGCAGCGCAAAGTGCTTTACTTGTATTAAAACAAGGAATACAGATATATGGACACACATAATCACTCAGACATACAGAACACACACCCCAATCCCAAGTTGCATGGCAAAAATCTAGAATCATCTTCGGAGTTATTTTTTTACAAAATAAACTTAATAAATAAATGTCTGGCTTGGCACAGTGTAATGAAATGATATCCTGAGGATCAGAGGTGGCAATTCCTGGTCCAGAAAGTGAAAGTCCTGTCCGGCAGCTGTTCCGACCAGTCGCCAAACCAGCTGAATTTAATGAGCAGAGTTTATTTACCAGGTGAACAAGCTGGTTGGTGAAAACACCTGTTCTAAATATACAGGTAGATCCAAAAACATGGCAGGACATTTACTTTCTGGACCAGGAATTGTCACCTCTGCTGAGGATCCTGTCAGACCAGGGACCAGCCCACCCATAACCATGGAGACCATCACCCCTGGAAGAGCCAAACATTTAATAGTTAACTTTGTAGAAGAGACTACCTGAGACCCTACATTACCAAACTGAGCGTTTTTGTGTGTGCATATGTTTGGAAAGGCAAGCAACATAGAGTTTATGCTCTCACCACCATGTTTGTGTGTACTGTAGTACAGCCTATAAGCCTATTAGCCCCAGGTTAAGTGATTTACAGCTTCAGCTTTAAGCCCCACCTGCAATCTCATCCCCAACGCCCCTGTCTATCTGCTTCCTCTATCTACCTTCCTTATCTGAGAGATTACACACACACACCTGTCAACCTGCTTGTGTAGCCAGTGCTTGTTAAAAGCTCGTACAAAAAACAAACACAAGACGGATCACACGTAGTGAAAGTGTACACGCACCTTTTCAACCAGCTCCTCGATGGATGGTGCTGGGCTCTTGGAGCTAAACACAAAGGAGGTGTTTCATCTGCTCTGTATGTTTGTTCTCATTGTGGATTCTCTTTGATACAGGCGTCCTCATCAATGCATCTAATAGCTCTTTGCAGTCCATCTCTCTGCAATGGTGAGTGTGTTTGTAAGTATGTTTCAGGGAGAAAGCGGGATGAGGAAGGATGTGCAAAAGGGAGGGACAGGAGTGTGTGCGTGATCAACCTTATAAACTTCACAGATGCTCTGCCGTACTGCCTGTTCTACGGGAGCAGCGAGCAGCCTCTGACCTCCAAGACAAAAGCAAATGTAGAAAACGGCTCTAAGGACAGATGAAAGCAAGACGGGGAAGTGCTAAATGATTGCCGAAGCTTCTGCATCCTCCTCCGCCTCCTCTCCTCTCTACCTCCTCTACCCCATCTGTCGGCCCCTGTTTTTTAATTCTCCATTTCAAAGGGGTAAAGCGAGAAAAGGGGAGAAACCAACAGCGGTAAAGCAGCAACTCCACTTACAAACATGCAGGAATTATAATGGGCTGGCTGCAGCGTTGCCACGACAACACAAGGGTAGGCTAGGAGGGGGGGGTAACGGTGACACTGAAGCAGAATTGGGAAAAGAGAGGTAGAGTAGGTGGCAATAAAATAAAAAAAAAACCAAATAAAAAAAAAAAAAAGGCAACATGGAGGTTGTTATCTTAGGTATATTTACCTGTAGCTCTCATGGCTGCTTGGCATAAATGTCTCTTCATCTCATCACTGATCTGCCCTGTAAGTCACGCGGTAGACACATCTGTCACGCTGCATTTAATCATACGGGAAAGTCGGAGCTCAAGCTACTTGGACGCTTGTGCAACTCCCATCTGCATTCAGGTGGAGTGACTAACATCCCAGCTCTGACTGCACTATGTTTTTGGTGATATTTTTAACTTAAGCTGACATTTGTTTTATTTATTTATTTTAAAAAAAAAACTTTTTTTTTTTTTTTTTAATCATAGTTTGGAGTTTACACAGTTGAGGTTGTATTTACTGAGTTTTAAGAACTGGGAAGGAAGAGAAAATATTTTTAATATGTCCTGACAGATACAATCTTTTGGACTGAAAAACTGCATAATTCCTTTTTCTCATGATTATTTGCATATGTTTGCACACACGTTAAAATTTTCCCATTAACATACAATATTATTTCATATCCTGTGCTCAAATTCTAAGATTATGTATCATATTATTTACCTTCAGTGATCAGAATGCAGTGCATAGAGTGTGCAAGCGTCGAGCAGACACATCATTTTGAAAATGTTTACATTGAGCAGCCTTGTAAATGGGTTGAACACTCTAATGGCTCGACAAATACAGCAAATTGTTGCCTCAGACTGTCTGCTGTTTTCTGCACTGTGTGATGACTTAACTATCTGCGTATTTGCCAGTCTTACGAAGCATTAACCGAGAAATTTGGATCCCTTCGGGACATTTTTGGCAAAGGTGAAAGCAAAGACCTCAGCACATGTTGCAGCCTGTCGCCTCTTAAACTCCACCGCTCTGGTGCTTTAGCTGACGAAGGTGTCGATCAAAAGAGGAACGTCGAGTCAGGTGTTGCAGAAGATTCTGAGTCATTTGCGTCTTTCTTTTGCTGATCGAGTCAAGAGCGGGAAAGAATCCAAAGAACCGGAGGAGGAATGTCGGCTCTGTTTGGAAGGAGTTTAGCTGCTGTCATACTTTCACAGTAAAGGATGATCAGCTCACAGCTGTAAGAAAGAACTTGATTAAATGGACTGAAGCAGAGTAAGATTGACTCTGCTTGTATCCCCTTTGTGAGAAGTTTCCCAGCTAAAGAAGATGGTTAATTAACTAGGGAAACCCATGTTTTGTGCCACACACCAGGCACTTGTATGTAACATGTATGCACTCCTATGTCTCACTACTATAACACGGGACCCTGAACTTGGATTGCAACAGCAACAGAGTCATGTCTTCTCCATTATATCTTCACATGACAAATAGTTGTGTGCTGCAGTGTTAATATTCCAACTATTTTATGTCTAACCTTCAGCGGTGCAGGAAAAGACTGCAACAGAAAGCAATTAAAATGAAAGGTGTTTTCAGAACTGCCAGGCAGTGTTGGAGAAAATATTTTAAAGACTTCACTTTGTGTTTTGAGTAAATAAACCTTTCTGCTCCATCACAAAGCAAACAGGAAAAACAGATGGAAGGTGTTTCCATCCGTTATATTTTTTCCCTGTGCTTTATTCTTTGCCATAACAACTTCTGTCTGAGCGTCTCTCTGAACTTTAGTCAGTTTCTGTCTGCCAATTTTAAAATGTTTACTCCGTGCATGCAAATAAAAGTATACATTTCAGTACTTAATCATGCCAGCTACTCAGAGAGCGACAACTCCTGGCTTATTGCATTGTAAAATATAGACCCGAAGTTGGTTGCAATTTTGATAAACATATATTAGCTGTAGCAGCTTTGCTTAACCTGTTTATTCAGTTTGTGCTTTCATAAGAGCAATAATCTACAGTATAGTTGTCAGTATATTCTTTATTTTGACTGTGTGCTATGTAATAAAACAGAATACTAAATTTCACTGAGGGAGAAATGTCAGCGGAGGATGATATCTGTTTCTCAAATTGCATTGAGAAAGGGTTACAGCATTAAATCCTTCCATATGACACAAATACACCTTTTGGAGCGTAAGTGTTGGAAAAGCCAAAGTGATTGATCTTTAGTGTGTGTGGTATTCAGCATCTACAGTTACAGTTGTGATCTGAGTCTCTTTGATGAGAGAGAAATTTTGCTGACATGATTTGGGTCAAACATTAACATCAGAGTCTGTGCAGATCAATACGAACCTTTTCCAACAGCCTTTATATGTGAGGTTAAACATTTCTGTCTTCATGGGAATTATCTCCCATGTGAATACTTCCATCCACAGAGCACAGAGAGTCACTGATTTATCTGAGCTGAAAGATGTAGTGAACTATTTTCCATGACCTTTGTGATAAATATTGTGACCCAACTGAATGGCGCTCTGGACGTTTCTACCACCATTAGCAAAACATCAATACAGTCATTTATTTTCAACCCAGAAAGTTGAGTACAGCTGTTTTGTCAACATGTTTAATGTGCACAGGGAGGGTTTTGTTGTTGCTTTTGTTTTCTTTGCTTTGTTTTGTTTGTTTTTTGACATTTCTGATGCACCAACCACGGCAGCAAATGCTCCAGCACTCATACCATGAGGCCGATAAGGAGGCTTGAGGTGAGTCAGATAGATATTAGTTAGATTATGGCAACTGGGTTTTGAGACCTAATCTCCTTTTAACACGACTTGTTTCAGCTACTTCCTGTCGCCTTCCCCTGAAGGATCACATGATGTCTCTGTGAACTGCCTTAGAGGCAGATTTTAAATCAGGTTTACCAAAAAGCAAAGGGCTACTTCTCCTCCTGGAAGACTGTAGTTGCATTCCATGTATAAGGCTTAAGTTTTTATTTGATCTTTATTTGTTTTAATTGGTTTTATTGTGTTGGATTTTATTCATTTTATGTATGTTTTTCTTTGTATTTTACTTTGTCTACAAAACCTTGTTCAGCTCTGGTTGCTTTAAAGTGCTTCATAAATAAAGTTGGTATATAGTATGGTAAAAGGTTTAACACCCTTCCTCTTCTGGATCTAAGTGGCTTTCTGATCCAGCAGTGAGATTCACTGCATTCAGAGAAAATTCTTTATTTTTTTGTTGTATATTTTAGGTTCTGTAATTGTAGTTTAATTCAGCATGTACCTCTTTAGTGTTTATCCTGTGCTCCACATCCTCATTCATCTCAAATGGTAGTTTTTGACGTAGTCTGATTTCAGACAGGAGAAAAAAAAACCTAATGTTTGAAGCACAAGGTTGTTTCCATTTCATTGGTCTGTTTATTATGAATTAGCATCCATAGCTGCTTGTATATCACTCCATAAAACACCGTACTCCACAGATGAGGAAGTAAAGTTAATGTGTCTAGCCTTCACCACATCACTGTTCATTCAGGCTGTAACTAAACAGTTTTCAATTGATTCTGCATCACACTATTCCTGCTTGCCACTGACGCAAAAAGTACAACTAAGCTGTGGCTTCAGCTCATGGTTTTACCTGTTAGGGTTCTGAAAGTAGTGTAAACTCACATCTGATCAGAAAAGCTTTGGATTTCCACAGATGTCTTCCAGAAAGCATCTGCAGAGGTGGACAGGGCTTGCTGCCTTTTATCAGTCTGTGCATGGATCGCAAAGCCCGGGCTCCGCTGACGGACCAAACAGGAAATGAGCACAATGTCTGAATGTCAAGTCAAGGCTGTCAGAGGGTCAGAGTAGTCAACGATTGAGCCACTGGAGTCAATAAGAGGAAAGGAGGAGCTGGGGAAACAGGAGAGAGCTGCAGTCAGGAGTTGGACAAAAGATGGGTGGAAGAAAATGAAAGCGAAGGAGTGCAGGAAGGCATGAACATTCAGCATGCACGCATGTTTGCACCGGATTGGAGAAATAACTTCCATGGGGCGTTGGAGAAAGAGACAAAGTGGAGTGCAGGAGGAGGTAGATGGAGCTGGTTAAATCCTTGTCCTGAGCTTTGTACCAATTCTAGCAGAGAGGCAGAGACAATAGCTGAACCGTCTCCTGTCGCTTCCATAAACAAGATAAATTGATGAGACTCACCCGCCCACTAACATCCACTGTTTGTTTTTATTGCCTTTCAAGAAAAAAGAAAAAAAACAGAGAATTCTTGTAAAGGAAAACAAAAAGAAACCCTCTGCTAAATTCTCCTTTTCCATTCGGCTTCCTCCATTGCATCATGGATGAGTGGCAGCATTTGATGACATTGTCTCATGCGAGCAGCTCGTATTAGAAAAAGGTTCTTTGCGTCTGGCGCCTGTGTTTTTTCCTGTACCAACTAAAAAGGATATGGTTCAATCAGTTTGCTTTAAAAAAGTTGCAGCTTTACAATATGATACATATATTTTTCTTCCTTATTAACGCTTCATGATTCAGCATATGCCTTGTTGATTTAGACTCTTCTGTCTCGTTTTGACAACCTCTCAGGAGTTCAGAATGTGGGCAGAGATGTTTTACGACACGGTCAGAACACGGTGTACCATTCAAAATGTGATTGTCAGTCAGCAAACAGACTCCAAGCGAGCAGAGAACAGACTGAAAGAAAGATGCACTGAGAAAACACCCGAACTGCTTGTTAAGACACTGGTTTCAGGATTTGGTAATTAATATAAAACAGGAGATATGAGAATGAAGTCAACCTCTCTCTCTCTCTCTCTCTCTCTCTCTCTCTCTCTCTCTCTGCCAGGCATTAGCTGACCTTTACAGACTGACATGTTTTCAATGAACAATCACCAAAAGAAAAAAAGGACGTGTGTTAAGGCTGCTCTCTGTCTCCTGTGGTATTTATTCTGCGCTCGTCCACTTGTTGATGCAGTGTTGTTAGCAGTGATCTATGCTGCCTTCAGGGGGAGTCTGTGATTTACTGTGAGCTCTAACTCCAACACGAGCTGGGGAGGTGAGCGGGGGGGGGGGGGGGGTCACATTAAATGGCTGTCTGACCACCATCCATCTACCCACTTAATCAATGATGCCATTCCGGCCGATTTTCTCCAATCAATGCAGGGGTGTGCGTCATAATGGATGAAAATGATCCAGAAAGTCTGGCTTGAATTTTGCACATACATTATAAAGATGCCTACAAACCTACTGGATGTTATACGCTGTGTCACATCTACTGGAACAAGAAACGGCCCCAATCAATGTGTTACAACAGTAGAAAATGTTTCTTCCAGAAGGAAAATGGAATATATCTGAGAGGAAATTATTGCCTGAATTAAAACAGTTTGTGTTTACTGTTTAAATCCAATGCGGCATCATTTTCTGTAACAAATCTATTTGTAATACCCTCTTCAGATGTGCGATGTGCTTTTTAAACTTTGCTTAATTCATTTATTGGATATTAATTATTTGGCAAGTTGCACTGAAGAATAATTTTATTATAAAGTAAATTTATCTCCTCTTGATTTAAAAATAGTTCAACATAAGTTCAATATTTCCTGGTTGGATAGAAAAATAAATGACTTGGTTCATAAAATAATACAAAAAAAAAAAAAGTTATTGACATTAAGACGATATTTAATCTGAACTGTTGAGACCTTGTTCTTGGTTTCTTCAGGTGGGTGATAGATCAGGAATGTGGTTAAACTGGGAAAGAAAAGGTTTGTTCATTTTATTACAACTCTATTAGTTTGCAAACATTTTAACCTGATTTCACAGAAAAAACTAACATGATACATTCTCTTTAGCATGGTGGTAAAAAGTAAAATGTAAAATGTAAAATACTGGATTTGTGTCGTAATTCCATGGAAACCTTGTTGCAGTAATGCATGTTGGTTTATTTTATAGACACAAAGTCATTTCAGGTCATGGTGGAAAGAGCTGCACTTGATGTACAGGGTATAATTACAATTCTGTTGAATTAATTGATTATTCAGTTCAGGGGAAGCTGAAGCATCCCAGTTAACATCAGGCTTAAGGTGGAGTTCACCTGTGGTTAATTTAGAAATCATCAGTCAATCTCACATGCACAGTCCAGGATTGTGGGAGGAAGTCTGCGTGCCAAATGAAGACGCATGCAAATACAGGGAGAGGATCCAGACTGCAGAGGGATAAAGGGAACTTCGCTACAAGGCAGCAGTAACAATCACAGCAAAATGTTGGCCGATTTAAGGAAGAAAAAACAAATAAGTGGACGGTGGAGGATTGAGATGTGTTAAGTAAGCAACCCTTTTGTATCTTGTTTTGTAGTCATACTACTTTTCTTTGCATTGATATGTTTATTACTTTTTGTTGCAGCTTTTTTTGATCCGGTTTGGCTGAAGACTACCAGACTGTTTTAGAAAATTCATGAAGCTCATGCAGCCTAAGTTTGGAAATAACTGTTTAAATCTTAGCGTCTACAGCGCTAATACAGTGAAACGGAAAAGTTTTGTTGCATTCTGGCCTCTTGTTTACATGGTTACAGAGTTTTGGGTGAATAAAACTGCAAAGATTTGATAACGGTTAGGAATTGTCTTGCAATAAGAGGCGAGCCCTCTCTGTGATGTCGTTCACTTCATCTTGCACGTGCACACTCAGACCCTGTTTCACCTGCAAAAAAGAAATGACAAACCACTGTGTGCAGCTGCATGTTTTAAATTCCTTTGGTCTGTTGAAGCAAAAGCTGGTGCACCATACATGCCATCAGCTGGGGTTACATGATAACTAGTGGTTAGCAAGCAACGTTTGTGGTGTTTAATTTTTTGGGGGGGAAGTTTTGCATGAAAACATTGGTGTAAACATGGCCACACACAGAACTCAACATCCTAGTTTACAGTTTAAGCACTGACAAAAAGCTTGTTTGCTATCTGCAGCACCACCGTGTCATTTGAAATGAAACAGCCCACACATGAAAAAAAAAATAAATAATTATATCTTAAGGTTTTGCTCATTTTAGGTATTTTAATCCAGGCTGGATGGTCTGATTGCCAGATGGTGATGCTTCACAAGTTTTAAAATTTGTTAAATGAGTAGTTAATTTTGTTTCCTGTCCCTTTTTAGCCTAGTTGGAGTTGGAACATGTGCAAAGAAATAATGAGAGGATCAGAGTATTTAATGATTCTGTGCAATGCTACACAGTATGCCTGACAGGTCACAGAGACAGATGGAGAATGGACGGTCCATATATGGCGCTTTTTAAGTCATTTTAACCACTTAAAGTGCATTTGTACTGCAAAGCACTCATTCACACACACACAGACACTTACTTGGACTAAAATCTGATTGGAGTTTTATTTTTTGTTTTCTCCACAGTCACGCACGCACGCACGCACACACACACACACACACACACACACACACACACTGATAGCTAAACAGATTCGTGTCATAACATGTTGTGACAGTTACATGTCGTAACATTTTCCTGCTCACACAGACAGAAAACGAACAAAACTGCAAACGCATTCCTGTAAAAAGAATCCAGTCTGAAAAGAGTCATAACAGAATAAGTTATTTAACACTTTTTCATCACCAACTGCCAGAACTATGTAGAAAATACGGCTAATGTTTGTTTTTCTGTAGCAAAGATGCAGAATAATTGATGTCATTTACTGCTCAGATCTGCTGCTTTGTTTTCTTCTACATATTAGCAAGATCTTCGGTTTTCAGAAACCCACTTAGTGGTTTGTTAGTTTGGCACCCGTTCTTTTCCTGTTTGCCTTTTTGATCATTAGCTTCACCCTGATTAGTTCACCTGTGTTTTGTCTCACAATCTGCTCCTCCATTTTCTCCTTGTTTGTTAGATGTGCTTTTTTTTACATGCATATATCCAGGCTTAGTCCTTGAGGCATATAAACCAATGCTTTATTTATTTTTAAGTGTTTGTATGACTTTGATTTCTTGTTGACTGGTTTTTACTTATTTTGCACCATAACATAGCTTTAATTTGTGATATTTGTGTCTCCTTTCAACCATGTTTAGGTTTAGAAGTTGTACTGTTTTGGTACAGGATTAACAATCATGTTAATATACAAAGATTGCAGCCAAAGCCACTTTCCCTCTTTTGGCCTTTGGCACATGAATAATATGAAAACAAACTTGGATAAAGATTTGAATGCCATATTTCTTAACAACGGCATGGCAGATCACAATGCACAACTAAATAAAACGTTGCTGCTCTCTTGCAGAAGTGGAAAACCCAGCTTCTGAGTCACTCAGCATGTTTACACAAGTCTGGACCAACTAAATTTCTTTTGGTTGAACCAAAACTAAACTTTTTAGATGCATGTTGAATGTATTAGTCAAACCAAACTTGTAGGGAAGCTTGTAAAACTTGATTAACACCCTAATAATGCTAATTGCTGCATGTTAATGCTGAATTCAACATTGACACAAACTAGCTTTTGTCTCATTGTAGAATTTTGTAAATAGAATAAAGCCTAATTGTATTTCAAAATTCTGTTTCCAATAAAATGGCTTTCATAGAAATATTTTTATGGTTTTCAATAACAGTTATGTCAGAAATTAGAACTCAATAGAAGCACGTGAAGTAGCGTAAACCAGACTGTCATGCTGTTCTCATAAAATCCGGATCTCATAACTTCATCATTTTATAAAATAAAACCATCTCAGATAACTTAATGGGGTGCTATTATGGTATTTCAAGTTTTCTGAGCTTTCTACAGTGTTGCAGTCTTGAATCCTCATCAGACATGTAAACGGCACTGTTTTTTAGTTTGAGTTCCAGCACTCTCTCCGTTCGGTTTCCATGGCGACGAAAAACGCATCATTTTAGAGAGTTTTTTCTACTTGGAAATCCTTGTGACGTCCCTGGGGATAAGGTTCGATGATTGGTTACCTTCTACTGGTTAACAAGGACATGTACAAATACATCAGGCGGGTGGAAAACGTCGGATAAAGTTATTTCCAACGATGGCTGGTGAGTTTACCAAAGAGAGACATCCTGCTGCATTCGTTGCTGTGGGTTGCTGTTTTCCACTTCGTTTTCAGGGTCTGATTCAGGTTCCAACATGTAGGGCTGTATGCTATGTGTTGACATTGTATTTTGTTTTTTTATTGAGTTCATATTAGCCTAATCCTTCTGTTTATGAGATGTTACAATGACGGCGAAAGCAGGTGCGGTGCGCGCTCCCAATGTAGCGCAGTGGCGGGAGGCGGGGCTTAATGCAGAAGAGTCTCAATCCACTCGTTTTGCCCGCAGGCTGATCTGACAGCCTACGGAGAGGGTCGGTCTGAAGTAAATAAAGCGATTTGTGACAATAACTCGATCAATCCCAGCCCTTCTGGTCTCAGAAATAAAAATAGATTAGCCTGAAATGAACATAATAGTTCCACTTTAAAGAGGACATTTGTGCTTTAATTTTTGTGATGTTGCAATGTATGTTGATCAGTCCCAGAGAGAGTTAGACGTTAGTTAGAATTTCATGCACGTTCTCTCACACAGTCCTGAGCAATGTGGTCATGTGCATGTTTACTGGGAAAAAGATGATGGTCCAGTTAAACAACTGGGTCAAACTATAGCTAGACTCAGCTGTGTGTGTAACTGTAGTGACAAAGTGACAGTGGAAATGGGAAGGAATTATAAGTATAGGAGCTCAGTGGGCTAAAATATGCAGAAATGACTAAATGTTCTCTTGAGCCAATAATCCTGCTGAAAGGCATCGTTTCCAGTCCCAAGCCTGTCATCCATCAGTGTACTCTGATTGGCTTTTATTTTATTTATGGAGAATTTTACCTGCTTGTTAGAGGTGATTTTTTTTTTTTTTTTTTTTTTTTTTTTTTTTTTTGGCACTTAAATGTCAGATCAGTGGGAACAAAAATAGGTTATTGGTTTTCTGGTTTTTATATGTACGCGAGTAAATCTAAAACAATTGAAACATTATGGTTTATAAAGGTTTATGAGGCAAAAGAGGAAAAGTTTAGAAAAGAGAGAAAATCACAGCTAAGGAAATAAAAGACTTCACTGGAGCATTTTAGCTAACAAATCGAGGCCATGCAAATTGTTTTTCAGCATTTCTTGTAATGAATTCGACATTTCCAAAGTCGCCATCGTTTCTTATTCATGATACAATGACTTATAACATTTGCAAAGTCACACTTTGGTGTTTAGCCTAATGCCCTCGCATCAGAAAGCAATTCTTTCCTTCAAAGTCAAGCATTTACCAGAGAGGGGCATGGTCAGAATTCAAAATAAATCATCTGGTTCAGGCCAAGATGCCCCACCAGGGGGAAGCCACACACATCTATTGATAAATGATTGGTGTGGGGCTAAGTAGGGGTTCTATTGAAGATGTAAGCAGGTTACTGATAAATGAGTGTGTGGTTTAATGAAGTGTGCTTGTTAAGGGCTGATCTGTGGTTAAAAGACAGAAATCCCCTGATGATATACTGTGATCACATTATCCTTGTGAGGAGGAGGTGGTGAATGTAAAGAACTGGAGGGAAAGGCTTGGTGATGGAAAGCATGAGGATATAGTGAAATAAAGGAAAGCATGAGAGGTTAGGAAGGATTATAATGGGAAAAGGTGTTTTTTGATTTGTCATATATATTTATATTATATTTATAAAATCTCACCAGATCAACTTACTGCACATATCTGCACATTAAACAGCTCTTTGGCCCCATGGCAGCCATAATATATACAATATATGGTAACATCCTACCTTGCCAGAAGCTGGACATGCAAATTAATGCATAAACGCACAACTCAGTCATTTTCATTTGTCTTCCTTAGTTTACGTAGGAACAGTTCAAAGGGTTTCTCACAAGGTCATCTTAATAGACTTCATTCTCACACAGTCGTTCAGTCAGCCACATGCTACCCGCTGTGCTATAAATCAAATTCACACACACTCACGAGTTCACGCACACATCCATCACTCTGAGCAAGTCAGGCTGACAAATAATACCCCCAACAGTGGGTCCTATTCATCAATGTGGCCATATGATTTTCCAACAGTGAAAAATGTTGAAATAATGGACCAAAAGGCAGTCAAAACAAATGAGCATGAGTAATGTTAGCAAAACTTTGCAGCAGGCCAAGCTCACAGGCTATTTCTGGAGATAACAGTCCAGAAACTTCTGGGTTTCACATTTTTGTACCATGTTCAGAACATGTTTACACGAGCCACGTCATACTAAAAATAGCAAGATTATTGTTGGTCATTCTTCATTGTTTATGTTGAGGGAAAGATGGGGGGAAAATAGAAACATGGTGTTCACAAAATATCACAAGATGGGCAGTGAACTACATGTCAGCCCTCAGACAAAAACAAAGGAAACCTTCGAGTCAAAGCACAGGGCACAGAGGGGCACTGAAAGCTCTCAGCAGAAGAGCTACAGCAACTCTGAGAGGAGACGACAGCTCAGCTTTGAAAACGTGTTCACCTGTCTGCACTGTTTCTCTCAACATCGTAACAACTGCCAACCCGCATCTGTGTCTGCAACTTGGAGTTTATTGGAAAAAAGCTGAAATCCGTTTGAATATAGTTATTAGTAGACCTGATTTTTATTCGTACCACTAGAAAATGTGTGTTTTTTAACACATTTTTTCAGCCTTTCACATATATAACAGTCCTCCTTGTTTAAATATAAAAACTGAAGAGCTCAGCACTGGTCCCCATGTGGCTGGTTGCCCTTTCAAGCTCAGGTCCTCTATCAGAGGACTCTTCCAAGGCCCGAGGGTTCTGCGCAGCATCATAGCTGTTCTTAAGACTGTATTCATCTGGTCAGAGATCTCTGATGTTGCTCTTGGGATCTGACAAAGCCACTCTCCCAGTTTGTGGATATACTCCAATTACAACTGGCACTACCGTTGCCTTCACTTCCCACATGTTTTCAACTTCCTTTCTAAGACTTTGGTGTATTTTGAGCTGCTTCTTGATGTTATTTTCACATGGGATTGCTACATGCATCACCACGGCGTCCTTCTGTAGTCCGCCAACCACCAGGATGTCTGCTTGGATAGCTAGCACCAATTTCTTTTGTCTGGATCTGGAAGTCCTACAAGATCTGAGGTGTCATTCTCTATCTGCAAGCCAGATCTAGCTAGAATTAAAGATCATTTTCAACTAAATCTGCTCATTATAAGTCCAAACATCAGTAAAAATCAAGATTTTGCATCTGAATTTCATTAGATTGTACATTTTCATCTAATGCAATTTAGCTTATTTGGCCCTTCCCACCAAGCACCGTTGGAATTTGGTCATTTATATATTAAAAAATTGATGTAAAATTTAATTTATGTACATTTCCTAACTCCTACAACTAGATTCAGAGTAATCATTTAGTAATTAAATTGTCAGTTTTTCATATTTTGCAATGGATGTGATGGTTCATCAAATTGAGATCTCAAGTGACAGCTTGGATGAATGGCTCTATAACTGCAGACATGCATCTCTGATTTTGATGTCCATTGCCCAATCAAATGACCTCCTGTTAGACTCCATTTGAATATAATGCGGCAGAAATTTATAAGGCTAAATAAGGACTGGATTGTGTCTCTGATGAGGTCCATCAGCCCTGTTAACAATCTGCATTCGGGCACAATGCTGACTGATTACTAATCAGACGTTAAGAAACAGGCAGCAGCTCAACCCATCAAGGCTTTCTGGAAGTAGTCGCACAAAGGAGAAGCAGAGTTCGCACATGCATTCAGAAATGGTGATTGCATCTTGGTAAGAAGGAAAGGAAAATGCACACAATGTGTGCAACAGTCGGACTCTTTCTCACTTTTCCTGCGTCCGTTTCTCTCAAACACACATGCACACTGCAGCGGGCCGCTAACAGCCTTCAATCAGCAGCAGTGCCACGCAGAGACGAGAGGACCACACCTTGTTCTGAAAACAACCGAAATCAGTTTAAGGACACGTATTACCACTGCCTCCTTCCTTCCTCATCCGTTCTCCCCCTTCCTCTCCATCTCTTTCTCCTTTTCCTTCTTATCGTGTACCACCTGAGCTCTTCAAGGTTGCTGCCACAATTTGGGTCATTCAGCTCAGCCCCATTTCAGCCACCCTGCACAGGCGCACACATGTACATGCATGCAATCGCACACCTCCCCCTCTGTGAATTACCTGACACTGCCAGGTGGGAGAGACTCCATTACCGAGTTGAACTCTGACCCTGCTTCGACTGCCTGGCCAGAGAAGAGAGATGTTGCTGTGTGTGTGTGTGTGTGTGTGTGTGTGTGTGTGTGTGTGTGTGTGTGTGTGTGTGTGTGTGTGTGTGTGTGTGTGTGTGTGTGTGTGTGTGTGTGTGTGTGTGTGTGTGTGTTGGGGGGGCGTGAGCGACTGAAATGAGGCCAGCCTAAATGTTTGTGAGGGAATGAGCTTATACATCTATGTGCAGTGTAAAGGAGGAAAGATGGGAGCGCTATCCAAATGACACCTCTGGCCATTATTAAGTCCACTTTATTCTCCAGCCTTTGGCATATTTTCCACTCCCCATATGTTCATATTTTTCTCCTGAACTCAGGTTCATAACAATGCACACTGACATCTTATTAATATTCAAGAAATCAAAAGGCATCTAACTTTCAGAGTTGGCTCACGTAAGCTTCAAAACCCACGCAAAACATGGACAGACCATTATTTTGATTAATAAAAACCTTTTTTTTTCTTTGGACGAATCTTGATAATTGACAGGAAAGTCATGCAAACATTTATGCCCACAAAAACCTCCCTGCAGGAAGGGAAGTGAAAATTCCTGCCATTATATTTGCTCATCTTTTGCCTTCTGTCAACAAGGGGCACCACTATGTACCATTTCTTGCAATAGCTATAATATGAAACGATGTTTGGTGCACTATTAATACAATAGAAGGGATAAGAAGAAGTAGTAAGTAGCTACAAAACTGTCTTTGCAAGCCACAGTGCGTCGGTGCAATCATGTTTGAGGAGATGACAGACAAGAGGGGACGCTCTTGTGCCTGAAAACATCACAAGACGACAGTGTTATTGATCCGCTGAAACAGTGGAGAGTTAGCCTGCGGGGAGAGCTGATTTGCAGTTAATACTGAAGCAGGATGATGGCACTAACTTGGTCCTCCACTTCCCCGTCCTTCATCTGGTGGATTTCTATGTCTGAGTGTGTAAAGTTCAGTTAATGAATTGCAAAATGTTATACAGGAGTTTTGTTTGCGTTGAAAAAGTTGTCAGAACAAAGATGTCTTCTCTTTATTTTATAGTGTCAAAGAGAAAATTTGGCCTAAAGTGGTCAATGATGATGTAGACAAAGCTTTGGTATGTGACGGGGTTCTGTTTGCTGTCCAATGATGTGGCGAAGTCGTGGCTCCTTTTCTGATGTGGGTTTTATTGTGCACATCAATCTCCACAGTGCAGCGATATTTACAGTGACCAGCCAGCTATTTACACAATTTACAAGTTTGTATTTATAATGGTTGCCCGCTCTGCAAACCATCAACACTCACACCAAGTTCTCCGACTAACTCCTCACACTCTCCCCTGGTCCTCTCTGAATGAGCATCCTAAAAACACAATGCCCCGCCCCTTCCCATGAACTTCCCATTACTACAAATAAAGATTTTCCCCAAGTTTCCAAACAATATATCGACCACCCAAAGAAACCATATCAACAAAGTTCATGAACATAACCCCATACATATTTCCACAGATGAATATATAGAAAAACATAATAGTATGTTGTATTAATCTGAAAATCCGTTAGTCACGGGACGATGACGTCTTTGCCGCATTGCGGCATACTCCGGCCATAAAACGGAGGTAAACCTCTTTACCCAGTTTTCACCAACCCCCCAGCAGATGAAGATGACACCCCAGTAGTTTTCCCACCCATAACCTGCTCCCAGTATTTGTGGCAAAACCAATAGGTGTGCATCCCTATTAGTCTGCTACCTGACAGGTGGCATAACTGAACTAAAGCGGCTACATGGGACTGCGAGAGATTTGCTGGGCCTGACGACCCGGGACACAGTCAGGTAGGTGGTTGTGGGTGTGGGTGTCGGTGACAGGGCAGCTTTGTCACATGGTACTTCAGAAAAAATACCCAGAAAGAGAGATTGAACTGAGTAGAAAATGCACGGAGAAGAAAAGGCATGAATTCACAGCAAAGCGCTTGATAAGAGTTCAACATCAGAAGGCTTGTCAAGTAAATAAAAAGTGCTAATGTTCAAGGTAAAGACAGCTAATCCCCAGTGAGTAGAACTTAAGTAATAGGACTGGTCAAAAGATACCTCGAGACAGGCTTTTAGAGGTTTTATGAACAGAATAAATGAGACAGTCTTGATGGAGCAGATGGATGGGCTAGAGCTGGATCAATAGTGGAAACAGGGAGCCACAACCAGCCCGGCTTCAGCAGAGTGGAGGAGGAGTATTGGTATGTGCTGCTGAGAGCTTCTTAAGGCGTATTTAGGCTCCTTTTCATCCATAATGTGTACGTTCGTTTTGTTACCTTACATCGCCCCTCTTCATGCTTCCATGTGTCTGTTCATGCACTGCTGGGCAGTGCTGAGTTCACTCCTTTGTTCTGACGCTTGTTTCAGACAACGGTTGGTGGCGGTAATGTTTGCAACCTCCTGACAAGCCTGACACACTCACACACTCACAACACTTTCGTCAAAAGCTCTCAAGTTTTTGGTCCTTTTCTTAATCTTTTTCTGGTCTTCTCTGGTTTGTTCCTTCCACTGGTCACACATCAGCTTTACTGCTCAACACTGAACCTGCAGCTTCCACTGGTATCGTTTCATTTGCAGCGCCAAGTGACAAATTTGCAAGAATTTTGAAAATGCACAAACTACACTTGTAAACAGTGCAGAAAATGGATGAAATTTTCCGTCTGTCTGCATTCTCCCTTGAGCAGAAGAGTTTTTATGTTGTGTGAACATCCTTCCAAAAGCCAATCAAAGTGTTTCTGAAGGTCTTCAGCAATCAAGAAAGATCTTCTTGCGTGTAATACTCTGACATGCATGCAAATTAGATGCATTCATGAAAACCTGCTTACTGATACAAGGATTGAATGTTCTGTTTGACTTGTGATGACTGTAAATACGGACAACTCTTATGTAAAATATTAGGGCTGTGACGATAAGCTTTTGTCCCGATTGGATTCCAATTTTTTTGGGTGCCGATTCGATTTAAATTGCAATTCTCACAATTCTTCAATATTGCTAATTTTTGTAAATTAAAACCAACAAATGTATAAAACTTTTTTTTTTTTGCTCATCATTTTTCTTGATTTCAATTGGGAAAAACAACACAGTAGCCAAGCCATCATTCTGCTGCTATTATGCCAAAGAAGATAAGTTAAAAAGATCAATAACAAAAAAATTTTTTGTAACGGATTATTATTTATTGAGAAAAATAGATTTTTTTAACAAAAAATTAATTTTAAAATTGTGAAGCAAAAAAATTCAGATTTTCTATTTTTCGATTCAATTTTCCCACCCCTGTAAAATACCATTTTGGTTTAGGTCTCGAAGATGAGAAAGTAATTATCTGGTTACCTTCATGACATGATGTAATACCTCTGAAATGCACAGATCAGGAGACTTTACAGATTAAAAGGTTAAAAGCAGAACATGCAAAGAAGAGTTGCTATACAGGGTTTACTCACTTTTTTTTTCTTTTTTTGTAAGTTGAGGAAAATATTTGTGGTATTGATATTTTTTTGTTTTTCCAAGGGAGATGCAAAACTTCTTTCCACTGTTGTTTATCAATCAGCTTTTTTGTTTAACAGGGAAGTAAATTTTGAGGAAAACATCTAAACCAGTAATTGTGCACACAAAGCACTTTGGTTTTGTTTGTTTCGAGACATCTGCCTCCATTTTTTGACAATGCAGAATTGGAAATATTACATCCAGATCACAAGGATGTGAAATTCACAGTTTCTGTGTATATTTGTCTGCATTTTATCGCCTTGAACAATTTTTTTCTTTAAAAAAAAAAAAAAAATTCGAAGTTAACTTGACATTTTGAGCAAATGTCATTTTAATTTTCCAGCATTTCCCTACATCAGACTTTGGTGACATTCAAGAAATAAAAAGTGGAATGAGAATCAATTAGTGATTTCATTTAAACTAAAATAAGGAAAGTATTGATTGGCTGATTACTTCTTTGCTGTGGTTACTATGGTTCTTTGCAAAAGATCCTATAATGTTGGACAGCCTGTTAATTTTACTTTTAAGTGGTGTCATATTTGTGTGGAAATCCATTTTAATGACACAACTCACAAGCTAATGAACAAAAGCTCCGTAGTTTAGAGATCATCTAGCTCTGTGTGCATATAAGGTTTTTATCAATTAGATATTGGAGTGAATACTGAAAACGCTTTTCTCTTTAACCCTACAAGTAAAAACTGGGGGTCTTAAAACAAAAGCAGGCATTGTGCAACAATCAAGGCAGTGACAGGAGCACCAATGGCAGTAAACATGAGGAAAAGGGAGGAAGTTTGAAGCTCAAACAGATAGCCCAGGTTGGATAGATATGTTCCATATGTAGCACAAAACGTCTGAGGCAGAACACAGTGAAGCAGCTTGAGTTGTCTGCATCAGCTAACTCATATTTATCACTTTATTTGTGGAATAAGCAGCAGAGTTTTCTGCAACCTTTCAAATCTTTGCTGCCAATGTCAAACAGCTTATTCTGGAACTGGCATACTGGCAATTTAAACTGTTTATTCTCTCATCCAACAGGAACCTCAGTTAGCATGTGGAAGATTCACACACAGCCACAACACCCTGGCACCTCCCTCCTTTATGCTGCCCACTATCTTGCTCACACACTGCTGTGGGATGGCATCCCATTCTTCAGCCGGCATTTGTCGCATGTCTGCTAGTGTGGTTGTGTTAGCATGGAAAGACACGCCCAAGTTAATCCAGAGTCTTCATGGGGGTTGAAGTTAGAGCTGCAGGTCGGTCATTTCATCCCTTTTTAATGCAAAATTCTGGAGGAGAAGGTAAGGGTTTTTCTTTTGTAGAATGGACTTCAAGACTGGGATTACCATGGAGATTACCTGGATGCTTAGGGTCAGTTGTTATTCTATCAGTGCAGCAATCAGTATAGTTGACCTCCATGCCTTGATCCAACTATAGGGTCCATGATCACAGGTGCTGACAAATAGATGCCAATAAAGCACCTGGAGTACTAGAAGCTAAAACAAGATTCAATAGAACTACAAATCGCAAATTAGCTGTTTGGTATAGGCCGAGGAGCTCTGAGGAGTTTCTCATGGGTGCAACTCTCAAATCCCAAAAATGTATTTTTCCTTACAAATATAGCACCATCTGAAAGGGAAGCTGGCTTTCTCATAGTCTGAAATTTAATACCAAAAATAGTATATTTACCTGAAAAAATGCTCCCTTAGAGAAAAATTTCCTTATATTGTTTTCTGCCTCTGTCTTTCTGTCTCACACATGTATATGTGTATATACAGAAAGTGTATATGTATGTATGTGTATGCATATATATATATATATATATATATATATATATATATATATATATATATATATATATATACACAATATTTGTGTGTGTGTGTATATGTGTGTGTGTATAAAATTGGTGTGGACTTAAATGGTATGACCTAGAAATGTATGAACTATTCCCTTTTCTCAACTGTCTACATAATATAACCAATAATATCATTAAGTTTTATCACAACAGTAAAGACATGAGCAGAACTTTTTGTTTATTTAAGAAAACAATCCAGGAAAAACCAAAAATATGTGAAGTAACAGAATAAAAATCCCCATTGTGACTTCATCAATCGATCCTCCATGAAAGCATCAAGACAATACCTTTCTGCTCACTCTGGTTGACACTGCGTGACTGACAAGTAGGTACCACAGTTCCTTGAGAAAAGTACTGCTGCTTTTTATGGAGCCACAGAGACTGATTTGGACAGAAGAAAACAAAAGTATCACATTGCAATCTAATCTGAACATGAGCTACCAGCCAAAATCTTATGACTTCCTCTGTTTACAACATAACCTCTTTAAAGAGGCTCACCATGATGTGAGAGGAACAGAGAAGGGGAAATTTGGCTAATGCGTACTGAGAAGTGTGGGAGACTTTCTGCTCCTCTTTCATCCTGGCTTTTGCACTGAAGCTTCAGGCATCTCCTGGTGTGAGCACTCCATCGAAGCAGAGCAACAGCCCCCTTCTGTTTTCTAAATGTGGCCTTCTGCCTCTCTCCAGCATGCCAAGACTGCTGCGATGGGCGGAAAGAGGGAGAGGGGTTTCCTCTCTGTCTGTGCAAGTGTGAATGAGTGGGTGTGTCTGCCAGCAGTCTGCTGCAGATAGGTGGATTTCCATTATGCATTCTGCATTTCTGGGCATATGGGCTTATTTTTATGTTTTTGTGTGTGTGTGTGCATGTGTGTGTGTGCGCATGTGTGAAATTGGGGGAAGTGGCTGTGTGACAGAGGCAGGCAAAATGGTAGTCAGATCAGTTGCAGTGGTAATTGGGCGCACTTGGCGTTGTCATTTGCAACGCCTGGAGCTGCCATTACATTGTGCTTGCAACAGTGAATGTTTGTGTATATGCATGCAGTGTCTGTGGGTGTACGGTAGCATATGTTTCACATTATGCACCGTGGACTAATTTAAACGTATGGCTCCTGCATTTAGTTGCAGTGAGAATGACTGTCATGTATGTGTGCGCACATGTGCACACATTAGTGCTGATCTGTTGTTAACAAGGCAAATCCAACATATGAATATTTAATGATGATGTGTGCACCATATGTAGCACACGCCACACATACTGTACCGGTAATACTTTCTCCTAATGAACATGGTTGTTTCTAACTAAACTCGCCATATACAGTTTTTTTTTGTTGTTTGTTTGTTTTTTTGTATTTTTTTGGGGGGCGGGGGGCATGTATCTTCTCACAGATTAGACACCTGTTTTCTTCTTTATTTATATATGGAGTATGTACTTAAAGTGAGGAGGAATGAAATGACCGCCACCAGTGTTCTACGCATGGTAATTAAGCCCACCAACTAAATCGTTGCATTACTTTATATTATATTTGGCATAATATCACAAATTTATCTTCCTTAAACACGACCCTCCCTCTTTAAATCCAATAATATCCCCACAAAAACAGCTATTTTCCTTTAGCGAACACAGGCCTCACTGGTATACTGCTGCTTTAAATAATTTTTTATTTAAGGTGTTACTTTGAGTCTGAAATAATACCTTGAAAGAGCAGCAGAGGCAGCGGAAGAAAAGAAAATCCAGTTTTTCTTAAATGTAAAATGACTTCTTATGTCAAAGGAAAGTGGCGACTTTGAAAACAGTGATGGAATAGCTTCAGTTCTTTGTCAAAGTGGGCTGTTTGAAGGCAAAACACACCAGTGATGATATTCTATACTGGTGTTTGGAAGATTGTCAACCCCTGAGGAATTTTAAAAAAAATTTTTTTGCAAAGAAATTACATCCAACATTGTGACTTCACACAGGGTTTAAGAGCAGATATATAGTAGAGAACCCATTATAAATGAGACAAATATATACTTCATCACTGCCTGACATCAGATTAGCACAAAGGATTTCTACATTTTTTGCATGAAGGAGCTTTAAGTATAATAAGATGGTGAATTTCTTCACGTGAACAGCTCCCTGTATGTCCGTCTACATAACTTAATGTTGCATTGTCTCTTTTCTTTTCTCACTTTAAGAACATACTCCAATATATATACAAAGAAAAAGAGTCAATTGACTTTTGTCTTTTGTTGAATGTTGATTCAAACAAGAAATTGTTTATTCAGAAACAATTATTTGATTCCTCTTTATTAAATTTTAAGTAGAATTATTAACCTCAGTTTTTTTTTTTTCTTTAATACCTAATTTTAGCTGAATTCCAGTTCAGGGAGAGATTTTGGAAATTTGCAGCATAAAGTGGTTTTTACATACTATGTATATACTTGCCATAGAAATATGATGCAGTGAAGAGGAAAAAGGCACACAAATTTCATCCCATTTCAGTAGGTGACCTCGAAGATATCCAGGATATAGCTTTTTTTTTTTTTTTCTCCAGTTGGATATTGGATATCAGCGGAGACTCTTGGCATCACTGATGAGGAGGAAGATGAGATGTGCATCATCAAATAGGATGTGACTTTATAATATCTCCATGTTGAGACAAAAGTCTGAAGAAGTTCTGATAAAAATGATAACTTCTATGGTATATTTGTAGATTGAAGCGAGTTGCTTTGAGATGTACAATTTAGAAACACCTTTAGCCAAACAATCAGACTCCTTCTGATTGGATGCAATGAGATGATGTCACAAGGCTCATATTTTAAGTTGAGCAGGGAGTAAAAGGACGTCACACTAAAACTTTATTTGCACATGGAGGTAAAATAGTAAATGGGCTTGTACTTATATAGCACTTTTTCAGTCAGTCATTTTTCAGACCACTCACAGCACTTTACATGTCACAGTCACCCATTCACACACACATTCATACCCCAACAGGCACCTCAGTGGGCAATGCAGGGTCTTGCCCAAGGACACCTAGGCATGCAGTCAGGTGAAGCCTGAAATCGATCCTCCATCTTTCTGGTTGAAAGATGACTCCTCCTGAGCTTCAGCTGCACCAGCACCCACCATATATCATGAGAAAGTAAATTCACCCTTAATCCAACTAACCATGGCCAGCCATCGTGACCCAGATGCATTTAAGACACCCAAACTATTTAACTGCATCTTCAAAGATGGCACAAAATCACTGCGGCAAAGACGTCATCATCCTGTGACTAACGGATTTTCAGATTAATACACCGTAGTATGTTTTTCCATATGTTCATCTGTGGAAATATGTATGGAAATATGTATGGGGTTATGTTCATGAACTTTTTTGATATGGTTTCTTTGGGTGGTCGATATATTGTTTGGAAACTTGGGGAAAGAAACACATTGCATTTACTCACATTGTAATGGAGTAGTTTTGATAATTTGTCATTTTTAAAGGATTTTCAGGGAAAACCATCATCTGAATAGGCACTGTGTCAAACATTACATATTGTCACGTTCAACGCCCACTGAAACGGTCAGTGCACGGGTTTGTGCGTGTGGTATTCTCACTGATGAACTGTTTTAAAGTTTATTAAAAGCAATGTTGGACTGGATTTATGGCTCATTCTTTGTTTACATCTGATAATTGAAAATAACTAACTTTTTAAATTTTAAATTTCATACTTGTTTTACTTTTTAGATGAACTTTACTTGAGTTAAATTTAAGTAAAGATACTTTTACTTACTTTCATTTTTTAAGTACAAAATTCATAAAACACATCCAGAATGCAGTGTTTTAATTTCTCCAAACATGATGTTTCATTTACACCAGACAGGCCTCATACTGTCTGCTGTCTTGTATATGTGATGTTTCTTCAGGTTTTTCCATTATTTTGTTCCAGCGTCAAAATACAATGTGCACTTTAACGTCAGTGTTCGCCATCATCTCATTTATCAGAAACACATTAAATCATTTGGTGACTTTATTTTTCTTTCTTGGCTGTGTCACTTTCTTCTGTCTCACTCACATATAGCACTGAGTGAAATCACATCATCTTTCACACTTCCTAACATTTGCATATATACCAGCAGCCACTCAGATACAAACACAGTCACTCTGCACTTTCAGTTTCCACACCTTTCTTTTTCTCATCCTTCCCTCGATCGGTGTGTTTAATGTGTGTGTTGAGTTGACATTTTACCATTCTCTCTGTGCCGGCTGCCATCTCTTGCTCTGCCCCCCGGTAATTTCCCCACAGACTGTCTGCTATCAGCCTGTCTCTACCTTCCCCTGCTCTTTCCCTTTATCACTGCTCTTCTACATGAGATGGTGTGTCAGAATCGCCTCCATTTTGTTGTCCTGACCTCAATGTGCCATTTGTTCAGTGTCCATATTTCCACTTTCTATATGTTTTCCTGTATATACACCCAAGTCCATCTCTCAGGCTGACCGCTTTGCATTTCTGTCTCTCTGTGATCATTTCATTCATTTACTAACCTTCAGACCCAAAAACCGTAAGTTTGGCGTCAGTAGCTGGAATGGAAGTCAGTAGTTCTCATTAATGATTAAAAATAATAATTAATAAACAGAGTAGATAATTACTTATTTATCTTGAAATCCAGTCATCATTCAGAGCTTCCTGTTGGGTTGTAACAGACAGGAAATTTCTCTGAAGCAGCATTGGACATGGTCGACTGAATGCTAGCACTCCAAATCTACTGATAGAGAATTACAATCATGACTATTATTAATTCATACCCTCTTGAAAAATATAATTAAAATGTTCCCTTACAAGTCCTGCTGAAAGAGTTTGGGCCTTTCTTCAAGCCGTTTCTCCAGACGTGAAACACTTTTTCTTTTCCTAACTTATCGACATCGCCTGACTTGTGTTGGAAATTGAAACAAATTGGTCAAAAACTGCTTTTTTTGCAAACCAGAACCAACAACCGGTCTACATTCACCATAAGCAGTAAATGATACTGTTACATTGATTTTATATTATTTAAACAGCTTTCCCATAATGACTTGATAGATATACCAACCAATGACAATATATAATGCTTCTACATATCCAGCTGTACTGGCAGTATGGCTCCACTGTAAAGTCTGCAACATTCTCCATGAGAAGCAAGAACTTCTTTTCTTGTTCTAAATGCCTTAAAATGAAAATTAACGCATGTTGTTCTCACAAACTTAAATGAAGACAGTTGTTGACAAATAAGGCTTTCTTCTTGTGAGGCTCTGAGAAGTATTGCATGATTGGTCGGATGTTTGAGGTGGGCGTGGTTAACATGAAGCGGACAATTGTCGCTTCCACATTGTTTCTGATGCAGGAAAATTGATTTTTTTTTTTTTAATAAAAACAGCAGATGGAGGTGGTGAGAAGATAAACCCACGGACCCAACTGTGTGTAAAACCCATCCTACTGCAGACAAAGTTTCTCAATAAATATGAAATAACAGAATTCATTACATATAAAAGCAGACCTCCCTGCCTGCAGTGATCCCTCCCAGCTCCAGACGTAGCTTCTCGTGGAGTATGAATGACCAGGAGGAAAAACAAAAATTTCTTGTTCTTGAGTCCTTGAAAGCAATAACAAAGTTCTATGGAGGATGTAACAAACTCAAGTTTCTTACAGGTGGTTTGTCATGCATATTTATTAGCTGAGCCACTGTTCTATGCTTCTTTAGCCTCTGAGATTAACATGTAGAGTATTTATTTTAAAAGGACCGTACTATACATTTAACATTAGACATACACTAAGTATCCAGACGCCCTATAAAACCTGTAAATGGCACCCAGCTTGCTTTGACTGGGTTTGTAAAACCCATCAATTGGAAAAAATAATATATTAGGATGTAAAACAGGCCTGACTTTCAGACCCGCTAAACTGTTTGCTAAAAGAAAACAACACATAGACTGATACACCCAAAAAAAAAAGATCTGTTGCATCTGTCTTTCCTGGAGTGTGGCTTTGTTGAAAAGGTATTTGCATGTTTGTTGATACTTTTATGACTTAACCAAGATTTTTATTTTAGTTTTTCTATTAAATCAATCCAATTCAACTTTATTTGTATAGCGCCACTTCACAACAATGTTGTCACAGAGCACTTTACATACACATTATTATTGATTTGTGTAGCATGTAATAATAATAATAATTAATAATAATAATGCATTTTATTTTTAAAAGCGCCTTTCAAGTCACTCAAGGACACTGTACAATAAAAACAGGCATTACAACAATAAAAAACAATAAAAACAACATAGAACTGTTGTAACAACAACCATAAGGACTGTAGTCGTAACTTTTCAGTTCTTTTCCAACACTCCTTTCGTGAAAGATAGAAAAAAAAAATAGAAGATAAATCTGTCAGATGAAACCAATTATAAAATCAGGACTTGATCAGTGCAGCAGACTGAAATAGCAGGAAAGTGACTACAGTTTGACATGCATCCTGAATCGGCTACTTTTTATTTGAAGATTCAGTCATTTCACTGCCTGATAACAAAATGCCGTAAGATATGAACGCAGAGTGCAGGTGGAAAGCAAACAAATATAAAAGCTGAAAATGGCAGAATCTAAAATGTAACATGATGTCATCCTAAATCTGAATTAAGTCATATTTAGCTGCTTTTGATCTTGCATTAACAACTTTCCATAAGTATTAGCCACACTGCAATTAAAACCAAATAAGCAGCTTAGTGTGGCTTAAAAATTATTAACAGTTTTGAATTTTAAGGATTTTATTTCCATATTTACACATTAACATAGTATATTTTGGGTTTTGCTGTCTGAAATCAAACAGGGAAAGCTGTGCACAAAAATCTCAATGTTACCATCATGTTGTTCACTGCTGTATCTTTCTAATTTGTACAACTTGTTGAGCTTATTTCCACAAAACAAATCCTAAAGCCTAATTTAATGTAAAAGTTTTAGGACAAAAGAAAAGCAGCTATTGCAATACATATGAAAATGTGATACAAGCTAGTTAGCAAGTTTTAGCCATCAGCACTAAAGACTGAGACTCCAGCCGCTTGCTAAGGTGAAACTTTGCCTGAAGTGAGAGGTAAAATGTTAAGGATATTAATCATGCAAATGTCACAGCAAATAACACTCTCCCTTCCCTTGCTCTGCATGGATATATATATAGAAAACCCACAGTAGAAGCCTTGTGACGAACTATTGCAAGCTGCTGTCTAAATAAATCAGTGACACTCACACACTGCTGTTTTATGCTGTTATATGGACCCAAACAGTAGTGGTACAATTAACAAAGGTTGATTATTTCAGTTTTTCCACATACATGAGTTATTTGAGGGGAAAGATAAGTAAACATGTCTCTCATCATTATGTGAAATACTGTGCAAGCTAGCAGCATGAAAGTATCTAAACTAAAAAATTGCTAAATTAATTAAGCATATTACTTTTGCTGTTTTGTGCTCATTTTATTCCCAAAAATTGTTCAAATGTGATCTTAGGCTGTTTTTGTTCGAATGATTAATCAAAGTATAGCTGTATTTACACGAAGATGAAGAGTGAAATACTTTTTTTGGGTTCACGTCGTTCTGCATCCTTATATTTACAAGGTGAATTTGAGGGAAGATCAAGGTCAAAAACATGCCATGTCATGCATTTAAATTCTAAAAATAAAATTAAAAAATGAATTATTTTACTGACACTCCTTAACATGACATTGAGACAGCCCTAAATTTTTCATTGTGTAATCTGTGTCTCCTTTTTCTTTGTTTGTTTTAACTCAACTTTGACATGAAGAGGAAACTTTCCACATCTGGAGGTCTGATTTCCATTCTGCCACAAAAACATTGATTAAAATCAAACTTTATTTATAAAGCCCTTTTCCCACAATAAAATGTTACACAAAGTGCTGTACAATCTATAAAAGCACAATAAGCCTCTAAAGACTTGCAAGCTTTTAATTCGGCCCCTGTGAAGTGTGACCATTGACTGACATGGTCAGTGTCGTGGCTTTAGAGGTTTTTAAACCAGAATTTGAGAAAATCATACATGACAACAAGCATGGCTGTCTCACCTGACGTTGCTGAACTGGCTTGGAAAGTGTAAAGTCTGTCAGCATCATTCTTGATGAGAAACATTTAACAGAGCATTAACAACTACTTGATAATGGCAACTAGCTTTTGCTTTGCTCACAGTAGTAATAAACAATGTGGCGTCACTAAGAATGGTCTGTAAAGTGAAGATAAATATGTTGCTGAACATTGAGCTTGTCCCATTTGTTAGTTTCTTCAACTCTTTTGCAACTTGTCAAATTTAAGAGTAGTTGACTGAAAGTCACAAGGGCGTGCAATAGGATCACAAAGACAACGTTTTTTTTTATCTAAACAAACTGTTTTAACCCTCTGATTCATGAATTATTAAAAGAAAATGCTGCATTTATTCTTATGCAATCATTTTACTTCTACGGACATGTACAAAGAGACTTTTGTGTTTTTAATATTTTTTTTTACTCTTTTCTATTCTACAGGAATGTTTCTGAAATATGTTGTCATATTGATGTAATAGAAATATTATTAGTATTATTATTTTCTTATTCTGTTTATCACTGAGGTGAACTTGGTAATTGTACGTAAACCCTACAGACGTCTATATAGAATTTTTATACGATATTCTTCAGTGAGTGGCCGTGTGTTGGGTCACTCTCCTGATGTCCACTGAAGTGGCAAAATTATAAATATACCATTCTCACTAGTGAATATCCTAGAAAACAGCCTTTAAATGGGGGTCCACCGTAGTAGACATGATGCATCAGTGGGTTTACGTACTTGTGCTGCAGCTTCTGAATCAGAACAAGTTTGCCTTTGTTAAATCAGACACCTGGACTAAAGTAGTAAGCATTAACTGTTTGACACACTGAAGTTGTCTTTGATAATCCTGCTGTGGATCCTTCCTGTTAGTTCTGATATCTGGGCCGTTTGCGGCATCGGACGTTTTCGCCCTCAAGGTTTCATCCCTTTCCCTCTCCTTTCAATCTAGTTCAGTGTATTTGCTCCTCTGCCTGTTTGTTTCTGTCTGTTTGCATTCTGCCTTTCTTACTGTGTGTTTGTTGACCTTTGCTTTCCGTCTGTCTGCTCCTCTGTCTTCCACGTTGTCCTCTCGCCTCTCCTGTCCAATTCCAATTTACTTTCTATATCTGTGCCATCCAATCACACACATTCACACATGCCTCACATACTTCTCTGCTGGGGATGAACTAAAACACAAGTCCCCTGCTATGAGTCAATCAGGTGTGCATGCTTGTCTGTGTGCGCAAGTGTGTGTTTGTCCATATGGGGTTGTGTATCCATCGTTAATTAACCCCCTTCACCCAACTCAACCCTCTCAGGAGTCGCTGTGTGCTGAGCTCGTTCCCTGAGCCCCTGTCTGCTAATCCACAGCTGAGTCTCCTACACACACACCAATACACAATAACACACGATCAAACACACACAGATCACATAGTGGGTAGTTTAAGGTGCAAAAAGATATGTAACTTGTGAAAATCTGTACTTGTGTAAGAACACAAAAGCATATCAGCACTGCAACACCTGTGTAACAGTGATTGTTGTGTGTATCTGCGCACAATATCGCACACTCTGACAGGGAACACATTATACGCACCTGGGAGGATTTCAGACTCATACATTTATGCCACATTGCTACACACTTAATCACATAAAAACAGACACACACCGCAACTATGCAGCCGCGCACACACACAAACACGAACACACACAAGTACACACGCCGAGTCCTGGCCAGGCGCACCTCTCCAGGGCCTGAGTACTAGTTCTCTGGCTGCGACTGTGGCGCGTTCTGCCAGTGGAAAAGGAAAGCGGTGCTGAAACGTGACGTTTTGTAACCTGCTCAAACCAACCACTGTCACAGACAAACTCACCACGGGCTGGGTCTGGATTACAGCGCTCTGCCTCTTTGTGTGGATACCGGACACGGGTGCCATGCTGCCAATGCAAATGCCAACCCAGATGCCAAGTAGACTGTGTGTTTGTCACAGTGTGTTTGTCACAGTGTGTTTGTGTGTGTGTGTGTGTGTGTGTGTGTGTGTGTGTGTATTTTGGGCAGGGGAAGAGTGACGGCTACAGTGCACACACAAGTGACGTGTGTTTGATTGGTGAGCAAACAAGTAAACTGGCATGCGTATATACAGCCGGCTGCAGTGTTAGCACAACTTGGCACACGTATGAACACACACACACACATGGACGTATAGACCAGAAAGAGTAAAACACACACAAACACACACACACACACACACACACACATCTTGTTGTGACTTTATATGCTGGAGCTAATTGTCTCTCTGGTGCATATGTGCTTTCTTCCTCCACTCCCCTGTTTAAATGGAGATACTGTTCAACACTTTGATTGTGTGTGTGTGCGTGTGTAAATACGTGCCTGTGCGAGTGAGAGCATGTATGCAATTTCAATCCGCTCACTTGGACGCCCACAGAAATGCTTGTCCTGAAAGAGTCCTGCTGTTGATGTGATTGTTTTACGGCTGTTTCCATATTTGGGTAGATTCAATATTCTATTCCACTGTCTCGCTCGCCAACAGCACTGACCGCGCTATTTGCCTTTTCCCGTCATTCAGGAATGCCTGGGCCCTTCAAAACCTAAACACAGCTTGTGTTTATACCACCAGCCTCATGAAACACCGGGTCTGTTAATTCACTTGAGAATTATCCTAAAACAAATAACTTTCAATCGTCAAGGTCAGGAGACTATGAAAGCACGTGATCCCTGCGTTACTCGGCCGTCTCCATGGGGACGCTGAACGTTATGAGTTCGGCTGGCAGTGGAGCATTTTATGGAGCACATATTAGGGTTGGACGGTGATCAGGATGTTCGTGAATGTGTGTCCGGCCTGCTAAATCCGATGACTATAACAGAGCCCACGCAGTCAAAGAGGGGCTAAAGGCTGCTCAAAAGTAGATTTTGCTGAGCCGTAGCCCTCTCTATACAGTCGATTTCACTTCATTTTAAATCTGTGCCAGCACAAGTGAAAAGTCATTGTCAAGAGGGAATGAAGGGGTACTTTTTGTGGCCAGTGACAGTTCAGGGAGATGTCCAAAATTGCCTGTTTTTATGAGCTTAGACTGTGGGAAACCTTACCCTTCTGAACCTGCACTGGCCAGATTCAGGTGGCCAGAACATAACTGCGAGGATCTCAATGCAGACTTATAAAATACAGCATGCAGAGCTTTAAAATCACAATTAAATGAAATAGCTCTCGGATAAGCACGCAAGCTTTTCACCGCAACAATTCCTCAACTGTCATTTTCCTTTTGAAAGGCTCCTTCCCCATAAATACTTTGATTTCTCTCCGCTAACAACCAGGACACAGGATAAAGTGTATTAGGAAGCACTTAGCCACTTTGCTCTAATAGGTGAGCTGCTCGAGCGCTGGTCTTTAACATGGTTACTACAGAATATCGAACAGCGCGTTGCAGAGCAGAACAGCTTTTACACACGCAGTTGTACTGAAACTGTGCTGCAGCTGCACCTGAAGAGGATATTTTTCTCCGATTCGGTGGTGGTGTTTACAGCTACAACAAATACCATGACGGAAGCTGGTTTTGCTTTTCTACTTAATCTATGTATTTGGTTGAAACGACCCCCTTGATCCACCTATGGAAGTGGCGTCGGCCCTAAAGCGTGACCCCGTCATTACATGTGAGTGTGTGGCCATGACTCTGACATGTGGGTTAACATAATAACTGCTATGATAATGAAGCCGCAATTTCCCCCAGACCCCATGCTGCTCTCAGGTAATTGGTGTGTTTACAGACAGAAATATGATGGTGTGTGTGTGTGTGTAGCGGGGTCTGTGGCTGTATCTGTTTAGACTGTGCGTGTGTGTATGTATATATGTGTGTGTGTGTGTGTGTGTGTGGACAGGTGGGCGGCTGTGTTTGGACAGTTGACAGCTGAGCGTGACAGACGACGTCTCTATCCTGCTATTATAAAAAGATGAGAGTGAGGGATGAATTTGTTTGTCCATGTTATTTGACTGTAGTTGGGAGGGTGGTTTTCAACCCTTACACACACACACACACACACACACTTTTCCAGATACCCTGTTTTTTCTGATGCTTGTGCACGTGCTGGCATACACGAACACATTTTGGCAGAAGCAGGAGACACAAGCTGACAACAGTGACAGGTGATGTCTTTATCCAGTTGTTTCAGAAGACTGTGCACTCTTGATGTGGATGTGTGTGATTCGGAGTGAATATGTGTAAGTTTCAGGGTCATATCTGCCCCCAGGCATTTTGGACTTGATTCTACTAGGGCGGGATAAAAGGGAGCGGTTGTTGCAATTCACACTCGAGGAATGTCTGCACTCCTGCTCCTCTTCTGGGAATTTCCTCTTCTCTCATCCCCCCCTTTTTTTTTTTTTTTTTTTTTTTACTTCCTCTCCTTGGCTCTCACTCATTTCTTTATCCCCGGGGTGACAGGTAGGAGGGAATGCCAGATGCACACCTGGTTTATTTTATTCATATTTTGTGAAGACGAGGGGGGGGGGGGGGGGGGGGCAGACAGAGAAATGGACAACGGAGAGAGTGAGACAATCCTTGAGGTAGTCCTTTGCATGTTTGGTTTATTCATTCGGGTTCATTGTCCTTGTTGGTTACTTGCTTATGTGTCCGCTATCTTCCATGCATATCCAATATATGCATAATATGCCATTTGGTGGGACTCTTTCATTGCAATTGAACGAATGGACACACTTTCCCAATAACTTGAGAGTAAAGGCCTTTACACACCAGGACCGATGCAAATAAATGACACAAAATTGCAAAGTATTCAGAAATGAATGGTCAATGTTTCTGTCTATGCACACCAAAAGTGATCAGTGTTGCCAGATGAGACTGACAGTTTCCAGCCCAATCATGGCTTAAAATCTGCCCAATCCAGTAAAAATCACCCCAAACCACGAAGTTGCCAGACACCCGTGTAAAACCGTAAAATATTTACACAGACAATAGAAAACACTCATAAGTATCCAGAACTTCCCATCTGCATCAAATGACTGCAGATAAATAGTTGACATATATTTTATCGCAAATTGCAACCAACAAAGAGCACAGTAAATCAACCAAATAGGCTGCATACGTTGCGAAACACGTCATTGCTATGATTAATATGTCGCTAGGGATGCTGGCAGCTCTTTCCACACAGTGCTGAAAACGTTAGGTTACTATGGTAACCCCGGTTCTCTGAAAACTGAGTGAGGTATCTCACTATTGGAAGCGCCCTCTGGCGAGACCAATCGCGGAAGCTCTATTACCAAGTCTGTCCAAGTCAGACCAATCACGTACCTGGCATGGGGGCAACCCCACCCCCTTTAAGTGCCTGCAGACCCGTGCCTGACATTCTAAAGCATATTTCTTCCACGTGCCTTAAGTGATCTTCACAAGGAAGAAAGCGAGAATCAGTATGTTGTGATGTTTTCACATTACTAAAAGAAAACAAAGAACAATACTAAAAACCCGCCATATGTGGGCAAAAGCAGCCCAAATGTCATACACCCACCCAACGCATTTTCCCCCCGTCTGGTGTAGCCAAAAGTAGCCTAAATGGGCGGAAAACCGCTCAATCTGGCAACACTGAAAGTGATGTGAAATTATGAATGAATTCTCAAAATTCTAAAACGAAATCCACAAGGTGGATTTTCACATCAAGCCACGACAAGTGTGCTGATGTAGCAAAAGAAAAGACAAAAAGAGGCGCTGGGTTCATCCTGTTCTAGGAAAAAGAGGAGAATTTGGGGAGTTTCATTGTTTAATCCAGGATCTGAAGCTGGACCACGACCGCTTTAGGACAGACTGTAGGATGTCCATGGGACAGTTTGAGGATCTGTTTAGCAGCTAGCTGCTTGCTATCAGAAGAAAGAAGAAATAATAAGACACTCGTCCTTGGTGATACATAAATAGCATGAATGTGGCAACTGCGCGATCTATCAGTCAACACACCTTCTCTGATTGGTTGATTATATATCTATCTAATGTGAATATTAAGAAAAATAGTTTGAAAAATAAAACTTGCAAAGATGCTGGACAGAATTACATCACTGATGTGAATGTTTACATTGATTACATAAAAGATATTGTGTAAATTATTCAGAAAAAACATTCGGAATAGGTATCAAAAGGTCTTAAGCTCTAAAGACACACAAACCATTTGATGGGAAGTCAGATAACTGACTTGTTGGACATGTGGGAGTATGCATTGTTTATTCAAGAGAAGCATGGAAACCATTTAAACCATTACCAGTAATGACAAGCTGCTTTCAGTTGTAAAAGTCTTTATCATGCCATGCAACCTTTAAGAGCACATAACAAGGTAAATCATTCATGGAAAGCATTTGATGAGGTGTGGATAGATCATAACAAAACTATTGTTTAGTTATTATCTGATCTCATCTCTCCCAAAGTGTGTACTTAAGTCTGTAGAGAAAGACACTTGACAAAAGAGGGGAAAAATATCATTTTCAGAAAGAGGAAAAGAAAATCCTCCTTTGGGAAAATTGCAGTCAGCACAGTTTTATGTTAAAGTGTAGGTGGGGTGATAAAATGTTAATGGGATTAGAAGACATACCACACATTTTAAATTATATGGTTTAGAAATGAAGTCTGTGACTAACTGCAGGTTAATCTGACGTTCACTGCCATGTGATGTTGTAGCTGATGCACTGTATGTGTCAGGGAAAGCTCAGCTCCTGTCCCTTTCTATTATAAATTCAGGAAATATAGCAACACTGTAAAGAAATTGTTCCTAAAACGAGAGATGTAGAACGTTGCCAGTCTTTCCTGTAGCAGAGACTACAATACACAGCAGTTTGTTAGACTGTGCATCATGAAATACATCAAATATACAACTTTATATGAGCTATCTGATAAGCATCCAGACTAGTCGGGTATGTTTAAATCTTGTGATTTTCTATTTTTTTTTTTTTTTTTTTTGTTGTTTTGTTACTGTTTGAAATTGTCTAACATTATTTAATAAGAAGAATAGCAAATGGCTCACTGGGGTTGCTCACTATTTGTTGTCCAAATATCTGTTTTAACAAGAGTCAGAATCAAAGAACAGCTGCCAACTTGTACACATGAGCTGGTGGATGATGTGCATATAAATGTCATTATAGAAATTCTTCAACAATCATTGATAATAAATATACAAAGCTCCAAAGATCTTTAGTGTCCTTTTGCTAAAGCAGGGGGGGAAAAGTCTGCAGAATTTTTTTATTATGATTTATTTTGTTTTATTTATTTATTTATTTATTTATTTTTACAAATTCTTTTCAGACAATTCTTGCAGGTTTTTAGCTCATGAATGCACAATATAAAAGTTTTGATAAAGTAATTTCCTTGTTACAGAAGTCTTCTAGAAGTCAGTACACTTCCAGATGCAGTCTTCCCAAAGCTTGGACATTAGTGTTACCAAGCAACGCACAAAACTATATAACCTTACTATATCACATTGCATTATTAAGAAAACTAAATGTGTTTAAAATGACCTGAATATAAGTTCAACTTACAATGTTTCTGAGTGCTCTGATATTTGAAGAAAGTTGGAACTGTAAATAAACTGCATTGTACAAAATAGATATTGAACCAGATTTTGACCTTATGAACAACTATTAAATCATGGACAGATCTAATCATGAAGGTTTCTGCCCCACAAAGCCCAGATGTATTATCATGGAATCAGCCTGAGGTCACAGTACAACATGAGCCAGCCAGTCAGCACTCAGCTGCTTCTGTTTTAAGATAAACAGTTGTCACGCCTTTTTCTTTTCTTTTTTTTTTTTTTTTTACTTAAAAGCACGTCAGTGCGTTTACGTATGTAGAAAAGATTGATATGGCACACTGAAGTTCAAAGTGAGCAGCAGAATGGAGAAGAGAGTGGATTTAAGTGGCTTTGAACATAGTGTGGTTGTTTATGCCAGACAGGTTGGTCTGATGTTTTCAGAAAACTGCTTATCTACTGGGATTTTCACCCACAGCCAGCTGTAGGGTTTACAGAGACTGGTGTGCAAAGGAGAAAATATCTGTTAAGTGGACATTATCTGGATGAAAATGCATAGTTGATGGTGAGGGTCAGAGGAGAACAGCAACTCATCTTATTTCAGCCAGAGGCAGCCCTTACCAACAGGCATACCATGCAAACCCTAAGGAAACTGAGCCAGAAGGGGACCCTCCGAGGACCGAGTAGCTGTGAATCACTGCAGAGCATTGACGACGTGGAGAATTGATGGTTGGTTGACTGGAACAGAAACCTTTACATATGCCCTACCAGCGCTTCATGGTCTTGCTATCAGTGGCAGTGCATCTTATGTAAACAAACAAGTGAGAGTAGAATTAGTGACAAAGAAGGATTGAAAAGGAAAAAAAAAACAGAGAAGACAAAACAATCTTTAAAAGAGTGGTATATTAGTGCTAATAACACAGAAGTTAATTTAGTTCAGAGCATCTTTGCACTGCTCCTGCTGTGTCATGAGGCTGAAAATGAAAATGGTTACTTGGTGAATACTCTTTCTTTAGTTATTAAATTTAACCCGTATAAGGTTAAGCTAAGCTATCAAGGTAAGAATGTTAAATTATAGAATTTAGAGGCAAGAAATCTGGATAATGCACTACTAGGGATCATGAATGCAATTAGAGATTGTATTTTATTTTCCATAAATGTCCATAGGCTTTATGTGTTTATTTATTTATGTGCTCTATTAGCTGCTAAATGTAATCCTTAAGAGTCATATTTGTATTAATACAATGGTAAATCAGTGCTACTATTTAATTGAATTATAATAGTAAATAAATAAGTTGAACTTAGTAGATGAACTCTGAAAGTTATGACAAAGAATGTCCTAAAGTTGGATTTCAGGATTATGGCACTGTATGAATGAAGGCCTTTGTATACATTATTATTAACATGTTATTATCACTGATATATATTTACAATATAATAAGAGACAGGTGATGAACGCTGGTTGTGGGGGGGTGGGGGTGAAAGTTGTCTGTGACTCCAAGAGACCCTTAACCCTTTATGGGGCAAGTGACTATCTTTGATCACTTCATTTTCTGTCATATTCAACATGAAACTAATTTTTTGTTGTTGTTAATATAACAACAGAATGGAGGTTTTGATGCATACCAGAAGGACAATTTTAGGTTAACATTTCTCATTTCAAGGGATTTCATTGAGTGCCCTGTAAAGGGTTAAAAGAAGCTATAATGTCCTGTAAAAGGAGCAAATATAAAATGAATAGTAAAGGCACCAGAACAAACTCCTGTGGAATGCCACAATCAAGAGATGAAGGAGACGACTTGAACTTTGGAGCAGCCACAGAGAATAATCTACCAGAGAGGTAAGAATTGAACCATAGGTGCAGATCCTGATACCCCAACCTAGTGTTTCAGCCTGTCAAGCAGAACCTGATGATCTATTGTCAAAAGCTGAGATCAGGTCCAGCAACAATAACACAGAGCAATGACCTGTATCGCTCTGCATCAGGATGTCATTGAAAACTCTGAGCAGGGCTGTTTGATGGCGTGGGCCCTGTGAAAACCAGACCGAAAACAATCCAGGATGTTGTGTGTGTTTTCTAAAACAGCTGTGAGCTGCTTAGCAACTTTTTTTTTCTCACTCTTAAAATAAAGGGCAGATTGGAGATAGGTCTATAGCTGCTAAAAACAGAGAGATCAAGCTGAGGTTCTTTTCAGAGTGGATGTATGACAGCACTCTTAAAATAGTCAGGGACCTTGCCAAGGAGAAGAGAAGAATTAATGATTGTGGGCACACACGGGGTAATAGCCTGGAAGACATTTTTAAACCTGCCTCTGACTACAACAAAGTAAAGCAGAATATCCCTTCAAAATGCAGCTTCGCAATGAGCGTTGAAACAGATGGGCAAAAGCAGCAGAATACCTCACCAGGTGGCACCCCGTCAGCCAAGAACACAAAACTGAGGCTACAGTTTGCACAGACTCGCTCATCAAGACTGGATGAAAACAGATTTGGAAAACGGCTTCCTGGTCTAATGGGTCTCTATTTAGCTGCAACATACAGATGGTCGGGTCAGAAATTGGTGAAAACGACATGAACGCATGGATCCAGCCTACCTTGTATCTACAGTGAAGCCACTGGTGGTGTAATTGTGTGTTCGGTCATTTCTTAGCTTACTTTAAACCCCTTTGTACAAACTGACCACTGTATAGATGCTACAGCTTACCTGAGTATTTTTACTGACCATGTCAATCTCTTTAAAACCTTAATGTTCCCAACTTCTGATAGCTACTTTCAGCAGGATAATCCCCCATGTCACAAAGTTCATATCACCTCAAACTCATTTCTTAAACATGCTAGTGGGTTTACTGCAATCCAATGACCTACATAGCCACCGGTAGAACACCTATGAGATGGGCAACTTAGTGATGTTATCATGTAAATAAGGACTAAAATCTCTCAGGAACACCTTGTTGAATCTGTGCCCTAAAGAATTAAGGCAGTTTTGAAGACAAAATGAGGTCTGATCTAGTGCCTGCAAGGTTTACCTCAGTGATCCTCAATCCTGGTCCTTGAGGGCCAGTGTCCTGCAGGCTTTCAGAATATGTCCCAGCTGCAACACACCTGATTCTAATCTATGTGTATTTACCTGACTTGTGCAGAGCTTGTCTGAGTCAGTCAGGTGTGTTGCAGCAGAGGCACTTGGAAAACCAACAGGACACTGACCCTCAAGAACTGATTGAGGATCCCTGGTGTACCAAATGAAGTAGCCGGTGAGTATAGATCTAGTTTATCTATGAAAACAAAAGCTGTTCGAAGCATACTGTATGAAACCACCATAATAGCTAAAACCTGTGGATATGTTTTTGTTGTTGTTCAAAGCATCCAAAACTGTCCATGAAGTCCTTTTACCAAACTGTCGTTCATGTGCCCCCCCCCCTTACCAATTGACTTTTGTACAAGACTTGTGTGTTTAATGGGCTCATTTCTGCCGTTCAATACTTCAGTTTGATCCAGCATTAGCCCTATATTAGAATGTATTAATCATTCATTCCAACTTCAAACTATTTCTCACATCAGTCTCCTGCTTCTCTGCCTCTACCTTCTATTGACAGCTAACCAGTCTTTGTTCAATGCAAAGCTGAATTTTAAACAAGCAGGGAAAACGCTTGTTACTCCTACCCAGACTAAATTACAGTTCTAGGCAGCAATCAATATAGCTTGCCTCATTGTAATGGCTTGTAGAGCATTTTAGCTAACACCTAACATAGTCAATACCAGTCAGCATTACACGTATTGGTACACAGAAGGACGATGCAAAAACCGTAGAAAGCTCTGTAACCTGTTATCAGATCTATAAGTCCATGAAGACATAAGCACAGCACAAACATGCCACTTAGTTCCAATGACCTGGAAGCTGAAAAATGACCCAATTAACATTTTCCACGCTAAAGTTCACTCTGCAATGCATCAAATCTTCACTGAAACAAAGCAACACGCACCAGAGGACGTTTAAGCCATAACTGTATACAGAGGGAGCTTCTGTATTCCAGATTTGTCTTGACAGATTTTTTTTTTTTTTTACTCCATTGCATGCTTGCATATAATGAATTTAATATGCCACGATCATAAGAGAGAATACAGCCAGAGCAGATCATTTATTTGTGACTTTTGCTGTAAATGTGTTCTTTCAGTTGCATCTCTACAGAAAAACAGCTTAGATCTGAAAAGCGGCAAAGTCTACAATATTATACATTTCCACTAATGTGTATAGAGAATGTATTTGTAGCAGAGCACTTTGCTTTTATGCACGTCTGGCTGCATTGATGTGAAGTGACAGTCGGGTCCCTGTGTTTTCTTTGTGCCGATAAGTGGCCAGGCCTCGGGCACTTGTATTTTAATTAGCATCAGATTGTATGAACTGGAAATGCACGGAATGATGGTGTAAGATCTGTCCTTTTTGCTCGGTGCCTCATGAAAAGGATTTGGTAGAGATGGTGAAATGGCAAGGACAGATCAGAGAGAGGGAGCTTTGGATGGGAGAAAACAACATGGAATGGCAATAGCTGCTGGGTTCATGACCAGAGCACGAGTGTGCGTGTTTAGGAAGAGAGAAACGGAGAGAGTTGAGTGGGGAAAAAATGCAACCTGACAAACACAAGTATTGATTTAAATCCCTTTTTTTTTTTTTGTCTTTTCACTTTTCCCTAACCCTCTTTTGCCCTTACCAACCGCTCAACTTTATTTTCTCTGCGTTTTTTTTTTTTTTTTTTCATTCCGGAGGATTGGTGAAGGACTTTATTTTCTATCCATCTCAAAGTGCAGTAGGAATAGATGGAGAACAGGATGGAGGAGTGGAAATAAGGAGAAGCCGTAAAGAGTGAGGCAAAAATGCATTGGCAAATAAAAGTGGAAGTGGAAAGACGGCGAGAGGGAGAGACAGAGGAAGGAAAGATGGGGCCGGTAGTTGTTGAAATGAATTCACACGGTGCAGCTGAAATGAAAGGAGTTGGTTAAAATAGACTGTGGAGAAAAAAAAGAAAGGAAGGAAGGGAAAATGAGGGGAGTATATGAGAGACAGAGAGAGGGAAGGAATGGGGGGGGGGGGGGGGGGGGGGGGCGGCGAATGAGTCCAGGTGTAAAGCAGGAAGAGAAGTGGACAGGCAGAGTCGAGGAGCAAAGGATGCTGGGAGAGGTAAAGTGGTGTAAATGGGGTTTCTGGTCTTGCCTCCCTTCAACCTCTCCTCCGCCTGCTTCCCCCCTTTCAGCACCCCCTTGTTATCTCTATTAGCACCTGCTGGGCTAACGAGAACCCCGCTCCCCGTTGCCAAGGCAACCCCTCACCAACCTTCGCTCTTTCTTTCTTCCCTTCTCTTGCCACCCCCCCACCACCACCCCCACCACCACCCCCACACACACACACACACACACACACACACACCTCTAACTCGAGCAACCACTAACTACCTTCAATCTCAACCCCTCTCTCCTCCCCTCCTCCACTTCTTCTCCAGGTAATGAAAGGAAGATATGAAGCAGAGGGTGTATGGAAGGAGGGGGGGGGGGGGGGGGGGGTTGCTGAAAAGGAAAGAGAAGATTTGAAGTGAACATGTATTATGCCCTGTTTCCATTCGCTCTGCCATATTATCTGCTGCTGTATCCTATTCACTATTCAATGCATTCAGATGGCGCACTTCTTGATGTAATGGCCTGATGTGGAGTGGGCAGCGCAACTCGGTTTCACTGAAGGAAACTCATGAGTGATCCCTGCAAACACAGAGCCAAAGCACTGCATGTCGCCTTCACAATCTAGCAGAACCTACACTACGCAACATTTTGGTCAGGTATCACTGTAGTAGACACAGTACTTCACAGTACTGCAGTTCATTTGTCAACACTTTGGTTGAATAAAATGATTTGAAAAAAAAAAAACTACAAAGTCTTTGCAGGATGGAAATTGCAACAAACATATCAGCACTGTAGCTTTTAAAGTAAAAACCTATAATTATAAAGTTTTGGCATAAGGAGTGTGTTGGTAAACAAACATGTTTTACTTAAAACTAAAGGAGTTTAATGTAGCTTGTAGCTCTAAAAGTATATAATTGTCTAATTGTTAAAGTAGAACAGAAACTGGGTTTTATCAGAAACATTTATTTCACAAAAAATCATCTCTCTTGTCATTATCGTCAGCAGTATAGTGCAGCTTCCTTTGGTTGTCCATCATAGATGGAAAGATGCGCTGCTGGCCGGAGGACTGTGTGCACAAAGAAGTGTTTTATCAGCTCCAACCACCTGAAATCTTGCCATGTTTCTTTGAAGTTTCAGGTTGTCTTTTATTTTTCTTTTTGTCTGACGTTTCAGTCCTCTGAGTTTCACTGGGGAGTTTTTGTTGTAGTTTTGTCAGCCTCTGCTGCCTGAAGTCTGGATTTTGTCTCTTAAGCTGAAGCACGCATGAACGACTGTTTGAATGTGTTATAAATCATTTCTGCAGAACACTACTACCTGTCGTGGATATGAAACCCGGCGTGGCCGAGAGAGAAAGTTGGAAATAAAAACCGAGCAGTCAGTGATATTCAGCACTGTAACCCCAACTCCCAAAGTTCAAACCTATTTGTAGGGGTAGAAACTTACCTTATTCCTTCAAATGTGGGAGCTATATTCATTACAGTTTGGCTCTCCCATTCCTTGCTGCATACCTTCATTTATGTTTAAGTCAAACAACAATTTGACTCCTCCATAACAAGAGACTTTATCTCAAAGATTAAAGTACTATTTTCTTCTTAAATTATTTTCAGTCAGGAGAAAATATTTCATAGGTTGGTTTTTTTTTTTAAATAAAAACATGTAGCAACTCTAAATTCATTGTAAGTAGTCAGCGGTGTTACAAATGACTATTTTTGTCATCTGACCAATGAAACAATCCTTCACATTTGTCAAACAGCAGGACAATACATCCATCTAATATTGAACTGTCTTTGATAATAAGGCTGATTGTCTTCTAATAACTTGATAAAGCTATTTAGCAAATATCATCTTTCTAAGGGGTCCAAACAATGGAGTCAAAGTTGATTCTTTAAGTAAAAAGGACATCTACAAACAGAATATTATGAGGCACGTTATTGATTGAGCGCAATGCTTTTGCATTATCTGCATGGAGTGATCCTCAAACAGTTGTATGAATGGAAAATAGGTGATCCAACAAACACTCCTGTGATGTTTGTTCCTCAAAAAAAATATTTATATTTGCCAGAACAGCATTGCACATTTGAGTTTGGTTCATAAGATAACAATGTGTGGTTAGTCTGCTGATGATGTTTGATGTTTTCTGTAGATCAATATTTACCGGTACCTTTAGGGTTGGAGCTACGCTACTTTCATCCACTCATTTTTTATTTTATGCTATGCTCCGCTTTTAACTTAGAGATGTGAGTATTTTACAAATACTTTTTTTTTTCTCAACACACAATGTCTTAAAAATACATAATTCAGAACAGAGCTCAAATAAATATTATTTTATTCAATTCGTTTTGATAGCATAAAATATGATATGATTACAGGAGAGTATGTCTTTTGTACTGATTCTGTTTATGGCCTTCAAACGCTGTAAAATTAGTAGACTTCTTCAAATGCAGGCCAGAGGGAGGCCGTGCTGTTCATGTTCATAAAAGATCATTTTCATTTCTTGTTTTTTCCACCCTCCATTCATTCTCCTACGTTCTCTCAGATCATTCAATACTCCGTCTGCTTCTTGGAGTGCCTCAGCAATGCAGCCGTGCTCATTAATACTTGAATGGACTCAAACTGTCGTGGGCAGCCTGATCTCACAGAAATATGTCAAATTGCCACAAGGTCTCAACTCTTATTTACGTGTTTGTGGCACGTAATTGGTCAAAATGTAAAATCAGACTGCAGAAATACATTTAAAGTAGTTAGAAGTACAAACAAGAACACATACACAAGGGGAAAATCTCCTTGTGTACTGTCAAGTTGAAAATATTCTCCACAGAAATAGTAATATACTCAATAACAGGCAGACACTGGCATCCACAGGTACACATACACACCACCATCCACACACATAGGGGGAAGTGGTTGTGAATTCACAGTGTGTCCAGTAAGTGCTGATAATGAAGCTGTCTGTGGTGATCAATAGAGATCAGCTCTCGTCACTTCTCGCTACTTCGACCCCTCACTACTTCCCTCACCAGTCTTATCTCAGTCCTGCCTCTCCATTCTCCTCTGCTCTTTCTGGCTTCTCTACTGATTTGTGGATGCTCTATCATCGCTCACTCTCCTTCTCCAATCTCCACCAACAGCATCAGCCTAGAAATTTATGGTTCTGCACGACTTGTACGGAAAGTTCCTGTCAGCAGGGTATTGCTTTTTGAGCTGCCCACACAAACCTGAAAATAACTCATAATTCATAAAGAGTTTACTTAATTCTTTTAACATCAATTTTGGGAGGAATAGCGTTTTCAGTTTGTACTGAACATGCAAACATCTCATTCTTCTATAAGCAATATCTTAGAAACACGTAGTGGTCATGAGAAAAACAAAGTACGGCTTCTTTTATTTCCAAGGTTTTACAGGTTAAAACAAAAAAAGCAACAAGCCTTAAAATTTAATCGAATCCAACCATGGTTTAGAGAACATATACAAAAAAAGACATCTAGAAAAGTGCGAGTCAGATCATACAAATGCTTATTCTATTGCATGAAGTACAGGCCTATTTCAGTACAAAACAAGCCCAAACCATCAGACCTCTACCAACGTGCTTGATTGTTAAATGAGGTCTTTGTGTGGATACACAATGTTTAGTTTTTGTGTTTTGTAGTATTACTATAAACCAAACATATACGTACATCATAGCCAAGCATCTCCATTTAGGTCCCATCCGTTCAAAGAACATTGTGCAGAAGTGGTTTGTTCATATGCAACCATCACTGAAGTTCTGATGCTATTTTTCCAAGCTTGTTCAGTTTTTATCTTATTCCATCCATCCATTCTCCGGCAAGAAAGCCCCACAGCATCCAGAGCCTTCACAAACTCCAGGCAGATCTCATCCACCCCCAGAGACTTGCCACCAAGGAGAGTCAACCCCTGAGTCCCCCAGCTCTGCTTCCTCATCGGAAGTAGTGTTGGAAGGATTTAGAAGGTCTTTAAAGTATTCCCTCCACCAACCACCCGAGTGTCCAAAGCATGTGGCCGCAGCTCCGACGAAATGATTACAAAGTCTATCATCGAGCTGTGGCCCAGAGAGTCCTGATGCCAGGTGTACATATGAACCCTCTCATGCTTGAACATTGTGTTCGTTATGGACAATCCATGACGAGTACAGAAGTCCAACAACAAAACACCATTTAGGTTCAGAGGTGCCTCCCAATAACTCCCCTCCAGGTCTCACTGTCATTGCCCACATTGAAGTCTCCCAGAGGGAGCACCCTACAACACTCCCTCCAAGGACTCCAGAAATGGTGAGTACTCTTAACTTCTGTTCGGCACACAGGCACAGACTACAGTCAGGACACATCCCCCTCCCAAAGGCAGAGGGAAGCTACCATCTCATCCACTGGGGTAAACCCCAACGTACAGGCACCAAGCTGGGGACCAATGACTATGCCCACATCCGCACGGTGCCTCTCACCATGAGCAACTCCAAGCAAAGTGGTTCCAGAGCCCAAGCCAGGCGTCGAGGTGAGTCCGACAATATCAAGCCAGAACTCTTCAACCTCGCGCACAAGCTCAGGCTCCTTTCCCCCCAGAAAGATGGTATTCCATGTCTCTAGAGCCAGTTTCTGCAGCCAAGGATCAGACCGCTAGGGTCCCTGCCTCTTGCCACCATCCAGCTCACATTGCACCGGACCCCCTCTGCTCCTCCCGCAGATGGTGAGCCCATGGGAGGTGGGGCCCATGTAACCCTTTCAGGCCAACTCGGCATGGCCATCAGACGCTCGCTTGTGCCTCACCTCCAGAGAGGGGACCCCGGTGACCCAAGTCTGGGCAATGGAACACTTCTGCCACAATGGTTGTCATCATCATGTGGGTTGCTTTCTAATTCCATTGTCAGAAATGTTAACATTTAACTTGGTAAGCTATGAGGTCTGAGATGCTGTTCTTGGATTTTCTGCAGTTTACGTATCTAAGCATTGCATGTTCTGATCTTGGGTCAAACTTGAATCCATTCTGAAGAAGACTGCCGACTGTCTTGGATGTTCTTTCTTCCTGTCGAATGATGCCCCCATGTCTGATGTCTTTCCTCCTTGGCATTGCGTTAACACCCAAATTTTCCAGTAAATTGACTCAACTTTGGCTATTGTAGAGGTTCTAACATGCTAAAACACAATCAAGTGAGTAAATTTAGCAGTGCCTTGCAGATACTTTTCTTAGATCCCAAAGATGCAATTAAGGTTTAATCAGATTTAACACACTTTTGAATTATGACTTAGATAAGGACGCTGTATAAGTGCACCGTTCATCTGAGGTTTACTTAAAGCAAAGACTGAACATGGGTCATTTATTTATTTTCCGTCACATTACACTTTAGCAGTCGAAAAACTTGTACTTTCTTTTTAGCAGAACTTTATATTTAGATACAGAGAGATAATCTCAAGATCAAGTTTGTTTTTGTTTGTTCTGTTGCACAGATATTGCACCAAACCACAACTCCATTAACAAGGTACTTTCTAAACCACACACCAGCTGATTAGTAACCATTGCTGTTTTAAAACCATTGCAGAGTATGACATTAATAGTGCTGTTGCGTTTATGAGCGTGACCAGAAAATCCTAAACAAACCTGATTAAAATCAATATCATCAGTACCCAGAAAGACCATTCTGCACTGGGCTCTCATGTCAAGCAGCTGCACTCTTACGTCTATTTCCTTAATCTTTCTTCCTCTCTCCTCCTCTTCATGCCGTCTGCACCAACGCTCTCGGCACTCAGAAAAGATCTTGGTTGATTGCTGTGGTTGATGGCTTCGAAAAAAGAAGGAAAGAAGTGAAATGGAGAGGGATGATCGGTTGCAGCAGAGAAATGACCTGCTGTTGTTTACCCTCTTGTGCAAATTCAGGATTTAGGGTTTTCAGACACCACTGCAGCTGCAAAATGACACAAAAAATGGATGCTAGAGGAGAGAGAAAAAAAAGTGGAGTCCAAAGAATTGGCCGAAATGAACTAACATGAAACTGAAAGTGATGAAATATTTTATAATAGCAGACTGCATTTGTTGGTGATGGTATGACAGGCTGGATGTGCGACTGTTGATGTGTTTCCATCTGTAGTATTTTCTGCTGTAGTCTGGCATTTTTGTTGTTTTTGCTGCAGTGTAAATGGATGTTATTGGGGATGTTTTGGAAAAACGTAAGTAGAGATTCTTGTTGTAAATGGATTGGTTCTTCCTCGCCGATTCTTACCCGTCGCTCTTGCACTGAGTAGCTGGCAGCCTTTGGTTTTATCTAAATGTCTTGGTTGTTTGTATGTGTTGTTTTTGTTGGAGCAACTATTGCCAAAGTGGTGACTGCTGTTGCTACTGTGGCTCTACTATTTTTCATCCATGTTGATCCAGACAGCTGGCGGCTCCCTCTGTACTTCTGTGTTAACAGATAGGGCCTGAGATGGATGCCCACTGGTCTTTTGTTGAGAAGGGAAAAAAAGGCGACCCACACTAATACCTCCCCTCCCTCTGAGGTTTTCTGTTGCTCCCTTATTGTTTTTTTACCGTCTCCCTCTGTCCTTTCAGTCTTTCGGCTGCTGTGATTTGTGGTGGCAGACGGTGATAGGGGAGGAGGTAACTCCAAGGTAGACTTCTATTAAAGGAGAGAAAGAAAAAGAAGGAATGGAAAGAGATGCAGGGAGGGACACAGGGCACATCGCTTGGTAAATAAAGGGATGTGAGTTGGAGAGCGGCAGTTTGTCAGACCAGACACTGTGCCAGCATGTGTGTGCATCTGTGTGTGTGTGTGTGTGTGTGTGTGTGTGTGTGTGTGTGTGTGTGTATATGCCTGCGTTTGTGTATCTGTGCACAAACATGTGCTAAGTCAGTAAATCTGCAGTACATTTGAATGTTGTGGGTGTGTGTGCACACGTGTGTGACACATAACACACAGGCTTTGCTATGAATCCTCTCACAGATGGACTGCTGCAAACACACAACCGATCTCATTCATATTAATGAACCAAATCTATACAATGAAAATTTAATGCCAACTATTTGTGACACGATGCCCAGTGTATATCAAAGTACACAATTAGTGGAGGAATTGGTTTGGAGGAGTGTGTAAGGTAGACACAGATGTGTGACGAATTAAAGGCAAATCCATCATGAAGTGTCTTCGCGGGATGCCGGTTCACAAGCAGCCTTGCCAACAGTTTCAGTTTCATATATTGTCTGTGAGGCCTCTCTGGGGACAAGAAGACCTTTCTTCCACTATATTGTGCACATTTTGCCTTTACACTCATGGCGACAGACAGTACTGCTATATTGCCTGCACATTTTAAGTAGTTGGATATGCTGTGAATGTATAACCTATAGATTGACTATTTCTATGGTTCGGCTAATGTAATATAGGCCTAAGTAAAATGTTATTTTCTGTCATTAAAAAATCGTTGTTGTTTTTATTCCATTTCATATAACAATTTTATATTTGCAATGAATTTGATCAACTTGTGTAATAAAATGTACTATTGATTAAATAATTCAACTTTGCTGCTTATAAGCCAGACGTATTGCTAAAATATTGCCAATGTGGTGATTCAGGAGCGATAAAACTTGATTTTGTGGTTACATTTTGCCTGAAGTATTCCTGGCCTGCTTGAAAATATGCTAATGTTTTGTTGAATATTATTTTCAAACACAGGAATGGGAAACAAATGGGCTGACAGTGCATCTTGGGATATGTCCTGGAAAAAGTCTTAATCTAAGAATTCTGGATGTTGCTTCTGTTCTGCCTGGTCTTTGAAGCACTTGAACCGATTGCGTGCCAAAGGTTCAAGTGCCAACCACCAAGTGTCTGTGCATGACCACACTAGCATCAGAAGGAACTATGAATTCAGTTTACGATGGAAAAATCTAGAAAATATAGTCTGACATGTTGACAGTTAGATCCAAGCTTAGATGACGAAACTCCCAAAATGCCACCACCACCAAAAGGCATCTTCTGTAAAGTCCTAAACGTGTCTTTGGTTCTGAAAGTTTGAATTTAGTGAAGCATGTTTTGAGTGAGTTTGAGAATATATACATGTTTTGAGTGTTCATTTATCCTCATTTGTTTTTTCGTTTTTTTATTTGCAGTTGAATTGCCCTCAAAGAATTTTTTTTTTTTAAACTGCGAAAACAAAACCTTTCCATTTACAAATGTTTTGATTTTACAAGCTGTAATCATAATCTCGCCAAGAGTGTATTATCAGAACGATATTAGTTCAGTCACATTCAGAGATATTGTGATTGCTGACACTTATATCCCCTTAAAGAATAACACACAAAGCAGAATAACACAACACAAATTACTGGTACTTTACATTCTCTATTGTAATGATTTCTTTATTGTTTTTTAAAGAAATTTATTTAATTTAAAATGTAATGCCCTGTTTGCCTGCTATTACCACTACTGCCAATACTGCTGTCAATAATAAAAATGCAAAAATGACATTATTTCAAAATGATTGTCAGAATTATATTGCAACACACTATTTCTCCAAAATACAAGCAGGCTGTTTTCATGCATAAGTATTGAGTAACAAGTAACATTGTTTCCTAAACTAAACCAGAAAGTTAAGGAAATGTTGCATTAAATTGCTGCCACGATGAACGTAACTCTGCAATGAAAAAGGCTGTTCATAAGGGATTCTCTCTTACTTTCTCTCCCAAATAAAGTAAATAATTTTTAGAATATTTGTATAAACTTTGGAATGTACAGACAATTCAGAGTTATTGGCACCTGCTGTTGATTTAAGACTTGTTTAACTTTTTGTGTATGGACCTCCATAACTCTGATACATCATTTGAGGTGAATTCCACACCAAATAGTCCCTAAATAATGTTAAAATGAGGATAACTAAATTGTCAGAGAAGACGAACAATCCTCTGATAATATCACAGTTAGCCGTGGTTGGCAACATATAACATCTTGTTATCGTGGAGGCTGCAGTTGCCCTGTTACTTATAGTATATATAAGTTATACTTATAGTATACTTATAGTTTGCAAGCCAGTTGCCAAACTTAGTGTGAACTTTTCTCAAGCTCTTCATTTTGTGGGTCATAATGAGAAAAAATCTAAAGTTATTCTAGTCCATGGACCATATTGAGCCGTATTTATGTAAAGGTTCTGTTTGTGTGTGTGTGCATACTTACAGTATATGTGGAATTTTAGTGCATTTTCTTGTTCCTCTTCCTTAAGGCCTCAGCTATGTGTCACTGAATCACCATTTTCTCCAGTTCTCCATGCAACAAAAATAAACTGTCAGAAAGTTGTGAAGATGAAGGAATATGAACTGAAATTATACTAAAATTATTGTGTGTGTGTGGGTGTGTGTTTGAGATTGTGTAAGCATCCCATCTGTGTTTGCTCTTCCTAGTGTGTCACAGCGCAGTACGCTTATGCAGCTATTTGGCAGTGATGGTCGCTCCAGTGTCAAAACACACACACATATGCACACCTGATACCCAGTCCAATATCGGTGTAAATGAGACGAGAGGACCACTCTTACTCTGCATGCACACAAGACTGTGTGTCACTGTCACTGCAGAGGGAGAGAGGATGAGGAAGCAAAGTCAACAAGATAGAAAAGGGGGGGAAAAAAACTGGGATAGAAGGAGAGACTAGAGAGAGAGTGGGGCAGAGGAGTGGATACTGTTCATTGCCATTGTTATTCCCCCCTGAAGAAAATGGCTGCCTCCATTAAGTCACTAATGGTCCCTGAATTGTGCCACGGTGGAGAGGCACCAAAATGTCTGAGCCGCAGAGTGATACTGAGAAAAGGTGAAATTATGGAGTGAGTGATGAAGTGGTAAAGAGATGGACTAAGACAGGAAGGGGGAAAGAAGGGGTAAAAGGAAGTCAGAGAAAACTAAGTGGAACAAGAATGAGGGTCAGTGACCAATGGCAACGCCAATTAACTCAGTGAGCATCCATGTAACATACATTTTCCATATGTCCAACTTCCTAATGTGGCTTCTTTTCCTTGGCATCAGATCCATCATGTCGCACTCACTGCCACCGGAGCGTGATGCAAATGGACATGCATGGTACACACAGGCGTACAAGAGGAGACTTAGGCATTCACTCAGTCACATATCCAGTCAGAACCACTGAGGCGGTCTATGGACTGACATGGAAATACATTTTTTAGACAGAGTACAGGCAGATTTGCCGCCTTACATGCAAACACTCATCACACACCGCCTATAAAAGCATGCATCATGATCATGGAAAACCTATTAGAAGAGGCAGCTGTGTCACTTAAAATTACTCTTGAAGATGAAACAGTGTAGGCAAAAAAAAGTTGAGGCTTCCCTGCTCGCCAAGTTTTTTTGCACTCAAAGTCTCACCTGTGTTTGCAGCTCCCCAAAATATCCCCAAATCAATCTCTTCCCCTCCATGCTTCAATGAACGGCGTTGTCACTGAGCCCCATCCTCAAGCCCATCACTGCTGATATCTGCTTATTGAATAGCAGGCGAATGCCACCGCTAGTTGTTTGATTTGAATTTTAAAACATCTCCCTCCCATTAGATTTTCCATTATTTAATCAATTATTCATGAAATGCACAAACGAGCAAGGGTGCTCAGATGCCTCGCAAACACTTGGATAGTCCTGAACACTGTTTCTCCTTCATAACCTCCAAAGTATACAAGCCCCTACCTCGTCCACAAGTGTCTCCTAAGGACACTTAGATGAAGTAGAAGGAGGAGGGTGGAGATAGGGCTGCTACAGACAAAGAGACACTAAAAGGGATGGTAGCAGAAGCAGAAGGGGATACAGAGAGGGGTGGCAGATGGAGGATGATGAGAAAAGAGGCGCTTGGGAAAGGCAGAAGGAAGGAGGGGAGGAGAAATGGAGAGGCAGGGAGAGTCAGATACGAAAAGGACGAAAGACAGACGGCAAGACGGAGGGCAAACTGATTTAAAGTAAGCAAGGCATCCGGTAGCATCTGTGATCAATAATATGCTGTGCTATCCCAGTGTTTGATCAGTAGAGCAGAGCACCAGTCATAATCAGGCCTTGGATGTGTTGCATTACTGGAACCCACAGGAAAAAATTACACCTCATAGAGCAGGAGATTGTGTTTAAGTAATGAAAGAAATCGCTAACATTCACGGGTCTTCTTGTTTCTTCATCCCACTCTGTCTCTGTACTGCCAAGGTAAATGAAAAGATGTAATGAGAAATCGTACAACGCTGTGAATAGGAGGCTATGTGTGCTTGTATTAAAGTTGTGAATGGTAAAAGGCCCTCAATGTGTCTCTCTGTAGTCAAGGCACAGTTTGAACAAGGATGAATAGGCACTTGGATAAAGTAAAAGGTAGGACAACAGAACATGAGGGTATTGAAAAAGCAACAAATGACCTTCTCCAAGTTTCATCTCTTCCCCCCGTCTTTTCTCATACTCTGCCTCTGCTTCGCCATCTCCCTCTTTCCACTCACTCCCCCACTAATGGTTATTTACCTTGTTGGAAAGGGCTTTGCTTTCTCACCGGAGGGTTAGACAACAGGGCGTGAGCAAAAGCAGGGCAGCCTCAGAAAAGGAGGACAGAAAGAGGAGGCTGCACAGGAGAAAAGAACATAAAATATATCATTGGTGTCGGTCTCCCCGGCGACACCAGTTCTGCCTCTTACTTTCTCTCTCTCAGCTGTAATGGAAATGAAGGTTCAGCTACAGAAAGAGAGGAGGGGGTAAAGAAAGAATTACATGTCAATATTTGTTCCCACTGGCTGCCTGGATAGAAACAGATACATTACATGCTTTTAGTCTTTTTTTCCCTTAAGCCAATTCAAGAGCTCTACCTTTGTTTGGGATCAGGGCGACTTTAGAGGTCGCCTAGGAATAAGCAGACATGGCGAGATAGTGAACAAAGCGACTAAGGAAAAGGTATGAGTGTGAGGGGGAAATGGTGAGAGGATGACTAATGCTAACAAACAGTGATATTAAGGCCACAGAATGAGAAGAAGCAGAGAGTGGACATTTCCCATAGCAAGTCTTTCGAACACAAACAATGAGTCAAATCATTGCTCAGGGCCTCTGCGCCTCCATCTCATTGACTACAGGCTGTATCATCAGTGTGAGCAGAACTACTACTGAGCCACAGGCTGTCCCTCACCTAGAAATGGAATTGACTGAAGGAAAATGATGTTGACTTTAATTGTATAGAGTACCATGAACAAGAATGTCTTTACTAACAAATCTTGCTTTTAGTTTTGTTGATGTGGCTTGGCAGGATTGACTTCTACTTTGTTTGCTGTCTAACAATAAAAACCGAGACCAAAAATTGATCAGATTCATCAAACCAATGCTCCTGGTAGTGGATGTAGTCACAGAAATGAATGTTTATGGGTATGTTGGTGAAATAGAGCCTGTATATCTTTTTGTAGCACTCTGGATTTGACCAGTTGTGTATTATTTCTGTGCAGCATTGGCATGTTGTTTGAAGTCCTTACAATGAACAACGGTAAGTAAGAATGGGAGTAACGAGGGTAATTTTACTTTTAGTGTTGTAATAATTCAGTAATTTCAGAGGAAGAAACATGAGGCCAAAGGACACCTGCTAAAAACTGTAGTTGCTCAAATGGTTACTGTAAGCAGATGCAACCACAAGTGGCTCCCCATAAACCAATGTTCCCAGTCTTGCACCTTTTTTAGACATTTCCCTGCATGTCCACATCTGGTTTTTATTAAGTGCTTGAGTTCAGCAGATCCTGATGGCAAGCTAAATTGAGTGTGTTGATACAGAGAAAGCCTGTATAATTATAACACAGAAGTGGCTTCCCAGCAGCAGGACTGGGAAACTGCTATCAACCCCAGCAGTAATGAGGGTGCTGCTCTGGTCCGTTGCAGTGAAGAAAGAGCTGAGCTTAAAGGCAAAGCTTTCAATTTATTGGTTTATCTTTGCTCCAACTCTCACCTTTGGTCATAAGATCTAGGTAGTTGCACAAGCAGCTGAAATGAGTTTCCTTTGGAAGATGGCCGGGCTCAACCTGGGGGATAAGGTGAATAGCTCGCACGTCCAGAGGGAACTTGAAGTAGAGTTGCTGTTTGTTCCTTTGTAATGAAAAGGGTCAGCTGAAGTGGTTCAGACGTCTGATTAGGATGCTTCCTTGTTGCCTCCTTTTGGAGATTATCGAGACATGCCCTGCTGGAAGCGGACCCTAGGGCAAACCTGAGACATGCTGAGGGGATTACCTATACCTTCTGGCCTAGGAATGCCTTGAAATCCCCCGGGAGTTCCTGAAGAGTACCACTAGGGATAGGGATGTCCCGCTCTCCCTCCTTTACCCATTACTTTGGCAACTGCAGTGGAAAATGATTTTACATATGAAATAGACTCATTTCTTTTAATGCAATCAAATTTACCACTAAACTTAAATATGTTCTCAATAGCAACCTTAATATCAGCTGCTTACACATAACTGATAACACATTGTATTCCTTATGCATCAACTCCGGCTGCAACACCCCTAACACATGACCAAAATAACACCCTATCTGTACATGAGCCCTCTCCAGCCAGTTAAAGACAGTTTTATGTTAACTCTTTTCTTACCCTAGCTCCTTCTCTTTGTGTTTCTTTCCTCTCTTCTCCTGATAATGTCTTCTTGCCTCACTTTGCTAGATCCACTATGCTGCACATTCAAAATGGCTAGTGTGTTTATATCTGCTTGCTAGCATGTGACACGGTGCATAAAGTGATGCACTGTACTGGAAGAAGACATTGTAAAGTGCGGTTTCTGAACTACAGGGGCGTGAAGACTCCAGAAATGCACATTATAGATGTTCCACAAGATTGGAACGCTGTGTTTTAACATCAGAAAGTTACATAATGCATCATTAGCAATTAGTAACACTATTAGGACATAACAGTTACAATATTCAAGTTTCAAGGGTCAAACAATGGTTAATAGCCATTATTTTCCATTAGTCCCTCTTTTAAGTGTTTCAATGTTTTACTTTGATTTACAAAGGTTGATATCTTTGAGATGTATAAAGAAGTAACAGAAGTTTTGAACCAAATGTTGGGCTGAAAACCCAACATTTACCACAACTGAATAATGCCTGTAGCAAGCCTGATGGCTAATCTGTGAATTTGTGCGCAGTAAGTGAGGAAAGGTTTGCAAAGAGTCAGAGGTAATATGTCAGTTGCTAGCCGCTCAGAGTTTGGATGCCCATGTTGAAACAAACCAAACTAATAAAACAAGCAATAAACTTTCTCCTTGAGGGTTGTTGAATCCCAACTTATCATGGGTACAGCAGCCCATTTACCATAAAGGATAAAACTGCCTAATTTCCTTTTGTGTCTGACCAGTCAACAGCCTTTCTGTGTCACTTTTAGTATTTCATTGTGTTAATACTTTATACACAGCACTGAGCCCCAAAGCTTGCATACCAGAGTTTATATGTCAGGACTGATAGCATGCGTGACTCAGAGTAAATTAACTGGCCAGAGGCAAATCATCCCCTCCTGTCCAGTACCATTTAAAAGCTTTCTGTGCTTACAAACAGCACTTACAAATCAATATAGTGCTATCTAAACGCGCTTACATCATTTTGAACATTGAAGGCATGTGTTAAGGTCACCTAGAACTGAACAACAATAACAACACTTTTCTCAATTGGAGAGGGGCACACAAACATTTAGAAGCATGGCTGAAGTTGTCTAAAGCAAAGAAAAAGCTCCCATAAGCAAACTAGCTGGCTGGAAGACCTTCCAGTGCTTTCAGTCCATCAAAAGAAACTGCCTTCATTTTTTTTTTGTTGGACCTCTGTGCAAATTTTAATCGTACAACCGTCTTGCCATTAATCAGAGGTATTCTTGAACTCTCGAGGTTCAAATCAAGTCTCACTGATGTTGATTGTCAGTGATGTTGATTGGCAACGAGGTGACAAAATTCTTGTGATAACAAAAGATTTTGATTATTAGATTGGAGTTGCATTCATTCAACACAATCGCAGTGAAGGGTTAATTACAGATGTGGCTAAAAATTAGCACACATTTAGACCAAATGAAAAGTGTTATCTGTTTGCTATCAGAACAATTCACTTTTTGCACAGAGCTTGAGTAGTGTCAGGTCACCTTGGCAAAAATTCACAATTGTTTTACAAGTTTTTAATCCTCTGCAGTTTTTCTAGTTTTTACAAATTCATCTAAAATGACTGTCAGGTACATTAGCCATTTGGAAATGGTCTACAGTGTCAATGTTCATGCATCTCTTCTTAGCAATGTAGTGCTGCATTCATGGTAATTCTAAAGTAGAAAATATTTACTTAAAAATGTGAAAATCAAAAAATATTCTCCCAGTTTTTGCAGCAAACTCAAAATGCAGCATGAGCACAGCAGTGTTTGACAAAGTTACAAGCACAAAGGTACAGGGAAAAAGATGTAAAAGCAACAAATAAGTATTTTTTAAAAAAGACACGTGAATATGTCCATAATGTCCAACATTAACACAATAAGTGTGGTTATGCTTGATTTTTATGCTAAATGTTGATGTCACACAGTGTGGGATCAGTTTGAGCTGGTTGACTGTTTTATCTTCCTAACACCCTCACACTGTCATTAGCTGGCATTTACTCACCCTTTTTCCCAAAAGGTTGACACCCCAAACCATCCCAAAGGCAGCTAAATAAGAAAATCAATAAAATACTAGTAATTGGGATGTGTTTCTGCTAGAAAACCACTTCAACAATGCACATTTTTACTGGGTAAACCGGAGCGGGATCATTTCATTGAGATGTTCTGCTTAGTTTGTCTTTAATCATGGGATCTATCTAATCTATTTCCATGAAGATGAATAGTATTTCTTCATTCTTTGCTCTTTCTTATGGTTCAGCTGATTGAATTCTGCTGTGTAAATTCCTGAAAAAGCCTCAATAGCAATTTAGGTGCAGAGTCAGGAAGCTCATCTAGCTACCTTATATAAAGACCCATTATGTCTCAGTTGTGCCTAGAAATAAAGCATGGGATTGAATTAGAGTAAAACACTGATTCTGTTTATGTGGTGGAAAGGTAACACAGGCAACAGAGATGGGTTTTAGATTACATGATGTCCACGAGTGCAAGCAAAGCTAATGTAAATGTATGGAAATGATCGGATCGGGTTCCAGATCTGAAGTTTTCCTGAAGCTAAGTCATGTAAATGCTGCTGAGTCGAAATGAATTTCCCAGTTGGTGGTGATTATGATTGCTGCTGTGGGTCCATATCTGTGACAGATTACTTTGTGGAAAAGTCTTTGTATTAGTTACATCCAAGTCTGTGTTCCAGTCAGACCTGGAGACGGGTACACCTAAGGTGCTTCCTGAAAAATACACCTCGGTACGAGACGGAGTGATCGGTCATGGTCTGGCAGTACTTCTGTTTGTGCTGCGTACTCCTGAAAGCCCCTCTTTGTAGTCCAGGTTGCCCTTTTTAAATCATGTAACCTTCACAATGTGAGAGGTGACTGGTCGTGCTATCCACTGTACTCACTTTAAAATGCTCACTTCAAAACATGGCCCCTGGGGCTTCATTTGAGTATAGACAGTGCTTCTGAGCCAGCATTTGACCTTTAGAGCCTCAAATGGTTTTTCCTCACATTTTACTGTTGCATATGCACATCTTCCCAACGGATATGGATTGCAGATGGGAAATAGCTCTTCAGACTGCAGTTATTTAGATTTTTTTATTCCTCCCTGAACTGTTAAAAACTGGATTTGAATCCATCATTTTCAAAGCAAGCCAAATCAGATGCTCTGGAAGGTTTTTTCTTTTCCATTTCTTGAGTAAAATCTTTATGAAAAGTATGTAAAGAGATGTTTTGCATGTTCGTATAGGCCACTTGCACTTGTCTTCCCTGGTTTGTCTGTTATTTATTGCTTTTTTTTTCCCCTCAAGAAACTGCGTCTGTTCCAGATAATGAAAAAAAACAAAACAAAGTTTTTGTGCATCAAGCACACGCAGAAGCGAATACATTTGTTCGAAACTGCACTTAGTGGATGGAAACCGTAATCATAACTGATAATCTTTTTTCTTTTTCTTTTTTTCTTGTGAGGGAACCAGATTGACCTTTGCCGCCCTTCCCAGAATTTGGGAGGAAATAACTTTTTCTCCTTTCTTCTTTTGGCTTATCGCTTCTTTTCTAAAGAGATTTGTACACCACTTCACCCATGCAGACATATGATTTCAATCTCTCTCCATACACTGATAGGGATCAGACAAAAGGAAATAAAATGGAGAAAAGAAAGAAAAATATACTTGTTATTGTAGCATTCTATAGCAGTCACATAACACTATAAGATGCACATGAACACATGGGGGGGAAGCAATCATCACAGAGGGAATAATAAAAAATCTGGATCTTATAAGCCAGGATGCACGGGGTGTTTATTACAGGTCTGTAAGGGGGGGGAAATGGATTTACAACAGCCACGTCTGAGTCTGTATGCTAATTTGTTTCGGGGTGTTAGCATGAGATATCCCCTCTGATTCTAAGAGACAAACATTGCCTCCTCCCAATGATGCCTTGATAGATGATCTACGCCTAACACTACAAAACAAGCCGCTGCTCCCATCTGAGGAAAAGTCCCTCAGGCAGACACATGGAGGGCATGTGGATATGAAAGAATGAAGAGATGACTGCAAGGCCAAAAAGTGATTAAACACAGATTAAAGTGCATTCCTTTCATAAAGTGTACACCTACACATGGCTGATGTGCATCAGACTGAGTCTGAGGAGGAAGTGTTAAAGAGCCAATAGATTCTTCTGCTCACTTCAGGAGCAAAGCGATGAGTGTTTCTAAAAGAAAATACTCATGTTGTCTGTTACGCATTTTAGTTTTTTTTTTTTTTTTTAAGGAATGTTTTGAGTTTCATCCTTCAGAGATTTATTGCTGACACACAAAAAACGAAAAATGGCAGAAATAAAAAGCAGCAGCTCTTTCCAAATTCAGTGCCCCAGTAACTGACACCAGTATTTTCCACTGAAACCGCTCTGCTCAAACCTCTAAAGTCACCACACATTCTTCATGTCCTGCTTCCACGCAGCCAGACTTTCACACAATCTTTTAAAGCTGACTTCAGCACTAGTTCATTAGATTCTCTGAAGTTCTTTAAAAGGTTTTCTTTTGACATTGACGGCTCCTTTTTTTTTTTTTTTTTTGGTACTCATTTTCAGTCCAGTTCTTGTGCCCGACCCTTTTCAGATAAATGCATTTTTCATGTTTAAGACACTTAACACTGATCTATGAAAGATTTAGAGCAAAAAAGGCCCCCATCTCCAGGAATGAACTAGATTTGTGGCTAAATGTAAAAGACAAATGAGCTAAATTAGCATCTTTTGTGAGTTTGTGACTAGCAGCCTGTCACAAAGACATGAAACTTCCAACACATAGCTAAAAACACTGCTAAATAAAATTGGAGTTATCAGAAATTGGGTGAATGTGGGTGAAGTGACCCTTTAAGTAGAGGTCATTTGTTTGCTCTTACCAAATGAACTGATTGTCAACGCCATTAAAGAAGTTCAGGTGCCACATGCCAAATGACTGATTACACCGCTATGACAATTTCCTAACAACAATGAATGATTTGGAACGTTTTACCTATAGAATAACACTGATTGGCAGGCTTATTAAGGAGCTCAGGTGCATAGTGGATGTATTCTTAATGAACGGGTCTGAGAGGTGTCACATGCCCATCAGGGTACAAAGGAGGGGTTACAGGGCTGGGCTGGCCCATCAGTCATAGTGTGGTAGGGGGTCAGAGGTGACCCTGGCACCCATCTGCTTCAGAATACACTGAAAAGAGAAAGAGGGGGGGGGGGGGGGGGGGGGGGGGGGGTTGTGTGTTTGTTTATAGGGTTAGTGTGATAGTGGCGCCAGGCACGTTTCCAGCTTTTATAGATACAGACATATGGAGCCCCATGCGAGCATACAAATCTCTACATGTTCATAAGCAGGTGCATATGAACATGTAACAAAAGCAATCTACACATGCAGACACTTTCTCTCCCACAGGATGCAGGTCAGGGGTGATCTGTCACTCGACACACCTCGGTTGTAACAGATGGACACACACACACACTCTCATAGGCACTTCCGCACACATTCTTGTGTCCCAGTGAGGCTGGCAGGGTCCTGACCTGTGTGATCAGGCCTGCAGACCAAGCAGGCATATGGGCCAAGACCCTGGGGGCAGCGAGATAGACAAAAAGCTGATTGGCACCATTAAAGGATAAACACACATAGTTTACCCAGCTTTTGAGTCAGGGAATGACGTTCACACATCTGCTTATTTTTTACAACAAATAGCTTTTTAAGATAAGCTCTTTTCTGGGAAATTTAGCCTTTTTTTTTTGTTGTGTAAAATAATTGTTTTGTTTAAAAGGAAAAATAAGTCAGGCGTAATTTTCTGGGTGGTTCATGTAGAAGCCTAAAGGAAGCAGATGCCAGTGGAAGGGGACATTGCAGGCCTTGTTGGAAGGTGTGGGATGCTCCCCATGTGAAATCTATATTCAACATCATTTCCTTTTAAATATATTCAGTGTGATCTTTTTTTTTCCTTTGTAGGACAGGAAACTGTGTCCCCTTCTGTTTTCTTGTTGGGTGTTAAACCTTTAATAGCTATTTGGTGAAACATTGTGGTATAATGAGTCCTTGAAAGACCTGGGTATAAATTATAAAGAAGTGCAAGTCATCTGTCCTTAGTGCTCATACACACCAAATAAATTTTTTTTTTTAAAAAACAGCCACCCAAAATTGTGATTAATAAAAACATGCACATTTTCAGACAATTACCCCTTCATAAAACGGAATATCCGCAGGATATTCCACCTTCTCCTTCTGCTGCCACAGTGAGCTCTAAATGCTCAATGTAAAGTACCACAACAGCGTCAACGATGAGTGCTGATTTGGTGCTCTTTATGGTGAATCACAACAATACCTGAGAGAGAGACAGGGACCAAGAATTTATATTGCTTTGACATGAAAACCACAATCTATTTAGGGAACCTGAACACATTGCCAGCCAGTTCTCAGCAAAGCCAACCCACTAATGGTGCATGTGTCATGAGAAATGTGAATTTGATAGAATAAAACTGTTTGTTTTATTGCAAAGACTCATGCTGAGGATATGGAGTAGTTAAAGAGAAACAAAATGCATATGTAGTTGCTCTGTTTCTAGATTTACCTTTTATACACAGTCCAAATGTACAGGTGTTACAGATGTGTCTGATATGACTAGAAAGTGACAGGTAGCCCTGTGGTGTTGTTTTATATTTCTGACTCTGCAGTCAGTAAGTATAAAGGTAGGTCTTATTTCGTATCAGATGATGACGACAAACTCCTCAGTTAAAATAAGAGATGAATTAGAAAATGACTCTTGAAAAAAGAAAAAAAAGGGGGAGAAAAATATCTTAAAGTCTGTGTTTAGCTTTGCCCATGAGGGCTTCTCTAGAAACATAATGGTGCACTAATCCAGGTGCAAAGGCTTCCTGTTCATGAAAGAAAGTCTTTTAAAATTCATAACTTTTTTAATTATGTTGCTAACACAGAAGCATATGCCCAAAGCAAAAGCTCCACCTTGGTGGAGGTAACAAGGATCAGCACAACCCAGGTGTGTGGTTTATGTAACACTGGGTTGCCAGTGTTGGGAACTAATTAATTCACAAACTGAGTGAAACATAAACACAAATAGACATTAAAAGGTCAAAAAATCCTTCTGATGCACAGTTTATTGAAAGAAGGAATGACAGATGTTATCTTTGAGCATCATGAAAGTAAATGTTTTTGAGGCATTTGCTATGTTGCTACTAGCACAAGTTGTATTGAGTTTTTCTGAATGTGAAAGAACTTTGAATGAATGAACTATGTATGAGTATAGACAGTGCTCCAACTTTCCATTCTACTGCGCAGACAAATAAAGAGAGCAAGCAACTACTTACTATATTTAAAAAAAACTCTTTAAAGGTGGAGTATATAAGATTTTCAATATTTTCAAAATAAATTAACTAATAAAATAACTACAATAATAATTAGATATTTTTTAAACATGTAGGTTCCAGTCTGTCCATATTTAATACGTTATTAAATTACAAATTTAATTAATGACAAATAGCACTAATAATTTTTTTTTTTTTTTTTACTGGTAGGCAAACATTTAAGAAGGGTCTTTGTCATTAATTAAACTTGTAATTTAATAACGCATCAAATATGGACAGACAGGAACCTACAAGTTTAAAAAAAAAAAAAAAAAATCTAATTATTATTGTAGTTATTTTTCTAGTTCATTTATTTTGAAAATATTAAAAATCTTCCATACTCCACCTTTAATAGGAAAATGAATCGCGCTCCCAGAAGCTGTGTTGCGATCCGACCTTTTCTATCCTCTCCTGTGGTTTGAGGAACCTTCTGATTTTACTCTGCTAAATGAACCAAGCTCTTTACTTTAACGCAACAGATAAACCAGGGTCAATAATTGTCCGACTCCTCCCACATGCAAGCTCTTTTCCACATTTCAAGTGCTTTTTGCTTTGTATTGACACTCTGCTGCATGTGTTGAACATATTTAACCTTTCAAAGAATTACTTTTGTCAATGTAGGTGTTTCAGGTTTCTTCAAAGACGTAGCCGAAGGCCTCAGACAGCACAGATGAACGCTGATTGTTTACAAGGGGAGAGATTTCCAAGGATCGACCACTCCGTTTTTCTTAAAGTGCAGCATTACACCGATGTGTTTAAAATTTGAGGAGACAACTCGGACTCTTGTTTTAATAGCTTGAAGGCTGAACATTTTTCAGGCACAGAGCTTTTTCTGCACACAGCGGTTTCCCTTCACAGGCAGCGTTCATTTTTATCTACTTTCATTTGTTAGTTGCACTCCCGAGTGTCTCCAGCCAAGATTGTTTTTAGAGAATGAACCTGCTCTGCGTTCTACTGATCAATTCTACATCAGCAACCTTCACCTGTGATTTTTCCTCTCTTATCAGTAGGGATTAGCCTTCCCCTCACATTTACAATCTATCACTCCATCTATTCTCCGTCTGTCTCACACACATACTGTATGCAAAGACATACTTATCTCTCCAGCCAATCAGCTCGCGTTTAAATCCCTTCAGTGTGTATTTACTTCCAGCTCTGTGTTTGCATGCATACAAACACACACATGCATTTTTTTTTTTCCTTCCTCACTTGCACACACATGAATGTGAACGTGCACAGGAGCAAGTCACCAGCTGCCAGTCGTAAATGAAGATGTAACCACTCCTGGCCGCCATGTACCTTCAGCAGTGCCACTTAGTCCTGCCACAGGATCTAATGTGGATGGACACCCAGAGATGGAGAAAGACATGCACTAACAAACATATCCAGTCCAGATAACAGTGATGGACACCATCACTGTAAAACGCTCATTGTCTTTAACATGTTGTCGCTCATACAAACAGTTTGTTGTCTCGGTCTTTCCGCACGTTGGCCTAAGGAATGATGTGACAGTTTAAATCACACTTTGTTTAGAAAAAAGCCATTTAGGTATTTTCTGATCCAAGTGCCCCATACGTACTACAAACACACTATCCACAGCATGTCCATTAAAGAGATGTGCAATGCAGACTGAGGATTACAATAATGTTTTCAAAATAGATTTGACAAATACATGATGAGTTTATTAAAAATCCTGTGTAAAAATGACTGAAGTATAAAATTTTAAGTCATTTAAAATGAAGTGCTTTGATCCAGAATGTAAGCTACCGTATGGACATTTGGTAATGACCATATGGATATAACAATTGCATGCATGTATGAATATACTCACTGTAAGCCCACAGCAGACTTCTATATTATCTGCTATTTCCCAAAATCCTGCATTAACTTTCATTAAAACTATCTTTAAGATAAATACTGCCCACAGCTTTCATCATGGTGGTACTTCAGGATAAGCACTGTCAGCGAACCATATGACCACAATAGATTTTTTTTAATGCAGGAAAATGTGTTTATTTTGATCAGATGAATGACTTTCCATCTTTTGTTTCCAGTTAAGGCTTCAGTGTGCTGATTCACCATTGTAAAATTTAAAACACACATGTACCTTGTTTTTTTCTCTTTTTAATAAATTGGCATCTTTGATATTGTGCAATAATAGTGTGTGTGTGTGTGTGTGTGTGTGTGTGTGTGTGTGTGTGTGTGTGTGTGTGTGTGTGTGTGTGTGTGTGTGTGTGTGTGTGTGTGTGTGTGTGTGTGTGTGTGTGTGTGTGTGAGAATATGTCTCAGCCTGGGCATGTATAGTTTCCCAAAAACGGCTGCTAGAAATTAAACATACATAACATGGGAGATGCCATTTTAACATAAAACATTTCAAATGTGTTTTTAAGGATTATGCTGATCTACAATAATTCTAGCATGATAGCATGTTAGCCTGTGTTTCACCAGAGATGACCCTACTTGTATTTCTCTGGGACTTCTTTTCCCTGTATAGCAGTATAAAATATTAATAGTCACTAACATATTTGCAGTCTGATCTATACTGAGTGATCATGACTTTATAAAAATGCAGTGGGCGTTGCACTCTTCTTCCCTGTGTGTGTGTGTGTGTGTGTGTGTGTGTGTGTGTGTGTGTGTGTGTGTGTGTGTTGCATGTTGGCCTTCTGTGCACTCTGCACTAAAGATGAAATTACTTTCTGTTTGGGACAACACATCCAATCACAGGGAATCTGTTGATCAGCTGCCTGAAGTCGATTCTCATTTTTGCGAGCCTCGGTGTGTCTTGCATCTTCTGGACAAGCCTAAACTCTTCAAACTGCTGTCTCTTCCTGAGGAAATTATCAGCCGGCACCCCTTGACCTGCTGTCCGTCTCCTCCATATCATGAGTAACTGTAATGCCAAGACTTTCTTCTGACAGCTGGAAGCTAAAGCTGGAAAAACTAAATATTTCCTTGATATCTCTTTGGTTGCATCCAGTGGGTACTTAAAATTTGTCCATGTCCCCCCACCCCACCCTAAATCCTTCCACAGTGGTGAATGCAGTTTAAACTGGATCCTTTGGTAAAGCAGCTGAGCTACTAAATGACCTCAGTGCAGCTGACCAGGTCAAAAGTCATTGACAAGGTAAAAGGAACTGACAACTGACAACTTCAAATTATTCCTATAAATGTCTGACAATACTCACAAAAAACTCACAGAAAAGACACATAGTACACTTATGTTCCTGTCTCATCTTTTGAGATAAAGAAAACTACTAATTTCCAGCTGTTTTTGGCGTTTGGATGAGTTATTTAACTTTAGTCATGGCTTTCTTACCTAAAGGTGCAGTGTGAAACCAAAAAAAATGGTCAGTAAGGGAAAAAATGATATGAGAAAGTTTCTTTTGGTATCTAATCACTTTACTGAAGTGTTATGTTGGTATTCCCTTAGAATGAGGCATTTATATCTACTTGCAGGTCTACATACATGGCAGCTGCTGTATTTGTAACACCATTTCTACACTGGTGTCTCTGAACGGATAAACAATTTCGTATGTGAAGTGAAAACCCTGAGCTTTAAAACTGAAGTACCGGCTTTGTTTGTAAGGTGCTAAAGCACCTTTTGGGATAAGTAGCGCCTTAAAAGGCACTTAGATGAAGACGGTATACATTTAGTGTTGAAGTAGTTACCTGTATTGCAGTCATCGCTGCACCTGAAGCCACTGGATCCACTCGAAGATGAAAACATGTTTATGTCTGAAAGAATTTGGTGGCTGACAGCCACCTTCCTTTTTACAACTATACATAGTCTTTTCTATGTTCATCTTCACTGCTGGATGTTCCTCAGTTTTACACACTGTATGTTTGATACAAGCACAAAAATGGTGGACATGTATGTTTGGTATTATTTAAAGGTAAAGTGGAGAAATAATCAGTTTGTGTTGTATTATACATCACTGGAAAGCCTGATTAGTCAGCTTTACAATGAGATCGCTCATGTTTCTGTGGAATTTGAAACCCAGCTGAATGTGTGGGTTGTGTCCAAGCGACAACCTCCGACAGTTAAAAGTAAAGCCTATGCGGAAGTGCATAAAACTGCAGTTCCCCCTTCATCCGCTAGGGGCTGGCTGCAAAACAGAGCAAATCCCCATAGACTCTCATGTTAAAAAGGCCAACTTCACAGCAGAAATAAACATGTTTACAGCCTGGTTCAAAAATCCATTTTTAATTTAATAGGTCAGGTTTACCTTCATGACAACTGTGGGGGGAGTGAATTTTTTTTTTTTAACTCGCCTGTTTAAAAGTAATTTAATCTCAAAATTCAGCATATTTAGGGGCGTGTCCTCTTGATTGACAGGTACCCAATCTCCAGCTTCAAGTCAGAAGAATGTAGAACAACCGCGGTTTTTAGCCGGGTAACAACATGACTTAGCTTTAGCCCACTTACCTCCGTTAGCTGGTTAGCTCCTGTTGGCTCCGAGTTAGCTTGGTTAGCTTTTAGCTACAGAGGTCTTGGAGTTCGCTCGATGTCAATCATCCACCATGATGCTCACTGCTCCCCTCTCTCAGCTCCACCTCTTTGCCCATATTTGTATTTTCCGGGCGAGACGACGCACATGCCTCTGCCAAGATGGCGATGGTAGGAACCGCCCACTGATCTAAATGTGTGACTGACATCTGATTGACATGTCAAAATAAGATTCTGGACTTGGTGGTGATTTTATTTTTCTTCAACTTCCCTTTCCAATCCACTGAGCAACTCAAAGGGGTAGAAATTTATTGAAGGGGAGAGATATTTAAACACAAATTTGCTTACTTTTGTTGCACTTGACATTGGTCTGATTGCAAATATTTGTATGCTTATGGGGATTTTCTATCAAATATGAAGAGAATTGTTTAAAGAATCCAAGAAATGCCCTTTATGGTGATGATTAGTGACACAATGGTTACAAATACTGATGAAAAGTGGTGTGTTTTTTTCCATCTGCTTGACATTTGACACATCCAGCTTAATGTTCACTGTTCATTACATCCTCATGCCTTATTTTACTAATTAGCAGTAAATTCATCCAATTAATCCAGTAAATATTTGAATGCTGACCCAATTAGATATTTATGCAGCTATGTAATGAATGTGGACTTGCAGTGTGCAGTCAGGTCTGTATCTACTGGTATATCCAAACTGGAGGAGTTCAGGAATTACATGGACTGAAACATGAACAGCTGAGCATATTTTCTCAATCAGTTAAGCAGGAAGCTTCTGCTGTGTACCACAACATGGAGCCAGAAAAAAAGTCTCATTGCAAAGGAAACGGGTCATCTTTTGCCATCAAAAATAGAACAAATCCATCAGCAAAAAAAAGGTGGAACATTAGGAATTGCTACATCATAACTTTGTTACTATGTAAGGAATGAAGAGCACACCGGTGAACCTGTGCCACGGTGATAAATGAATGCAGGGCCTGTTTCATGGTGAAGAAAAGCACCTTCACAACATCCAGCCAAGTGAAGGACGCTCTGCAGGAAGCGGCCCTAACATGATTCAAGTCTAAAGGATCATAAACCACAGGGAAGGTAAGGCATGATTAGATTATGCCCTTAAAAAAGGACTTTTAAAACCCAGAGCAGACCGGGAACAATTTCTTTCAAATTGCAAGATAGTTTTGGCCTTGATGGAGGGCTGTTCTCTCAGTTCACTACTCTGATTTTGGAATATTCATTCATAAAGTAAAGAACTGAATGAAATGAGTTTTTCATCTGATGATGGTATTGGAAAGGTCAATGGTCCTTGAAGTTATTACTTTTCGCCCTGTAGGGACAGAATATGTGATTTTCTCCCAAAAAATATCAAAAACCGTTCAGTATTTGTTGTCACAGTTCACCTACAACCACAAATGTTAACCTCACAGTAGTTCCCAGCAAATGTTGGGTAATCAAAGTCAGTGAGATACATCATTTAAGTAATTAGGACTAATCTGCAATAACACCCACAATGTTAATCTGTCCATTAGTCACCAAGATACATCAATCTGGACCAAAAAGATGGGCCGACAGACACAAACGTCAATACCAGGTTAGTTAACGGGGGGCTCAAAAGGTACAGACGACCCCAAGTGAAAGCAAAGCTTAAGTCTTCGACACAATTATACCACTGACAACATAATGTATGTATTTCCATTTAAATTACAACTTCTCATCCGACACTCCATCCTAAACATTTGGCTCCAGCAGCTTTGTTTCAATGAGAATGTTTGGTTTTGTAGTTTGTGTGGAAGAGGTCCCCAAATTGGAAAATATTGTCCTCTTGTCCATAATTCCTAATTGCTTCCTGATCCATACAGAAAACAAAAGAGGCTCGCATAAGCATTTCTGCAACGTCCATGCTCCCTCTTTCTCTTTCTGTCACACACTGTCAGCCTCTTTTGTTCCCAGTGTCCTCCCTCTCCGAGGGTCTGTCACCGCTGACTCCATCTGCAGAGAGCACTGATCATCGTTCTTGACAGACTGGCTTTAATTAGCCCACAGTAAACAATTAACACAACAACAGAAAGACATTTCAATGCAAATCACATCCTGTAATGATAAAGTGCTGCAACAATATCATGGAATACATTTGCCTTTAATTAGGAAAAGCATCCGGGTTTATTCGGTGCATGCATGTGTGTCTGTGTGTGTGTGTGTGTGTGTGTGTGTGTGTGTGTGTGTGTGTGTGTGTTTGTGTGTGCATGTAAATAATCTATTATGAGTGCTGTCTTAATAAGTTCAACCCACTTTAGAGAAATGCCATTTGAGAAGTCCAAACGTAAACTTATATCGTCCAACTGAATGAGGCATATAGACTTCTAATAAGAACAGAGTGCATTAAAACACCTACTGGACATGTTTGAAACACATCCTGTTTGTTATCCTCTGTGTAAAGATGAACATCTCTACTGAATCAGACCACACAAAGTAGCAAACGGCAAGGAATAGCATATAACGGCACCAGTTGTACTGGATGTGGAAATGCATCCGGCTTGAATAGCAATTACATTGTTAAGAGTAGGACAAAGAATTACAGGCAAAAGGAATTAAGCCGTATTAGTCCATCTGTCATTTTAGGGGTTGTCAGACTCCAGAGAACATCTTCTCTCTGTTGGCGAACTGCTACGGTGAGCCTCTCCATATGCAACACACTCTGCAGATCCCTCAGTCATGCATGAAAAGCTGGAGTCCAGCATCAGCAGCGTAACATGACGTCTGCTTAACAAATGAAAGACAGATAAATGGAATTGATCCTTGAAAGCACCGGCTTTGTGCTAATTGCCAGAGAGTAAGTAATGGGTCTTGGCTAAATCTCTCCTACAGGCCATTTGCACCTAAATGCCCAAAGTTCCCATGTGAAAAAGTAGAAATAAGGTTTTACAGTGGCTTTTATCACTTTCAGTCTCTTTCCTTCTTTTTTTTACAAGTGCCTTTGGTAAATGGCACAGAATGAAATGGTCCTGTTGACACAATAAATAATTTGTCATCTCTACATGGTGACACTGTTGGTTTTACGGCTGTAAAACTGAAATACCTTCTCTGTGGTAACAATACATCGACTGAAAGGTTGGTTACAAGCCAGACTGCAGGAAAAATATCTTTTTCTGCTGAATGTTGCTGCTCTTATCAGTGTCACTCACGAACAAATAAACCACCCCGTTCTGACCTGAGATTGCACAGCCTCCTCCTGGCTCAGTCTCTGCCATGTAGCGGAGACCAGATGCATCTGCACTAAAGAAAACCTTTTATTTCTGATATTTGTTGTTGGAAAAAGTCTCCATAAATCCAAGCAAGTCTGCAACTTTTAACCAGATTTCTTTTTTGTAACATCACAGCTTTCAGCAATAAGTTATAACATTAACTTTGACACGGATGAATATCTGAATAAATACCCCACTCAACAACTGAAATACATAGCTTTATGTGTAGAAAAATCCTTAATATGAACCATTCAGTATGTCATTGCTATAATTAATAGGCTTTTAGGGGTCCTAGCAGTCAGTATACTCATACATATGGTTGTGTGTAACACTGCACCATCCAGAGTGCCAGATCCAGACTGGAATGAGTCTGGATTTTGTCCAAACAAGATTAAACGGGGGGAGTGTTGACATGAATTTATGAATGATTTGGAGATGGGCGTTAGGCTTGCACACATGCAAACACTTTCATAATGACTCAGATGTATAAATCTGCCATCAGCCTTTCAACTTTTGTGCATATGCAGATGTTTAGTCGGGAAAGTGTGCCTCAAGGGGGAAAAAAATCTAATATCAGTGCAGAGGTGTGTAATTCACTTAGAAAAACTTGAATGTGATGCAGAAAAATAAATATGTGGATGAAGACTAAAATGCTCAACAGTGAGGTTCTTTTTTTTTTTTTTTTTTTTTTCATATGAGGATTTGTATGATATTCCCTTTTGAACCAAGCCTGTATTGTCTCCATCTGGATCCCCAAGCCTCCAAATGGATTTTGCATTGTCAAAATTACCACCATGATTTTAGCCCATATTGACTTCATCCCTGTAAGAGCTAAAATTACCCTCCCTCTCCCTTTCTGTCTCTCCTTTTCATCCCATGTTTTTATGTGTGGCATCTCCATTTTGGCCCTGTTCTCCCATTTTACCGCCCCCCCCTCGCTCTCTTCCTCCATTCTCTGGAGTAATTGCATTGATAGTGAACAGTGCTGCTAATTAATTATGCAACAGCCGAAAATTGAGGTGAGAGCGAGGGATGAGAAGAGGAAAGAGGAGGTTTGTGCCAAATGGTTGACAGTGGAGAGAAGGAAGGGAGAAAAATGGTGTGTGTGTGTGTGTGTTTTCAGAAGAAAAAAAAAAGACATATGGGACGAAGAACAAAAGAAACCCAAAAAAACCAAAACAAACGGGAAGATGAGAAGCGACTGAGGTTAAGTTCGTAACAAAGTTCTGTCAAAGTTGAGATCAACAAGGCAAAAGCAAATCGAGGCTCTCCTGCATGGACAGATGAGACGGATAGAAGTCAGAAAGATGATGTCAGCATTCCCTACTATTCCCTGGTGGAAGGCACACATGTGGTGTTCATGCTTAACATATGTCCCTGTACTTCCTATGGACATCTACATCCGATCTACTGTTTAGTGTCCAGCTGAAAACTGACTGTTTTTAAAACATAAATAAATGAATAATTTTACAGTTTGATTTGCTGGAGTGTTGCTGGAGTTTCAGTCAGCAAGAAGTTGTTTAACTATTGAAGCTGTTTACTAGGGGTGGGAAAATCGAATCGAAAAATAAAAAATCTGGATTTTTGTTTTTGCTTCACAATTTTAAAATCAATTTTTTTTTTTTTTTTTTTTTTTAAAATAGTTTTTTTTTTTCCAAATAAATAAAAATAATCCATGATAAAAAAAAATTTGCCATTTTTTATTATTTTTATTGATCTTTTAACTTGTCTTCTTGGGCTTTATATCAGCAGAATGATGGTCTGGCTACTTGTTGTTTAATGCCATTTGTTTTTTCCTAATTGAAATGAAAGAAAATGACAAGTACAAAAGAAAAAAATGTTTCATACATTAATTTTGTTTTTAATCTACAAAAATCATCAATATCAAAGAATTGTGAGAATTGGCTCCCAAAAAATCTGAATCAAATCGGGACAAAAGCATATCGTCACAGCCCTACTGTTTACTACACAGCAGCAGAAACTGGCTTTTGTGTGAATGAAATATTTCTATCAGTACGTAGAAAATAATGAACATAGGAGGGTTATGTTCTGCTCTTCATCGTGTGGCCTTGGTGGTACATAAATTCAGTTTGCTCTGACTAATTATCATCAGTGTATGTTTCTGAATGTTACATGATTCAGTGTGCTCATTCACATATTTATAACACGACAACACATTTGCATTCTGCACTGAGAAATCCTTTTATATTTGTTTGTTTCTTCTGCTCTCGGTGCTCACTAGATATTAACACAGCCAAATTCCCAATAAAGCAACTGTTATTCATATATTTTTCCTTTTGTGAGAAGATGACCCATAAAACTGTTATCCTCTAATTGCTGTTGGAGCATTTTAAAGCTATTGCTGTGCTCTGATGGGATTTATAATCTGACAAATATGAGACAGTTTCTGTTTGATTTCACTGATATTTACATGCACAAACAAAGCCTCTAAATGCACCATGTGGGCAGCGTATTTACACATCTCCAATGTGCTCCGGCTTTTCTAAGCCCCTGACTGAGCAGAAGAGTTGGTGCTCTCCAGGGACGATGGGACAAATCCACCAGTGCGAAAAGAGTTATGCACTTCTTTCCTCAAGATAAAAAACTAAAATGTAATTAGGATCAATAAAAATAATGCAAATGTCATTACTAATGTTATATAAACAGCATGTTCTCCAACTTAAACAGTCATGTCTGTTATTTATTCATACAGCCAAAAATGCAACTTGTAATTCCGTCCTGTAAATTACTCCGTCCACAAACAGCAGGAGGGAAATAAGCAGCCCCACATCAGAGCAGGTACTATTGTCGAGTCTATCATTTAGCAAGTCACATGGTCCATAAAAGGATGAAGGAAGTGGCTGAATGTCACGCTATAAATCATTATTTGTAACATGAAATCAAGGCAAAAATAAGTCCCATCAGTGGCAATGAAAGAGTTAGTAAAACACTGCTGGGTTTAAACTAAAATATTACTTCAGTACAGTTAATAAAATATGTTACATTTACACTTTATAATCATCTGACAACCTCTACAGATCACATACATTCACTTGCCATTTTATGAACCATGAACGTGACGTGACATGGTGCATTATCTTACTGGAAGTACCTATCAGAAGATGGAGATACAGGACTGGTCGTGAAGGGATGGACATGATGAGCAACGGTACTCTGGTCGACGATGTTTATATCATGCTCAGCTGCTACATAAGATGGCCAAAGTATCCCCGACACCATTAAACCACATCCAGACTAAACCATCGATCCGAGGCAGTATGGATCCCTGTTTTCAGGCTGTTTACATCTAATTCTGACCCAACCATCAGAATGTTGCAGCTGAAATGGAGACCAGGAAATGTTTTCCATCTTCGATTGTCCAGTTTTGGTGAGTCTGCGTTGCCTCAGTTTCCTGCTTAGTGTGGTCTTTTCTGCTGTTACCATCTGCTTCAGGGTTTGATATGTTGCTCATGTAGTGATGGTATCCCACCTTGGTTGAACCAAGCGGTTGTTTGAGTTTCGGTTGTCTTTTAGTCATCTCCAACCAGTCCTCCCATTCTCCTGTGACGTCTGACAACAACAAGGCCTTTTCCTCCAAACAACTGCTGCTCACTGGATATTTCCTGTTTTTCAGACCATTCTCTGTAAACCCTGGAGGTGCATGTATGTGAAAATCCTGGTGGGTCAACAGCTTCTGAAACACCCAGACCACCAACCATGCTCTATCTAATGTCACTCAAATCTCCTTTTGATGTTCAATCTGAACTTCAGCAAGTCTCCTATCAAAGCACTAAGTTGTTGCCATGTATTTGGCTAAATAGTTATCAAGCGAGCAACTGTATATACATCCTTGATCTAGTGGCAGCTGGGTGTATTTGTGCACAAATATATGTTGAAAGAATCTCTCTGCAGGCTGTTGCAGAGCTGCAGGCTGCAAGCAGTTCATTAAAGTAGGTGGGTAAATAATGCTGCATAGTGCAAGATACAATCAATATATTTCATTTGCTGTTGACTTGATGACCATGTTTTATGTAAATATGAACTACTTTGATCCAGTTTGCAACTCTTTAAATTCTCAAGTTTGTTTTATGTAACTACTGCAGGTCATGCATCTCCAGCTCTTTCAGTGTGGAGTGTGTCTCTGTGTAGACAGTAAGGTGTGGAAGTTGAATGGATGCCACAGTATTACCATGAAAGACTATTTGCTGCATGAGGAAACATTCGCTTGTTTAAATGTTTAAAAGCTGTGTTTGATTTTAAATTGTGGACCATTTGTTGCTTGTTCCTTTATTGTTCAGCACTTTGGGCAGCAGCTGTTGCAAAAAAAAACGTGCTGTATAAATAAACTTGAACATAAATGCAGTGGGAATGCTGGGTGAAAATGAAATACAACAAAGAATCTGTTAGTTCAGAAGAAGTTCACGTGTTGTTTTGTTTTTTTTTTTTGTTTTTTTTTTGAGAAGAAACAGTCAGTGGCAACTTGTCACTGTCAACTCCACCTACAGACTAACATCTTCAGGCCCAGCTGAAAGCTTAGAAACAAGAGCTCTTTTGACAACCGCTGATTTTCTTTTCTAAGCCAATGATAAACCATCAGGTTAAGCTTTAGTGTGCGGTAGTTCACTGATGTTCAGAAAGTGCCTTAATTGAACTATGTTTCATTCACTGGCAGGTCTGCCATACTGGAGTTATTTCATCTGGTGGAGCATAGTTTGCTTTATTTTCGACTTTCACTTTCATAGAGAGTTTCCAAATAGCAATCTATGATGTATTTTGCCATCATGAAATTAAATAAAATTAAATGGCATGAAAAACACTTTATTAATTTATTTGTTAATCTTTAATAATTTTATTGAAATTTTATTTATTTAAATTTTAATTTTGAGAGTCAGTGGAAACTAATCCAGTTTATGTTTTTGGCGAGGCTCCACTTTTATTTTAGAATGACGAAACTCACAGATACTGATCAGTTGCAATGTAATAGTTTCCAAACAAGGACCTATAGGTGGCTCCATTCAATGTCGTCACACATATTGAATTTCCCTTTGGGGATTAATAAAGTTAAAAAAATAAAATTTAAATTTAAATAAGTAAAATTTCAATAAAATTATTAAAGATTAAAAATAGATTAATAAAGTGTTTTTCATGCCATTTAATATATTTTGCCATCATGAAATTAAAAAAAATTAAATGGCATGAAAAACACTTTAATTTATTTGTTAATCTTTATTAATTGAAATTTTATTTATTTAAATTTTAATTTTATTTAACTTTAATAATCCCCAAACGGAAATTCAATATGTGTGATGACATTGAATGGAGCCACCTATAGGTCCATGTTTGGAAACCATTACATTGCAACTGATCAGTATCTGTGAGTTTCATCATTCTAAAATAAAAAAGGAGCCTCACCAAAAACATAAACTGGGTTAGCTTCAACTGACTGAACTTTGGACTTAATTAAATAAAGTGAGGTCATGCCAATACCCTGTCTAGATTATATTTTAATCTATTCTGCTTTTCAGTACATTATTTTAAACAACATATAATCAATATAACATTTTAGTTTTATTTCCCGTTATTGGCTTCATTGCATTCTTCTGGTTTACACCTCACCACAGTTTTCTCCACAGACTCTTCTGCTTCCCCCTAAACCGCACTCCCTCCCTACCCTCCTCCCCCTAACCCTCCCTCTGTCTTCTCCATCTCTGCCACCCTCTCCAGCTGAAGTGCTGGCTCGGCTAATTAAAAGCCTTAATCAGGATTCATAATTAGGTCTAATCAGTGCCTTTTACATCATTCTCTTGCATTCCTCCTTTGCTGGTGGTGAGGGCCGAGACGCTTATGAAATAATTTAGGCAACTTAATGCGTCCAAATGCGGAGCCGGGAGAACAGCTACGGTGAAAAAAGAAAGAAAGAAGGCCATGATTGGGACCTGCAGGCTGATTGCTTCCCCTTTCCTCCCGACCTCTTCTTCTGATTTTCCCGCTTCACAAATTCAAATTTATTTCCACTTTTTTTTTTTCCTTTTGTAAGCTTTTTTTTATCTTGTGTGTGTGCACAGTGTACTCATTGCAAGACAGAAGGGTAATAAACTACACAGCCTTCCACATTAAAGCTCCGTCCTCTTCCACCACAGATCCACCTGTTTCATTTCAGCTGAGGCCACAGCACACCATTAAAACATCCTCTCTGTTCTTCTCTGTCCACCTGAGCTCTCATCTGTTCGAATTAATGCTCAGTACAAGAACAGACAGTTGCACTGTTCAATATGCAAAAGGCCTCTGCACAGCCCAGACTGCAGTCTCCAGGTTTCTCACCATGCCTGTGTGCTGCTCTCATCATTTCAGCAAAGCAAGAATCTGATCCCACTGCAAAAGAAGCTGCTCTTTTTGAAATTCACCGGTATGTATCATCGGCGCTCACAGCGTCCCAACTGTGCAGAATGCTTTTCTTGCGCCTGTGTGTCAGCCTCCCACAGCCTGAATAATAAATCGTTAAGTGGGAAAAAAAAAACATTTAAATCGCCTTTGAATAGAAAACAGCAAACTGTAGGTGTCTGGCAAAATAAAAAAATTTTTTTAAAAAGCTGCATAGAGCAGATTTCAGTATGGTGCTTAGTCTGCCCTTTTTGTCTGTGCTGTCAGAACCAGGACATTTAAAAAATGCACACCAGGTGCCAAAGTACATGCTCATGCTGCGGTGCACACATGTAATCACAATTATGATGACAGTGATTTTCCAGCAAGCCATACAGAAATTTGTCAAAATCATGGCTTGCATTGTTCTATGCAAGCTCTTAGAAATATAATGGGGTGGTTACCTTGGCGACTGTAAATCAAGCTACGGTGTGCAAAAGGATGAGGGTTACTGAAGGCGAAGGAAAACTACAATTGGTGTCATTTTCTACAAAGGTTCCTTTATTCTGGCGTGGTGTGCCATAAGGTGGTCTCAGGACCTGATTGTGTGCAGAGATGTATATACAAGATGTCAAAAAAAAAAAAAAAGAAACTCCCTTTGCTTTTGTAAGATTCTTGAAGTTAGGGATGTAGTAAACCACATGTAATCTGTGCTGGTATGCTTGTTGAAATGCAAGCCAGTGGAAGGTCGTCAAAAGGTAAAGCTAAAGGATAGTGAGCCAATAAGATTGAAATATGAAAGGAGTCGTCGCACTGTAAATCAGAATCCATCTGAAAACGTAATATACTGATGTCTGATTAGGTCCACAAATCAACAGGTGGTTTCCCTCAAACTTAGCTTCACATCACAGTAAATCAGTTTATTTCTGCATCATTAACAATAGGAATCTCCCTCCTAACCTAAAAAAGTAGCTATGACACCAAAGCTTTGCAAAAGGCAAGTGAAACGCAGAGCAGAAAGCAATGGATGAAAATATAAACTGGAAAAACGGTCTGTTTTTCTCCTGCTAAATCATGCCACCAGTTTAAAGAGACTTGTCATTGTCAGTTCTGGTTTGAGCTTCCCCTCTCTTTCTTTTTCTCTCTTTTTTTTCTATCACCTCCACAGCCTTCTTTCCAATTGAGAGTGCATAGCATCCCTCCCAAAAAACAAAACAAAAAAAAAAAAAAAAAAAAAAAAAAAAAAAAAAAAAACCCAAACAAATCCTCCCTCCAGATTCCAGATTGGAGCTGGTAGCTTGTGTTACCCTCCAGAATGCCATTTGCTACTTTTGCTGTCGACATCTATGATTTCCAGAGGCTGCCAACAGGCATCTTGTGGGGATTTTAAAGATACCAGGCACTTAAATGGAAGCAAGCAATGGCCGAGGACAGAGAGTGAGTTGCCTGACTTCGTTGTTTACAACACTGTCAGAATGAAGTGGTGTCTTTCAGGGAAATTGCTAACCGTTTGAGAAATACGCTCATGGCAAGTCAATACATACCCTTATTTTTCCTCTTGCAACAAATTAGCATGTCTGCTGATAAGATTGCCAAACCAGTGTCCTGTTCTTTCTGTGTACATTAAAACCAATGCATGGCTCATACATACATTCATTCATTCATTCATTCATTCATTTTCTAAACCGCTTAATCCAATTCAGGGTCGCGGGATGGCTCATACAAATCTTACAATATCTTACACTCTTACAATAAGTCTTGTATTAAAAGTGTTTTAATGGCCAGCAAGAAATATTTTTCACTTAAATAAAATTTCATTTAATTTTTAATCATTTTTTCTTATTAATGCTTTAGAAAGAACTGTACATTTAAACAGACTGCTTTATATTCTCATTTATCTGTAATTTGTCCGTTCTTCAAAAAGAATATTTAGATCATTATTTGATCTTCTCCTTTAAAATGGGTTTTACTTGAACTTCAGCAGAAAACAGTTCTTTCTCTTTCCACTGTTATCTTTATTGACTTTTTAATCAAATAGGAAATGAGACCTGGACAGTGTCGTAGCGCTTTCAGCCTTAATAGAAAGATATCAATTGTGACATCTGACTGAGCAGCTGAACAAAAAAAATTGTTTTTATTTAATACAGCCACACAAGCACATATGTTACATTTCAGAATCTCCAAACTACTATTTTCAATAATTAAAGATAAAATATCAGATAAGAGTGTTGCCCTCCATATATTCTGTCTTATTTTAGTAAATGTTCACAACTTTATGCTGCATAGGCGATGCTCTGTGCAGCAAAAGACCATCACAGTCTGCTGCTTACTTAGTGATGGTCTCTCTTTTGTTGCTTTTTGTTTTATAATTCATGTAACACCAAACTATTAATTTTCACATGAAACTAGCAACCTTGTAATTATCAGTCCTGAAATAAAAGGATATGTTAAGCCTGCAGTACGCTGCATGCACAATGTATGATTGGTTTTTGAAGATGATTATGTGGGGATATCTACAACTGTGGATGGCTAGACTGCCCCCCCCCCCACCCCCACCCATTTTAAAGCCATGTGAGCCTTTTATTCCTCATTGCAGGAAGGTTTAAATATGAACTGAATCTGCAGATTTGGCCTCACAACACGTTGCCATTTAGCTGTTTAAAAATTAAAATGTGCTTTTAATAAATGCATGAGGCTGCACCTGTGGTCACTTTGGAATTGAAGAAAAGAAATATTTACAACTCTCTTGGTGTGTATCTTTTAAGTCCACAGTGGGAAGGCTGAAACTAATGTAATTTTGATGAATGCCAAGTGAATTAATACAAACCGAAGCTTTCTCCCATATGTGACTAAATGACTAAATGCCATAAAATGACATTTATTTAATTTTTTTTTTTTTTTACAAAATCTCATCATAGAGATATGAGTAGCTCTGTAGAGAAAGTAAAATACCAAAGTAGAACTATTGACTAAAGGTCAAAACCGGGCTAAGACTGGCTGATGTGCAAAATAATGATCAAAAGTGTGTTCCCTAAAGTTTCTGATGTGTTTCTTAGAGTTTGCAGATCCTTTGCTTCTCCTAAAGACCATTACCAGTTGATGTCACGCAAGTCAGTGCCATGTAGCCTGGCAGCCTGTTGATGTGACGGGCACACACACTCGAACTGTGCGGCTTCCTGAGCAGTCATTTTCAGGGGTATTAGAGGGCCTGTAACACGGTGGGCCATTAACAGCAGAATAATATCACAACTTGACCCCTTGACATTTATAGCAGCTTATATCTCCTTGCTGATAGATGCGGGCTCTGCATATGGCACTCTGCACTGGAAATGAACTGACACAGTGGGAGAGGAAGGCAAAATCCCTCCATCTTAAGTCTCGCTGGAGCGAATAGTAGAGCCGGCTTAGGAGAGGTGGGGAGAGGCGGCACACAAAGAGACAGAGGGGCATGGGATGATGGGATAATGACAATGGAGAGAGCAGATTTTTTGCTCATTTACAAGGCTGCAGTTTCATCCCCATCTCAAACCGGACTTCTTAAAGCCGTAGTGACATGGCTGCATTGAACCAAACGACAGCACCTGTTGATTTAATAGTGGAACCATGATAATGTGTGACCGTTTATCCTTTTATTTATGCTTCTGCCTTATACCTCCTATGTATGCCACTCACGTCATCAGTGATTCCTGCTTGGTGTTCCAGTGAGTCCACATGACACACCCTGCACCCAAGGCTGAATAATTAAAATAAAAGCAACGACTCTTCACTGTTATTCAAATATCTCGCCTATGCAACGCACCTCAACCTTTTACTCTAAACCGTTTGCCCTTGTTTCCCCTTTCCCACATTATTTTGGTTTCCGCCCTCAAAGAGAGTGCCCTGAAGCAGCGGTGAAACTGGTTTCCCATGAGGCTGAGGATGATCGACAGTCTACCCTTTTACCTGACTTCATCTCTTTCCTTCCTCTTTTGCCCCTGAAATTTTTCCATCCATTCCCCCTCCATCCAACTACTTTCCAGCCCCTTCAAATGACTGTGCCCACCTGCCCTGCAGCCATCATCTATCAGTCAATCTCAATCCGTGAGATACATGTGTACAGTAACCACGGTGAAGGACTAAAGTGACAGCTTTAGCCCAGAGGGATAGGCTGAACTTCTGTGTGCAGGTTTTTTGTGCGCGTGTGCACGTGCTCAAGGTGTCCATGCACATGTAAAGGCAGTTCTCACTATAAATATGAATGGTAATGCAAAAAGAGAGCTTGTGAATAAAACATGCAACAAGCATTGGCACTCTGTATGGATGTTAATCTCTAAGGTCCTTACCAGGCTGTGATTGTGAGGACTTCACAATATCCTGTTCAAATGTCACTGCTTTCTGTTGGATATGCTAAAGTGAGCATGTGTAATATGGCCGTTCTTTATGACAGGAATTACAATACAATAGCAATGACTTTTGGAAATATAGGACACGTACTCTGCATAAGGGAATGCTAATGAAAGTGGTAATATAGGTACTATAATTTAAATAGTGGCCATAAAAAGTTTGCCGTAAAGTTTCACGATAATTAAATAGCAACCATAAGATCTAATGTGTAATAAAACAGGACGACTTTGAGGATATTTATTTGCAGTATGCACAAATGCTGGATTCTGTGTACGTTGCTCATTTTGATAGACTTCTCGTGTCTTGCTTTTAATAGCCTTGTGAGGGCAGCATGAGCTGCCACACAGTAAAGGTCTGGTAACTTTCTTTTTTTCTCAGTTATGTAAACACTTTAAAGATACTTTATTATTTTTTATATTTTTATGCGCTGGGTTGACAGGGGGTCGACTAACTGGGTGGACACATTTAGTTAACTTATACTGTCACCTTGTCAATTTGCTTTGCTTTCAGTTAATATACTTTCCTTTTGAGTTGCCAGTTCCTTGGAGTCCCCAAGCCTGCCAAAGAAAAGAGTTCTGGCTGCACTGGAGCTCCTTAAATCAGGCTGAGGCCTAATTGGGCAATACCATCTTTTTTTTATAGGAGGGAAGTGTAGGAGGTGTTTAGGTTTTTCTATTGATTGTTTGTCAGTTGTTTTGCATTATTTAGGAATTTCAGATTGTTTAGTTTATTGTCTTAACTGATTACATGTAACACTTTTTGATAAGTTAAGTTTATGCTACAGTTGGTATATAGTATTGTATTGTCTCCCCCCTCGTCTGTCAAAATGGCCTGATCAGCCAGTATATATGTGTCCCTTGTGTGTCAGTTCGGTAGGTCAGTTAGTGTTTGAGTTCATTATGTTAATGCCAAGGTTGACGTTTGTATTCTTTGACCTCTTTTATGGCGCCAAAGTTATTGCACTACAAGATTTATTTTGTTATTTTTGTTAAATAAATGTAGACATTATATTTTTCTAAAAAAAAAAATTCCTTGTGCTTCTCTGGTTTTTCGGCTTGGTCCCTCATAAGCCTGGAGAGAGTTATGAAGTTATGAAAAACCTTATTTCCATATCATGGTTACATCTACATGTACTGTCATTGTTATACTTCTGTACATTTTGGTTTGATAATGTATTTGGAAAGTTCCCATTCATCTATGCCATTGTGACCAGTGTAGGCTGAGTCAAGTACACTAGACTTGGTTTAGTTCAGGGTCACCAACGCTGGTCCTTGAAGGCTACCATCCTGTAGGTTTTAGTGTTTCCCTGGTACAACACACTTTTCAAATGAACAGGTTATCCATCAATTTGATGTCATCCTCTGCACCTGACTGTTAATGAGCCATTGATTTGGGTTGGGGGTGTTGCAGCAGGGAAACACAAAAACCTGCAGGATGGTAGCCATTGAGGACCAGAGTTGGAGACCCCTTTTTTTTCTGAAAGATGTTTCACTCTCAACCAGAAGAGTTTCTTTAGTTCTGCCTCAGACAGAGGTTAAAGTGAACTAGTCTGTGGTAACTGTCATTGAGTCTTGACTTACCTGAGGTCTTGTCCAGTTTTACTTGATGCTAGGAGCCAATCTCCATGGGATGGTTGTTTTAGGTGGGAATCCACCATACAGTTTTGCCTGTAAAGAATTTATCTTTTGACCCAGGCTTAAGTATCTTTATTATCTCAAACTACTAGAATAAATATCATGATTTGCATAGGTCCAAGGTCTTGGGAACAAATCTTTTAGATTTTTTTTTCACCAACAGGCCAGATTGTTCACTTATCTTCTGATATATATATAAACATAAAAAACAAGCTAAAAATACAGTTTGAGAACAGGAGAGAATTTTCAGACTTCCTTAAATCCAGATTGGTATCTTTATATGAAAACAAAATAAAAATAAAAGGGTATTTTGTTTAATCTTGCCGTAAGTGATTGATTATTTACACAGAAAGCATTGATAATAAATGGCTTTATGTTGTCACAAGCTCTGGGGAGAAATGGCAAACCTCTATCTGGCAGTGTGTTTTTAAAAGATGACAGAATCAGCTGCCATACTGTGCTCATGTTTCAATTTGATTGTACAATGTGTGGCCATTCGATTATTTTGACTCAGTTAGTGTGGCCCCATGAAAGAAGAAAATATGTTGCCCACTGCGGGGCTGATATTTGTGGAGCCCAGTGACATAAATCATCAGCTATGGGGTGCAGTTTATTTGCTCCAGACATTCATGTTTTTTGCGGGGATAAAGCATAATAATTTAAGCAGTTGGGTGACTTTTCCCTTTTATCCATTATCTGGGCAAAACTTCAGCTTTTCAGATGAGCTGGTTTATAACCAAATGTATGCTTAACTAATGAAGGTCCCAAAGCTTCAGCTAGTTCTTGCTTTTCATTCTAATGAGAAAACGTTAGCATGGGGTTTCAGAGCTGCAATGTCTCGTAACTTTGAAATCAGTATGAAACAATGATGTAGAGTAGAGGAACTGATCCCTGAGCCACCGCCAGCCAGTATGGTTCACAGTCTTTCTGGTAAACGTCAACCATTGGCGTTGTGGTTTAGCACAGCTGTGTACATGCATAAGCTTACAGAGCTGCTACAGTAGCAAATATTGAGCTATGAACTCAAATTATTTTACTTTTAAACCTCCCAGATAGAAAAAATGTTTGGCCCAAATACGTCCCAAATGTGCATTTTTGTTTGGCCCAAATTAGGCCTTGACTCATTGACTGATTGTGAGTGTAGCTGCCAAAACTCAGCAACATGACCACCACATGTGGCCCACAAGGAAATTACCATAATCTATGTCCAGGCAGGCTTCCCATGTTAGGACAACTTCTGCCCCTCTAAATTCTTGCCGTACTCCACATCCAGGCCAACAACTGACGTTGGGACCACATGTGGCCCCCTGGAGACCTGCCATTATCCAACCTTGACTGGAAACTGACACCTGGTCCACTTCTGGCCTATACAATACTCGCCAGCATCGTAACGGAGACATAAGTGCCAAAAGTAGCCTGGATTTGGCCCAAATATGTCTGCTATCTGGCCTATAACTTATATTTCTACTAATGGGAAAATGAGAAGAAATCAAGCAAGATCAACTCAAATTCCATTCAAAGAAGTTTTTTTTCCTTGGTAGTTTGACCTTCACTACTGGAATGCTTCACATTATATTTTCTTTCTGTCACTTTTGTTCTGTAACACATTATTCGTTGTGAAATGTTTCATTTTTTTCTTGTTTTTTCACGTTTTGTTGGAACCAAAGAAAAGAGACAGCTTGAGAGGAGTAACTGTTTAAATATGAAGAAAACATTAAGACACCATAGATAGTTGGATTGGATTTTTTTTCCTAAGACGGTTAATAAAACCAAAGTCTTGCTGAAGACAAAAACACTTTAAGACGGAAGTCCGAAAAGGGACAACTAGACTTCCTCCTGAATATTAATGTCCATTTGTTTTTAATGTGTATTTTGTTGTAATGTAAGAAATCGGTGTCTTTCTCATTCTCTATCTTTGTGGCCATTTAAGCTCCTGAATTTCACATCACCAAACAAAGACAGTCTCAACTCGAAGCCAACAAACATTACAGGACAAGTTTGTTTTATCATCATCGCTGCAGAGAACATTCATGTATTTAAGAGCAGTCTTAAAACTCACCTTTTTAATTTGGCTTTTACTTAGTATTTATTGTCTTAGTGCGGATATTTGATTTATTCATTTTAACCTGGTTCCTTTTAGAGACAGTTTATTCTATTTTCATATAAGTTATGTTTCATAATTGATATTACTGCCTTTCTTTTTTTTTAAGTTTTTGCTGTTTTATATCTTTATGTATTTTATATTGTAAGCATGTTTTCCAGTGTTCCTTATAGGAAGCCCTCTGCGCCGGGTGTCATGTTGGCCATGGCTTCGAGGGCTGCTTTCACATCATTGGTCTTTTGACTGGTACCCGTGCTGCTGTGGTCTGGTCATCTCCTGATACAGACGGCTCCTGTGGTAGTGTTTCCTTACAAGGCTCCTTTGTGTTCAGAACATATAACTAGGTGTATGCATGATGATAAAGACGGGTGTTATAAATGGGTGTTGGGGGTGTGTGTGTGTGTGTGTGTGTGTGTGTGTGTGTGTGTGTGTGTGTGTGTGTGTGTTTGAGTGTATGGAAAAGGTAGGGCTAATGGAGTGTGTAAAGCACTTTGTTACTTGACTTTGTAGGAAGAGTGCTTTATAACTAAAGTTTGAAATGATTTGATTGAAAGTGAGTTGTTTTCTGTTGATTGTTGCAGATAGCTGTGGAAACCTAATTTTTTGCAGCCAGAAGAACAGATTGATTTGTCTTGATCAATAACTTAATGGGTTTTTGGAGTTCAAAAACTTAATTAGCTTTTATTTTCCTTAAAAAAAAAAAAACTAAAAATAAAAGTCCAAAACAGTTAGACCAAACTAAATGAACTGAAACAAAACCTCTTATCTCTCATTAGTACAGCATGTCAGAGCACCATTCATTGCTTTTCTGACCGTGTTTAGTTTGCATGAAAATTGCAAAGTTAATTAAAATCATGATGAGATTGAAAACAGAAACTGCAGGTCATTTGAAAACCAGAAAAACGTTGTGTAGTGAAGTAGGATTGGGATGAAGGACTACTCCCTACAGACCCACATGAGACAGTGTAATGAGTTGCCAGGCTTTGATACAGTTTTCCCAAATCAGTAACACACACATGCAGACAGACAGAGTCTTACTAATACATTCTGCTGTAGACATTTTCCCAGCTTGCCTCCCTCCTTTCCTCATTCCTCTCCCAGCCTCATCTCCGTCTCTGTCTCTGTTCCAGCCTATCAGACATGACAGTACCAGCTGGCTGCTGGCAAACTCATGGAAAGAGGATATAAGCTGTTGTGTGAGCTTGTGCATCAAGTGGATGTGTGTGTGTGTGTGTGTGTGGGGATGTCAACATAAAGTATCTATCTTCTGAAGGTGTGTGTCCATTTTTCTGACAGTGCACTTTTGTGTGTGGTTGCACGCGAGCCACATTATGCACAAGTTTGTGTGATGCGCCAAAATGCGGACATGTTGATTTAATGTCACAGAGTCTGAGTCTTGAGTGATCTGAGTCATAGGTGTGTGGCGGTTACTTGGGGTGGGGTTCAACGCAATATTTAATTCCTATAAAGATAGCTGTCAACACTTGCTTGAAGCAGCTGTGTACTCTTGTGGGTGCTTGGCATTTGCTTCTCCGTCTGACTCACCGAGAGCATTAAAAGCCACGTATTTGCTTTTCTTGCTGTGTAGATGTGTTTCTGCAGAGCCGTGCACCCTTGCTTTTTTGTACTTCTACACAGTTCACTGAGGTTTGGGTAATTTATTGAAGTGTCTAATGAGAAAAGGGGGCGAGAAACCACATTTTCTTCAACACACGCACACACACACACACAAAGAAATCCAAACAGCAGCCCCCTCTTCTGTCTTGGCAGCTCGGTGCACATTCACAGGACTTCAGGAAACATTTAAAGCTTATTGGAAACATTCGAGATGAACAGCAGATGTGTCTGTGATTTTGGCACTGTTCAACACATTCACCCCGACCCCCAAATGCTGCGGCCCCTACTCACCTTTCCTCCTCTGCCCCCTTTCTTCTCCCTCCATCGATTAAGTACACATATTTCCCTCTTTCCATCTGTCCACCCAAACCTCCTGTTGCCTTTGTAAAATCCTACTTGATCTGAAAATGTGGGGGAAAAACACACAACGTCCCATTTAGCCATTGAGCCCACATCAAAACATGCATTTCTGGATCTCCTAAGAAATAAATTTAAATATTGAAGCCCTTGCATTCAGTTAGCAATTCCCCAAATTACTTGTTTTAATTGTTGAGTTTTTGTCTCCATTCTCATTGTTCTGTCCATGCAGCTGGTTTTTTTTTTTTTTTTTTGCACTTGACTTAAAATTTAATTCCTAAATCCTCAAAATTAGAATCCACTGATAATGAAACTACAAAGCTCAACATCATGGTGAACTCTGAATAATCCTGTTATGTGTTTCCCTTCTATCTAGGGCAAAGCTTTAGCAAAAAAGAAAAAAAAAAAGAGACCACCAAAATCACGGCTGCAGCTTAGCAGCTCAGCCAGACATTAAGTAAGAGCCTTAATTTTTAAAGGACCACAACTGAACATGATGGAAACCATCATGGTCCCATGGGCCTGACTGGACTGGACTGGCTCTAAACCACCTTTATATTCATTGAAACAAGCCAGAGCTGATGACAGGCAGGCGTAGCTGAAGTGAATAGGTACAAAGTGTCACATGTTCTGGGCTGTTTGGTTTGTACAGCCTCCAAAATATGTGAGATGCTGAAGCATGGGGAGAGATTTAGATGCAGTTGTAACGGAAGAAGGCGCTGATGAGAAATGAGTAGGAGAAGGGCTAAAGTAAGGAGAGGAGGTGACAAGCAGAGAGGAAACAAGCTGACTGTGTATGAGAGGAGGTGGGAGATGTTCCAGAAAAGGTGAAGGTGTAAAGAGATTTTTACATGTTCATGGGAAGAATTTTTGGAGAAGTCAGACCACTGTGTAAAGTCTTCTTTGGCACATCCCAAAGATTCGCTGTGGAGTTGAGCTCTAGACTCTGTGGTGGCTAAACCATGTGTGAAAATGAAGCCTTGTGCACCCAGAGTCATTCTGTTATAAATTATACCTAGGATTTGCCTGTGCCATCAGGGAAAAGAGAGTAATTCAGTATAATCAGGTAGTCAGCCAACCTCCTTCTTTGAAGGCCCATAATGTTGTCAACCTAGACCTGACCAACTGAAGCAACTCCAGATCATCACACTCCCCCCACAGGCTTGTATAGTTAACACAAGGCATAAAGGGCTCAGCACAGGGGTTGGAAGAAAAACTTTCCAGTTTTAGCCTCTTATTTCCCCAGTTTTAGCCTATCTTCATTGGCTGCCTGTTGAATCTAGAATAGAATTTAAAATCCTTCTCCTCACATAAAGCTCTCCACAACCAAGCACCACTATATATCGTGGACCTCATAGTTCCTTATATACCAAGCAGAGTACTTCGTTCCCAGACTGCAGGCTTACTTGTGGTTCCTAGAGTCTCAAAGAGCCGAGCAGGAGGCAGAGCCTTTGGTTATCAGGCCCCTCTTTTATGGAATAAGCTCCTAGTTAGTGTTAGGGAAGCAGACACCCTCCCCACCTTTAAGACTAGGCTGAAGACTTATCCTTTTGGTAAGTCCTATAACTAAGGATGGTTAGCATCCCTTAGTTATGCTGCTATAGGTTTAGACTGCTGAGGGACATTTCCTGATACACCGAGCTTCTTTCTTTTTCTCTTTACCTCTCTCTTTTTGGATCCTCCAACTCAATCTGTTGGTTTCCTTATATAGGCTATTATGAATTGGCTTTCATTATGTTTTTTTTCTCTGTCCGTAACGCATCTTGAGATGGCATTGCCGTGATTTGACGTTATATAAATAAAGTTGAATTGAATTGAATTTCCCTTCAATTCTCAAACAAAGTACATCTGGACTCAGCTCCCATAGCTTTATCTCTATTTCACCAGCAAAATGAGGTCCGTTTTTGTTTCGGTTCGCGCCACACAAAATGCTGTTCTTAATGCTTGATTTTACCAAATATGTGTCTTCATGGTCAAGGGGTTGTTAAAGGAATACTACTCACTGCATTTGTTATGGTTAAACAACAAATAAAAAAAAAAAACTTGCTCCAAAAAGAAGGCTCTTACCTGTTTTCTGTCTTAAATCGAGATCATGACATTAGTTTGGAATATAGTGTATCTTCACTCACTAATGTGATTTGTCTATCAGGAAAGTAAAGGAGGAGAAATAGGTATACCTAAACGCGGAGTGCCCTGAGGCAAGTGGACTATAAACATGACTTAAAGTGGCATGGAGAGAGGGAGAAGAAGGAGATTGAGTTAATGTAAAGAGGGGTGACATGATTTCTTTTTTGTTTTGTTTTTATTCTTGGAAATAAAGAGCTAACATGAAGCAAATAAACGCAATGTTACAGTGGAACTCAAAGGCTGACAAACGGAAGTGGGCATGAGGGAAGTTGATAGTTTTGTTAGCTGGCAGTGACCATAACGGCCTTCACTGCAAAGCACTGATCGTATTGCCGAGCCCTTGAGCTACGGCATTACAACAAGAACACAGCCAAGAACAATGGCTAACAGCCGCATGAAGGACAACATGTGAGGCAAATTACAACCTTTACTGCTCCAGATGATGACATCTGGAGTTAGAAAACTAAATAAGGACTCAGGACGTGGGCTAGGTGTTGAAAGAAGAGGGTGAGCAGAGGAGGGTGCAGGTGAGAGGTTAGCTAATATGCTGGTGTACTGCAGTGAAAGTGCAAGCTGACAATCCACTGACAGAGGCGCTTCTCTCATTCCTAACCACTTCCCCGGAGACTCGTTTAACTCTGGAGTAAGCCCTGCTTTTTGTGAATCACCTGCACCGTAATGCGTGTCGCTGCTCATTACTGACGAGGCTCGCTGTGATTTGGTCCCCGGAGATCTCAGGAGGGGGCCGGTGGCTCCTCTGGTGGGGGTTACAACCTTGTGGTTGCACACATCGACTCACAACCACCACCAAATTATCCTCTGTGGGTCTTTAATAAATGTATATTTCTGTTTGTGATGCCGAAGAAAGTTTGACATACATGGTTTCCTTTTTCAGTGTAGTTGTTCAATAATTAGATGACTCGCGTCTTGTGTCTGAGGACGTCTGATAACTATGTCTGTGAGGGAGGTGTGTGTTTGCAAATAGACAAAGAGTGAGAGTGGCAGCGAGCAGAGTGCTCAGTGTGTGTCTGTACTTTCTGCTGTGAATGTGTTCCAGATAGTGCAGCTGATGGCTATCGGAGAGAGTTGTATTGATTTGGCTGGGGTAAATAATTGGTTGGGTCTACAAGCTGTCATGTTCGGCCTGATTGTTGAACATTGGTGGTCTCCAGCACTTATCTTTCTCTACATCCTTCTCTGATCCATCTCCAGCCTCCTTAGTCTACCTCTACTAGTATTGATGAGGACCCTATTTGTTCATTATTCGTTCTTAAATATAGGCGATAATCCCATTTCCAAAGCAATGTGCTACGACTTATCTGCTTTCCATTCCTTGTGTTGTTTTACGGGGAGGAAAGATGTAGTTTAGGAAGGAGTATACAGAATGAGGACATTTGGAGGGGTCAGACCAGAAGTAATGCCGGCTTGGATGGTCTGCCCTAGTTTTACTGGACAGTACGCTACAGTTTCTGCAAAATGAGGCGCACTATGATTGTTAGTGTGTGTGTGGAGGCCCTCTGCATCTTGGAAACTAAATCTAAAAGAAGGACTGTTCTGAACATGTGTGCCTCTGCCCTCCCTGATTAACATGCCAAAATGTAATCAGGTTTAACACCAAATCATAAGTAAAAAGAAAAACATCCTCGGATTGACCAAACCAATCAGGCTGCTAACTCTGTGGTCTACATCCCACCCAAATGGGAGGGCTGGGTGTCAAGTTTAGGAGGTCTCTTGGCCAACATTAAGCCGCCTTTCTCATGGTTATTGAGCTGGAGCCATGAGAAGGCCATTAGCGACCCCGTTTGAGCTGCTCCAAGAACTGCAACCCCCACCGAGCCATGAACAAGAGGGTTTATTATCCCTGCTTACCCACAAAGCTTCCTATTGAATGTATGCAGAAACGGCTCATTTACTATTGAAACTGGTGGATTTTTTTGTTCCCTTAAAAACATGTACCAAGACTAACACCGCATCCGCATAATCCCTGCCAAACTCCTTGGAAATGGCTACAGGGATTTGGTGATATGTAATTGTGGCTTTGTAAAGCATAAATAGCCATTAACCCTACATAAAGCAGTAGGATACAGATACAAGAGCTGAGTTACAGTCGCTCCATACGTTTTTCTCCTTTGTAATGGCTTTTAAATGCACTTTTCCTGCACTTGACTTGAGATTTAAGGAGATAAACGGTAAAATGTGACGACGTTACATCGCTGCGACCATAAACGGGTTAATGTTGTTCATAACACTTGTTAGAAGTTAAATTTTTTTTTAATGGTTTCGACAGAAAACGATTGTTTTTGTAGCGGCAGCTGCTCCAGCTTTGAGTGTGGAAACTTCGGGAAAAGCAGGAGTGAGTAAACTGGGTAAAGTTTTGAGGGGGAGACGGTGAACTTCCTCCCTGTGCTGCCACGTCTGAGCCCCGGTCTCGAGCTCCACTTCCTCTGAAGCTCTGCTGCCTGGAAAGACCACGAAGGAGGGACACGCGCGTGAATAAATTAACGGTAAACTTAAACACGTTTTTTTCCCCCCCTTAACACCAAAAACAGTTCGTCTTTACGTCGTCTGAAGTGTTTTAGGAAACCAAAACGGAGTAGGTATTCCCCCCTTCGCTGTCGCCGTCTCCTCATGAATACATCTTTTTCTTCTTCAGTGACCGTGTTTTAGTATATCTTTGTCACCCATTGCAGCCTGAAAATCTGTTTTCTGACTTCTAAATTAAATATCGCTAATTTCTCTAAGCAGCAGGTGAGATAACTATCCAGAAAGGGAGGAATTTACCTGCTGTTTCACTGTAGTTTGCACTAATAGTTTTTACTGCAAATAGTTTTTCATGAGCCTTTTTTTTTTTTTTTTTTTTTTTACATATTAAGGCTGAGCTACCCATATGAGAAGCTGATGCAGAAAATATAGTCGATATATGTATGACAAATGGAGCCCCACTTTGTTTGCATTGTAAAGGAGAGGGGTACATTCTCTTCATTCCTCATGTCATGCACACTCAGTGTAATGCAAGCAGAGCTTCATGCCGCCTCCTCTTCTCTCTCCTCCAGGTCTAACATGCTGCCCAGACTGTTTTCCTGTCTTCTGATTTCTCTGCAAGTTCTCCTGCTGCAAGGCATCAACGCTAACAGCCCCACTGCACCAGCCAGCTCCTCGCCTCCTCCTCTGGGTGACCCCAGCTGGGGCCTGGGTCTGCGCTTATACAAGGCCATCCGCTCTGGTTCGAGCTCAGTAAACACTCTCTTCTCCCCTCTTCTCTTGGCTTCCTCTCTTGGAGCACTGGGTGAAGGCTCAGTAGGTAAAACTGCCACCCAGATCCAGGAGCTCCTTACATCTTCATCCCCCTCCAAGGCGACTGGAGAAGTCGGGGAGCTTGTGTCTGGGTTGCTGAAGAGCATCACAGAGGCTAACGGGACCAGCTTTCAGCTGCACGCATCTTCAGCAGTGTTCACGAAGCAGACTCCTGCAATCAGCCAGGCCTTTGAAAAGAAAAGCAAGACCAGGTTTGGGCTTCTGCACCAGACATTGGGAAAAGGAGACTCAAAGGCTGACCTGAAGCAGATCCGTGACTGGGCTAAGGCTGGCCTCCGTGGGCTGGAAGGTGCTCCGTTGGAGGCAGAAATCAAGGCTAAAGCTGGAGCCCTTATCCTGGGAAATGCCCTGCACTTTAAAGGTTTGTATTAATTCTATTATAAAAGTCCAAAATGATCCAAGTGACCCAGCATAAAACAACTCTACAATGTAAATATGCCAATATGGTGCGCTTCCAGTAACACAACTGTTAGGTTGCAGACATGCAACACATCCGCTACTCTGAACTGAGTGAAGTCAGTTGGAATTATCCAATCTGTCCATATTGGATTTGTTTTCCCCTTTTGGACAAGAGACACTAGAATGTGAATCTGGCATGCACATGCACCATTTTTAGTGTTCAGACAGCACTATACCCACTTGAGGTTGTGTGCCAGCACAGCCACCTGTGTGCAGAGTGCATGTCTGTGTGCATGAATGTGTCGGACTCCAGCTGGTGGACACAGTGGATAAAGGATGATTCTGGGGTCTATCACTGAGAGCTTATTCATCTTCCATTGGGGGGTGATGTGTCATCTTAAATAATTGAGTAACAAGTGTCCAGACTTACTCCCTCGGTGTCATGCCTAACATCTGTGCTTGGAGCGCTCCATGGCTGCCGTGGCACAGCTTGGCTCAGTTCTGTTCTTTGTGGCAGCCTGCAGTCGTGGAAAGTAGTCAAATGTTTTGCTGCAAATGCAGTCAGAAGCTCCATCTGTGATTTAATGGTTGCATCCCTGAAACATAGCCACATTATCCGTAGCCAATGTTTATTGTAGAAGCATAAATATGTAATTGAAGGTGAAATGTTCATTTTTGGGGGATGTTAGATTTAAGTTTACCATGAGGCAAAAAAAAACCCAAATTTGTATTTGTGGTAACTTTTGAGGAATTTAATCTGTCATCTTTCTCCATCCCAGAGTGCAGGTAACGTTTATGTGACTGCTGACGTAGAATCTTATTCCTGTTTGCAGTCTCCACAAAGGATTAGTACGCGTTAAAATGATCCTTCTGTTTCGCTTGTTCTTTCTGTGCCGTTTGTCTCCCTTTTTTTTTTTTTTTGTTTTTGTCATTGTTTATCACGCATCTTATCTACCTCCGTTGTCTCCTCTTCCCACATGTCTCCCATTCACATCCTTATCGGCGTCGATCGGCCTCTGTTCCTTCTGTTTCCCCCTGCAGGTATTTGTTTTATTAGGCTCAAAAGAAAAAGGAAAAAAGGCAACGGAGCTGAAGTGAAAAACAGGGTGAAAACAGAGAGACAGCCCTCCAAAAATAACATTCTCTGACAGACAATGCAGTGATAAGCAACTTAATTAATTTTCCTTGTTTGATGTTTTCGACTCCATTATGAAATTAGTTTCTCTGTGAAGCGACCCTCATTGGTTCGTTCATTAATTTCGTGGAGGAAATATAAAAATTAGATTGTTCAAAAAATTGAAGTACGCAAATTAGGTTATTGGAAATTGGATTTCTTCGGTTTTCATACAAAATTTAGAGGTGGTCGATTGTTTGCTTTTTCTTCTCTTCTGGTTTTGTTATAACTTTTTTTATTTGCTTTAAATTTTGGACTCACTAAAGTAACATAAAAATGTGATAGTAGATTGTTTCCTGATACATTGCCAGAATTTCTTTGGCACTAAACCGGTATCTGTACGGACTGCCCGTTTTTTTTGTTTGTTACATTCTTGTACTCTTTAGTCAATTATTGAAAAGGGGAATTTAGCGGGGGAATAAAAGGCAAAAAAAGCTTTTTGCCATCCCTCCTTCTCTGGGCTGTACACAACTTTTAAAGAAAGGGAAGGTCAGGGCCAATTAGTATTGGAGCATGTTTGTCGTGAAGACACACTAAAAGCAAAGAAAATGGCAAGAGGAGGGAAGAGAGAGCAGAAGAGGGAGCTATGTCTGGATGGGAAGAGGATAAATGAAACTGGGGTAAAAGAGACGGGGAGAAAGTAAAGAGCGAGAACTGAGAGAAGTAAAGAAAGAGAGAATGGCCTGCTGAGAGGCTGGAAGAGATTGACAGACTTAGTGGAAAGGCCTGCTTTGGGATTTCCAGTCCACACTGGTTAATTAATTCAGGCTTTGTTTTGTTTTAGAGAAACAGTGGCGACAGAGGAAGAAAATAATATTGTGAGAAGGACAGCAGGAGGAAGGACCAACAGAGAACTGCAGCAACATGGGGAACATGTCCCTGCATATTTAACCTCCAGTAATAGCTTCTGAAGTCCCTCTATTGCTGGGAATCAAAAGTTGATGAGGGGAAGAGATGGAGCCAGTCAGCCCCATCGATCCCTCTCCACATTTTGCTTTAAAGTTTTATAGTGACTGGGAAGTAGGGGTGGGAAAATCCAATCGGAAAATTGAATATCGGGACTTTTTGCTTCGCAATTTTTCAAATTTTTGACATTTATATAATTTTTATTGATCTTTTTGCGTGTCTTCTTGGGCATCATAGAAGCAGAATGATGGTCTGGCTACTGTGTTGTTTTTTTCTAATTGAAATTAAGAAAAATGACGAGCAAAAAAAAAGTTTTGTCCATTTTTTTTTTGGTTTTAATCTACGAAAAACAGCAATATCGGAGAATTGTAAGAATCGCAATTTAAACCGAATCAGCATCCAAAAAAATCGGAATCGAATCAGGACAAAAGCATATAACTGGGAAGTGTGAGAGCTTTGGCTTTCTGAGCCATGCAACTGTTTTTGTGTTCTAGCGTTGCAAACCCGTAGCGGACTTGATCATTTCTACAGACTGCAATCGCAGATTTGCAACGTCGCTGCGCAAAAACTCTGATCAAAACGATGACATGATTTTAGCGACGCAGTTGCCACTTCAGGTAACCTTCAGTACGCTGCTTCAGAGTTCCTGTGGGATGGTGTTTCTTCCAGAAATGGGATCAGAGGAAGCAGGGTGTGAACATGTTTTGATATGATTTGTGATTGGCTGGGGTGCAGAAAATGGTTATTTCTATGTATCAATCGATTAACTGCTGGTCATTTATTGCATCAAGAGTAAAGTTATTTATGTGAAACTTAATTATCAGTTTAACAAATAAAAGAAACTGCAGATAGATTTTCTACATGACTTTTTAAAAACGTAGAAGACGAAGGTTTTGTCATTTTAATGTCCAACCGTGTTTTTTACCTCGCATACTTGGCTCAGTGTTTAAGTCCTGACTGATTTATCTACCCACTTTCCATAAAATTACATCCATGTGTGCATAGTCTTAATGAGGCTGGTGCTTCTTTCCTGAAACACCAACAGAAGGTCAAAGTGGCTTGAGGTTTCCACTGCCCATGGATTCAAATGATATGTTTTTTTTTTAGTTTTTTTTTTATAAATAATCTACTCTGCACGTCAAATCGTATCACAGACATGATGGTATCTGACCCAGCAAACACACAACAGCTAATCTGGACAGGGAGAACTTTATGCTGGGTCGCTCCTGTAAAGTCTAACATCATCCCCAGCCTGACTTTCCAGCCTCTAAGGCAGCTGGAGGACTGCAGAAGACGTTGCAGTCCCTATACGATTATTGTGCTTGTGCTCGTGTTGGCAGTACATTTACAGTACCATGCAAAACTCTGCAGACACCCATTATTTTCCCATACTTTGCTCCAAAGCAGCCACATTTTTTTTTTTTTACATCATCTTGAGCAACAACTCTACAGCTTCTCAGAAGATCTAAAGGTTTTATTTCCTCATTTTCAGTCCCATCTTTATACCTTAACTTTTTCAGAGGAGTTTACTTTTTTTTGTTTAAGCCACTTAACACTGACCCTGGAATCATCCAAGCTTTTTGGAAAAAAGACATCTGACGCAAGATGAGCCAGCTACACATCACATATTAACAGGAACCAATTTAAAAAAGTATCTTGAGGCAGTTTATTACTTGCAGCCTTCACAAAGACACATAACGAATTGTCATTTCTTTGTTGTATCTATTAAAAATGTGAAAGGTGGCGCATGCTGGCAGTCGTAAAATAGTATTTTTGAATTAACAATGTGATTTCCAAACTTGCCGCAGTGGGTAGCTTGTTCTGAAAAAAACAAAACAACAAAAACGGACAAAATTAACAAGTGGAAGACAAAAGTAAAGCGTTGGGCCTTTAAAAAAAAAAAAAAGAAAAAAACTGCCTCCAGCAGGTGAAAGAACTTTTATTTATCCTTCAAGAAGCCAAAGAGAGTTTCTTCTGAAAAATAAAAAGACATCAGACTGTTGAAGAAGAAAGCTGGTCGGACCACAAACGATCCATTAAGTTTGTTAGAGCTTTTAAAACTTTGAATTAGCCTTTTGTGCTGTAAATGTCCAATTTTTATTGGAACATGTAAATGCATCACTGGAAGTCGTTTTTGGAGAAGCGGACCCCAGCAGATGCCAGCACTGTGGACAGTTTTTACTTTCTTTATCACGCTGAGACATCTGCTGTCATGACTTATGATGTGAGAGACATTTCTTTCTTTCTTCGTCGACAGCCACTTCTAAGTGGTGTAGAATTTATAGTCTTATCTGTCCCATGAATGTAGCACAATTTGTAGATGTCACAATGTGCTCTGGGAATGGGGTGGGTACTTTCTGTCTTCAGATCAGATCAATAATCAGCAGTCAGAAGAAAGGATGATGTTGATGATCTTTTCACTGAGCGTGGGTGATAAGAAATCTTTAAACTTTCACGTCGGCAGTCGAGGTATGTAATCATTATTTTGTGGCCGCGCCGCTCCTTTTGTATTGTTGAGTGCTGTCATTTTCCCAAACGATTAATCAATCATGGCGATCATCATTAGTTATACCTTAGATGTCGTTCACAGAGAGCGAAATGGGCGCGAGTCATAATCTGTCGACCTTCGTGCTCCATCCAACGCGCCCCCCCCCCTGCTTTATTGAAGGGACCGGCAGCTTTGAGAAGGTGTTGTGAGGTTATTACAACAGTAATTCCACTGCTTTCAGCCCCCTTTAAATTGACAGCTGTCAGGGGGTTAGCAGGGCCAAGTGGGACGTGTCGAACAGTGAACGGTACACGGCGACCTTCAGTACTTTATAACCATCTCGCTGAAGTGCTTCACTTCAGCAGCTTGGGGAAGAGTTTTTGTTTTTTAATGGGACGTACATAATCCATGATCCCTGCTCGGTGTAAGGTAGGGTCACTGAACGTGGCCCGTTTGTATTCACGGCTGTGCTCACTTTTTCTGCTCCCCCCCCCCCCCCCCCCCCCCCCCCTTTGATTTGTTGGTTGTTTTGGTCTGTATTAAATATGTCTTTGTGCGTTCAGGACTGTGGGAGAGAGAGTTCAGTGCGGAGACCAAGGATCGACGCGTCTTCTTGGGGACCAAATACACCAAAGTGGTGATGATGCACAGAGCAGGTAAAAAGCAAACAAACAACCCCCTGTAGTCTATCTCTATTGCTCTCCTGCCAGTAAACAGATACAGCAAAATGAATTCTGAACATCTGCTTCCCTCCTATTTATTCCTGTTTATTACTGTAGCTTATGATTTATTTAGCAGGCTTTGGATACATATATATATATATATATATATATATATATTATGCATTGAAACAACAAAGCAGAACAGATATCTGCAGTGAAAGCAGTAAAAGATTTTGGACAAATCCATTGTTTTCTTTTTAATGTTATTTATAGCGTCTTTTTCACTGCAGGAGAAAGTTTGTTGCAGGTTGCCTTGCGTTAATGTCTGAGACTTGTTTTCCGCATGATTTGGGGGGTGACAATTCAAGTGGTACTGAATGGTTGTGGAAAAGAAATGAGTGTGAACCAGCTTGGAACAAGAGAGCTGCTGTAATCAGACATTAAGAAAGTAAAATGCAGCTCTCCTCGACTCTCTGATCTTTCCTGAACTCTGTGCCGGCCCCCCTCCTGCTGTCTCTTCCTACAGGTTTGTACCGTTTCCATGAAGACACTGACAACATGGTACAAGTTCTGGAGGCACCTCTGTGGGGAGGCAAGGCCAGCCTGGTGCTCCTGCTGCCCTTTCATGTTGAAAGCCTGGCTAGGTTAGACAAGCTGCTGACCCCGGAGCTGCTGTCAAAGTGGCTGGAGAAGACCAGTGTTACCAGTGTGGCCATCTCAATGCCCAAGGCGAACATCACCAGCACGCTCAGTCTGCAGGTTAGTTGAGAAAATGCTGTGTTTAGGAGAGTTCAGAATAACTGGTGTGTTTTAGCTTTAAGAAACAAAAAGACATGCATAGTAGATTTAAATGGCCAACTTTATACTCTCTCAAATATGTGGCATATTTTTGAGATAATAGATGGAAATTAGCCTTAGGCTATAATCTGGCCTGTTTACATTTAATATCTTACCAAATGTTCATTAACTAGAAACGTCCTGTCCAAATATACAAAACTCAAGCTGGCAGGAAACGCGGTTTCTGATTCTGACAGCTTTGAATTCCTTCGAACTGCTGGTAGAAGATTGGGCAGATTTTTACCTCTGAGAAGGAGGATAAGAGTCACTGTGACACCTTGTTTCATTTGAGAGTCACGTCTTAAAGACATTTTCTTGATTTGTTTTGTCGGCACTTCTGCCTTCCCCTCCTGGGATGCATGCTACTGCAAACAGGATGAACATTTTTATTTTTTTAGCTCTGAAAAATCCTCAAAGTGTGAAGTTTTACATCCCGTCCAAATGAGACTCATGTGAAAGCCATTTTGATTTAACTTCATTTGTGTGTTTGCTATCTAAGGTGACATCCAGATGTATAAGCTTTGGTCCTTGTCTTGGCATTTGCGGTTAGACCAACAGAATGAGTGGATATCTACAATGATACAGTGGAAAAATATGTGATATGATGATGACTAGGGATGGACTGGCCGTGGAACACACTGGACATTTTCCCAGTGGGCAGACATGACTGGCAGCACTTCTGTGGTCCCTGTTCCTGAGTAATTCAATAGTCTAAATAGTCAGCACAGAACCTTAGATTCCTGACCCGATCCATGAAACACATTAACCTGCACCACATTTGTTTGTTTTCTTAAGTGACACCAGACTGAACCAATAACCCCCGGCTGCAGCCTGGAGAATGGGGCAGGGCTGGATATTGGGCGGGGTTGGACGTCCAATGGGGATGGTTGTATGTCAAATGGGCGGAGTTGGATGTCAAATGGGTGTGGTTGGATGTCCAATGGGCATGTTTATGGTTAGGGTTAGAGTTAGGGTTAATCCAATCAAAATGTTGAGGACGTCCAATCCCGCCCAATATCCAGCCCTGCCTCATTCTCCAGGCTGCTACCAAGACCCTCTTGACTGAACCAGTCAGATACTTTAAACCACTGTGCAGCTACTTGTCTGAAATGAGGAGAGGAAACAGAGAGGAGGCGCAGAGAAGCTGTGGCTGTGTCCAAATGTCCACACAACTCCCTTACCACTCATTTACTGCACAGGGCTACACTATATATATAAAGAGTGCTCATTCTGTTGGATATTTGCTTCTCTTTGCGGATCACGTGACTACCAGCTGTCTCCACAGCAACCACCATGCGTCACTCCATACCAAATCCAAGCTCATGAAAATATTTTATCTTATTTTGTATTTCATTCTTTGTTGGTTAATTAGTCATCAAATAAGGATATAAAATGAATGATCTATAGTTTATTTTTAACCTGCTTTGACGTTATGTCAGTTGCGCCACTTTGAGCTCCTGCCCACTTTACTAACCTGTCTAGTGACCATTGATGCTCACTCCTTTACAAGATGCCTTGTGGGTAATTCTGAGTGCACTACTTTTTTCTCTGTGGACATTTGGCGTGACCACTATATAGGGTCGTATGTAGGAAATAGGGTGGATATTTGGACACAGCGTAAAAGAAAAAAATTCAATTAAAGAAAAGCCGATATTAATTCTCACATCAAAATCCAGTCTTTACTTTCATAAAGTTTGTTGACGTTTCCAGCAAGAGAACAACCTGTTAACTAGTTATTTTCAGTGGTTAAAAGGGCAAATCTCAAATCTTAAATTGAGTTATTTTATGTCTTCCAAACTAAATCATCCTATTGAAAATGAAAACATTATTTTTAACCATCAATCATCAACATTAACAGTGAGTCAGTACTTGTCTGATTGTCTTTATTAGCCTATTTGTGATTGGTTGTACGCTGACAATTTGCCAATTTTGGGTGAAAATGAAGGACTTCTGTGTTGCTGTTGATGGACAATATACAGAATTAAATAACTTGTCAAGAGTGTTCACATATTTAGCTTTTACGATTGTTGATACGTTATACTGATGCAGCTGTTTGATTCGAAAGTCCAATAATTCTGAACCTGACTGAATCATAATAGAGAGGGAAAAAAAAGAAAAATCTCCATTCAGTCTGTTGTTGAAACTGGTTAAAATAAAATGTCCAGAAGAGAAGAGCAGACAGAGACGCTGTTTCTCCACTTTGTCTGGACACAGTTTTCATCTGATCCATCATTTCTCACTTCTGTTCTGTTTTCTTTCTCCATCAAACACAAACTAGAAATGCTGCTCTAACATTCATCACTCTGCTACAGTATAAATCTTTTTTTCATGAACAAATGACACTCTTTAAAACTATTTAATGAATTAATTCTCATTGGTTCCTACTAACTGTTTGGTTTTGGTGTTTTTAACAAGCTTCTCAGTTTTTATATTTACATGGAAGACAGCATTGAGATCTGTGGTGTTTATGATCGTATATGGATCAGTCTGGTTCAAAGTGCCTCCAGTGATGATGATGATGATGATGATGATGATGATATGACTTTGATATGAAAACAAATACTTTGGTATATTGCGTAATTTCAGGTGCATTAACATGGGCGTTCTAACATCGTTCTACTTCTGCACTTTTTTAATGCTGGTTAGTTGTAGAACGTGCACATAATCCAAGCTTCCTCTAATTGGAATGCAGCCTTCATTAATACAACTATACTTGTCATATTTCTTTTTTCTCTTTTTTCTTTTGTATTTGGGGAAAAAATTAAGCTATTTCATTACATGTGGCTCTTTCTGGCAGTGACTGTATTTTCTTTCAGTTAACCAGCATTTACAGTCCTAAATCAGAAACAGCTGGCACCACATGGAAAAATGCAGAAAAAAGCAACACCAGATATTTCATTTTTTGTCTTATTAACTTTATTTTATTCATTGAAAATCACATTTGCTTAGCAACCTGTGATACGATTCAGTTCAATTCAGCTTTATTTATATAGCGCCACTTAACAACAATGTTGTCACGGGGCACTTTACATACACGAATCAACATACACTTCAGGCAATACAAAGTTTGGATGGTAGCAATGTAGGGTCAATTATCAATAATAAAATTTATAAATAATGATGCAATTTCAAACATGTGACATAAGAGGTGATTTATCACTGATGTAGATGTGTAACATACCAAGATGGAAGGTGGAAACGAGTTAAGGCTAAATAAGGCATCTTTTGTTAATGTTTTTTACACATGGTCCCTGATAAATAAACGCTTTGGAAAAAAAAGATTGTTGCTTTGAGGAGCAATTAATGCTTAGATTGTCTACAAATTTGTTGAAATGTTTAATATTTCTCTAAGATTGGAAGGTATTTTTTCTTTTTTAATCATTAGTCATATTCTACAATGATTTAAGGATACTTAAATTCCAGTGCATGCAAAGCAGAAAGTTCCTCGGACTGCACTGCATCAAGATGCATCATTTATCAGTAGCTGATATAATCTCATTTTAATGCAGCTAACGTGTTCCAAGGATTGCAGTGCAGTGACATTCACAAACACCACTTAAAACTTTGCTTTATGGCAGCACAATGAAAGTTTAGAGCAGCATATACTTCCTTTACAATATGTTTTTTATTGGATGACTATGCATTCTTCAATGCAACTATGTAAAAGTACATTCTGCTGAAGAGGAGGAGGGAAGGAGTATGAGCCTCCTGCCTGCCATCTGGATCATTTAACCAACAGGAAAAATCTTGAGACAAAATTCTGGAGAGCTTTTAAGTGAAAAATGTTGTAAAAACAAAAAAACACACACTTTACAGTGTGTTTACTGCAACAAAGGGACACAATAACACTTGAAATGTTTCATTGCTTGGTATCCTCACCACTAGAAGTGCGGTGAGATGTAATGGCAGTGTGGTTAAAGCTGTCCTGTCCCAGCTAGTGTTGCAGACTTGAAATGCATAAATGAATGTATATTAAAGAATGAAATTAAGTTGGGTTTATATTGGGTTTATTCTATTTGAAATGAGGTTAAAAAAAAAAAAAAAAAGAAAAAAAAAAAAAAAAAAATATATATATATATATATATATATGTATATATATATATATATATATATATAGATATATATATATAGATATATATATATATATATATATATATATATATATATATATATATATATAAAGCAAATGTAGGAATTACTACTTTATTTATTCTTGCTCAACCTTTTCTGGTGCTTTGAAGTTGTTTGTGATTTCATGATCACTTCAAACTCTGCTAAAGTGAAGGTAAAATTGACTTCTGCTCCTTGCTTTTATTATTTCTCTTCTTCCTTTTAGTTTTATTGTACTTTTTCAGTTATCATAGACCAAACCATTAGGATTCTTCTGTACATATATACTGAAACACTCATATTGACGGAAATTATTTCAATTTTTGCTTGCAAATATCAGGTGTTGGTGTGTATGCACAGGGGAGGCGTGGCTGCTGACACTTTTAATACCATGCAGAAGTCAGAGGAAGTGAATACTGTACGGCTTCCATTGTATTGTTACTGTTTCATCCACCCCTTGTATCCACTCTGCTTTACGTTTCAGCCCACGTTGGACATTTGTCTCATCCAGTTGTCCTGATTTTTCTCCTTCATCCAGCTTCCTTTGCTTTTCTGCATCTCCTTTATTCTCTGCTTCTGTTCTGATTGGTTCCTTTTCTCAACATATGTGTTTTTATGTGTGAACAAATACGCTTCTCTCTCCTCACTTAGTTTGATCAGGTCATCTCTCTGTCCTTGTGTCTTTTTCTTCTGCCTCCATGTTGTTCTGTTTCTTACTTGTTATTTCTTCCTTTTTTTTTTGTCTCACATGCATCCTACACTGACTCTGACCTCTGTACCTTGTCTAGTTTCCTGTCTGCTGCCTCCACTGTCTCCTCTACAGGTCTTTGTAACAGCAGCAGTAGCCTTTTAGATCAATGCACAGATTCGGACTTTGCTGAATTCAAAAGTTCTTGCTTCCCACCTTGTGTGGACCTCAAGTGGCACACATAGCATCTAACAGCTTTCATCAGTGAATTTAAGCCTTGATGCCAAAGTGCTACGAAGGTCCAGAAGATGACCATGACCTGTAACCCCTCCGTAGGGTCCCGGAGCCCTCCCACAGACCTGCTTCTGCAGGAGCCCAAAGGTTATGCCACATCCCAGCTGGTAGTCTGGCTTTCTGCTCCTGTTTCCTCCAGAGGCAGCAGGTAGTTGGTCTTAGACAAAAAAAAAAGAGACCAGAAGGAGCATCAGGTAGACAAGCAGCAGCTTAGTGGCAGCTGATGCTAATGTGATTGTGTGTGGAGTTTAAGGTTAATACAGGCCAGCCAGGAGGACGTGTCAGGCTGCACACTGTGGGCTTCAAGTGCTGGACTGGTGGAAAGGAGTGTTGTTTTTTTTTAAAATAACAGTTTCTACAGCAGGTGCAAGAGAACATTTGTTCTTAAAGATGCGTGAAGGCTTTCTTACTAATAATGAGGATATCCTGCTGAGTGAATCATGCTCCAGTTTAAATTTATTTGTCGTTTTCTTCTCTTAAAATACTTTCAAACTGCTGCAGTCTTTAAAATGCCTATTAGACTGATTATAATTAGGGCTTTCTACTCAGTTTCTCGAAAAACTGCAGCAGGTGCAGATTGAAAATACTTTTCTTTCTAAAGGATCTTTGGCAAAGCATGCAGAGTGCACGTGAAATTGGTAACTGCTAAGTGTTTTTTTTTTTTTTTTTTTTTTTTTTTAGTAATTCACATGAATTACTACCTAATAGGAATTTCTAGTGTTTTTTTTTTTTTAAACCAGCATGCAAAGGAAATGCCTTTTTAAACGTTGAGAACTTCATTAAACTTTGGCATCTTAAAACTTTGAATCTCCAGTTTTAAAGCCATTTTAATCAGGTCAACATTTAACAAAAGACAAAGTTGCTTAAAGACATTTCTGATGTATATTTGGAAGAAATGTTTTAGTCTTTCTCTTTAAGTCGCTCATTTCTACATGTAGCTTTGAGTTTGAATAATATTTAAATAAATATGTGCCTGAAACAGACTTTTACTTGGTAAATATGAGCGTTTATTTAGAAAATTTGAATTTTGAAGAAAGTTTTGTTCCTATAAGGCAAACTGCAGATTAAGTCTTTACTTACGTTGTAGATGTGCATATAAGAGCAAGCCACAGTGTGATATGTTCTGATATTGCATTCATTGCGTTCTGTTTAATCACATAATTTTCTTTACTATCATTTTCTCTATCCATCTCTCCGATAGTTATTTCTGTTGATGGGTTCCTCTCTGCTTTAGAATTGAATTCAACTCGGAAGATGACTAATTGCTGTGAGACTTTTTGTAGACGTGATGGCTGACAGCCATTGTTGGAGTGGGCAGATGAAGTCAGATTTCTGCGTTCTCTTCAGAAGCCTCATAGATAAAAATGCAGCTTTGCGTCTCCTTAAACCTGTAGGCAAGGTAGTTGAAAAGAAACTAATCATTCTTTTATGTTAACATAACTTCAACCATCCATCTTTTCATTCATTTTCTGCCACCCCTCTGGTGCCAGGTAAAGTAGAATCAAACTAAACTATCATCATGGGGGAATTAAGAGGGAAAAGAGCAGCACAATCAGCAGCAGATATTGTGAATGACGAGACTCAAAGCTCAATGACAATGTGATATTCCACATGATTGGAATATAATACAGAATGCTAAGTTTTTGGTATCTTTAGAGTTCAGGAGGAGAACAGCCTTTTGGGACAAAGGTTGCTGTCCTTCTCTGGGTCTTTCAGGCTGGACACCGCAACCTGCAACCAGATGGCAGCAGCTCAAATGCTTGAAAGAGAGTGTGTAAAGTCCTCAAGAATGGGGCCAACCAGGCCTCATGCTTGCTTCTGGTGCACAGTGTTCAGGTGTTGGGAAGGAAGTACAATAATCTTAGAACACACTTTCACAATATTGTGCAAGTGGTTCCTATCATAAAAGGTGATGGAGTGATACCAGCAGCATCTAGAGAAAGCTAAAACACGTTGAATGAATGAGTTGTAGAAAGTCAGTAAGATGTTATTACTGGCAGAAAAGGAGTTCAGTTTCCTAAGTAGGAACATTCACCGATGACACTTCCTCAGGATCCCCTCAGTGTGAAAGGGAGAACCTCGGTTGGTTGTTGAAGGTGGCACCCAGGTATTTGTACTCCCTTTGACTACTGGAAATGGTCAACACCATCTCTTTAGTTTTACTGATGTTCAGCTCCAGTTGGGAAGTGTTAGTTCAATTCAATTCAACTTGATTTATATAGCGTCAAATCACGGCAATGCCATCTCAAGACGCTTTACAGACAGGAAAAAAAAACATGATGAAAGCCAATTCATAATAACTTAATAGGGAAACCAACAGATCGAGTTGGAGGCTCCAACTGATTTGCTATCAGTAGAAGCAGAGATCCCCCAGACACGGTACCGAGGCATTTCGAAGCAAGTCATCTCTCCCTTCAGTCTTGGATTTGTTCAGAAGGCTCCCAGTAGGACATGTCTTAAGACACTTCTCCTGGCAGACATCAGAAACAATCCTTTCCAGACGCCCACCCACCTCAAACAAACTTGGGTGATCACAGCTGCAGTTGAGAAAAGACTCATCTCATCTCTTCTGGTCACTATCCATTGCTCCTGACCACTGGTGAAGGTTAGAATTTAGATCAGCCAGTAAATCGACCCCCGCCACACACACACACACACACACACACACACAATCCTGGAATAGACCCAGAGATAAAACTGTCCTGTTTGGGGCAGCCACACCCTCCCAAGCATTGATGGATCTTCACCAAAGTTTACCGTCCTTTCTTTTATCCATCCTCACCTGCTCGGCCTCTAAACTTTTTGTGAAGTTGTGCCTGGACACTCTCGGAGGGGTGCTGAACAGTAGCTGGTGGAATCGTAGATGAGCAAGAAAGTCATAGTAAGCAGAAAAGAAAGATTAAGAAGTTAGTTGGACCTGACAGATATAGAGGACATGCCAGTAAAACTCATTCCCCCCAGAGCTGGGTACTCTGACTGGAACGTATTACCATGTCCTCTCCATACGTATGTGGTAACATCATCATGGACTAATGAAATCCACTTTGCCCTCTTTCTAGTATGACAAACATCTTTGTCGAGCTTTGCTGCCATGTTATTCTGCCAGCCATGCCCTGAAGAACAAGCTTCTGACATTAACATTGTCAGGATGCTCTGGGGAGGAGGCCGTAATCTAGTACTAAAGCTTGAAACGGCTCCTTTTGACACAGCCATGGCTCCGCCTGAGAAAGAGCAGAAATCACGCTGTTGCACAAATCCTCTTTTGTTCTGCAGGATAGTTTTCCAGGCTAGAAAGAGAAAAAAAGAAAAAAAAAAACTTTTACTAACGTAAATAGCTAAAAGTGGCCGTGCAGCGCTCTCATTATGCAACCAAATTATGGATAAGAACATCACTCTTTAGGCTCCTCATTGTCTGACTCATAACAAGCTGTCTCCCTCAGTTTGCTCTCTCAAAAAGAAGTAGTACGTTTAGGGAATCTTTATTAAAAAAAAAAGCGCTAAAGCCCTGAAACAAATCCCTGGCCCGCTCGTATCTCGTCTGTCTGTGCAGCCCCCTCTAGCCACTGACAGCCTGCCTCATCTTCTCTGACGGTCATTTTTCCAATTGGGTCAGGCAAATAATTGCTCATCCCCGTGTGTTAATACTGTTTACCACTCTATCAGTGCCTGGGATGGCCATGGACTCCTGAGATTAGAGGGCAACATCTGGACAAACAGATGATCGTAGTAGTGTGTGCGTGTAAGCCCCAAACACTTGTGTCCTGAGTGCATGGCAAATGAGAACAAACCAAGTCATGCTCCTTTGAGTCATGTTGAGTGAATTTGTCGTATCCAATGCCCCCATTTCCCCCTTAACCTCTGTCTTTACTGTCCTATCAGTTGCAGGGATCTAAATCCTTTTTCGTAGGTCTCACATGTGCTTCTAATATGCGATCTCTGAGCAAGTGGACTTCAGCTCTGCTGACCTGAATAAAAGTGACATTCGGCAGGATAGTGAGCTGGATAGGTGTGTGTGTGCGGTGTGTGTGTGTGGGGGGGTGTAGATCAATTGCTTGGGGACAAGGGAGAAAGGCTAACAAAGATCTAAAAATAGCCCTGGATTTTAACTTTTTTTTTTTTTTTCTTTTTTGTTTTTTTTTTTCTTTTTTTACTTTCTCCCAATTTGTGATGTTTTCCTCCAAAGGGCACATTGCATCGGGGTCTGCATCCAGAAACAACCAGAGGTCACTAATAAATGACCCTCTTTTTCTGATCCTCTGCTGACCAGGCCACACACACACACCCATATACACACTAATGACCAAGCTTGAGCTCGGTTCTGGCCGTATCTCCTGTTGGTGACTAAGACAGATGAGTGTGCACCAGAGAGCTCACTCAATCATAGCTAATGAGGTCAAAAGGGCATCAAATATTTACAAGAGCACACTCTGTGGTGTACAGTGTGGAGGGGCAGCTGTTTTAACACGGCTTCCATAGCCCCGCATCATATGAATTAATCAGATGCATTTCATGGCCATTTGTTAAACATTTCGTTGAAAGCCAGGACTTCTTTTTGCTTCTTTTTTCATGGTGATATGGTATAAAAAGAGGTGTGTGTGTGTGTGTGTGCAAAAGAATGAAAGAAACTTGGAGCATATTGAGCATGTAAAATAGGTAAAAGCCTTTGTAAATAAACAAGTAGGAGTAAAGCTGATGATGCTCAATAAAGGGATGGAGAAGCTTTGAAGTCTTTTGCGGTGTGAAAGTCCGGGGTTTTTGTTTATTTATTTTATATAAGCTTACATCAAACTTGTCCGTGAAATGGAGCTGTGATGATGCCACAGCATCCCTATGAACCACCCACGCAGATCAGTAAGGGCAGTATTGAACTAAGCAGAACATGTCTGTGTTTGTTTAAAGTGGCATTATCTTAAGAGAATCATTTTCGGAGTGTTCCTGGTAAACCAGATGGAGCACAAGGTGTGAGCTGTGCAGGAGAGGTGGAGGTAAGGCAATTTTCATCCCTAGTTTGTTATCATGATTGGGCTGATTATAATCTTGATGTAGGCGCCCTGATTGATTGGATCTAATTTGTTCCAGTCTGGGTCAGTCAGTTTTCACAGTGTGGCGGCACATTAGATGTTTAAACATACCACGTGTGGTGCATGAGGTAGAAGAACTGAACTTGTTTGTTTGCAGAGGAATTTGTTGCATAATGATTTCTAAATGATTTTTGTCACGATTTAATGTTTTTGTTGTTTTTTTTAAAAATCAAATGCATGTTTTGCAGCACTGCTCTGAAGGTGCATACTGGCACTTTTACTTCTGCACCAGTCATGGACAGACCAGATGTAGCAACAGTTCTTTCTTTTTTTGGTGCTGGCTCATGAATATTATTATTATTATTATTATTATTATTATTATTAACGATAATAATAATAATAATAATAATAATGATAAATTACTGGACCTTTGCTAATGTAACAGGTTTTTGTTGCCTTGTCATCTGCTACTGATGTACAGTACGGCTTCAAATATATATGAATAATATTATTATTATTATTATTATTATTATTAACGATAATAATAATAATAATAATAACGATAATAATAATAATGATAATGATAAATTACTGGACCTTTGCTAATGTAACAGGTTTTTGTTGCCTTGTCATCTGCTACTGATGTACAGTACGGCTTCAAAGATAAATTTCAGTTGTTACTGGTGAGAAATAAGTGTTTACTTACTATAGTTATGATTGTAGCATGGAATGGAATACATACGTTAAATATAAAGAGTCTTAGTTGGCCAGTATAACCTTTTAGGTACTTGGAAAGGAAACTAAGTAAAATAAATAATTATTTACATATTTATTTGTCATGTTCCGCCGTCTTGTATCATTGGGTAAATCTAATTTTAAAAATATGCTGCATGTTTTGCTCTTAGATGACCATATATATTTGTGTATTATGATTGCTAGTCTTGTCTGACTGAGTTTGCCAGGTGAACTCAGTCAGACAAGACAGACTTAGCTTTGGAAGGAATTGTTTTGTGATGTTAGCTTAGATCAGGTTCAATCCTTTAGATCTAGCATCCTAAAACTTTTAGATGCAAACTTTGTCCAACACACTCGAATCAAATTAATATCTCATTACCAGACCACTGCAGAGCTGGCCATGCACAAGAGGGAGTTAAGCTATTTGATTCAGGTGTGTTGGACAAGGGTTGCATCCAAAAAATGGAGGATGGTATCTCTCAGGGATTGAACTTGGGAACCTTGAAGACTTGAAACAACAACCGTGAAGACTTCTTCGGTTGTTGTTTCAGGGTGTTTGGCAATAAATCGCTGCATTATTGCCACCTTGTGGTGGTAGTTGAGCATTGCTCCCAGATTTTCGTTAAAACTAGACACATGAAAGAACTGCACAAACTAATTAATTTCTTATGAATGAATTATTCAAACATTTGAAAGTCATTTCTCATTTACAGTTTAGATATACTCAAAAAGTTTGTCAAGTTGCCATAGTTGCACATTGTGAGACTTCTTCCATGTTAATACACTGGTAAACCTTTAAGGTCCAGAAGTGACACTATGGGGTCATGCTTTGCAATCCAATCCAACACAGTGCACATCTGATCTAGCATGATTATTTGACATGTGAGTAAGAGCAGTTTGACTGTATAAAATTAACTATCTGTTTCCATAGTAAAATTTAATGAGGCTGAAGTATTTTTCCCGGGAAGATTTCTTCTACAAACTATAGGTACCTGTCAAATTAAGGACACTTCCTCTGTAGGAATAATCCTTTCGGCCAAATTCTTCTGAGCCAAATGGTCGTTCCATGTAGTGTGGGTAGATATTAACAGAATATATGTTATGATATTCTTCAAAATTACACCAATTCATGTTCTTTGAAAGTATATTTTTTCCACGCATGAATGGGTGTTAATCATTTTTTTTACTGATTGAGAGATGAATTACAAACTATTCCCATTGTAATTAGAATATACATTGTACAAAAAAATAAATCAATTTTTCGATCAGAACCCTAAATATTTCTATCTCCAGAGATTTTTACAAAACCATCTGAATTTATCTATTGGGATGGTGTTTGTTACCACTGAACAGCACCTTTAGCGAATGCACCTGTACATGTGGTTCGTCCAATGCAAGTGTCCTGTAATTTGTCAGTTTTTACCCATCTTACTTTCATACATTGTTGGTGGTTCTTTGCAGCTAAAGTGGTTTAGCAAATTGACAAACTTAAGTTGTTAGCATAGACGCCAATTTGGTCCATTTCAAAGTTTTTAACCATTTTCACTACAGGTGCTATGGTGCATGTATGTTTAGTTGTGCATTGATGAGAAAGTTCCCCCTCAAACAATTTCCTGCTGTGCCACATTCCAAACATGGTTCAGGCCTGTGTTTCTTAATTACAATTCTCAAGTACAGGGGTAGGCAAATCTGGTCCTCGATGGTCACAGTCCTGCAACTGTTGGTTGTTTCCCTGCTGCAACACACTTGACTCACATCAGACTTAATTTAGCAAAATGGTGCAGAGCTTGACATTAAACTCTGCGCCATTGGTTTAAGTCAGGTGGTTGTGGTGTAGTTGCCCACCCCTGCTCGAGTACCGCAACCCAGCGTGTTTTAGATGTTTCCCCTCTTTAACACACTGGCTAGCAATGCATAACTCATTAACAGGCTTTATGAGGAGGTTCACTTATCTGATCAGGTGTGTTGGAGTAGGAAAACATCTAAAATATGCAGGGCAGTGGCACTTGTGGACCAGAATTGAGAAGCACAGGTTTAGACTATTTAAACTGGTAGTTCCTTAAAAAGTAATATTTAAAAAAGATTTTCTGTGAACTGGCATACCACCCTACTTTAATTTAATACTTCTGGCAACTTTATAGTTGCAACAAACATGCATTGCACTAAGGTCAATTTTTCTTCTGCCTGCAATATTTCGAATGGGTGCAAAAGAGGTTGTGGATGTTACATGAAGAAACACAAAGGCATCCTTGAAATGTCACAGAATGAAGGACTGAATCCTTTGAAGGGTCCTTGACATAGCAGCAGTCCTTTGGTTAGATGCAATGATTGGACACCCAAGAAATGACAGCCGTTAAGGATCTTTCCTTGACTCCAAGAGCCTCCTTATGAGTTCATCTCAGGCTTCTCGCCTCCTACAGAGCCTGAAGCAGCTGTCGCGCACACTGTGTCACTTTGTCATTCATACATTCAATATCAAAGCCCATAAAATCTTAAAAACACAAAATTGGCAGAGGGCTATGTCTGTGAAAACATCAAAATCTACGTTAGATTAATTTGTTACTGAAGGGTTTGATACAATCAATCAGTTTTATTTAGAGACTCTCTGACAGCAACCCTGGAACACTGGACTCCTCTTCAATCCACAGTATAATTTATGTTTTGTCCTTCTTTGAATCGTGTGACTGTAGATATTAAGTCAGCTGTCAAATTGTCAAGCAGTTCCCCAGCACTGAAACATTTACCATAAATTACTGTAGTAATAGCGGCTTAAAGATGACAAATCTCCATGAAGCTGTAGGCACTAATCAATGAAAAATCATTTATCACGCTGTGATTTGTTCTACTGATTGAACAATTAGTGTGGATGACTGTTGTAGAGCTGGAACAATGTAACAATCTAAACCTGGACTCCAAAGAGTTTAAAAGGGAGGTTTATTCTTTCCTTTTCCACACAGTTTTACAAAGTGTCACATTTCATACTGTATGTACGAATGTTTGTAAAAAAAAAACAAAAAAAACCACATACTTGTGACATGCAGCTAAATATTTAGAGATTAGATGACAAACGTTTACTTAGTATCAATCAGAAACTGTAAACTACATCATGTTTTATCTGTATGTTCTCATATTCGCCTCCAGCTGCATTCAACTGTGTTTTATCCTCCAAGGTTACAGCTGAATAGAAATATTTAAAATATTTATGCGTTATGTTTTATTACTCTAGTGCAATTCAAGTTTTATTATATATGAAAATAATCATTTAAGCTGAGCAAATGATGAATAAGTGGATGATATGTACCTTTGTCAGTTATATGTGTTGAACAGCATTAGCACACATTTTTATTTCTGACCAGTAGAAATTTAGCTTTTTTTTTTCTTTGGAAACGGTCGATGTCATGTATAATACATGTATTAAGTGTATGACTACAGTAGTTCTTCCTTAGGCTGAGATCTGGGAAGTTCATTCATGATGACAGTGTTGCTGTGTGAGCACTTAGGAACATCCGTCGTTATGCACATGTACGACACAGAAGTCAAGAGGGTCAAGTCATTGTCTGACAGATGAATGCATAGTCTGGGAATGCCTTTACAAATGCCTCCACAGTACTTTGTAGGATAGAAAACAGGCATGAGGCTGGTTTTAAAAAAATGGGGGGGGGGGGGGGGGGGTTACAATAAGGAAGTATATGTACAATAGATATGAAAAATCATTGTATTCATTTTATAGACTTAAACTAGTTTTGAAAGCACAATACACAATACTCCCTCACTGTAAATGTGAACAGGACTGGTTGTATCTGCGATGGACTGATGTACCCTGCTTTTTTTGCCAGTCAGCTGATGGATGGATGGATGGATGGATGGATTTTTAGCCAACTAACCAGTATGCCAGTTCAACTAAATGATAACCTTAATGATCATGTATTGGTAACAGTTACTTACTAAAACCAGATCTTAGTGTTTATCTTAGTTAAAACAAAGTGATGGACTTGTTTAGTAAAAGGAAATAGCTGGCAAGTCACTTTATTATTGTTGTTGAAAATTTGGCAATGGTTGGCTTCTGAAATTATCTTCAATTTTGCCAATTTTGCTCTGAATCTTGCTTCCAGTCTTAAATTCCATTGTTTGCTTGTTTGTGATCTCCTCCAAGTGTAAAACTTTCCCTTGCTTATCTTTTCTCTAATAATTGTCACAAGAATTAGCAAGAGATTCTGTCTTTGATGGATGTCCATTTCTGTTTTGTACAGGGACCGGAACGTTTGGTTTCTTGCAGGATTAACATGGAAACAAATATATTTAATTGTACCTTTGGGAATTTTTTTTACTGCCAACACTGGAGTTCCAAAAAACAATAATTGCAATTTGCAGTTTGTAGATATAAAAACTCACAAAGGGCAAGTCAAGAAAATAAATCTGAAGAAATGGTAACAAGTGGATTTTTAACTACACACAAACAAGCAGGGTATTTTAGTCTACCTGCTTTCTCATTGGATTTTTACAATCAAAGTGCACCATTTGTCTGTGGTAGCCTCTCATATATGTTCATCACAAGTCCTTTCCTAGTTCAGATCACATAGTTTGCATGCAAAACCTAAAAAAGAGCAGTATTTTGCTGGAGTTTCCTTTTTTTGATCTATTTCTATTCTTTCCTTTTTATTTTGCCATTATAGGAGCTTTCTTATCTTTTTAAAATCTGCAATAACTCCTCACAGTGAGAGCCATGTTGGGTCATTACTGCTAGAACATGTCCCCTTAACAGCCCCCACAGGTATGTTCAAAAACACGCTCAGTTTGCGTGCCTGCAGCTTGTTCCATGGTCCTTCAGGCCTGGTTAGCCATCACACTGCTGTAGGCCAAGTAAGCCCACTACACAGCACACTACACACACACACACACATACACAAATATTTTTTAAAAAAACACACACACACACACACACACACACACACACACACACACACACACCAGCTGACAATGCCTGTGGATGCTGTGTGCAAGACATCAGCAGTCTTCCCAGTGCTGTTCCATCTAAGATTCATGCGATGCGTCAGTGAGAAAGGGCAGCCAAAGAGCACCTCCCAGAGGTTCTGTCCCCGTATAATGCAGTGCCACACCTCTGCAGGGCTCCTCTTACATCCCCTGTCTACCACACCGCCTCAGGTTCCCTAAAGTTTTACACTTCATAGCTTCAAATGACAATTAGGCCTTTTTTGTTGCTAGAACAGCACCTGAAGCACCACTGCAGGCCAAGTAAGTAAATAACGAAGAATGAGGATGGAAGCTGGAAATAGCTTTTCCACAGTCACATATTTGTCTCAAGCACCTTTAGGAATACAGCAACTTAGGTCCATTTTCTCATTAGACAAGGGATGAAAAGCTTGAAGTGCGGACCAACAGTTTCCAGAGTACTGCGCAGCAGCTAAGAGCTGTCAGAGAAGAATGAGGTTGGGTGGAAGAAGACTGAGTTAGGAACAGAATGGGATAAAGCTGAGGCATGTTAGGCAGATGAGGAATGGGGATGCCAGGCAAAGTGGCAGAGCCGTAGAGGAAGACAGTGATGTAGTGGTAGAGGGTGGAAAGAAAGAAAGGAAGAGTGGAGGAATAATGGATGAAGACAATGGAAGTGCATTAGAGCTGGAGGTGGCATGTGTGTGTCCCTTAGGAAGACGGGCTTTCTGTGATCTGCGTGTGCATCCACTTATTTCATGTTTAGATATTCGCTGCCACAAGTCAGTGTCCTTTTAGAGATTTTCATTTTTCTTGGCAACCTTTCCAAACAGTTTTTTTTTCTAATTGTAGGGGAAATAAACCTAAATAAGATGCTCAGTGAGGCCCATAGAGTCTTATAATTCACCTCATGGGTTTTGTTTTTTGGTATGTCTTCTCTTTGGAGGGGGTCTAACCTTGAGAGGAAGTTATTTGGACAGAAACTCTTGACAGAATGAATAACTATTAAATATTTTCCACCTGAGACTAATTGGCTGGACATTAAGGGTGCATTCACATCAGGATTATCTGTTAGAGTTGGTCCAACTGGGCTCAGTTGACCAAGATCCCATTCATCCCTCATTTCGGTCAAACGAGCCAAACTATTAGAAAAGTATATCCCCATTCTTACCAAAGGTGGCGCTGCACTAGTATTTAGCAAAAGAGGACAAGACCTGCGTGAAGAAGGAAACTCCGTTGTGAGCTAAACATGGAGCTCGAAACAATCGCTGATATGTTTTTTTTTTTATTTTGTCTTGTGCAAGTATCCTGCAGAAATACACTGCAACAACAGATGAGGCAGGATGCAGGAAGTGACTTTTTTTTTGTTGTCCGCTTCTGTTATTTGGTTTGCTAGAAATGGGCCGGGACCTGCGTTTGCAGGCGGACCAGATACGCTTCTTTGGTCCAAGTCAGAATTTGTTTGTCGCATTTACATTTCCCCAAACGACACAGACTTTATGAGCAAACTGGCGAGGATTAGAAAAAAAGCTGATGTGAATGTGTCCTAAAAGCCTTCAAAGCCTTTTCACGTTGACAAAACTGTAACAGCTGTTTGTCAAAGATGATTTCTGATGTCTTTCCTCCTTGGAATTTACTTTTAAACCTGTCAAAGATCATGTTATCCTTTTAATAAAAACATTTTTCTTTCTGTGTACAAAATATTGTATATTATAATTAAAATGTGGTTTTAAGGTGTTTTTTGTTTTTTGTTTTTTTTTTAAAATTTCTAAAAAAATGATAGCTGAAGCACTTGAGACAGAATTGATCTGAATGATTTATTGTAATATGCCTGTAAAAGATGGTCCCAGTGAAGACTTCAGCCAGCGTAAGCTCCACCCATGGCAAAAAAATCATATTTTCACCCACCCATCTCCCCATCAGCTGCTAGCTGTGGCCTTTTGAACATCCATTCGAGTCCACGCATTCACACCCACACATGCTCTCATGTGGCCCCCAGAGAAGCCTGTCACTGTGAGTGGCCCTCTGCCATGGGAGGATAAACTACCTGTCATGGCGACGACTTTCTGTGGAATTCATATCAGAGGCGAAACAAAGGAGGCTGTGAGGTCACGGGGCATCACTCTTAAATTATTCATCCTCTGCTTCCTTCTTCCGTCTCCTCTTTGCCTGTCGCCTACTTTGTTCTGCCAGCTCACAACAAGGGCAACTGTCAGCCTCTCCCCAATGTTTCCAATTTTTTTTTTTTTTAGATGCAAAGTAAATAAACGTTCGAGTAGAAAGTGAAGCCCCGGTAGAGAAGTTAATTGTTTGCTGGTTTTGCAGCGTGTGTTAAGCTAATCTTATGATGGGGTTCAGGAGAGGCAGCGCATGTCCTCACTTCTGTCACAGCATCATGAATTTTTAAAATATTCTCCTCCTCTCACTCGTTGTTTGGTCTCTTGGAGTGCATAACTGATCAGCATCCTGGCAGCTGCTTGTTTGCATACACTTACTGGTCATCTCGGAGTTGAATAGTCTCTGGATTCAAGAGAACCAACTAAAGCCATGACTCTTTGTTTTTTCCAATTTCAGAAACAGCTATCCTCTCTGGGCTTGATCGATGCCTGGGACCAGAAGGTGGCCAACTTTTCTGGGGTGTCAGAGAAGGGGAAAGGGAAGCTTCATCTTGCTGGTGTACTCCATTGGGCTTCCCTGGAGCTGGCTACTCAGGCTGGGAAAGAGGAAGCAAAACTGGAGGAAGAGAACATAGCGCAACCAAAGCTTTTCTACGCTGATCACCCCTTCATTATCTGTGTTAGGGACAACACAACCGGAGCCTTGCTGCTTATTGGAGCTCTCGAGCACATGGAGGGGGAGGCCTTTCATGATGAATTGTAAACTCGCACCTCACTTTTTGTCTTTTCTTGTCTCTTCTCCTTCAGACGTTCCCTCTCAGAGTCTCCTCACTGGTTTCTAAAACGAGACATTGTCATTCACTGTGGCATGCTATCACAACAGACTATGCCTGGCTGTCATGCACTGACACTGCAAAGTCTTACTCCGACTGACACAACACTGCCATACCCGACACTTACACAGAGCAACACCTACGTCTGCATGTATAAATGATCATACTTTACCAGACAGTACTGAAGACGTGACGGGTAAAGCAAAAAGCTCAATGGCGTTTTCTGTTCCTACAGGTGCGCCCACTCACACGTACGCGCACATTCAAGAACTCAGTGATCAAGTCAACACAAACCGACAAGCGAGACACTGACAAACGCTAGCACGCCGACAAGCAGATGCAGCTCAACCAACACAACGTCCAGCAGCCTGAGCAGAGAACTTTAACAAACACAAGCTCGCATTGACGCCTCCCTGGCAAAGGAACACCGGGCCAGGTGTGTGTGTTGACCGACAGATTGAGGGTGACCGTGTGGCCACTCTCTGAGCTGCCAGGGACCTGCGCCGAGGTCCCCTGGGCTGCATCTGAGGAAGAATGATGGATCAGCCAAGTGCTTATTGATGAGCCAGCTTGATGCTAATGACTGTAATGCGTTACAGCGCTTGTCAACAACGCAGGGAGGACGGGAAACCTTTTAATCTCCTAATGCCATCAGTGATCAGCAACAACATTCTCTTAGGAACAAACATGACTGAACATTTATGGCTACAGTGCAACACCCTTATCTTTAGAATGATTACAGGAAGCTGAGGATGTATTGATTGGTTCATTTTTTAAGTTAAATAATCCTGTCTGCCTTTTTGTTATGTTTACTTCATCATCAATATGACTCGTGATTTGATGCAAAAACAATCAAGTATTTGGACTGACACAGCTCCAACCTCCTGACAACATTAAACAGGATGCTATTTGTTTTTTTGTTTTTTTTACCTTTACCACAAGACGACTCAGCTACCACTGGGCCGTGAAAGTGCACGGGAGTCGATTTTAAAGCCCTGAACAGGCATCAGTTACTGAGTTGCAATGGCAATACATGATAGACTTGGAGTGCAGAGGAAGTGCAACAGCAACACAGTCAACAAACTCAGCAAATGCTTCCAAGCAACCACAGACAAAATGTTTCTTCCATTTACACGAATGAATAATTGAGAAATAAGATATACGAGGTCCTTTCCTGCCTTTCATCTGTGTTTGCATTTTGGCATCTGTGCTGTTTTCAGGGTTTTATTTAAAGAACTCGAACATCTCAGTTCATCTGTGCAAACAAAATATTTGCAGTATGTGACGGTCTTATTCCAGATGTCTTGAAAGCCCATTAAGAAACTCAGAAAAAGAAGTGCTGCTGTGTATTTTTGTGAAAGTAAAAATGTAAACGCATGCTGCTTCTGTCCTGTTCTATTTCTACAGTAAGTAACACTTTCTAGACTCACAGCTGGTCTGTCTCATTCACTGCATTCACCATATTCTGTTCCAGTAGCACTCCAGTGTTCTAGCTTTGTTCCTAAATTAGCCCCCTTTGTACAGTTCTGCTCAGCAACAGCGTGCATTGCTGCAATTGCCTCTCTATAGTGGCCTCCTGTGCAGCTCAGACCTGCAAAGGTTACGATGCTGCAGGTATACTCTACAACAAACGACCCCACGTGCTCAATTTAGACAGGTCGATGATGGATCTGAGGTGGTCTGCTGTGAGCACATCAATCCTGCTTATTCAAACTCCAGCTCCCAACTGACTCGCCTTCACATTTTATTCAGGTCAGAAAGCTGACAAACACATGCATCTCCACATCAGCTTACAGGTAGCCAAACGTAATCTGACTTACAAGGAAAAGGTAAGAGAAATCATTTGTCAGTGAAGTAGATAAGCCGTATGTACCACTTATCAAGCCTTCAAGGGTGCGCATATTACAGTAAATCACATTTTTATTTATATTGCTTAAGAATAGCTTATTTTGATCTTTTGTTAGTTAAGGATGTGTTCAGTGTGACTGCTTTATATTTGTGTTTCAGCTGTTTGATTTCATAGAAGCATTTAGTGGTATTCCAAGAAAAAAAAGCAGGAAAAACCACAATTTGGCAAGCAGCTGTAGTCTTGGTAGAGTCTAAAGAGGATGACCAAGATGGTGAAGGAGCTTCTTGCTTTTTATGATCCACACAGCAGAAGGAAATGTGAAAAGTGTCTCAAAACGGTACTCTGGTGGGCTCATAAGTACTTCTCCCTCAATGGCTGCATTTCTTGTCTGCAATGTTGAAAGAAATGCTCTGCACCCAAAGTGACAGAAAGTTATCTTTTTGTACTGTGATTGTACTATTGGTAGATAGTACACAATAAAATTGTACTTTTTTTTTTTTTTTTTTTTTTTTAAAAATAATAGTAATTATACTGATTTGTAGCTGACAAACATGAGGACTGAAAAGTGAGTGGAAAAGTAGGACAGGTACATGTTTGGTTTTTTATATAATATGTATATATCTATATAAATATATATATATATATATATATATAGATATAGATATATAGATATATAGATATATAGATATAGATATATATGAATAGATAGATAAGATAGATGTATAGACATGTCTATATATGTGATACATTTTTTCCATTGTATGATTTTAGTGTGGATTATTTTTTTTTCAGTTCATGAATATTGTATTTTTTGTGATGGAAAGTGTTAGTAAAAGTCTTGAGGGTCTTTTAGGAGCTGCCACCTGTCCCAGCTGTTATCAGATAAGCAGCAGGTTGCTCAGAGTACTGATGTTCACAGTGCATGCACACGCTGGAACTTTCGTCAGTTTATAGACACTGATAAACCAAATATACTTTTAGAAAACAGTACTAAATATCTATGAAACGATTCTTTTTTCAATTAAGTTGCGAGCACACCTCTGATGCATTTGTCTAACCTAACAGTTTTAAATAAATCCATCTGGATTTCCCAACTGGTTCACTCAAAATAATCCCCAAACCTAGATATTAATATGAAGCTTTTTATTTATTTATTTATTTTTTTTTAAAGCAGCACATTTTAAGTGCCATGACTCTATGTAAAATGACGGCCATTTCTGCTGACAAAAAAACTAGGGCGGTAATCTAGTTTAATTACATTATCATCCTTCACTGAAGACTTGAAACCAATGAGTGTCTTTTAGCTTCTCAAGAGTAGAAAAAAAGAAAAGGAAAAGGTTTTAAGAGAATTTAATATTTAATTGCTGTTTTGACATAAAATATGTCAGAGTGGGACCGTGAACTTCTTGTCTTCTCTGCTGCCGTGCATGATGGGTTCGCCTCTTGGTCAAGTCAAGTGGTGGAAAAGAGTGAGACAGCAAAAGAGCACTCAAAGCGGAGTCATCCCAATTACAGTGCAGTACTTACCCTTTAGAGAAAATCATAGAAGTGACTGAACTGGGGGTCAGCCTTCTAAAAGAGATGCTACAGGGGCCCCCTCCATTTTTGCCTTGCTGCTTTTAAAAGCCTGGATAGGTCACAAGACAGAAGTAGGTATGTGATGTGTGGAAACAGATGTTTCTTCAGCTGTAGAGATCACTTACTGACATTCAGCAAAGTCATACTGTTACCCAGCTGCCCCATACCTTTTCAATTCACATTTTAAGAAACAGTCCATGGAGACTGAGCTGTCTGGCAGTTTAGTTTTATTTGATGCAGGTGACTTTTTTTTTTTTTTTTTTAAGATATCCTATATCAAATTAAATTGCATTTATTTCACGCATTTATCTACAAATGTTTCTCAAGAATGGCTGCTATGCATAAATGGTGAATATATTTTTTTTTAAGTGTACATTTGTTGGGATTTGTTCGGTCTCTTATTTAAGTGACAAATGCCTCCCTTAGCAATTATTTTTTAAACTTAATTGAGCTTCACATCTTTTCTTTGCACCGGAGCCAAAATAAAGCTGTGTCAGCTCAGGGTTTAGGGCTTTGCAATCTTCATGTTGAAATAAAATAAAATAAAATAATCAATTTTCAGAGTCATTTTATTTCAGCCAATCAGATTTAGAGTTTGTGACGGTGGGCGGGGCGTAGCCCAACGCATTCTTACGTTTTTACCGTGTAGCGGTTTAACCACCGAAGCTAGCTAAATAGCAAAAAAAACATGAAAGTTTAAACTGTACCTCCATAGATTTGAGCTCTTACTTAACTTAGACTTGTTGTTTTTTTTAACACAAAACACCAAAAGAAGGAGTTGAAGTACACTTTATCTTGCAGTCTTGTCTTTTTTTTTTTCTTTTTTTTCCTTCAGAAAGTTTTATTGGACTGGATATTTAGAGAAAGGTTAGCCTGGTAGCTAGCAGCTCTGTGCTATGGCAGTGAAGGATTTGCACTGCATTTCAGATTAAAGCCAGGAATATCTTTGGTAAGTTACAGGATTGTTTTTACTACCATACATATATCCATGGGGAGCCTTGAACAACCTTGATATTTTTGTAGAAAGTTTTACCATTTGATTTTTGGGTATTGTAGATGTCACAGAAATGTCAAGGAAAGAAAATTATTGTCCTCAGTTGAACTTATGAGTCATGCTTTCATGTATTTGCCTCACTAGCTGTCACTAGGTGGGTCTTCCTGAGTTCAACTTGGTACAGTTTAGTATCTGCTATGCAAAATAACCTAAAGAAAAACATGTCTTCTGCATGGAAAGTTGACCTGAGTCTCCTTATGCAGGTCAGATTGAAAGTGTAGTTAGTTTCCTTTAAACTGCACCTATTTCTATTTAATTTTATGCATAATCTCTTGTTACATTTGTCAAAACTAAGCCTTTACTAAACAGCAACATGAAAGGAAAAAGACATTACTGTTGTTTTCTAGCCTCATATGGTCGTGGAAAGTAAATCAGACTGTAATTTCTCCAATTTGGACCTTTTCTCAATAGTTAATGTTTATGTTTTATGTTTACGTTTATGTTGCCATTATTTTTCTATAATAATCCGCAGACTCAAGGTTAGACTCCAGTTTGAGTAAATGATTGTAGGTAAGGCAAGTTTATTTGTATAGCACCTTTTATGTACAACACAATTCAAAGTGCTTTACATGAAACATTAAAATTGTTACAGAAAAACGGCATGGAAGAAAATACAAATAACCATATCACAATAAAATAATAAATTATATTAAAATAAATAAAATTAGAATTAAAAGTTGTACAAAGGACCACAAACTGCTGTGGTGTCAAGTATCACAGAGACATTTTCCTCTGTCATTGTTGTCTTTTCCTCCAGCTGATAGTTAACATGTTCAACTCAGACACTGCCGCAGCTCTTATTAATGCAGTTGATCATTGTCAAGTTTTTGAGTTTCTTCTAACATCAAATCTCACTGTAGTGTACTTTTTTTCTTGTCTTTTTCTATACAGCAAAAGTATCCTTTTTTCATTAGTAACATTTTCTTTACTTCTTCTCAATAACCTGTCTCTTTTATTGCACACAATCCTTAGAAAGCGACATCTTAGAAAACTGAATCAAAGTTTCAATAAAGCCTGGACTGCTGCAGGCTTTGACAAGTAAGGTGAATGGAGTGTAGCAGTACTGAAGCAGGATATATCAGTTCCAGTGAGATAAATAGTTCATGAAGCTGTTGACTTCACCATTTTATTTCTTTTGTCTAAGAATTTTCCGCCTGCCTGCAGCTCTTTCTGTCCACAAATTATTCATTGTGAGCCCCACAGGCCCCAGCTGTCAATCCCAGGATTCAGAGTTTGTAAGAAAGATGGGAGGTGTTAACTTTATCAGCAGCTCAGGTCCAGGCATTCTTGGCAATATCATGATAAATCTACAAAAACTATTATAACAGTATATATTTTTTGCTGCTATAATTAAAAAAAAACCGACAAACCTGAGACGATGACGGAAATTGCTGAAGACCACTTCTTCGTTCTTTTAACGTTTCTTCTGTAGTTTTTCCAAACTTCAAAATCTCTTTTCTGTAATGAAGCTGTAAAGCGTCAACCTCTCTGTCTATTATATGCAAGAAGTTTAAGCTGCAAGTAAATAATACTGAACCGGCATGATAATGTAGTGTAAATAGACTTGAGAAGGAATTGATTATGAGCAACAGACTGCAAAACATTTTGAGAGTCTTACTTTTTGAGTCTTTAAACCATAAAAAAGTAATGTTTTAACTTTAAATATTTCATATGCACAGTAAATACACAGTTAGTGTTCTGGAAATGAGAATATCGCTGTACACAATGCAGAATTAATACATTTCTTTAGATTTTGGTGGCTTGACCGTAAACAGGAATACTTTTCTTCATGTATTGCCCAGGTAATCTTTTGAATGAACAAGGCTTCACATAATTGTCCTGTATCACCACCCCTCATAATGTCTAATTATTTGATATGGTGATTGTCTCTGGGAAGAAGGATTTCCAGTTTTTTTTTCCTGTTTTTCTTCACACAATGAAAAAGCTAATTTAGAATAAGACTTCTGTTTTTAAGTGATGACAGTGAGTTTAAAAAAAAAAAAAAAAGGACAGGGCAGATTATTAAGATAATAAAAGACATAATTAGAAAAACTGGTGTCCTTCAGCAGATTGCTGTATTTAACACATCTGTTAAATTGTAGGGATATTGTTACACAGGGAAACTAGTTAAATAAAGGAACGAAAAATCCCTGGCTGTCCACCATTAACTTGGTAAAACCATCAACTTGGTAATGGAAACCATGTCTCTTAAGGTTAAAATGATGAGCAAGGCTTTCCAGCTGCTGACTAAGACTTTACAATCTAGCCTCTATATGAGCAGTAAACTGGAAAACTACTCAGTATGTGTTTTTACCTCTCGCAGATCAATGTTTTGTGAACATGAGAGCTTTTCAGACGTAGCCATTCTTCTTGACAGGGTGAGCCACATAAGGAGGTTATGGCAATAGATTTTCTTGTTGATAATATATGATCATATTACAGTCATTGTTAATATTATCCACTAATTTTGCAACACTAAGGCAATGCAAGTTTGTGTAGCAGATTTCATGTACAAGACTATTCAAAGAGCTTTAGATAAAACATTAAATGCACTGGAGCAGGGTAGAGATGAAATACTGAAAAGTATATAAAAGAATAAAAAAAAAAAAAAATCATATTGAATAATTAAATTAAAACAGTTAAAAGCAGGCAACAGTCTAGTTTAAACAGATACGATGCAGATGTCATGCATCGGGGATGAAATGAGCAAAGAACCTGGACTTAAAAGTGTCTACATTTGATTAAATATTCATTTCCATATGCAGTTTGTTCCACATGTTTGCAGCGTAACAGCTTAATGCTGCGTTTACATGTTTGAACTGGAATCTGGTCTGGACCAGGCGACCTGAGTCCTCAGATATAAACGCTTTTCCAGGTTTATATATTCTGAACAACAACAAAAAAAAAGGAACCAAATCTTGGTAAAACACTAGATAGGATTGTTTTTTCTTCAGCTCCTAAATAAAAATTGTTCTTGTTTTGCATCGTTATCTAACTTCTCAAAAATAGAAGCTAAACTTGTCTATTATATGGATACAATTGATCTGTTGACACTTGACATTGAATAAATTCATTCATTGGAGACTCATCTTGCAGCTCGGGCTTGGCTTCAGGGAGCAACAGGTCAAAATGGCAAACTGGAGTGTGAATAACACAAACACCAGTCCATAAAGCTTTAAAATAATGTTACAAAAATAATACACCTGTTTACTACTACATGGTGCATTTCTGTATGGGCTCGGATCACGACATACAAATTTGTGCATATAAAAGTGGAAAGGCGAATGTAACTGTTGGCAGCTTGGTGACCTTGTCGTTGTGTTAACTGAGTAATCAGACCCCTCTAGCAACTCTTGTTTTTTTTGTTTTTTTTTTAAAGCGACAAATCTGGTGACTTTTTTTGGCGCTTCCTCCCAGCTGCAGTCAGAGTCAGAGAATTTTGCCTCTGCAAACAGGCTGAAAATGAAACGGGCATAAGCCAAGCTGCCGCTGGCTGATCCGACCAGGTTTAAGGTCAGATATATATATGACTATTAATGTAGACTGTTGTCAAAAATATTTTAAAACTTAAAGTTGCTTTACGGTAATGTGTTGTTGACCAATTAAACATAGGTCCAGACATAATTAACACGTGGTTATGGCTTTAATGCATGATGATCAGCTACTATTTATTTATTTATTTTTTCTCACCATCATGAACAGTTTTTTTGTTTCCCCTATCTCTGAATACACTGACAAACCACTGGTCAGCCTCACACAGCCTCGGTATTCACACTGCTGACTTGTCGCTGTTTTAACAACAATACCTGAAATTTTCAACCAAAGGACAATCCAGTACAAATCCCTATTTTTAGTGGAAGTATAGGATGGCCTAGACTAGAGGAACTCGTCACATACTGCTGTGGAGCTGGTTAGCCTCCAGCAGCAGCAGCAGCCTCCCAAATGCATAAACCAGCATTATGTATCTCTACCCATGCTGATTGGGCTGGACTGCTTCCTGTTTAACAGAGATGCTTCCCAAATCATAAAAACAAACACTGCAGTCTGAAATCTGACTGTATGGATTATTCAAATATACACTACTTATCTTTTCAAAGAATGATATAAACAGACATAAATTAAGCTTAAAACCATTCTCTTACTCCTAAAAACCAAGGACAACTCATCTCACCCCCACCTACCTATATCATGTCCTCTCCTGGAAGCTTTAAAGACTGTTCAGGCTCCTGAAAAAGCATTTGTCCGACAAACCAGGAGAAAGCATCAGTAAGGTGACCATTTCTATATAAATGAGATCTTTCACACGTTTACACACAATATTTAATGTTTGAAACTATGAACACTGAAGTGACACCCTTCTCTTTTGTCGGCATCTGGAGGACGTCATTATTAGAGTGCTCAAAAAATACCAATAAATAATCAGAGGTTTGTGTGAATCTCTGCATGTTTAAAGAGCAAAATGTGAAGTTCTATACGATAATTTAATTTACAGATTCAATGCAACAGACAATCGCCTTGTCATAATTACCTTGTTACGTTGAGATTGACAAGACATATTTTAATTGCTATTTTAGAAGAAAAAAGTAATTTTTTGTTTTTCAATTGTTTTTTTGTCCTGTGTGGACTTTTTACTCAAAATGTATTTCGATACCAGGTAATGATTTAACCAGACCTGCCAGAAATCTGTGATTTAAGGAGCATTAATTTACCTTTTTTTCAATCATGGGAAAAATAAATTGTAATTTGGGGAAATTGGCAAGCAAACATAAAAAGACTGGCTGCATGGATGCATAAACAGGCGTACTGGTTGCACAACAAGCTGGATTAAGCAGGATGTTGATGAAATTTGAGCAGAGATGGAGAAGTTTAAACTGTAATATCTTGCTTCAATAATGTGTTTTGCTCTGAAGTCATTTCTCTCTTTTTTTCCCCCCCATTATCTTTTTGCTATATCTTTAGTCGATGTAACGGTGGAAGGCGATGATGGCTTCTTCAATGTATCTATCAAATCCAGACAGAAAAACATTTGTTAATGGTTAAGAAGTTACACAGTGCTACTGTAACTGCTAAAACAAGATGATTATAAACTGCTGACCTAAACTAAACCCATTGTTTTATCTTTTCGCATCATGTTTTGATATCTTTTTACATCTGAAAACCTGGAAAAGCCACATAACTTTTTAAATTACCTTTCCCTTTTGGCACTTTTCTTTTTGTGGTGTTTTTTTTTTTAATATGTTGTTTTTTCTTTGGACTGGTACAGCTTTGTAAACGTATTCCAGTGCAGGAATAAGCAGAAAAATAGTAGGTTTAAAGTGTGCAAAGACCAGGTTGAGATTGCTGGCAGCTACTCAGTGACCCTGCACAGGCACTGTCCTCTCATCAATTGAATTGATAGAATTAATTACTGCTCTCCGCCTGGGAGCACATTGCTGGCATTTACATACGGTGACCCATAAGCCTCTTTTTTTTTTTTTTTTTTGCACTGCTGTGAGTGCACGCAGGTGTGTGCACACTTCACCCTTGAAATGAACAGCTGCTGAGTATGGGCACTGATCAACCACACACCTACAATCACACACTGGCAAATGCACATTTCGCTGTACCTGCCTGTTGGCATTATTCGACAAGACAGCTCCCTGTATAATCTACATAGTGATATCGTTTGGATGATATTAGAGGAAGCTCAGGCACCACCTGCTTCTGTGTTTAAATTGCTGCTCAGGAACAAGGCCAGGTGCGCTCCATGGAGTCATCCCCCAGCCTTTTCCAATTATGATACACATTGTTATAATTGAGGGTTACATTTATTTGGGTGTAATTGTTTAAACCTTTTCTGCCATACCACTGCAATAGTTCCATAATAACACCACCACACTGGAACCTGCTAAGCTGTTATTAGCTCTGTGGATCATTCCTGGGGTAACCAGGGACTTTAGCATCAAATATGAAAAATTAGAAGCCATATAACTTTATTGAGGACTCCTTTATCATAACCATGGCAACAAGAAGAAACCTCCGTGCTGTCACAGGTACAGCTGACCCCCCACTCAGACATAGCTGCCATGAAGTACTGGTAGCAACAGAGAATGACTGACCCCCAGTGAGACGTGTTCTTGAGTCCTTAATGAAAGAGTTGTGCCCCATTGAGCCCTATAATGAATGTTCAGACATTGAAAATCCCAGGAGGGGTAGCTTAATTCCTTGCAAGTAGCTTCAAGCAGCTAAACCATCTTGATAGAAAAAAACCCCCCAAAAAACAGAAGCTGAAAAAAAGTGATGGATGAGACTCTGTTAAACTGGCGCTTTTTTTTTAATTGGCTGTGCGTGTTGTTTGGTATGCACATATCTGCATGGATCTGTCAGAGGAAGGTGCTCGAATGCCTTTGTTCAGGCTCTTTATGCAGCCTTGTCCAGCTCGTCTGATACTTGTTTAGCTTTCATCCTGACTAATGGAAATGTCAAAAACACAGTAGAAAAGCTGGGCTGCCCATTCTCCTCAGATGCCAAAAGATGTGAAACAGAGATTGCAGCCAAGCCTTGTCAAAGAAACACACACAAGCGTACACACAGAGGCACTGCTATGCAGTATTATAGCTGATAAGAGCTTTGTAGATTTTGGTAATGATGTCCCTGAATACCAAGTGAGCTGCATCTAAAGAGACCCGTAGGAATTAATAAAAATGTCCACCATTTCATGGCTGTGTTGTTTTTTGTTTTTTTTCCCTCTTCTCAGAAATCACAAAAGAGAATCATTGAATGCCACATTTAATTCTTTTTCTCAGGATGTCTTTGCATGTATTGCTGCTTTGGAGTTTTTGCATCCCCATTATGACTCTGCTCTTTATGTTTGTACTTTTTCCTCCTTTTTTTTCATTCCACTTTTCTGTTTCTCTCCACATTTATTTCCATTTTTTCTCCTTTTGCTTGTTTCCAGTTTCCAATTTAGTTCCCATCCGCTGTCCTTTCTGTCTTCCAACTCCCCATCTTTCATGCTTATGCCCCCCGTTCATGTCAGTGCCTCTTTTCAATAGCGCTCTGATTCATTTGTCCTCTGCTTCAGGTTTTCACATGGACAGGTGGCTGAACAGCTGGCCTACTATGTCCATGTGTCAGGGACCGTATCCACAGAGGAGATGTTTGATACGGTTGCACAGGTTGGCGTGGTGCAAGGCAGCTCTACCTGCAGCGGAGGAGATGACCTGTTTGCATGGCCTCTTGGTTCTCCTCAGCACCAACAGGGAAAAGAGCATCAAGGAGAGCTACACCTCTAACATGTGCTGATACTTCACCAGCTGCACAGGTGGGTACAGTGGAATAGAGTGTGGAGGATCTTGGACTAGGGGCAGTCAGTCCAATAAAGTTACTGGACTTGGACATCTTTGCAGAATATTAAACATCTTCAGGATACGCTTCACAAAACGTGCAATTTTTGAGCCTGTATTTTAAGACTGCCGTCACAAGTTGTGTTTCCATTACACCTAGAATTGCGTAAAAAAAACAAAAAAAAAAGCAAAGACCTATATATCACAATAGAAAAATGCTAATGGAAACACTTAAATTATGTTCTCGTGAAGTGGTTTTTAAGACATTTCGATATAGGGATATATCACAAACATGTAAAAGAAAAACTTTTTTCACATTTACGTCTACCTGAATGTGACGTAGGGGGTCATGTGAACAGTTAATGTCTTGTAAAGATGATGAAGTATGGAACAAACGACAGCAAATTTCAGAGTTTTGAAATACATCAGAAAAGGAAATGAGGGAGAAAGACTAAGAAAAGCTGCAGCATATTCTCTGCTGCAAATAAAAAAAAACCCAAATAACGCTTTTGTGGCTACAGAGTGTAAGATGCAATTCTTGTAAAATGTCCATATGACGACATTTCACGAGAATAACGGCTTATGTGTTGACTATGGAGGAATAAAGATGCCACAATGTATTAATTCAATAATTAATTAATTGATTAATTAAATGTGTCATTAATTATTTAATATTGGAAATAAATGTACATATATAATTAAATATAACAGTTTATATATGTATGTATATATATGTGTGTGTGTGTGTGTGTGTGTGTGTGTATATATATATATATATATATATATATGTGTGTGTATATATATATATATATATATATATATATATATATATATGTGTGTGTGTGTGTATATAATGAAATTATTTCACTATTAAATTAAATGAATTGTATTTTAATGAAATACTGAAATATCTAATTATATATTTGTGCATTTATTTCGGATTTAAAATAATTAATGACACATTTAATTAATTAATTTTACATTTAATGTTTGATTAAATTAATGACACATTTATTTCATTAATTAATTATGTGTTTAATACATTGTGGCAGTAGAAACGCCTGCAAATCACAACTGTTGTGTGTCAAAACTTTTATATTGTTAAAAAAAAAAAAGTAATGGAGACACAGCTACTCTGTTTTCTATTTTTGTTCCCTCCACGGATAGCTTTAGTTTCATTTAGTCTTTCACACAACCTCTAACATCTTCTGATGTGATCTACTTTTGTCTATTGCTACTGTTGAATTGACCAGAAACACTTGCAAGGAAGTAGGGTGGAGGTAGGAGATGGGAATAGATGCTAATCTTTGCCGTGTTGTATCACTTTTAATTCAATTCAATTCAATTCAACTTTATTTATATAGCGTCAAATCACGGCAATGCCATCTCAAGACGCTTTACAGACAGAGGGGAAAACATAATGAAGGCCAATTCATTATAGCCTATATAAGGAAACCAACAGATTGAGTTGAGTCCAACTCAATCTCCCATCCTGAGCAAGCACACTGGCAACAGTGGGAAGGAAAAAACTCCTTTTTAACAGGAAGGAAACCTCCGGCAGAACCCGGCTCAGGACAGGCAGCCATCTGCCTCTGCTGTGTGGGGGGAAGAGGACAGAAAGACAACAGACAACAGGAACTGCTACTCCCGGCCAGGGAGACCTGCTGAGACAGGAGACATACATGTTAATGATGCAACACTGTTATGGATGCAATAGTCACTTTTTAAAGAAAGTGACTATTGGTTCAATACCTGTCCAAAACAATGTTTGCTGAAGTTATTGTATTATTCTGCTTCTCTTCAAATCCACACCCTAATTATTGTGCTGTCACCTGTAAATGGTTCAAGGGTCCTGCAGGTTTTAGGTGTTTTCCTGCTTTAACATGCGTAATATAAATTGGAAAGATGCAACAGCTTTTTTTTGTTCTGCTCAGTGACTCGATCATCTAAAACTTGCTGGTCTGCAACTTTAGAGGACCAGACTTGCCTTCTCCTGAATTAGACTTTGTGCTAGTATTAATGTGCATGTTCAGACTTGTATATTTAATAAACACATCCTACCCATTCAATCCAATGGGGAAGTGAGTCCAAACGTTTGAGTTGTAGTGTACATAAAGCATGCATGTTTCATTTTACTACATTTTTTCCTTAGTTATCTTCATTTCATCTTTTTTTTTTTTCCTTCTCCACCTCGCCATCTCCTATAAAAGTGAAAGGAGACAAACAATCATAAACATAAATACCAGTAAAATGCTGTACAGTCTCACACTGAGATGAAATAAAAGGGATTCTCCTTGTTGACCCACCCAAAATCACAGCAGGGATCATTCTTTCATCGGCGTGTGGAGAATTGTGCTTTTTTATTTTTATTTTTTTTTTCACCTGTTTGAAATACATTCTTTTGAGGCAAGAACAGGTTGTTCCCACAGAAGACTTGTTGCACATGCCTGCAGTGAGATATTTAGGCACCGTCTGTCCATGTTGAATCACTTCTTCTAAGTGTGCAGTTCTGTTGGTTTATTTGTTTCTTGTAAAAGCCGCCTGATCTCAGAGATCGTGTGTTTTTTGGATATGCAGATAGCTAAACTACTGATTTTACTTCCAAGCTAAAATATAGGCTTCATGTTTTCACTTAAACCTTAAACTTTAAATCATGTTTCCTCTTTGACTGTGAACCTTTAGTATGGGTATTTTGCGGTTCAGCCATTCACAAACGTTCTCTTTACTCTGACAGTCCTTTAGCAACAGCACGTCTCAGCAACAATCCTCCTCAACAGCAGCCTTTTTAATCACTTTAACCAAAGCTACGAGAAAATTACCCTGTCGTTTGTGCGAAATATCTCCTCTAAACAAAGAATATGGATCACAGTAGAGGTTATGGTGCTATTTTCTCTGACAGAATATCCTTTTGACAGGCAACTGTTCCCGTTTTCTTGTGAATAAACAAACATGTCAACAATTTAGACATGTTCTTTAAAGTTGCAGCCAAAGAAATGTTTGTTGTTGTTTGTAAAGCTGGGAGCGCGAACGGACTGGTGGAATTGAACAACAAACAGGGAGTAATCATACTGCGTACTGGTGCGTTGTGATGGTTCAATTCTCATGCTAATTATGCCAGTCAATGTACAAAATGCCACTGCTTTTCACAGAAGCAGCGCGGTCTCGTGCTCAGAACTGCTAGTAAACAGAGACCGCTTTGCTACAATTACAACCTCCTCTACCTGACACAGCCTCGCGCTTCCTGTATAATCAGACAAAGATTGGATAATCCTGACAGAAATCCTTTTCATTCCCTCAGCCCCCCTGCAAATTCTCATTTTGTCATATCATTTTCAGTCAATGCTCCAACAATCAAAAGCATTTTAAACATGGAACATTTTTCCTCTGCCAGATCAGGTCTGTGGGGTAAACTTTTTTTTTTTTTCTCCCTTCATTTTAAGATATAATTTTTTCTTAACTTTCTAGATTAGTTTACAATAAAGTCCCTGTGATCTACCCCATGGGACTGTAGATGGAGAGTTGCCGCATAAATATGTATGTAAATGGAGAACAGAAGTTATATTATAGCTCGTGGGTAAACAGATTTCACTCCCATGTCAGACTGAGTGGTAGCAATCATGCAAAACATTCATTTTGCTGGGAGCAGAGCTGCACCTCAATCACTCTGTCTTCATTCATTCACTTCAAGATCCCACAGGTCAGCTGACCCGCACAAACTGTCACTTTAAAATACGTTCACTTAAAGCACAACCAGGTGTGAGAGGAATATAATACCTTGCCGGTTGATGAGAAAGACACATGTACAGTCATGTGCAGCCTTTTACTCCATGCACTTCAGCTGCTTGTCTTCTTTCTCATTATTTTTGTTTTCCAGCATTCTTTGCTTTCCTTGTCTTGTTTATCTCTTATGTTGAAAGGCAAAAGCAGGGCTGCATGGTGCTCCCACTATTTTTTTTAAGAACATTTTGATGATGTCCAGCTTATTCTTTGTTCTGATCCAGACTTTCCCTCAGTTTGAACTGATATATTTGAAGTGAACTGTGAAGCCTTCGCCTCGCCAGTACGCCGCCTTTAATGTCCCTCATTATCCATTAGGAGCAGAGCTCTTCCCCTTCATTTTCATTCATGCATATTTTCTTCTTATTACATTTTATGTTACTACATGGTATTAGTGTGCATCTTTGTTTTTTTTCCCCTCATATCTCAAGAGGCTCTGACCACTTAACCCGAGCATTACAGCAAAGGGAGGTTTTCGCTTGCCTTTCCCATGTTGTGCATTTCTGGTGAAGTCAATAGCACCTTGGACGTCTCCCATTAACTTTTGCGCGATGGAGCTTCATTTGATCTTAACAGCTGTTCTTCATCTTTGTAGACCCAGAAACCCAGAAAGAGTGGAGTCTTTATTTATTTCTTTTATACATCAACGTTTTTGCTTTTTGTAGGATATAATAACCTCAGAGATCAGCTCTTTTCACTGCAGAGGGAATCATTCTTTCTGCACGATCTGCATCAGATCACATCTGCATCAGATCACATCTGCATCAGATCACATCCAAGCAGAATCCATAATACTATTCTTGAACATATAATGTGTGCATAAAGGTGACTAACACAGTGCTGTTTCTCCCAGTGGAAGGCCTACAGCACAGCCCTGAGGAGGACAGCAAGGATAAGAAACCAATACAGAGAGTGTGTGTGTGGATGCCTTTGTCTTTCCATTCATCTCTCTGGGGATGCTGTCTAAAAGGTCACACAGTCTTTATCGTCTGATGTGTGCTTCTCTGTTCAAAACACCATTGAAGCCTTGGCATCTGCTTCCTGACTCTGACTCTTAAAAGTTTTTATTTAATGAGGCACTGAGCTTACCACCCCTCACCTTCAACTATCCACAATCTTTATTGTTTTGTTTTTTTTTTGTCTCCTCCTCTTTGTACCTCTATCATTTCTTCTCGTTCATTTTGTGTTTCAGTCAGTGCTGCTTTAACCTTTTCCCTGTATCATGTTTCTAACATCATTTCAGTTATTTCTCACCTGCTTTAGTCCTGTCTTGATTTTTGATTTGGGTCACCTCTTTATCTTTCCTTACCTCCCTGAAGTTGCCCCTGACAAAGAGCTGCTGATTGTCAAGGAAATGATCAGGATGATGGGTGCACCTGCTTTCTGATAGAGCGAGCCTTTTGGAGGGCCGTTTTGTCGCTGTTAAGTTTGTCCACCAGTAGCATAACCAGAGGTCAAACAGAATCAGAGATTCGTGGTAAAGGTCTTTTTTTTTTTCTTTTTTAAGAAATACAAGTAAATAAATGCCTCTTCCTCCAGCCTGTCACCTTTAAAAAGAATGAGATTACAATGTTGTAATGGCATTCTTTGCTGTTGAGGTAGAAAAAAAAGCAGCTGAAAACACTGAATGGAAAAAAGGCTGCAGGTCCAAATAATATAAGCTGAAGACCTGTAGAGGAAAATTGTGATTTTTACATACCCTCTTCAACAGTAGCTGTTTTTTTTTCTTGCCTTGTGCTACATGATTAAGGCTGTTTTGTGAAAAACTCCAGAAAATACAAACAGAGGCTTCCACAACCACCTGGATTTATGACTACCAAACAGACCGACCGCTGTTTGTGAGACTGAAAGGTTTTGTGTCTGAGATGGTGGTCAGTAACACTGGAGCTCCAGAAAGGACTGTATTCTCACCATTTCTCTTCCCATTGTCCACGTCAGACTTCCAATACTACTCTGAATAATGTTGTCTTCAGAAATGGTCATGTGCCAATAACGAATACCACTGTAACTAATGTTATCTAAAGCTAACCAGTCTCAACTTTATCACAGTAGTGTTAAGACCAAGTGGCAACCTCCAGCTGTAAAATGTGAAGCCTATGCGGAAGTGCATAAAACTACACTTCCCCCTTCATCTGCTAGGGGCTGGCTCCAAAACAGAGCAAATCCCAATAGACTCCCATGTTAAAAAGGCTAACTTCACGGCAGATATAAACATGTTTACAGCCTGGTTCAAAAATCCATTTTCGGTTCATAGGTCAGGTTTACCTTCATGACAACCGTGGGGGGAGTGAATTTTTGTCTAACTTTCTCGTTTTAAAAATAATTTAATATCGAAGTTCGGCATATTTAGGGGCATGTCCTTTTGACTGACAGGTACCAATCTCCCGCTTCAAGTCAGAAGAATGTAGAACAACCGCGGTTTTTAGCCGGTGAACGTCAATTAGTTTTAGCACGCTTACCTCTGTTAGCTTAGTTAGCTCCTGTTATCTCCGGGTTAGCTCTTAGCTACAGAAAGCTCGGAGTTCGCTCGATGTCAGTCATCCACCATGACGCTCAAAGCCCCCTCTCAGCTCTACCTCTTTGCCTATATTTGTGTTTTCTGGGCGAGACAACACACATGCCCCTGCAAAGATGGCGATGGTAGGAGCTTCAATTCAGCTCTTCAGAAACCTATGGGTGACGTCACAGAGGCTACGTCCATCTCTTTATATACAGTCTATGGTTAAGACCAGTTATTTGAAGATACATAACATCACGTTTGCTGTTTATTATCTGTATCTTTATTGATTATACTATCAATAAACATCCATATATCTAAAGCAACTTATCAGCAGCTACATTTCCTCTGTTTAGACTTCACACGTAATAAGCTTGTTGGATGCTCTCCAAGTTTACCTTTGCTGTGGGCCTTACTAATGACGTTTAATTGGGCCCCATCTCTTTCCCTGCCACCACACTTTGTGTGCTGCATTCAAGTGCAGATCAGATATCTAACAGCAGAGTAGCTTGCCAATGTTCTTCTTCTGAAGGTGACAGTGCGGGTTCAATTAAGATATTTTGACTTTTTCCATGTGAAACTATTCGATTGTTGGCATTTTTAAGGCATGGCACTAACAATGTAGTTTTGGCAGCCCACCACACTCAAGCAGAAGACAAAGCTCTAAAGGATCATAAAAAGACCAGAGAGGACCAGTGCTACTCAACTCCCCTCCATGGGCACCCTATACAATGGCCGCTAAACAACTAGAAGCAGTCGGCAGACCTCTGCCAAGGTTTTATTTTTTTAGTTAGAGGCTCTAACAGCAAAATTATCACAATCTCATTGCGAAGAATCCTAATAATCACCCCAAGCGCAACATCCAACAGTAAAAAGTGAAGCCAATGTGAAAGTACATAAAACTGCAGTTCCCCCTCATCTCCTAGAGGCTCCAAAACAAAGCAAATCCCCATAGACTCCCATGTTAAAAAGACCAACTTCACAGCAGAAATAGACATGTTTACAGCCTGGTTCAAAAATCCATTTTTGGTTTAGAGGTCCGGTTTACCTTTGTGACAACCGTGGGGGGAGTGAATTTTTTTCTAACTCGCCTGTTTTAAAGTAATTTAATTTCTAAATTTGACATATTTAGGGGCGTGTCCTTTTGATCGGCAGGTACCCGATCTCCCGCTTCAAGTAAGAAGAACGTAGAACAACTGCGGTTTTTAGTCGGTTAACGTGACTTAGCTATGGCCCGTTTACGTCCGTCAGCTGGTTCACTCCTGTTATCTCCGTGTTAGCTTAGTAAGCTCTTAGCTGTTGGCAGCTTGGAGTTCGCTCAATGTCAATCATCTCCCATGACGCTCACAGCGCTCTTCTCAGCTCCACCTTTTTGCCCATATTTGTATTTTCCGGGCAAGACGACATGCATGCCCTTGCCAAGATGGCGATGGTAGGAACTGCCCATCGAGCTTCAATTTAGCTCTTTAGAAACCTATGGGCTCCGTCAGGCTCCGTCAGTCTTTTTATATGCAGTCAATGGATCACCCCCAAAATATAAACACTTATCCCTTATTCCATTTCACCAAATCTATCAATAGCTTTTTGAGTTATGTTGCCGACAGTCAGTCAGACAGACAGAACAAAAACATGACCTGTGCCTTGTGGAGGTAATAAACTTGGATCTATCCTGCCTGATCCACATCATTCCAGCCTGTCTCTGTTTAGGTTGAGAAACTGTGGTCATGAGTTTAGACACCACTAACCTCAGAGCATTAAAGCAAGAGGAAAACATTTGAAACAGCTTCTACCCAGCAGCACTCAGACTTGTCAAAGTACATTCAAGCTGGTTGGAAATATCATGTCCTACTTCAGACTGTGACACATTGATGCCCCCACTCTTTCTCTCTTTTTGAGTGGTAGGCACAAAGTGCTTAGCTAAGTTGTTCTGCACACTGGCAAATTTATTTATGTAAGTAAAATATTTTATATTTATTTATATGTAAATATATTTATGTCAGTGTTTATTGTGTGTTATCTTTTGTCTTTTTCTGCCTTTTTTCTTCATGAAAATGCTTTTTATCACACAGGTATTCCAGTGCCCCTTTACATCTGTACCATCTGTACTTCACCAAATGGCAAAATGAAGTCCTGAGTCTTAGCAGAACCAAGCAGTGGCCAAGCTGTTGCTGAGGCAACAGCCCATTTAATAGAGGACCCCCATATGGCCACGCAACCAGAAAACAGAAAATCCCTTCAAGGGATAATTCAAACTGTAGACAGCTAACTTTACAAAACCAGCTGCGATAGAACCAAGCGGCAACCTCCGGCGGTAAAAAGCGAAGCCTATGCGGAAGTGCATAAAACTGTGGTTCCCCCTTTATCCACTAGGGGCTGGCTCAGAAACAGAGCAAATCCCCATAGACTCCCATGTTAAAAAGACCAACTTCACGGCAGAAATAAACATGTTTACAGCCTGGTTCAAAAATCCATTTTCGGTTTAATAGGTCAGGTTTACCTTCATGACAACTGTGGGGGGAGGGAATTTTTTCCAAACTCGCCCGTTTAAAAGTAATTTAATCTCAAAGTTCGGCACATTTAGAGGCGTGTCCTTTTGATTGACAGGTACCAATCTCCGGCTTCAAGTCAGAAGAATGCAAAACAACCGCTATTTTTAGCCGGTTAACAACGTGACTTGGCTTTAGACCGCTTACCTCCGTTAGGTGGTTAGCTCCTGTTATCTCCGGATTAGCTCGGTTAGCTTTTAGCTACAGAAAGCTTGGAGTTCGTTCGATGTCAATCATCCACCATGACGCTCACGGTTGCCCTCTCAGCGCCACCTCTTTGCCCATATTTGTATTTTCCGGGCGAGATGATGCACATGCCCCTGCCAACATGGCGACAGTAGGAACCGTCCACCGAGCTTCAATTCAGCTCTTTAGAAACCTATGGGTGACGTCACAGAGGCTACGTCCATCTCTTTATATACAGTCTATGGATAGAATATACTATTTTTGTGTTTTAATCAGAATTTGTTTGGCATTTTTGATGCAAGCAGAACATAGTGAAATATTATTCACAGTGTAAATTCAAAGTCAACACAGTAAGGTATTAAAAGCAATAATTTGTTACCACATAGTCCATCCTACCTTACTCCAGCTCCAACTCACATCTGAGACCAGAAAAAAGGAAAAAATTCAGTACTAATGTACAGAAGGAGCTTTATAATCTTATAGATTTGCAGTGTAGAAAATCTGGAGCAGTAATTACCAGCTCCACATCTCTTGCACCAGAGTCCTGCAGATACCAAATGTTTCCTTATTGCAACACACCTGACTCAGATTAATAGGTCTTTCAGAGGCTTGTGCAGAACTTGACAACAAGCTGTTGGAGAACCTTTTTGTTTGAGTCAGATGTGTTTCAGCTGAGAAACTCCGATAATATGCAGGACATTGCCTCAAGAGGTCCACAGTTGGTCTTTGCTTTAGAGGCAGATTAAAGACTTGCAAAAAGGTTTACCTTCAAGTCCTTAAAGAGTAGATCTACAATTGGACCACAAGAATAATTTTCCTCTGAGGAGTTTGTGCATTGGAAGTATAATGCTGTACTGTTTCAGTTAGTAAAAACAGCCTTTGGTTTAACTGATGACAATCGTTAAAATCACTTGCAGAATGCAGTGTGCGCCAGGCACAATGAGACACAGCTCATGTCTGCACTGCGTTTTGTTTGGTATAACGTCACTGCAGAAGCACACTATAATGAATAATAGCTAAACTAAATACTGAGGCTTTATCCACAGTGCTTTATGGCTTTGAGTTGGCTTAGCCAGCTAAACAATCCATATAACACTGCAGGGCCAGCTCTGCCTAATAGCACCTGCTTGGATGAGGAATTTGGGCTCCGCATGACTGATGACACTGGCTAATGCTCAAATCACCCTCTGTTTACATCACCATTTTATTAAAGAACAGTAATGCCATTGTTTTAAGGTTTTTGAATGTATTTAGATGGGTATTAGTAAACCATCATGGGTAACTGTTTCAGTATGTGTACATGCAGAAATAAACAGCCTGTGGAGCAGAAATACAGTACAACCTATTCATATACTTTTGTATATTTATTTTTGAAATGGGAATTGTGAGTTGGAGCTTGACATTTGCCGTCCATCAGTGGAGCTCCATCACAGAATACCTGTAGATTTCTGTGCAGCCCTCAACTTTTTGGAGAATAAAAGTGTATTGAAATGAAATGAAAAGAATAATTGCTAATTACTCAGGACTTTCATTTGATTGCGCAGCTCCTAGATGGGTCAACACTTTGTGTGGTCAAATTTTGATCCTTTTCTTTGTGTATGTATGTAAAAGCGTATAACAAAGCAGAGGGGATAATTGGTCTCTTCTGCAAAACACCTGCATTTCATCCCCTTTTGGGTTTTCATGTTTCTCTACCAGGCAGACACATGTGCGTACATATTTTGTATATGTAGTATTTTTCCAATGGTTTAGCTACTCTTTGAAATTTTTGTTTTAGACAATTAAAAGATGAACTTCTTTAGTCAAGCAGTCCTGTATTCCCAAGATATGCAAGTGGTGCAATATTAACAGATAACCTTTTGCTATCAAAATGTCATTTCACTAGTTGGCCACCTCTCCAGTTGGATTAGGTTTTTGTCTTGTTCTGATAAGTCATCACCACTACTGACGTGTTCTCCCGCTCATTGTGGGTGTTCAGACATCAGAGTTACAATACCCAGAGACTGAGTGCACCGAACAAAGGGCCCCATCACTGTTTTCATTACCCCAGCTCCATTCATTTCAACTGACAGCTCCACAGACCACGGGAAAAATGTTTAACCTCAAATAATTATGTTCTGAACCCTCATTGTTACAATCATTTGCTGCCCTGGTGCGTGACTTTTCATTTTTCTTTTAATCTTTCATGTGTGCCTTCATTTTGGCTTCACCTTCATCTTCATTGCTGCCCTGTCTGCCTACCTTATTCGTCTGATGATCCATAAAGGTGCATTGGCTCAAACAAAACATTTGGTGCAATTATTTTTCTCAGTTTAGATGGGGTTCTAGTGATCTGATGGCACACACACTGTTATTTCAAATCAAACTTGAGCTCTGTTTGGACAAACTTTTGTTATTAGCAAGTCATCGAAGAGTGATCAGGATACTTATTAATAATATTGAAATTACTCATTGAAATGGATGACTATTGACCACCATAAGATGTTGGGATCATAAACCAAACTCTAAATTCAGTTTCAGATGGATGTTAGACCATGTGAAGTGGGGAAATATTAATATTTGAAATGATTTAGAAAAAAACTTGAGAATATTTGAATGTGAGTGAGCTCTATCACTTCTTTGTAGTCAGGAAATCATCAATCGTCAATAAATTGCAACTTAGTCTGGGTGGTGATTTGTAGAGAGATGCCAACCTGCGACTGTTGGTGCTGTGTAAATGGATCCAGTGGAAATTACCTTGGCTAAGGTGTCTTTAGAATATTTTATGTATGATTAAGACAGATTTCATCACTATGGGAGCACCTGTTGAGTGCTTCAATTTTAAATGTAGGATTTGGGACATTAAGTGCATTTCCATTACACCTAGAATTTCGCAAAACTAAATATCGCAATAAAAAAAAACGGTAATGGAAACACCTACGTTTCGAAAAAAGTCAAATATTGCAAAAAAGTTTTTACGCTCTCATAAGGTGGTTTTTCAGACGTTTTGATATTGAAACATTTTGCAAAAGTATAATGGAAACACTTTTTCCGCATGTCCGTGAGAAGTTATGACACGTTCATTTCCAGTAAAGATGGTGCGGTGCAAAACAAACAACATTGAAAGAGTTTTTGAAAAGAAAAAGAGGGAAAAGGCTTCTCCGCAGCAAGTAGAAAAGAACGCTACATGGCTACCTTGCATAAGCCACAATTTTTGTAAAAGCTCGCGAGAGTAACAAGATTTTATGAGACTTGGGAGAAATGCACTAAACACTGTTGAATAAAAACACTTGCAAAACAAAATTGTTGATACTTACAAACATTGCTTTTGTTTTGCGAAAAATGTAATGGAACTACAGTTACTGTCATTTCATCTCTCTATTTATTTTTTAAAGCATTTGTTTGCAATCAAACGTTAAGAAGGTTGCCCCCATGCCAGAGTCTGCTCTTACTGTCCAGCTCTAATGACTCAATCCACTGTTTGCTATCATTTCTATTGACATTCATGTAAACATGACAAAAAAGTCCACACAAAATACCAAATGGGTCAAACAATTTTAATTTGAAATATTATTATTTGTCTAAAAAGAGACTTTGGTCGTTGTTTGGCCATATTGTGGTGTATGGATGTTTATATTTGTGATGTAAAAACTTGAAAATAAATCTGACTGTGTGGGGATTATAAAGAGACCAAAAACAAGTAGCAGATGAGGCCGTGATCTTAGTTGAAAAAAATGACTCAACTTAGTGGGAGAGGTTGTTGGTCATCAATCACATAAACTGAAAGTTAATTTTCCTAGACACTGTAAAACCATTCCTTACTCTATTACCAATTCCTAATATTTCAGGTTTTGGCAACGGTTGGTTGTTTAAAGAGTTCAGGTTTGGTGTCATTCATCACTGACCTGATAATGTCCAAGGTGCAGAAGATGATATCCTCATTACCGATGTTCACTTCCTGTCCAACCCACAGCCACGCACATTCCCTCCCTGTTTTCCCATTGACACCCACTCTCCACATAAAGAAAATCATTATACAAAATTATATTTTTTATACACAGTCTATGCTGTAAACCTTTAGAACCATAACACATAGCTACAGGAAGTACTTGCATTGTGAAATATAATAATAATGATAATAATAATAATAATCTTTTAAATGTGGAGAAATTATCCGTTCAGGCTACAGTTTTTTTTAATTTTACTACATATTAGCCTCACATCTGCTCTCATCTGCGTTCTTGATCATGATGATTTGATGCTTTCTAATGCTTCAATTGATGCAATGAGGCTTTTCTGTGCCCCTTGAGTTATTTCTTACCAATGAGGTTGTGGGAAGCTTTTTTTCTTCATCATAGACTACTGACCAAAAACAACACATGTATGCACTTGAAGTACGCATTTTAAAAGACCACAGAGGCATGTAAGTGTACATTTTGGGGGTTGTGTATGTTTTACTAACTTGCCTCCTGTGGATAAATCCATGTGGCAGTGGAGGGTCTTGGAACCCTGTGGCTCCCTGGGCTTCCTGCAGCTCAGATAGCTAAGACCTCTCATGCAGCACTGCTCATTCTGTTTTCCATTTCCACTCATGGATGGATGGATTTTTTCCCTTCAGTTGTTTGAAATAATAGAAATGGGAAATGTTTGTTTACTACAGAAAAAAAAATGATTCCATTGGGGTCTAGCAGGCTCTTCTCTTTTTCTCTTCTGGAGCAGAACCAGATCATTTTCATTCATATTTGATGTGGGGGTTTTTTTTGGCTGGTATTTTGTAATCACACTCTTTTTTGTTTTTTTTAAGGTGGTGGCATTTGTGGTTATCGGCCTCATTTTATATGATTTGAAATGAGAATAGGTGTGTGTTTTGCATGTCTGGTACTATGTTTGCCTGCTGTGTGATCTTTGTGTGGGCCCATACAGGGCCTCAACTATTTTATTATTTCCCCAGTCTCTCCCTATTCTCCTTTCTTTTTTTTCCTTTTTTTTTTTGCACCAGGGAACACAATGTCTGGTTTAATATCATTTTCCAATCATTGAAGGCTGCAGGGCAAGGACTTTTGACTGGTCTGTTTCGTTCCAACTAATACCAAAGAGAGAGGAGAGACAATAATAAGCCTTGTGGTTCACAATGACTGCAGTGATCATTCTGCAGTCATTTGCCTCTGGTGCGCCGCGGTTGATACTGTCTGTTTTCTTGCTCCCCAGTACACAACTATAACAAGCTTTAAAACACCCTTTTGTGTCTTACTTGTCTGTCTAATGTATATTTGCTGCCATCTGGTTGTTCTCGCAGAGTGATGAAACAGAAAGGAGACAAGCTAAAGGAGCAAATGATATGTTAAACAGTGGCGTGGCCTGTTGCTAGAGATCTAGCTTCAGAGGAACCTGATTATGCAGGAAATATCTCCAGATTTAAGATTCAGGGGCATATGTTGTCTTCATCATTGCCCTCCTCTTACTACTGCCCACCTTACTTTTTTTTTTCCTTTGGGAGTGAGAGAGATGGGAGGGAAGGAGGGCAAAAAAAAAAAAAAAAAAGTCATTATTAACTCATAAGCTGGTTAATGCTGTAGCACTCTCAACCTTCAGCTCAAATGAGAATTTCCGTCATTTACATATCAATTTAATTTCCTGTGTTTCCCCCTTCTCCCTCTCTCTCCCCCCTCCGTCCTTCATTAAAAGCAGCATTTGCTTGCTGCTGCAATCAGCCAGTACAACGCATTTTCCCGTGTGGTGAGCCGCCCCCTCTGCACGCCGCTGTGCATCCTGCACGTGAAAATCACAGGTACACGCTAAAAAACCAGTGATGGTGCAACACAAGCAAATGCAGAGATTCGCAAACCATTCACAAATGTGCAAACGCGCACGCACACACACACACACACACACACACACACACACACACACACAGGTAGAACCCAGGCAGGCATGCATGCAGGCAGAGCAGCTCCGTGGCCTGCTGTAGCTCTGTCAGGATTAAACCAGTGATCAGAGAAATGAAAGGGAAGCTGTCATTCCACATAGCCTCCTATACACATCATCCTCAATAATTACACCCTCTCCTTCCTTTGCTTCACTTCCTCCTCGCTTATAACCTCCTACCTGCTCGTCTGTGTGTGTGTGTGTGTGTGTGTGTGTGTGTGCGCGTGTGTGTGTGCAGCATGGTTGACTGACACCCAGCACATCAAATAGGGGCTTTTATGAAATGTGAGCCTGCTTGAATTATTCGCTTTTCTTTTTTTTTTTTCTCTCTTCATCGGTGCCATGAGGCCAAACCTGTATATGTGTGTGTTGTGTGTATAGGCCTGATCAGCATGTGAGTGCGTTAACATTAGAATACATCTGTGCATCTGTTTGAATTGATACAGATGTGCAAAACCCACATCTGGCTGCTTGACTCAACCTGCAGGGGATGTAGGCGACTAACTACTTCAGTCTGTGGCTTCAAGCTTATGAATGTGATCAAATATTCAGCTCAAGTAAAGTGTTGCACAGTAAGACCGAAAGTGTAAAGTAAGTTTAAGGCCTGTCAATTTCAGTCAATGCCAGATGTGACCTCTGGCGTGAAAGTCAAGAGGTACCAGATTCAAGCTGTCATGTCATGGTACGATCACTTTTACTTTCTGTAACCTGATTTTTGAATCTCCATTTGAACTTGAATAAACAAGCTGGGTTTAGTCTGTTATATGTATCTCACACACGCACACACACAGTCAATGTCAAGTGGATGAGTTTTGTTTTTTTAAGTCTAAATCAGAGTAGTTTCCCTTTTATTCTTCTGCTTTAAATTGGCTCTCTGCAACAGTCTAATCTTAGAAACTGTGCTGACTTACGAGGCAGCAGTAGACCTTTCTGGATCTTTACCCTGAATTCAAAATGAGTCAATCCAGCCCAACCAGGATAATACCTCTCTTTCTTCTACTAAATATGTGCTTTGGAGCAAGTGATGAATAACTTAATTCTTGGTTTTGCTTTCGGTTATTGTGCTGCCAATGATTTCATACTGTAAGACATCCTCATATCCAGGATTTTTGTATTATAGGCCTTTATACCTCAGCTTTTAAGCGTGTAATAAATGTAAATCTCGGTGTTCCCTAAAGCCCATTATTTGTGACAACTGTATGAGATGCTGTTTGTTTTCTGCTGTGTTGCAGATGAGTAATAAGATCAGTCGCCTGTGTTTCCCAGGATTCTCCCTGGACAAAGGTTTTCTTTTTTTTTTTTTTTTTTAGGGCCATGTGATCTCCTACTACTATATTTGTTATTTCCATTTCTGGAGGGAAATTTAATTGCATGCCTCACAGCTTTACTACAGGCAAGGAAAAATATTCTCATAAGCAACTAAACAAACTTGGGACACGTCCTGAATCTAAATGAAAATTCTAGAAAGATAAAATGTAGAGCACTAAAGCATAAAATAAAGTGATTTATCTCTAATTTAAATGAATTTTCACTCATCTGTACAATTAGATACATAATTTAGGCAGAATCAGGTGTATTGATAGTTATACAAACGTAAACCTCACCGGAACAACAGTAAATCATCATCACATCACTCATAGTTATTGGGGGGGCTGTTAGAAATTACGTTCATCTTCATTATCATTTACAATATATTACTTTTTGACTAAATAAACCTGAGTTACTGTACAAACGACTAAATTACAGTCTCTATGAACTTAAACACCAGTCCTGTCGTGCAGGTTTTAGCCATGTCCACATGAAGGCACGCTAAGGTGCATCTTCTACAAATGTTTCATCCACATGGAAACAGACTTTTGGGAATCTAAAAAAGCCATTTCTGAAGCATTTGTCCCAAAGGAACTCTGGAAAACACAACCATTTCATTTCTTTAATTTCACTTTAAATGCTACTTTGCTGAACTGATGAAACCATTTCCCCATCTCTTCCTCACTCTCCAAAAAAGTCCTGCCAGTGGGTTTCAGTTTCGTCTCTGTGTGGAAGTTTCCCTGCTTCAATACACCTGACCAAAATTCATGATTATTATGCAGAACTTGACAACAAGCAGGTGGATGAATTTCATTTGAATCAGGTGTGTGGAGCAATGAAGCATCTGAAACCTGCAGCACTGTGACCTTTCAGGACTGGAGTTTCAGATCCCTGATGTAAACCATCTTTTAATCCACATATTTGCTTGTACTTACCCTGTCTCCACTCTGAATGATTAATAAGCATGTTTACCTTGTAATCGACTGAGCGTTTAAAGCAGGACTTTCTTTTCAGATAGGTGTGAGGTTCGTTTTTCTTTGTCCAGCCCTCTTTTAGGCCACTTCACACAGAGATAACCATCTGCAGAACCGTTCTTGTGCTGTTTTATGCCCTCTATGCTTTAATCATCTGTGTTTATACTTCACTAATTCATTCATTTTGTTTGTTTCTTTATTTTTCTGCCCTCCTAAATTTGAAAGCAATCAGATCATCCATGAGATCATCTCTGCAGTAAACATGTGTCAGATCTGCAAACATCCACTCGCTCTCTCAGACTTTTAATTAATTTCCTGCTGAAGAAACTGCTGCGTTTCCTTAAAGCAGAACAGAATACTTTGCTGTCTGTAGAAAATGTTGACATTGTGTTGAGTGGGAGTCTGGATTAGAGTTTGCTTTAGATAAAAGGAAAGTTTATCATGATGGAAAAGGGAAAGAACAGCTTTGAGTGGAGGGTTACAGCAAGAACAAGCTGCCTCAGATGTTGCATTTGTTCAGACACCTGTTAGATGTCAGTCAAAACAAATTAATCTTCCCTCGGCTGCAGAACACCTTTGACTAAACCACTCTAACCTGTGATAGTGATGTTGCTGATCATTCTGAAACTGTTTCTGCATTAAATGATTATCTAAAAGAACAGCTGGGAAAAGTGACAAAAGAAGTAAATGTTTCTTTACTTAGAAGTAATACAGGATTTTCTCAAGTGACAACAGATCACAACAAATGCATCTAAAAATCATCTGCTTAGTGAGATTAACGCTTCTTTTAATCAATCTGCAGACCGGTCTCCAAAAATTTAGAGCTGAGTAAAATAATGAACAGATCACTCCAGTCACTGTGGGGAAAAAGAAATCAAAGCCTCAATAAAAGGTTAAAAATTTGTGCCAATTTCTTCTTTTCTCTTTAATAAGTTGTGACAGTGACATTAAAAAAGTTGTGCAGTGCTAAAAGCTGCACCGACTGACACATTTCACGACTAATTAGCCGAAGTGGCAGCATGTTCGTTACTTTTTTGAGAACATCTGATTGAGATGTGGAAAGGTTCACCTCTCTGATTCCACTGCAATAATCCCAGCCTGTGCAAAGGCAAATTTCTGTAGATCACTTTCAGTAAGCACACTTGATTTCTGCATCTAGGAATTTAAGTTAAAAACTCTGCAATGGGAAGAGAAAAAAAAAACTAAAAAATAAACAAGTTCCAGACATGCAGCCACATTCTCAGGACCTGACCTCATTCAAGCTGGACTGCGGCTAAATTAAACTCTGTCCTGTGGCCTGATGAATGGAAATTTGAAATTCTTTCTGGAAACCATGGATGCCTAAAAGGATGACTAATAAAGAGGAGGGCCTTCCTGCTTGTAATGAGTGCTCATGGCAAAGGTAGCTGATTAATATGGGTTTTGGAGCAGTGCTGCCATTCATATGCCAATGTCTTGTACCATTTTAAATGGCCACTTTGCGTTGAAGATCAGCCAGTTTCTACACCTGTGGCGTTCCCTGTTGCCAGTAGACCACTGTGGTCTTTTACTTGTTAACTTCAAGACTTGATCCATTTGGATTATTTATGCACCAAGTTACATGTCTGACAAAAAAAAGGATAAGAGCTTCAGGCTTTTAACTACACTTACATTTACTTAGGTCTGGGCGATACGACCAAAATCTCATATCCCGATATAGCTTGTTTTATATCCCCGTAACAATATACATAACAGTATAAAATTGTTAGGAACAAGCTCATCGGTTTGGGTTGGCTGGTCATTTTTTCGTGAATTATCCTGTTCGGAAACGCGTCTGCTACCATCTTCATCCATGTTTGTTTATATATTGCAACATGCATGCCGTAAAGAGCCTCTCAACATAAAATACTGCAGTAAATCACCTTATTGTGGTGTAAACAATAGAACCTCAAATGAAACTAAACATTTTATATCATCCAAAGGATATATATCGTCATATCGCCCAGTCCTACCTACAAATACAGCTTCATAACTGTGGATGTAGCTTGGATGTCACAATTATCTGGATGTCAGTGCTATCCAACCTCTGCTCATTTTTCAAACTGATGCGAAGAAACTGTACAAATGAAAGAGTGTCTGCTGCAGAACTTCACAGTCGATTCATCTGCGAATAGAAGACAGTTTTCCAGTGCATTCTCAGGAATTCCACAGTACTGCCTGTGTGAATTGGTAAGATTATTGTAGCATACACAAATCAAACTGCTAAATTGTGGCATTTTTACAATTTATTCTCATGGCTTGTGTTTCTGAGGAAATGTGTGCACATTGTTGTACTTTGAGAAGCCTTTACTACAACTCCCATATCACCAATTTTCTCATGTGCTTAGTTAAATGTTGGACTTTTTCTTTTTTTCAGATGTTTTCTTAAATTTATTAACCGTAATAACAATTTTAGGAAAGTGGAAGTGACCTAGTTGGCTAACATTCAGCACTGCATTTCACCTAAAATGTCTCTCAGATGGTTTGCATGTCGTTACATTTGGCTCTTATTTATGTTGAACAGATTGTTCCATTTTTCAGAAAACACATACACAAGTGAGCAGCCAACATACAGACATATGAAGGAAACAGAATGTCTGCATGTGGCGAGAGGTAAAGGGCGACTAAGAAACCTTACCTCTAGTTTTTTTTTCTCTTCATTCACTTGTCAGTTAATCAGCAGGTCAGAGGTTTTGTGAACTGCAGATTTTCACTTGATCACTATGATTGCCCTGAGAGGGAGTCTGAAAGGGTTTCTGGTGTTTTCATTGGTTAACACACACATATACACACCAACACTCACACACACACATTCCAGACTCCCAGTACTCCTTCGGGCCACTCGCTGTCTGCACGAGCAATCGACCTCATCCAACCAATTAAAGACAGCGCTTAGTTCCTGATAGATGGCGAGGGCTGGGTTAGGGAGGATGAGGGCGATGGTAAGGAGGCTTTTTGAGTAGATCTACTCCTTAATCTGATTTTTTTTTTTCTTTTGGGTTTATTTGGTGAAGGCTGCTCACTTTTAAGTAAGATGTATTCATTAAAATTGTTGAACTCGGCAGATGGTCTAATGCATCTCTGGTCCATCACATAGTTCTGTAGATATTCAGCTTAATAGTCGCTGGGGGGGGGGGGGGGCGGGCTCAAGCCTAACCCAGCTATTTTGGAGATATTTTATGGAAAGATATATAGGAAAGATAGAAATATATGAAAGAGGGAAAAAGTCATAACTTCCAAACATTTAAAATCAGATTTATTTCCTTTAGCATCTTTTTTTTTTTGTTTTTTTTTTTCTTTGCAGGATTTTGAAGAGACCTTGAACGCTGAGCCTCTCTGTGAAAGATAGCCACCTTTTGAAAAATAAATGAATAACATTCCCTGCTATCTCCAGTCAGTCCTTCCTTCATCAGTAGCTAGGGAAGGAGGGAGGGTGTTAAGTAAAGAGACGCTGATCTGTTTTTCTCCCCTTCAGATATCACACCAGCAAGCCTGTCACCCACACAGCCAATATCACAGTCAGTCCACACACTGGGTTCAGTCACAGGGCAAGGAGAGAAAACAGAAGGGAGGGAGGATGAAATGAGGACGAAGAAGGAAGTCACCAAGGGTAAAAATGTGCAACTGTGGCAGATCCCAGTGGCTCAGAGCAGGAGAGCACATGCGGTTACATTGCATTGTGTCTCCAGTCTGCCTCACGTCTTTCACCTTTTTACCTTTTTGTGGAGCGTTGTAAGTACATGCTAAAATGAATAAATCAAGACAACACAGCAAGCTGTCAACAAAAAGGACAGGGGAACAATGACGTGAAACAGGGGTGAGGGAAATAAGAGGAAAGGATGGAGACAGTGGCGTAGTAGTCAATGGAAGATGGCATCACAGAATGCAGTGTAAACAGGCCATAGTGGACTCTTATGTGAGAATACACCTTTCTGTCTGACACTGGTGAACCCGTACTGATTTGCTGACTGTGAAAAACATTTGGTCAAATACTAGAAGATGCAATGTCAGCACAACATGGACAGTCACAAAACCAAATTATTAGTCCTGCCTGGATTCCACTATTTCTGGATTTTTGTCAGAATCAGGTGGAATCCAGGTAATCCAACATTTTCTGTGGCGAAACAAGCCTCAGAATAGTCATTATTAAGAAGTCTACAGACAAACCGTCGCCAGCAGCACCTTATCCAAGCTTGTAGCATTTGCGTTCTTCTCACCTACCTGCTTTTAAATCACATCTCAAACTCATACACATCATTTTTCATGTTTCTGTGGTGATAAAGTGGTTACTCCCACACAGTATTAAGTGCGATATAGGGATTCTAGGACACGTTAATGCTGCAGTACAGGCTGTAATTGCTGTTAAGTAAAGCTGTCTGATGCATGAATCCCCATTTAGAAAAAGAACTGACATTTTAACTTGCGAAAGCCCATTATCTTCAGGTTTGAGAAAGCAGCAAGGAAGCCTTCTGTGTAATCATCATTCTAATATTAAATAAGGTTAGTGAAATCAACACATATATTTTTCTTTCTAAATTAGAAGGATAAAAAGATTTAGATAATCAGGAGTATTTAGATAATTTCCTCTCTGTCCGGGTTACTGTCTGCAATAATCAACCCTGTTGAGACTCAGTCATTTCTTCTTTCATTTGCTTCTTTTGCTTTTCCTCTTTTTCTTCCATCTGGCCTATTATCTGCACTTCTACTTCACGCATGGACGTACGACACCCAAAATTGTCTTGTGGTATCAGGCACCAAAAATTCAGCAATGTATCCCATTAGGTTTTCTAAATTATAGGGTGGGGTCTGTAAGGATTGGACAGGGTTTTATTGGCACGTCAAGAAGGGGGATCACATTAAGATCTGGGGAATCTGTTGGTCAAACAAATACTTTCTGTCCAAATAATTTCTGAACACTTCAATAAAGTAATTCTTGGAACGTTGACCTCTTGTTGGCGTGAAGACCAACATGTGACCCATAACATTGTTGAGTTGGGTGGAACATTTCCATGACTCCAGAGCATTAACCATCATACTGCCTCCATTGGTCGGCCTCCTTCCTATAAGCATCCCTTCCTATTTTATTTTTTATCATTATTGTTTCATTTACTCAGTTTGGCCACATTTACTGTTGAAAAATGTCAGCATGAGCCTCTCAGTTCATGCACTGTTGAAATGTTGATGTTTAGAGTATTTTTTTTTCATAGAAAGAGGGATGTCAGGTTGGAAAGTCAGTCAGTGATGAGGCAAGCTAATGATTGCTCAAAATGGGGACAGGAGAAGAGTGAATTTCTGCCATTTAAATCAACTTAAACCTCATAAGTGATTGAGTGGACTCTATATGGTGAATCCTTGCTGGCTTATGTTATGGCTGCATACAACTGATGCAACACTGATGATATTCATCGTATGAAAGGTAAAAAACATGATGTAAGAGTTAACCAAGGCAAAAAGTTACATTATATCTCAAAGCTCTAAGGTTCAACCAATCATCAATGTAGAAAACTCTTTTCCTGTTTGTGTTTTGAGTTGGCGTTCGCTTGACTCACACAATACAGATCCTCCCTGCTCACCCACTCTGAGCAAAAGGACTTCTGTCGACTGCAGGTGAGACACTGCGGGTAACTGCTTGTTTGTTTCAGGCTGTTAGGGTGTATTTGTTTGTTGTTGTTGGTCTGGAGTACAAAGCTTTACTTTCTAGACTCTGTGCTAAAGTAAGTACCCATCTACCATGATTGTGTCTGAGCTTCACTGGAAGTCCTCTTTTGGGCCTCTTTTTTCAGATTGTGATTACTGCAGACTAAAAACAGCCCACAGTAGATGCTCCTCTTGAAATTCCCAGACATTATCTTCTAAGTTGCCACTTTTCTGTCCTTGTCAAAGAGTTGGCATTTTTTGCTTCCAACATGTTTGTTTCTAAAAACTGACTACTCAATGATGATCTGTTCTGTCCTTGGACAAGTGTCACTGGAGAAACATAATAAATGTTATTCATTTCTCCTACCAGTGGTTTTCATTTTGAGACTGATTGCTCTGGATCTGTGCGCTCAACACACATGGTTTGTTTAGTTTAAAGCTTTGGGGTCTTATTTAGGCCGTGGTTTAGGAGATAAACTGATCATTAACCAATCGGACGACAGCGCTTTGATCCCTGGCCTTTGCAGTTAGCATGTTGAAGCGCCTTTCGGCTAGACATTAAACTGCACATTGCCTGGTGGTGCGTTATGAATGTGTGTACAAATATGCAAATGTGGTTTGTTTATGAAACACTGTCTCTTTACCATTAGGCGATATGGTCTGACTCTTGGCCTGACCATGCTAAAGCTGGGCTTAGTCTTTATACCAGTTTCATATTTTTGCATTACCCGCTGAAATTTGCTCTCAGACTCTGTCTTGACTGAACAACAACAGCGTAAGGTTTGCTTATTTTCATGGAAACATTCATTGTTTTGGCTTTTTGCATTGGTCTTCTGGAACTGGAAGTGACCATTTTCAGACAAAATGAGGGTTTAGATCACCAACATGCTGATCAAAAGGAGTCCATTTAGTTCATAACATCATATTTCATCAGTTGATACGATGCTTTTCAATGGGACTTAGGCAGAGATGTTCCAGGTCCAGACGCTAGCAGTCATATCACCAAGATTATTGCATAAACTTATATTATTTGCTACATTAGTGTTTCCTCCAGGGTGGGACCTATCTGACCACTGAGGTAAATAATAAAAGGTAAAACATTATTTAAAGCTCCTAAATGACTGTTTGTTCTTCTGTTGGGCCAGTGGAAATATTTACCCAGATGGAGCATAATTGTTTCAGTGCCCATGAATTAATGAAAACTGACTATTTTTCATGAACTGCTTACTGAGGTATATAAAAACTCTGTGACCCGTTCCCTCATTGGACTACAACTCCCTCTCCTCATAAATCCCAATTTTGGCCTTGAGCATGTGGTGACGTGTGTGTGAGATATAAGATCTCTCTTGTATGGGAATGTACATGTTGTATGAGGGTGGCGTGACACATGATAAATGTAAGTTTTCCCGCAGTCTGTCATACTTCTTCTCCGTCCATCTGTGCTTCTTCCCTCTTCCTGCATTCTGTCATTTCCCATCGTTTCCCATCACATCTCTTTTCCTGTTTCGCCTCCACCACCTTCCGGTACTGGCTATTCACTGCATACTTTGCACCTGTTTCTATGCAAAACACGTAAGCAAATAGTTGTATATACGCACTCACCCCTCCGTCTTCATTTAATCATTGGCTTTGTTACCGAGGATATTTTCCCAGACAATGCCTCTGAAGGTTTTGAGCCAAGCCGGCCGAATGAGAGCGAGGTAGATCTCTCTATCCCTCATCACATAGAAGCCACAGTACTGGCACTCCCACTGACTGAGATGAATGAATTTAATATATCTCCCTTTTGAAGCACAGATGACCTCCTGATATGGCTCTCTGTCCCTCTATCACACGAAGCTTTCATTTTTTTCCTGCTCTGCCTGTGAAATCTGGAAAAGCACAGGAGGGGATCTGATGGGATTTAGACAGAGACTAATTTGTTTTGTGGCATGACGTGACTTGTGTATATCTTTATACATACAGCAGCAGCCACATTTTCACTATAACCCTTTCATGATCGCTAGATAGAGCTTATCAATGGTGTTTCTGTGCAGCCTTAACCTGTTTATAGTTAAAGCAACACCCTGTGATGTGTGTGTGTGTGTGTGTGTGGGGGGGGGGGGGGGGGGGGGGTTGGGGTATTGAAATCAGTTTAACATAACGTCAATGCAAAACAACTTGTTTCTTGAGGGGAAATCATAATTTCACCCTGCGTCAGGTCAGCTGCTGTTTAAGGTGCTCCTGGGAAAGGTCACAATGTGCTTAAAAATCAGTTAAAGCAGCTTTATTGCTGCGCCGCTTATCCAGTTTGTTTGTTTTGTTTTTTTTTTCTGTATCCAGCAATGTCTGCCTTTGTTCTGGAGTCTGTGCATGCAGAATGTGTGGCGGTCTATTATGATGATGTGCTGTCAGTCTAAAGTAAGCCACAGTCACCCCTCTCTTATTTCCTTCCTTATTGGATCTAGTGCCCTCCTGAGAGAGCACAGACATTAATGCCTTCGGTCATTTTTCTGTCCCTTATAACAGTCTGTCCCCGGGTGCTATGTAAGTCCTACTTAATTAGGCCTCAAATTGGTTGGATTTATGCTTATCCAGACTCCAAAATGTCCTTTATTGGGTATTTATCCCATGTGGTTTGAACCACACTGATGATTTTACACTGATTTATGCTCAGCTGTGCCGCTAACTACCCTGCCATGTATGTTCTGTGGGGATGAGGACATTTCTTACCCACGCACCCACTTTTGAGTTGAGTTATTTCTGAACTCAAGCTAACCAGTCATCTGGTAGAAATAGGAATTTGTTGTTTGATTCTCTCGCAGCTGTAAGTGACTTAATATTTCAGTGGAAATACCCCGAGGGGCCAGGCTTCTCTGTACACCAAAACAGAGTAAATAACTGACCTACTGTGCTGCACATTACCAGATTCAGAGCTCAGCACCGTCAGGTGTGGTGCTGCAAAGAAAGATTCCTCTTGGTGGGATTGAAGAATCTCCTTCGTGTCTGGTTGCAAATACTGAATTAGATTTTTTTTTCATGAGCGTGTCATCTTTTTATTTCTCTTTTTTTTTTTTGGAAAAACAAAACAAAATAAAGCAGTCTGTACCTCTGTTGTGCTGCAGGATAAAGTTTCTAGTGGAGCTCTGTGGGAGACAGTTTTGCAGATCAAATTTTTCCCCGAAAAACTTTCTTCAGCAGCGTTCACTAATTTTCTTTCTACTATATTTATAATTAGGTTCAGCTCAGACATTAAGCAGTATCTCACCTGCTTTCATTTTCTCTTACCAAATCAGCACAAATCATTTTCAAATGCGTCATCTGTCATTTAAATTATAATGAACATTAATCCAGATGACGACATGAATGAGTGCACTAACTGCTAGTATGTGAGCTACTTCCTGAAGAAAGAGGAAAAAATGGCATCGCTTGCTTTGCTGAAGAGGAAATATAAGAGATAACGGATCCAGAATGTCTGCATGACTATCTATATGACCAAGACTTGGAAATAATATTTGCATGCACGTGTGTGTGTGTGTGTGTGTGTGTGTGTGTGTGTGTGTGTGTGTGTGTGTGTGTGTGTGTGTGTGTGTGTGTGTGTGTGTGTGTGTGTGTGTGTGGGCATGCATGTGTGTTTGAGAGTGAGTAGGTTTTATGCACATGCAGGGCACCAGAGTGTTGTTAATTTCCGCCTGAGCTGAGAAACGGCCACTAAAAGTATCACTGAAGTGATGAATGTGCTGCTCCGTTGTGGCATCAGTGTTTAATCTGAGTCACAGGAGAAAAAGCACCGCATCAACTTCTAACGACTTCCTTTCATCTGCTGTTAGAAACGCAGTCACAGATGTGGACTCTAATTCATTCCCTTTTTTTTTTATGTCTCCACAAGATTTTTACTTAAAATCACATGTAAACTGTACTGAGACCAGGTCTGTCACGGAGCAGCCCCCAACCCTGTTACGTCAATCACAACACACAAGCACATAAAATCCTATTATCTTATCTTAGCTAGCTGCCAACATAGAAATAATAGAGCAATGACTCTATCTTAAGAACATAATCCTTGCATCCAGTTAAAGCTAATATTAAATGTAGGGCTTTTTTGTAATCAGTAATGGTCTCTGCAATAGTAATAAAGAAGAGAAAAATTAAGACTACAGAGAAGCTCTGTATGTCTTTTGGGTATCATATCCTCCTGACTACCAATAGTTCAAATTTGTCCTCTGTGGAGGACAAAAATGGCCTCCATTACAACAAGCATGTTTTATGGGTAGAGCAAAAGTGCATAATACTTTTCTTTGTGCTGATTTTTACTTGAAATTTTGTAGTCATATTTTCATTGAATATCTTATAAACACATTAAATCGTTTCTTAGATAAATATAGCTATATTTGACCACAATATTTAAAAGTTTAAGCAATGTCCTCCGTAGTGGACATTTGTTAGTTACCCATTTTTTTCCTGGTAGTCAGGAGGATATATGTGATGAAAATACAAAATTGTTAAGTATTTACATGGTTTGGTGGCTAATAAAGCAAATTTGTAAAAGTGTAGTGTTGTCTAGTTGATATGAAATGAATCATACCTTTGTGCTGAGGGAAGTTAAACAGACTGCTGTATTGTGCTAATTGCATCCCTTGTTTCACTGCAGGTGGACAACGTGCATTATGCAGGTTTTTCATCATTTGTTATAATCATTAGTTTGCTGTAACTTTATTAATGAAACATGTTCTTTAGGGATATGGATTAAGGGAAATATTTTGCTTCTCCTTTGTTAATTACTTTTAATTTGTGTTGGATTTTCCTCATTAAAATGTGGTTTGCATCACTTGTTTTTTTTGCATTGAGATCATGGAGGTTACATCTTTCCCTCCAGTGGGGAGCTTCACTCCTCATCAGGACTACCTCTGTTCTAATGTATCAGTGGAGTCACAAGGAAGAAGTCAAAATGTGGGTTAGAGAGTGAACAAAACAGTTGGAGGGTAAAACAACAGCCAGAGGACTATTGTCAATCTTCACAATGGAAGTGGTTAATGGAAAAGATTACAACAATAGTGATGAGGACGGTGACCATGACAACTATCATTGTCACTGCTAAGTAAATGGAGAATGTCAAGAAGTGGAAAGTCCACTGATGAGGTGAAAAGGGAAGAATTATTCACATCACCACAGCAGGATGGTACAGGTACAACAGCTGACGTAACACCAGTGTGGTTGTAAACTGCTGGTAAAAAGCAACTAGAAACCAGTGACTAACTATAGACCTCTGAGGCGTCTACTGTAAAGCATGCTCCCATTTTTTTAAATATAAAAACTACAGTATTACAGATCACGTGTAATGAAAAGTCTGTAAAAAAACTTTTTATAATAAAAAAAAAATCATGCTAATTGCATTATGATAAAAAAATATTGATGATGAGTAGTAAATGTGATGCTATGTAACCGTAAGAAATTGCTCCAAATGCAACTATAGACTAATGAAGTTGACACTGATCAGCACAAAACAGCGGTGCCTAAGTCCAATCGTCGAGATTGACCACCATGCAGCTTTTACATGCATTCCTTCGCCAACACGCCTGAATCAAATGGCCGAATTCTCTCTTCTGCATGTCATCCAGCTCCGCAGACGCCTGGTAAGAGCTATTCATTTAATGCATGTATGATGGACAAGGATTGCATCTAGAAGTTGCAGGATGGTAGATCTCCAGGACTGAACTTGGGCATCTCTGCATTAAAACTAAATCAGTTACAGTGGTGTTCGTTATTGGTGCGTGACTGTACCACCAGCCTCCTCCTGCTGTTGTTAGCCACTTGTTTACCCTCTCAGTCATCAAACAGTTGGGACTTTAACTAGAAGACTAAGTAATTGATGTGATTTGGTATTTTGTTGTGAGAGTACTCATAAAGTAATGGATGAAAAGCTTACCAGCTGGGTATTACCTAACTGAGATTTAGTTATACGTCTTCGCCAGTCTGGATCCAGTTGTGAAACTGGTATTGCTTTTTTTTGCCCTTGGTAAAGTATGCTGCTCTTATTTTAACCATGAAAAATTGATTTTGTATTGCTAGAATGAAGCAATAAATATTGTACTGGATTTTTCTCCCCCCATTTCCTCTTTACTGAAGTTCACAAGTCCACTTCATGGCACCTTGCATTCATTTTGAAGTCCATCCCTCCCTCTTCCCACTTCCCATTTCCACTATGAGCTGCTGCGATGAACTTTTGTGTCTTCAGGATTGCCTCTCTATCATAGGATGAATGAAGTGTGAAAAGCAATCTGAGAATCGCCAGGCCACGGATATACAACATCAGCAGATGCAATTATGCCAATGACAGATCATTTTCTGACCTTTATCCCTCGGCCTGTGTGGATGGCAGTTTGCCTCTGTGACAGACTGCTTTTTGTTTTCATACATTTCACAATCCTGTGACAGTGGGGAACCTGGCTGTAAAAGGCTGCATGGATCCATTGTTTGAGGGACAGCTTGACTTTTTGTGATTCTCTTTTTCCCTTTCCTGTCTTGCTGGTGTTGTCTATGTCCCTGTCAGCGTAACATTCTCATTACTTATTGGTCTGACCGCTCCCACTCTGCCTCTCAATCATCTGTCTTTTCTGTCAGGAATTCTCCTGAGTCCGAATCCTGGACCAAAGCAGGAGTTTTCTTCTGTTAATTCTTTTCGTTTGGAGGTTCACTGACCACAAGCACACATGCGGTCACACACCTGCTCACACAGTCTCATAGGCTGCTTTCTCAGCTCTTCAGGCTCATGCTGTTGCTGGAAATGGGTGACAGATGTATTCAGTGCCATGTACTCAGTGTTTTCATGCTGCCTCTGCTACTTACGTCATATTCCTGAATATTTCTGACAGGTTGTCTGAAGGCATGCTGTTTCTTTCTTTCAGTTTTTAATCACCTCTCCATTTTACCTGTGTTCCTGCTTTTTCACTGTACAAACAGCGGCTATTTGTCATCTCTCCTGTGAGAATACGCTGTGCATTTTTGTCCTTTTTCTTGTTTTTATGTCCAAGACAATGCTGAGTTACTTTGTCCTTTCACCAAGAGGGACCGCAGTTTGAATGCTGCACATCAAAGATGACATCTCTAACAAGTGCAGCCTGACAGTATCTGTGATGTAAAATGAGATGTCAAAATGAATTAATTAGCAGCTTTTGTAGATGACCGTTTCCCTTGAGCAAAAGATAAAACTTTTTGATTAAACTTAGTAGGGGTTTGATGCAGCTCTACTGTTTTCACAAATTAGCATGTATGACCTTTACGTTTTTTTTTTTTTCTTTTCACTCTGCCTGTTGCACGCATATATTTCACATCTCTGCTCTGTAATGACTGTGTCTGAATATTTGTGTTTTTCAAGATATCTGCTGATTTCTTCTTTTAAAAAATCCGATGTCTACATTCAGGCTTAAAATCCTCTCAGTTTGTTTACATAATCTTTTGTGGTTTTTGCTTTCGCACATATTCGACCCTGCCTCTGTCCCCGTCTTACATCATCTTTCTGATACAGCTGCAGCTATTTTACATGGATTATAATACATTATGTCACCTCAAGCAGTGTTACTATTTAACATCTTATCCATCCTACTCCTTATCATTTACCTTTTCTTCATAGCAGCTTTTCTGTTGTATTTTGTCTTTCGTGTGACTTTTGGAAGCATCTTTCCTGTCAGGAGAAGGGAAAGCAGGAAGCCCTGCCACTTTTTTGACTAGCAGAGGCCAGAGGTCACTTTCTGGCTGCTGGAGATGCATTGCAACTTCTATAACTGTTTAAATACTGTTCAGTGTGTTTAGACAGGCACCCTGATTGTCAAAACACCTCGTACAATGATTATAACAACTAACTTTTTTAATCTTAAAGGGACAAAAATGTTTTATTTGACTTTTTTTTTTCTAGTTTTTGTTGCAGCCTCTTTAATAACCCTCTTGGTCTTCATACAATATAAAACCTTTTTAGGGTTTTGTAATGATAAGACTGAAACAATCTACAAACTCAACTCTAAGTCAGCACATGATTTTAATCATTATTCAGCATTTGTAGCTGCTGCTTTAAAAGCCTCTTCAAACATGTCAGAGGACTACTTAGAAGGATGTTTCTGCATGGGAACTTTAAGCAATATCACATTTACAACATTGTTTTGGGTCTTGTCTACAAGTGGTGAGTGGTAGTTTTTTTTCTGAGGAATGTTTGTACGGTGCAGCTTCTGCCAGATGAAATGCCCTGTTAAGATGGTAATCATTGACATAACTGGCCCCATAATGAGTACTGGACTGACAAATCCTCCATTGAGTCACTGATTTGTATAGGCTAGATGGCTAAATTAATTTGAACCAGGGTCACACAGCTGTAATTGAAAGTCTAACTCAAGTCTGGACGGTGCTGGAGGGAGAGTCGAGTTGTAATAATTAAGAACAGAAACAATTAAGAACAGCCCTGTTGATCGTCGGTGCTGATCTTGTATATGTTCCGTAATAGGATCAATGGCAGGTTACAGACATGTCTCGGTTTAAATTCTGATGGTTAATATCTGAGTTCAAATGTAATGGGAGTCAGTAGTTGTTTGGCTGAGGATGCACTGTCCATTTGACTTGTCAAGTCACACTGCGTGAAAAAAGCCGAAGCAGCTAATATCTTGATATAGAAAGTTGACCAATGTAGGAGAGAATGTAGGCATGAAACATGCTCATACTTTTTTCCTCTAATTTTCAAGGTCAGTATTCAAAGCATAAAACATTAGATTATCACACACATGCCATATGGACCAGTTGGCATTTAGGTAGGTAAAATCCCATTATTTTTTTTATGATATTGTTAGCTTAGTTTTCCAAAATGTCATGCTCTGCATTGTTTTGATTTCTCAATATACAACCCCAATTCCAATGATGTTGGGGCGTTAAAATAATTTGCATGTTCTTCTTAATCTATATTAAACTAAATACACCACAAAGACTAGATATAGTATTTAAGCTGATATAATGCATTGTTTTATGAAAATATTCACTCATTTTGAATTTGATGCCTTCAACATCAGGCATGAACCATGTACTCATCATGGGTGTAGCACTGGTTTTGTTCGCTTGTTACCACCTCCTCCTGCTCAACTGCCTGTGCTTCCAGCCATGCTGAGGCAGGTGCGATGACATGAACCAACGATGTTACAGTAGTGCACGGATCTCTACTATAGGCCAAATTGATATTGTTTCTACCCCACAGCCCTCGCAGCAAGGTCAACAACCAAAATTACAGGCCTGTGACATTCGATCCCTAAGCGGCATTGCATAAAAATTGACATCAATGTGTAATGGATAGTACCATGTGGGCACAGGAACATTTCAGTCAACAATTCTCAGTTAGCTCCGTTTGTTGCTACATCTAGAGGTGCAAGTTAAAACCCTACCATGAAAAGTCAAAGCCATATCAACACCACCCCCAAACTTTGCTGGCTTCTTTAGGCCCAAACTCGTCTCAGGTGGACGGACGCAGAAAACTGTGCTGTGGTCTGACAAGTTCACTTTTCAAATTGTTTACGTACCGGGGCCAAAGAGGAAAAGGACTACCTGGATTATTATCAGGGAAAAATTCAAATCCAGCATCTGTGATGGTATGAGGGTGTGTTCGTGTTCATAGGATGGCTAACTTGCACATCTGGGAATGCACCATTCACGCTGAAAGGTACATTGAGGATTTCAGTAAAACAGTGCGGATGCTATCCTGGTCTGCCTGCAGTTCAGACCGATATCCCTTTGAAAATCTGAGGGGCATTATGAAGCAGATGTGCGACAATGGAGACCCCGGACTGTTGGGCATCTCAAGTTGTACATCAAGCAGAATGGGGGAAAATATTCCACCTACAAAGCTTCAACGGTTTGGGGCTAGAGTGTCCTCAGTTACTGAATTTTGTTCAAAGGAGAGGTGAGGTTTTTTTTAGAATATGTTGCAAGCATCATTAGTAAATATTTTCCAAATAAAAAGAACAAAACAAAAAGAAAAAATAAGGTTAATCAGTTTGAACATTTATTTGTATTTTATTTAATTGAATATAGGTTAAAGACTTTTAGCAAGTTATTGTATTCTGGTTTCTTTACATTTTACACAACAGACTAGAATCAGGGTTGTACATCTCAAAGAGTGCAAACAAAAACTTAAATGTTTAAGGAGCCACAACTGGAAATTAATAAAATAGGATCCCTTTATTCTTCTGCCAGAGATGTGTTCACCTTACAAGTTTATTTCCTCCACAATTTTTCTGAGCTCCATCAAAATGTTAAACCTTTTCTGTTAATTTCAGCATTGTGTTGGGAAGTTGAATAAAGACTGTCTACCAGCAACAATATCAGTAAAACCACTGACAAATTTGGATATCAAACCTGAAGCCACAGTTAATTTTAATATATTGTGTAATGAAACACTACATTGAAGAGGTGTGTATTTGAACAGTCACATTTTTAGACAAATCAGAGTGGCTTCAGGGAGATTTGTCTTAACCAAGTTCAAAGCCTCTAGCTTGTGATGCTCATGATTTTTGAGGTGTTTGGTTTATGCTAAAGTGCCAAGTCATCGAGCATGTAGAGCATGAGCAGGAAGGATGTTGAAGACCTTGATCACACATCATGACCAAGTTAAGAAAGAAATCAGGCTGCTATTTTCTGTATATCCTGTTGGAGGAAATAAAAACAGAAAAACTTGAAGTGAGGGGCATATTAAACATTTGATCTAAGCGGATCATGCTGATAATAAATCCCTGGGCTGTCATCAGTAGAATGTAGATGTCTGGTGTTGCTGGATGTAAAAGCAATAAATGTGGCATGACTCAGAATCTATCTTTTTTTTTTCCCTCCCCTCTGAGTCAGTGTCTTGCCCTGTGAGCCAAGATAAAATATCTCCTTTGTTCACACACACAAGGGTCCTTGTCTTTTTTATGTTTGCCATCAACCAGTTAATGAGTGAATCTACAAAGCTGTCAGACATTTTAAAAAAATCCTTTTTTCCATTTCACAAAAATTATGTATACAAAACATTGAGGAGCCATTCTTATATGCAAAACAGCAAAAACTAGCTTTGAGCATAAACTGGATAAACATACCTACATGATTTAAGTTGTTGCCACTATATTGAATATAGTGTTATTATTATTGATAGTATGCAAGTTTCATTAGGTAAGTTGCTGCAAATTTAGCAAAAGTAAGAACATCTTAAAAAACATACAGGAAAATGAGGGTTGATCGCAGTGAAGGAAACTCCGTAAAACATGAATCCAAACTTCAGGAATAATTGGAAAAAGAAAAATCTGGAAATAAAGATGGTTTGTAGACCGAACATTTGGCAAAGAACTATATAAAAAAAACACAATCTAAATACTGGTGAAAGTGACGTATGCACCTGCAACTCTGCTTACTAAAACCAATGAAGAAATGACAGTTCACTTCTTATCATTGGTCAAAATCATCACATACTGTTTTGTTTTTTAAATTGAACACAGCTTAAAGTTGCTTTAAATCCCTAATTTCAAACACTGATTATAACTAAAGCTAACAAGGATCCTTCTGACATTGCATTTTGTTGAATGGATCGATCGGCCACCTCATTGATCATTTCCTCGATACACCACAGGAAAGTTACTGAAGCTGGTAACGTAGAATATCCGGACATTTTTTTATTTGTCTCAAAAAATTAAGAGAATACTCACTGTATTGTTAGTAGATACCACAAAATACACATAAACCTGAATGAATAAAAAAGGGGGAGGAAGGGGAGATGAGGACCAAGTGAACAAAAAGCAAAACAGTGGAAACATTACAGCACTATTTAGTCAGCTGCACACATGAATCCAAAAGGTATCTCTTAAAAAGCAAATAATATAAATCCCGCTATGATGGAGCAGCACACACACACACACACACACACACACACACATCCATGCAACATATAAACACTGAACTGCTCCAGCCCCTCCGTATGGACTAATGGCTGCTGTCCATCGCTTGAAACCAAAGTGCGCCAAATTAGTATTGTCTAGACAGCCTGTCCACAAGGATGTGTGTGTCCATAAATTTGACATTAAATGCCTAGTTAGTATGTGTCGTCCAGATAAATGAGCTGGCGGTTCTATTCTCATGTGTGTGTGAGTTGTGTGCACATGTGTAATTTATCTGTGTTGGGTTCTCTGGTCTCCCGCTGGAGCAAGACACCAGGAAACGCCCCTTCATTGTCATTCAGCGCCGTCTTAGCGGTGCGCCATTTGACTTCTTATGTGAATAACATGATCAAAGATGGATGAGTTGCCTGTGTGACATGCATGCAAGCTTGCACGAGTTTATATTCATGCGTGACGTGTTTTTGGTGCATGCAGAGCGTGCACATGACTATTTCTGCATACATGTATGTGTGCACATTACTAGATCAAAGTCGTGAAACAAAACCTGACCCTCAAAGAACACTTCTCACTGAAAGTCTCAGGAAGTGGGGTCTGCTGGTGGTTGTGAGTACATGTGTGTGTGTGTGTGTGTGTGTGTGTGTGTGTGTATATATATATATATATATATATATATATATATATATATATATGTATGTTTATAATACATGTGTGTGTGTGTGTGTGTGTATGTGTGCAACTTTGATGATGGATTGGGGTCACTGAGGGTTACAGGGTTGTGATGTTGCTGCCAAGACAAACAGCTGCGCCTGTGTCTGGGGCAGGTGTTTCATAGCAATTCAGCACACTGAAATGAGTCAGATCAATACACCCCTTCCGCCTTTTTGCATGTTTGTGTGTTTGAGGGTGTGTGAATTTGTGTTTTAATCGTGCGTTTTGGTGTATTTAATGACTTTCAGTCTTAAGCTCATCACTGTGTGTCTGTGTTTTCATCCTGGATGCTTTGTGCATTAGATGTGCGAATAGAAATGCTGTTATACTTTCATCCTTTTCTCTTTTTTTTTTTTTTTTTTTACAGTTACTCAGCTATAAATTTCAGACAGTATAATATCTGTTTAGTTTTCTGTGGCCCACCTATAGTGCGTTTTCGCCCCATAAATGGACCCTGGAGAACTGTCTATTCTATCACTTTAATACACAGAGAGCAAAGGCACTTTTCCCACAATAGTTTTGGTGTATAGATTATCCACCCTTCGTTGATTTCAGAGCTTTCAGAGAGCCCCGAGGTCTGTCTCAGCTTCCCAGCGTGTGCTGCGTTCACTGCGAGCCTCTTTCTCACGCTCAACCAACTTTATGTATTCACCCGTAGATGCAAACGGCATTCTCCTGAGAAAATACTTCTTTTTTTCTTCTTTTTTTTTCCCATTGTCTTGCTCCTTTACTCTAAATTTTCAACACAAACACTCAGCCCAGCCCTGTTTGTCTGCTCGACTTGGTTTACTGTTCTACTTTTTACCAACTCAAACATATTCCACACTCTTGGTCTTTTTTATACTTGTCCATTCAAAATACTTCAGCAGAGCACAGTCAAGGTGAGAAGTGGGAGAGGCTGTGCACACCATTATTTTAAAGCGTATTATTGATGTTGAGAGAGCAGGACCTTCTTTCTGTTTTTTTGGGAAAGGGCCCTTAGACATCATTCAGGATGAACTACTGGTGCTGGCAGAAAATACCCTAGACTTTACTCACCCAGAGGTCAAGCATGCTGGAGACTGTCTGGTCAAACCAACCACACACAACTGACTGGAATTCAACCACTTAAATGATTTTTTGATTTATCTTATAATAATATTTTTGCAGTACCAGTTGTGCTCATATGTATTCATACCCTTTCATTAAAGAAAAGGCTGAATTTACAACAGCCACTCAAATAACTGGAAACCTTAAAAAGAAACAATAACTAAAAAGTTGCAAAAAATATAATTTAGTAATATAATATAGTAATATATTATATATAGTATATATATTATAGTATATATAGTGTATATATATATATATATATATATTATAGTATAGTATATTATATATAGTAATATAATATAAAAAGTATAATTTAGTAATGTAAGACACAGTTTTTTCATTTAATTGAGTTGAAGAAAGAAAAAAAAAAATTGATCCTGAACAAATTAGAGCACTTTTCTGTTCAACAGTGGGACAAATTACCTGTCAACAGGTGCAGAAGTCTGACTGAGAGGAACAGAAAACACCTGACTGTAGCGGCAACATTAATTCAATTCAATTGAACTTTATTTGTATAGCGTCACTTCACAACAATGTTGTCACAGGGCACTTTACATACACAAATCAACATACACATCATTTCAAGCCAATTCATACATATCCAATAATAGAAACCAACTGATCGCATCAAATCATGACTTCAATCCAATCCCCCATCCTGAGCGTGCATGCGGCGACAGTGGGAAGGAAAAAACTCCCAAATAACAGGAAGAAACCTCCGGCAGAACCCGGCTCAGGGAGGGCAGCCATCTGCCTCGACTGGTTGGGGTGGAGAGGACAGGAAAGACAGAACAACATGTACAACTGCACTTTCATTATTTCAATACACTTTCATTACATTAAAGGATTGTTAAACAAAATATTAGTTTGAGTGATGTAATATGTAATAAATTATCTTATTTTTTTGCTTTTTAAAAGAATTATTTCTGTTGAACCAGAATTAGAAAATAATGTAATGATTTTCATAAAATTTTTATTTATTATTACTTTAGTCAATTTCAGCTTATGTTACAGGTAGCGGTTTTTTCCCCTTCTTTAATGAAAGGGTATGAATAAATATGAGCACAACTGTACATGTTAGAAAACAGCATCACTCTGTATCAGCGTTATCAGTATTAAATAGCAACAGTTACTGATTATGTAACAGAAGTTTCTAAATGGATACACAGGTCAGGTGGTTGTCAACAAGCCAAGAGGGAAAAGACTTACATCATCTTCAGTTGCATGAGGCTACGGTTCCGACAATTTCTCCGATGTGGAATATCATGAAATTTGTTTCGATGTGGGTGTGATCTTTTATCCCCAGCAGTTAAAGGGTTTCACAGCTCCTGAGCCAAATGAACACGATAAGTTAGATGAAAGTTAAATACATACTGACAGCCGCATGCTGATGTCACCTCTATGGATGGAGCTTAATCTCCTCCAAAGTTCAGGAAAGGCCAAGAGCCTCACAGAAACACCCAAGCTATCCAAAATAATGAGGAAATTTAGTGTTGCATGTCTCTAGAAAAAAAGAAAAGCAGTAGACTGAAATAATACTACAAACTGGGAGGAGTCTCACCAGGAAAGTAGAGCAGCTTCCATTAAACTCATCCCAGGTGAGATGCACCTGGACGCTGTCCTGTAGTATGTCTGTGGGAAAAACACTAAATATCAGTCACTGTCAAGGAGACTGCAGTTAAAAAAGGGAATAAAAATGGAAAAAAATCTTAAAATTGGGGAAATAATTGGGATATTTTTCAATATTGCACTTTGGACATTCTGTACACCTAATTGGACATGTTCCCATACAGAAGCAGCAGGTGGTCACAGAGTTAATGTGGTAACCTGGGAAAAAAAACTGAATTTAAGGAAAAATCAAAGAGAATCTGAAAAAAAAGAAAAAAGAAAATGGATTTAATTGGTACCTTGCATTAAACCCCTTTCACATGGTTTTGCAAGTTAGGACCAATGCGTTTTTAATTTGCAAGCAGCAGGAAAAAGGATGTAGTCACTCAACTATGATGCACCTAAGAAACAAAATGAAGAAATACTTGATTTATCCCAGACGGAAAATGCAATAAGCAATTTCCGCTGAGATGCGGTAAAAGCATGAACAGTCAGCACACATTGTGGGGTTGGACTGGGGAGATTTTAAGAAGAATAGATATCAGATGCACATTTTACATCCCACATGATGTACCAAGGCAATACTGCGTCATTACCACATCCCCTCTGATTCCTGTAAGAATTTGTGAAAATGGTGTGTGGAGACTGGACTCACATTAGGATGGCTTGTTTGTTTCTTTTGTGAATGGGAAAATGGGGTTGAGAGAGGTGCTCCTTGTTGTGGTTAATATGACAGAATTGATATGAACATGGGTTTAGATTTTTTGGATAGAATGGGATTGGGGTGAGGGTTTTTTTGTTTGTTTTTTAACTCCTAGCTGTTTCCTACATTTTTATCTTTGCTGTTAAAAAAAAAAGCCCCTTCACACATAGCCTTCATTCATACTCAAAAATTATGTGAAAGTCTACTCTACCAGCAAAGCATGCATATAAATGTTTGTATGTATATGAATATGAGCAGCGGTTTGGATCTCTCTAGATTAATACTCCAACAGACACTTATATAATCATAAGCTCTGACAGAAAATTTTTATTAGTGTGTTTTTTCTTCTTCTTGATTTAAAAAAATAAATATATTTTAGTTAATTTGAAGTTTCCTTTCATGACAAACATGATGCAACCCTTGTGTAATTTTCTGGAAGGAAGATATAGACATATGTTCATGTTAACGAACCACATAGTGACAATTATACATTACTGATGCTGCTATGGCAACATTTGTTTCAAATCTTTTTATTTGGAAAAAGCAAATCATGAACAGACATCTTACATGAATTTCATATATAGTTAACATATTCCTTTTCCCCTTTCTTTCCCCTTTCCTTCTTCCCCCTTTTCCTTTACCCCCAAATATGAAAAAGGAAGAAAAAAATAATTAAAGTTTTCCCTCATGTTTTCCTTTCCCATAACTATTTTACTTATTTAAAGAGCGGATATAAAAAGAAAAAAAGGGGAAATATCTGCGACGGCAACATTTGAACTATGGTGTCTCGTCCAAAGTTAACATGAGGATTCTGCAGCCATCAGCACAATGTCCGATGGAATTCTGACATCCTGAACGTTTGACCTGCACTTGTGTGTCACAGGCGTATCGGCGTCAAAATGAATCACAGTCTGCTTTTCACGTGTCTGCCTCAATATCAGGATGAATAAAGAAAGAATAAAATATGTTTGTAATTTGATTTACCTCCTTTCTCATTTCTAAAATTTCAACAATGAACTGATGAGCCCATTTTTATGCAGTCTGGCTCAGATATTTTCTGCATGCAAGTCTTATTTTCCTCTTCACTATAAATAGCTGATGAGTACATTAAAAAATCCTTTGAAATGCTTGGGTTTTCTTAGTCTTTTTGTTTAGTACAGATGAACTGCGGAGACCATCTTTCTCTCATTTTATTCAAGCTAATAAGACATTTTTAACGTGGGGTTTACCAGTAAGCTACTGGATGACTGAAAGTTAAAACTAACAGGACGAGATATTTCCAACACGACTCACAGTATGGAGTTATAAATTAAAATTTTGGGTACCTACCTTTACATTTTAGACTTGCTTGCTTAGCTTTTTGATTAAGCTAAGCTAAAGTTTCTACTGAAACTCTGGAAATGGAACAACACTGCAACCTGCACTTGAACCAAAACTCAAATGCAGGTGTTGCCGCCCTGCCTCCAGTAACACCCACACAAAACCACAAGCACAGCAAACAGAACACATCCTTTGGTTTACATTATCTTCATCTGGATAGAAAGCAGGCATATACAACCAACAGAGGGAATTATAATTCTGAACAGATATTATTGTTTATTTGCTCTTTTTGCGAAAAGGCTATCTTCTGTTGTGACGGCAATATGCAAGCCTCCTAAGAGGCCTTGAACACATAATATATGTATGCTGCTGTTTTAGACTGTGAATGTTGATTACACTCGTTTGTACTCTTCTGTTTTTAATGTGTAAGTTAAAAAAAAAGAAAGAAAGAAACCCTCTTGTGATTAAAGAATAAGACTCGAGGCACTGATCTCTCAGATAGTACCACAGAGCTTTGCATTGTTTACTGAAGGTCATGATGCTGCACATATTGTAGTAAATATTTTTTTTTCATGCTTTGAGCTTGACAAGAATTTTTACAGCTGATGGGAAAGATGTCATATAGCAGAACTGATTGGCCTCTGTTTTAGTTTGACTCTGTAACACGTTGGGGAATAAAACGAGGTGATGACTCTGAGATGATTACGAAGGAATCAACACATTTGTCAACCAGGAGATCAGAACTGATGCTTTAACAAACTGCGCATTTAGATACGATCTGGGACATTTCTTTATAAATAGAACTATTTAAAAGGCAACGTGACCACAGGTTTGACAAACATGTCTTCAACACGCCTCTTTTGAAGGCTCATGGAGTGTTTATTTGTGCCAGCCGTCACTTCTTTTGTGTTTTTTGCTTCTTGTTTACTTTTTCATATTTTCTTTTTTTTTTTTTTTTTTTAATACACAAGCCTATCAGTGGATGTTTGTTTTGTTGTTCCCCACTGCACAGAAACAACAAAATCAATACATATTTCAACCTCCACACAATAACATTTCATCATTGAGCCGCTTTATTTCCATTTAGTTTTTCCATTGAGGTTGTTTTATGACTGAAATGTTCCACATCAAATCATTTTTACTTTATTTATCCTGATTGGGGAATTCAACCCATTTGACACATCTCTTCCATGGACTGCCATGTTTCAGCACACAGGGGGGATGTTGGGTTTTTGGGCTTACAGTGGTCTCTGTTACCTTTGTAAACATTAGGATATCCTTTAACATTGTGTGATAAGACAAGGGAGGTAGATTGCTAATGTTATTGTAGGTCAATGTGGCAATGTGGAAGGGGGAAGAATAAGAAAAAATAGCTTGAATCTCAGCTCCATTATGCTCAAGGCCTTGGGATGAAGATGGAGTCCAGTTGGAGCTGCGTTGGCCCTGGGTCAAGCTCAATCAGATTTTGGCTTCAAATCAAAGCTCCATTGTGTCCCACCAAAATGATCAACTTTTTTTTTTTTAGCTTGAAAGAAGAAGTGTGTCCCTCTAAAGACCACTTGTTCTGTAGCACCTGTTTTTCATTTCATTTGTGGCTCCTACGTATTTACTTTAACTTAATAAACAACAGTTTAGATGAACTTGCAGCTTTGTTCCCAGATACAGAGCTGTTACTATTTATAGTCTTAATTGAGTTCTTTCTTTTTTGACATTTTGATCTTTTAGTCTGTAATTTCCTTCCCCTCCAGGTAATTCAGAAAACACAGTTGCCTTTTGCCAGATGTTTTCGATTTTATTTTTCTAACAAGGTGGTGAAAGGGCCCATGATGCATAAGCTAGATCAGCGCCTCGTGGTAACTGAAAACATCATCCTCTTGTGCAAACACAACCTATTTAGAAACATAATGGTCTTTAAAAAGAAGTTAACAGTGTTGGAACAAATTATGCTTATTATACTGTTCTAGTCCTTTGGCATCTAGGTCTTTGCTTTTTTGAGAGGGGGAGGCTGCATTGGTCTTTATGAGGTGATTATGAAATGTCCATTCTTAAAACTATTGATTTATCTAAAAATACAATTACTCTCCATTGTTTTTCAAATTTATCATTCTGTGGGCAGATGGCAAGTGTGGGTTTCAAAACCTACCCTTGCAAATGCAAAGCACACCCTAAAAGCTTCTGTCTACTTTACCAGATACACATTACAAGCATTGTTTTGGAACAAAGAATTAAAATGGCTCAGATTTTGTCATATTTTATATTCACACAATTTAAATGTTTCCTAAGCTAAGTTTGTACCAGGATCTTTGATGATTTCAAGTTTTTGTGTAAATAAAGGGGAGATACATATTTATAAAGTAAACCAAGGAAACGGCTGCAAACAATCTGACGTTGCACACCAGAGTCCCTGCCCCTTCAGTTGCAATCAGTATTTTTGTGGATTTTAGCTGTGCCTTTATCTTTCTGAGAACTCATCTCATTGGAACACTTTTACTCATCCCAATGATATAAACACAGCAAGGGAACTCTGACAGGTTAGGTGGTGATATGCCACTTTTCAACAGACCTAAAAAATCAAGCAGCAATAGTTCTTCATATTTGGACATGTTTTCTTTTGTTTGTTTTTTTTTGCACATAACCCCCTGGAAGTTATGCCTTTCTTCTTCTTTTCCTGAAGGAAAGTTTTACTTGACAGTATGTTTGTTTACACATACTTAATAAAATCATTTAAATCATATAAGAAAAAAAAACAAACAGGTACCTTATTAACCACGTCATGTTTGTTCATTCAATCATTCATTCATTTTCTTAACTGCTTAGTCCAGGGGTTGGCAACCCAAAATGTCGAAAGAGCCATACTGGACCAAAAAAACAAAAAAAATGTGTCTGGAGCCGCAAAAAATTAAAAGCCTAATATAAGCCTCATCATGTAGGCAACACATGCTTTATGTATCTATATTAGCTATATTAGCCTACTATCAAAATGACTAAGTTGGCTACAAATACATAATGAGCCTTAATGATAAAATGTTTATTTTCCCCGCTGCGCATCCTGTAGAGAATGACGCACCACGTGACTACTCTGTTGTACGATGCTGCCTCATGTTTAACTTCATTACTATATTAATGAATTATGTTTCTTTGATTTGATGAAATAAAAAAAATGCAATATAGAAATCCGATTTTTTTTATGTCATTTTTATTCTGAGGAATCGAAAAAAAAAACCAACACAATGGAATGTGCATAACGCGCCCCTTATCTGGGCAACAAACAGAGCGCAATAAAACGCTGCCTACATTTATAAAAAATAAACCAATAAATCAAATTTATACATTTTGATTACTGTGCAAATGTCAAGCAAGTCAGTGCAATGGTAAAACGCAGCAGCATCGTATTCTCTTTTGACACGCAACCAACGCAGCTATCCTTCGACCTGAGCACCAAAAGCCGATGATATTACCAAGTGTCATTCCAGATATATACTGACAAAAATCAGAAATAATTTTATAAAAACAGCCACTTTGTTACTCAATATGTGTCTATGAAGGATTATGTTCTTACCCGTTTAATGTGACTTCTGTTTTCGGACTTCACTGGTCAGCTTCTCAACATCGGGCATGTAAGATGTAACTTGTGCCGAATTAATGTCCTTAATTTGCTGATTGGTGGTGTTGCCTGCCATTTTAATGGCCCTTTCCTTCGCTGTCTTAGCGACAGATTTTCTGTATGATCTTGGTTTTGATTTTGAAGTTAGCAAATACGTGTCCTGATATGTTGATGACTGACTCCTTCATGTACTCACCATCTGTGAATGGTTTTTTACGCTTTATTATCTCCCGGGTTACAACAAAACTTGCAGCAGTAGTGGAGTTTGGAGATGCAATTCACTTAAATCTATTTTTGCGCTTCTCTAATTTCTCCAGAAGTAATGCAATCGCACTTTTTGTGTCACTCCCAACTAGGTACTGGCTGCAAATGTAGCATGCTTTTCCTGGAAATGTCTTTCCACATTACTCTTTTTGTTATTTGACAAGCTCTCCCTACAGAGCAACCATTCAGGCAATCCTTCCGCATTGGCAATGAATGCAAATGGTTTGGTCCAAGAAAACGTTGAATCCTCTGTTCTCCTTGGTTATTTTTCTCTTTTTCCCTTTGGGATCCATGGCGCATCACACAGCCCCGGTTTGTTTACAACGCCACCTGCCTCTTCCCGCCCTGCTGATAGGCTATGTGTGTCGCAGGCTATGATGCAAATCTTCCTTGACAGAAATGTTGAACTTTAATATTTATTCTACACATTTTTGCAGCATTGGAAAACGTTAAGAATGTTTGTGTCACGTTTGCCCTCCTACAGAACCATATCAAAACAAAAATATAGATCTTTTTCCAGTTTTTTAAAACATTTTTGAAAAAGCTCCAGGGAGCCACTAGGGCAGCGCTAAAGAGCCGCATGCGGCTCCAGAGCCGCGGGTTGCTGACCCCTGGCTTAGTCCAGTTAAGGGTTGTGGAGAAGCTGGAGCCTATCCCAGCAATCATTGGGCAAGAGACGGGGTCCACCCTGGACAGGCAACCAGTCCATCACAAACACAGAGAGACAAATAACCTTTCATAGTCTGTGAACAGTTAACCTTAACATGCATGTCTTCAAATAGTGGGAGGAAGCTGGAGTAGGTCCTGTTCAAATTAGCAGAAATATTAACAATAAAATACAATGCTGTAGTCACACAGTTATGTTTGTGCTAAACCTGCCTTGATAATTTGGGTTAGACACAGTTTTTAACATTTCTAAGATGTTTAGTAAGATCCCTTACGAGTGGGGGAAAAAAAACCCCAACATTTTATAAACTGGGTTAATAAAACCAAACCAGGAAAAGGCGAGCCTATAATAAATGATACATCTACAGTCAGTAGCACCCATATCCTGCAAAGTTAAATGTTGTAGCTGCACAAAGCAAGTGACATCCGAGAGCTCATGCTGTATGCATACAAGTGGGACCCTTTGAATCTCCACACACACTCATCTGAACATTAAACTTCCATGTAGTGAGTCAAAGGGCATGTTGGTATGTGTGTGCCTCAGTGCACATTAGTCAGCATGGATCTGCCTAGCCATGCATGCTGCAAATCTCCAAATCCCCAGAAGAAGCTCCAATCTGAGGTCAAGTAGATGCACAAACACAGCTAATGTTATACCCCAGTGATAGCCTTTGAGACCTTTTATTCCTACATCGTTTATCTGGAAATGATGCCACCTCTAATGATATTCAGCAAGGACATCCTTTCAGCGTTAACAACTGTTATGTGTGTCTGTGGAGACATCCTGATGAGTTGGCTCTGCTTTACAAGCGTATACGTTTTGTGGTTTAGAAATTTCAGGTCCTGGTCCAGGTTTTTCAGAAGATTTGCAGATTTTTTTTTTTTTTATCTGTCTGTTTCTGGCGCCTTCACAAGCTTGTCATGTAGTTCCCCACTTATTTTGACATGTTTGGGATTGATGTTTTAAGAGGTCAGGATTGGTCTTTATCCTGGAATTTGTCTAGTTTAACATGTTCAGTTATGATTTATTCCAATGAGATTGAGCCAAAATGCAAAAGCAGTGTGTGAAAAGAAACTAAGTACACCCCATGATACAGTACCTTGTGTAAACCCCTTTTGCAGCGATAACTATTTCTTGCATGGTTCAAGATTCAGTCTCTTCACTGCATTAAGGTTTTAGCTCATTTGTTTGTGTGCAGCGCCTTTAAGCTCTTGTAGTTTGTTCTGGTGAAACTTTGCAAACAAAGTTGTGGTGCCATGGTCTGAATAATTAGAAGGGATTTCCTTTTAGAAATATTTCTTCAGTGTCCGTTATGGACAATCCATGATGAGCACGAATAACAAATAACACCAATAACAAAACACCATTTGGGTTCAGTATTTAGGAGGAGGAAACCAAGATTAAATTGAAGATAACACTTAGATTTTATAAATGCATTCATTTAAATTCATTTTTTCCAATTGAGAAGTTGGAAATCTGTGCAGCTCTTATGTTACTTGCATTGTTCACTGAATGCACATTTGTCGCAATAAACAAAAAACTCATTTAAAGTAGCCCACATAAGCAGCTGTTCTCAAGTTTAGAAGTTTATGAAACTTTAAACCAAATAGAATAAAATGGTCTGCCAGTGAAAGCCAGGGTTTGTGAAGCCAGAGTGTGATGCAAATATTTCTGCTGTATTTGAGCTCTTAATAAATCTATTAAGCAATCTGCCGGCCCCTACTTTACTTCAGCTTTTACTTCTGTACTGCTGTGTTTTAACAACCTGGGGCAATTTAACACATGAGCTGTGACGAGATTGTCCCTAAAAGTGGTATAAAGCTGTCTATGGCTGAAATCCAGATGGGGGCAATGAAGGTATGTGAGAATAAACCTGCCAGCCATGTATCTCAGCATGGTGAGAGGAAGTGTGAGCTTGGCTTTATGTGTTTTATAACATCAACTCCGGCTAGGTTTGCTACTGTATGCTCTTTCAAACTGAGGTAACATACTTTGAAACGTACAAATAGCCATGTAATTGTAATTCAGAAGGAAAATTTGTAACATTTATATTGTGCTTCCCTAAACGTATATCATGCTGACTGAAGCCTGCAGAGTCTGAGACCTGACAGTAGTGACCTTGATGGGATGTCCAGTTCTGGAAAGATTGGTAATTTGTTTGAAAATTTTCCACTTTTGAATAGTGTCTTTCACTGCAAAATGGCGGAATATAAAAGCAACTTTAGGTTTTTATGGAAATGGCCTCCATTTATAGATGGCTTTTAATATATCAAGTCTTGTATTACCTTATTGTAAGACACAACAAAACCAGCTGATCTTTTACCACATCCTGATTCATTCTCTGCAATAAATTCATCTCAAATTTAGATTTAAATTCACATTGGTGCGTAAATACGTCTGAGTTAAAATGGGACATACTTTCTTCCTCACATGACTGTAGTTTGTTTTGTTTTTAGAAGCTAGTGGAAATTCACAGCAGGGACTTTCTTAAGACTAAGAAACCAAAGATGTGTGTTTGAGGCAGTGTCTGTTTATCCTCAAGTTTGGTAAACAAGGTAGGTGACTTGATTAAGTCTCATTTACTGTGAAGATGTGGGCCTAATGAGTAATATCGGTCTCAATGTGCTAAACAAAAACATTGGCATAATAAAATGGAAGCCAAGTGTTATATACAAGGAAAGCTCATTTGATAAAGATCACACTGTGTTATGTGTTAAGCATGTTCATTATGCATTTATCATCTTGTTTATCACCTTGGGACTGCAGGTGTTAGAAAAAAAATGCTCATATAAAAAATGGATCCCAGCAGACTGTGAAGCTGCGTATGAAAGCGGATGTAGGTTATGGATTTCAAGCAATGTGTACAGCGATTCTGACCCTGCTGTGCTGTTACTGAGCACAGCTGGAGATGCATGTACAAGAGCAGCTGTAACTCCTGCAAGACAAATGAGATCGGCGTTTAATCTCCCTTTACCTTTTCTCTCCATTATTCTGTTTCACATCATATTTCTGCATCTTTCCCCATTTCATTTTGCATTCTTACTGTGGTCTCTTCCCCATCTCCTCTTTTCAAATTATCTCTTTCACTCAGTCATTCATTCATACACACCCTTTAGTATTTTTCTGGCTGCTTCGCTGTCATTATTCTATCATCTGCATTTTTGGCCTGATGTTCGAAAGAAGAGCGGAGGCAGTTTGGCTGCAATCCAAGCCGTGATGCATTGGCTGTTTGGGGTGAATCTAGTGTCACACCCCACAAAGGTCATAAAATGAAAAGATGGATGCAGTGCTAATTTTCTGCACAGCACTCAGTTATAACCAGAGGGGAAAATGTGTTTATGTGTTTTTATGTGTATATGTCAGCGCAGGCATGTCAATATGTTTTTCTTTTCATTTGCACTCATTTTACGGTTCATTAGGGAGAAATAGGCATTAGCCGTTAGAATGGTATGTTTATTGGGGATGACATTCACATAAACTCATATTGAAACACAGATGCACTCACAGAAATACACTACATATGCACTCTAGAGACAGGTTTCTGTAGACAGGTTTAAGTTGGCTTGTAGTTCAAAAACCAGCTATAAAAGCTTTGGATTGAGCTGCCAGGGGGCAGCTGGAGCCACAGCAGGTTCAACATGCCTAATGAAAGCTTAATGTTCCTTGGCAGGGGTTGCCACTGCGCTTCTCTCCAAGGATTTAAGATCGGCCCACATCAAGCCAATGTCAAGATCAGCGGATCTCCAAGTCCAAAGCTTGGCATTGTATCTTTGTGTTTTTTAAGTACACATACAGAGAGCGTGAGAGACCGAGGAAATCTGCTAAATAGGTCTAAACTCCTGACCAACAAAATTCCTTTCAGGGGCTTATTTAGCACGCCGCGCCTTATCCCCATAAAAGCCATAAAATCCAGAGATTGGCGCATGAATGTGGGATTTTTAGTGAGAGCAAAATTGCCCTCCTTAGGAATTAGGTCCAGCGGTGCAGAGTAAAGCCAGAGAGAGCGGACACCGTTGATGGACACTGTCTAGAGACAAACTTGGAAAGAAGGAGTCCAAACGGAGACGGCAGCATGCAGAGTCTCGATGGGAATGTGACACAGTTTAAAAAAGGAAAGTGTTGGATATGTCCATGCTTTCTGTATAAGAGCTGTCTGCAGTAATTCAAACCAGAGTGTGAGACACAGAATATGAGACACACTTGTTGTATTTGAGACGTTGGGGTCATAATATCCCATTGTAATGAGCTCCCTTCTGATCTGCAAAACTGCCAGAAGATGCAAGGGGGAAATGAAGGAAGGAGTGGATTCAAGGGATATTATGATTCCATAATCTAGGAATTTCAATGAGGAAAAGAGAAGAAAGGGAAACTGTCAGAGTATGAAAGTATCTGGAATTCCTTGTGCTTTCCAATTTCCTCTCCTGTCCGTGATCCACACCATTATGTACACATTCTCACACTTGGGCATGTTTAGTTGATTAGTGTTGGATGTCTTTGTCTGTTTGTGTGTGTGTGTGTGTGTGTGTGTGTGTGTGTGTGTGTGTGTGTGTGTGTGTGTGTGTGTGTGTGTGTGTGTGTGTGTGTGTGTGTGTGTGTGTGTGTGTGTGTGTGTTCTAGACCACTATAGTCTTTCTGATGTGATTCAGTGGAAAATTATTTTTGTGTAAATGGAGTGGAACGGCTCACCTGGTAAGCCAAAAAGGAGGTGGGAATTAAGATAAAAGTTAAGAGATATTACTTTTCTCATGACATCAATTTATTTTTTTTCTTTTAATACAAATGTATTTACAGGAAGTCAATGAAAAGACAAACAGTAGCTGAAGTACTCAAGTAAAATGTAAGTTGCGTGTAAGCTAAAGGCACCTTTAGCAAAGTTAGATGTGATTATTGGTCTTTGGGGTCAATTTTGTCTGTAATACCATCATCACACCTTCTAATGCATCTTTTATAACTGCTCACATTGTCAACAAAAAGTCAAATACAAAAGAAAAAGAGGAACTTGAGATTTGATTCAGTGTGTTATAGTTTTGTGACCTTTGTGTAGATTGGCACAAATCTTTTGCAAGAGCAGGAGGATGAATTTTTCAGTTATGTGTTTCAGTGGGAGATTTCTTTTCGGTTAGCACCAAGCTTTGTGTCTTTTGTAGAAGGACAGGATTCGCCACTTGGTGAGCCATCGTATGTAGACATAAGTGTCATCAAAAATCCTCTGTAAAGCTCAGCTGTTGGTACGAAGTGGTTTTGCAACATCATCAGTAAAAGTAAGTAAGTTGACCCGAGTGTACTTAACTGGAACCGATTCGATTATTGCTGCCCAGCAGATGTCAACAGATGTTAGGCTTTTTTTTTTTAGGGAAGAAAAACATTCATTAATTTTTTATTTAACTTCATTATAACATACAAAATATTATCATAGGAAAAAGCAGAATAATAACAATAAAAAAGACTGGTCTGTCAGACATTTTTAAGTAATTACCTATAGTACAATTAACCATGCTTTTTATTATTATTATTGATTAAAGAGTAGCCGAACAAGCAGAGTTACATGTAACCCAATTTAGGTGTCCCAAGAATACTAGCAGTGCTTAATTAGCTGCAAGACATGTGATTGTGTTTAAGAGGAACTTAAACAAGTGTTTTAATGAGGCTTATTTATGTCACGATTGGTATTTCCCACCAAAAAAAAAATTTTGCTCAGTGAGGCAATTTCATTAAATCTAGGCAATATTAAGGCAAAAGTCGGATTTTCTGGAACAATAAAAGTAGAGGAATATATTAACTTTACTTGGCTTCAGGTTTGCAAGATAATTGTGCAAACAGACACACACGCAGACAATCTTTAACAATATGCTCGGTGTTGTTATTTAAAAGGTAGATATGAACATGCTGACACATTATCATACACATAGCCCCCGCAGCAGGAAAGTTTTGCATAAGGAATGCAAAATAGCAAGAGGAAATAAAGGCTTATGGGGTGATGTGTACTTATCTCACCCTGACATTTCCTTTAGATGAAAGAATTCTTCCAATATTACTCTTGTGTATACATATACAAGGGGGGAATATGCCATTTTTTTCGGCTGAACAAAGTCATTGATCTTCCCCGCTGCGACGCATCAGCTTTCTTGCATTTCCAAGGTCTGAGTCACATTGAACGTCCCTTACAGACAGGACAACACCATGTATACAGCGTGATAGGACAAGAAAACAGAATGGCCATTTTTCCTTGTCAGACAGCCGTGAACACACACAGGGAAAACTGTGCACAAGGTACTTAGATTCCCATTAAAATATACTGTAGTGTCACTAAACATGCAAATTTAGACCCCCCCTCCATACAGTAATACTTGATAAAGTGAGAAAGTATTATGTATCGTAGAGAGTATTTCCTTCCAAACCTCTAGGGAATAAATCAGAACTGGCATGTGAGTCATGCCTTATGCATGTATTTTGACTGTATCCTGCATTAAAGAGACAGACTACAGCAGCTCACAACATATTAACTCAGCTTAGTGTTTAGTGATCTTGACAGGCTAACCTTGACAAAGCAATATTAGCATGTAGGAGGGATGAACCTGATTAATCTTTATGTCAAATCTGTATGTCAAAGAAACTGATGATGATGTCAGAGATGAAGACTCAAGTTCAGATTTGTTTTTTTTGTTTTCTTTCATACAATGAATGAAGCAGAGATGTGTATGACGAATTTTGTCACAGGATAGTAAGATGCTGCATTTTTCTGTGGTCCGCTTGTATCCGACATGCCACAAACTGGTTCAGTGCTTTAACACCATCTCAGACTCCACCCTGACCGCTTCAGCACATCAACACTAAAACATATATTTTTAGGTTTTGTTCAAGTGCTTTTTCCTGAGGGACTTTCATTTTTCACGAGTGAGTAACTGTGTGCAAATCGAGGCTCTAAGGGCAGGATGACGGATAGCAGCAGAACCGAAGCAGAAAAACAAGAAGAAGCTCCCAGCACCTAATCCTTGTTTGTTTTCATTGTGGCTTCATTGTGCAAATGAAAAAGTGACAATGTCAGAAAGGCTCTGCAGCCTAAATTCAGCTAACAAATGTCTCTCTTATACTTTGACCATCATGACAGTTTTTCTTTTCTTAGAAATAAAAGATGAACAAGAAGTTTTAATGAAGGTGAGATCTTTCTATCTGTGCTAGAAGCATAAATTTGTATTTGTTAGGGTTGGTCAAAAACTTGAATTTTTAATTGTGATTAATTGCATGAAATTTTTTGCAACTAATTGCGTCATTCCATGCAAAACATTATATTCTTATAGAGGTACTGCCATATACAGACAATGCGGGAGCAGGGCAGGACAGTCCCTTCAGGGCCGGCTGGGCAACTCTGAGGTCTGCAGTCCTGCAGATCATAGTAGTTTCCCTGCTGAAACACACCTGACAAAAATGTATGTGTGTTGCAGCAAAGAAACTCCGAACATCTGCAGAACTGCAGCCCTTTAGGACCAGAGTTGCCCACCAATGCTTTAGGGCGTTGACCAATGACCAATTTTCACTGTAAACTCTCCACACTTACTGCATTTCCATTACAGTTTTTTTTTTCAAAATAAAAGCAATAATTATAAATTTTCACAAAGTACAACTGCGTTTTATATTTCTGTTGAATGGTGCTCAGTGCATTTTAATTCTAGTAAAATCTCATCCTGCGAGAATTATACTTTGAGGAGGATGGTAATACAGAACATTTAGCATTTTGGAGCCACTATTTTGGTAGCCACTAATGCTGTTGTGGATGCCGTCATCAGAAACCATCTTAAAATTAACTGATCAGGTACGTCACATGCCATGATGTGTAAAAACAAGAAATGTGTTTCCACTACAGTTCTGCAGTCTACTTCTATATCGACACGCCAAACTAAGCACCTTCTGAGAGCGTAAAAACTTTATAGCAATCTCTGAGATGCTATAAAACTGCTTTAAAGTGAACAATAAACAAGCAAATAAAAAAGCAGGAACAGTTTGACAGCGTCTCACGTGCTGCTCTTTATTATAGTAGGGATGTGTGGTGTCAAAATAATAGGTTACAAAATAGCACAGCTTTCCTCTTCCAAGGTAAATTCACGTTCTCCACGGTTTAATTTATTAAGTGAAACCGTCTCCCACCAATCGGCTTGGTGCCGGTGCTGCCCTGTAATGAAGAAATGTTGATGTTTCAAAGTAAAATGCATTAAAAGTGGACATGTGGTCTTTTACTGGCAAAGTCCACCAGATCCACTTTGGTTTTCATCAACTGATTTGTTGCCTGAACGATCCGCTCTGCTCCAGATTGACAAGGTTTTAAAGCAGCAAGCGGCAAAAACAGAACTGACGCGTACAGACTTCTGAGATGCTTCAGAAACGCACCACAGTTCTCCCGGTAAAACCAGTGCTTTCTACGAGTGTTGCCATGATCAGCGCTGCAAAGGCGCACCCATAGACTGTATATAAAGAGATGGACAGAGTCTTCGTGACGTCACCCATAGGTTTCTGAAGAGCTGAATTGAAGCTTGGTGGGCGGTTCCAACCGTCGCCATGTTGGCAGCATCATGCGCGTCGTCTCGCCCGGAAAATACAAATATGGGCAAAGAGGTGGCGCTGAGAGGGCAGCCGTGAACGTCATGGCAGATGATTGACATTGAGCGAACTCCGAGCTTTCTGTAGCTAAAAGCTAACCAAGCTAACCCCGAGATAATGGGAGCTACCCAGCTAACAGAGGTAAGCGGGCTAAAGCTAAGTCACGTTGTTAACCGGCTAAAAACCGAGTTGTTCTACGTTCTTCTTACTTAAAGCCAGAGATTGGTACCTGTTCATCAAAAGGACACGCCCCTAAATTTGCCGAACTTCGAGATTAAATTACTTTAAAACGGGCGAGTTAGAAAAAATTGTCATGTTGTCATGAAGGTAAACCTGACCTATTAAACCGAAAATGGATTTTTTAACCAGGCTGTAAACATGTTTATTTCTGCCGTGAAGTTGGTCTTTTTAACATGGGAGTCTATGGGGATTTGCTCTGTTTTGCAGTCAGCCCCTAGTGGATGAAGGGGGAACTGCAGTTTTATGCACTTCCGCATAGGCTTCACTTTTAACCACCGGAGGTTGCCGCTTGGGTGCACCGTAGCACTTCTACCTTTCGTGGCGCCCCAGGGTTAGTCCAACCGCTTAGTCCCAGCGGAGGAGCTGGAGCCTATCCCAGCCACCATTGGGCGAGAGGCAGGATATAGCCTGAATAGTTAACCAGTCCATCGCTGGGCCAGACTCAACGTTCAACCTACTAAACAAGTTTGTCAGACAGCTGATTGAAATGACTTGCATACTTTAATCAGTGTTTTAACAGGGCATTTTAGTGTATAATGAATGTGTCTATTTCCACACAAGTCATATTGTCCTGAAATGACTTTTTATTTCTAAACCTAGTCAAACAGACTTAAATTGCAAGTACACAGCATTTAAAAATGAAATTATTAAGATTCTAACTCTTCTCCAGCTCCACTAAAACCCTCCAATCTTCACATGTGCACTATTTTGCATGATAAATCTGATAACGGTCCCCTTTGTGACAGTTTTATTAAATACCATCAGACCGTTTCATTTTCTGCTGTTATGTTTTGTATCCACAACAGCTCCCAAAAAGAAGAAATCTGTGTCCCAGGGTAGAGCTCAATATTGAAATCACAATATGAAATTCTGATGGCGCGTTTCACTCTTCTCAGCTGATATTTCTGATAAAATTATATCTCTTCCCCAGTTCAGATCTCTGCTTTTCTGCCTTTGTATTTTTACATGATCCTCAGATTGTTGTTTACTGTCTGATGTTTAAAAAAACCATTGATTTGATTCAATACCCAATTTTAACAGGCCTCGTTGAAAGCTACATACATAACAGAATATTGTACATTTGAACTTAGTATTATCTTAGTGTTAGTATTAGTTTTTTGTTTTTTTTTTCTTTTAATCTTGTAGACATCCTACAGTTGCATCCCCTGGACTTTCCATCCATTTCACCCCATATGCACTGTTTCCTATTAAAGTTTTCAGAATTACCCTTATAAATAGGAGTGTGCTGTGTAAAAGCTAAAAAAAGTGTAACTAACCTGCTGTAATGGTCATGCTGTGCAGACGTATGTAGCAGAACATACCTGCCATGAGAGTGTAAGTTTTACTAATCGAACAACGTTGGTGAAATAGTCCAAGAACGAGGACGGATGGAATTTTTCATATCTGTAATCTGCTTTTGGGATTTCACTTTGAAGCAGTGTGCTTTGGATAAAATGAACTCTGCTCTGTTTGTCCTGTGTGTTTTATTTGAGTTGATTTGAGATCCGTCAGTCAGAGTTGATACTGGATATACTCCACATATCTGACAGAACGTCTCATTGTATTTATTTTAAACATTTACCTAACTCAGACTCGAGAGAGGGAAAGCAGATATGCAAGATCAACACGCACAGCTGAATGGAGTATGGAAACCATTAGAAAAATTAGCCTGGCTGGATCCAGGCAATCTAATCTCGAGCCTCTTCCGTGTATTCCCATTTTATTTCCATTTAAAGTATTATCCTCTGGCCTCTGTTATCTTAACAATTGTTTCATACAACTCCATCAGTCATTTAAAAACCTCCTTTCATGCTTATACTTTCAGTGTCCTGTCTTCAAAATCCTCCTCTGTACAATATTGCAGCCTCACCATTTCGACCAGTGTGCATGTCTGTATGTGGAAAAGTGGATTTGACCAAGCTGTGCGCCGCGTGTTCTGCATGTCTGGCAGACGGCAGGGACTCTGGGCCCACACTGTTTTGCCTTAATGAATGTTTGAGCTGGACTCAAATGATTGCTTCAGTGCTTTTCCACTTTCCAAAAAACATTTGTGTGATGCTGTAGGTAAAGGGTTAAGACACAGCTGTTTTCAGCAAAAGTAATGTCACAGTTGTCATGTATGCAAACTTGGGTTTTAACCCTCAGATGCATGATGTCCACAGCGGTGGACACCCAGTTAAAGCTGTTTTCTATTATGTTCATCTGTGAGGACTGTACATTTGTAATTTTGCCTTTTAGTGGACATTAGGAGAGTCACCCAATACAAAGCCACTTACTGTAGAATTACCAAATATAGTATAAAATGTCATATATACACATGACTTCAGTGATAAATGGGACAATAAATGATAATAGTTGGGTTCTTTTTATGGAATTGTTCTATTATATAATTATGACAAAATATTACTTTATAAATATTTCTATCCAATACATTGAATAAACAAACTAAATAAAAAGTCAAATAATATAAAATACAAAGAAAGGTATCTCTTTGCATGTCTGTAGAAGTAATAAGTAATTTTTATCAATTATTTTCATATCAGAGGGTTAAAATCATGCAAAGCAGTAGTGCTGTTGGATCTGCCAGCTATGATTGACAGATATGGGCGCAAATGAACCAGTTAAACCAAACTTACATATTTCAGTCACTTTGCAGCTGTAAAACTAAGGTAAATACATTGTTCAGCTGTGGATCAAACAGTCTCATGTTGAACACGTCCTGCAAATGCTACATTAGCATGCTATGGGGTTATGGAGACGGTCTGCAGCAGTGGTGTGCCAACTCATCCCAGCTGTCTCCGGTAAAAGTTTGTTAAAATACCAACTGACAATAAACCAGGTGTCTGTGGTAATCCTCATCTGTTTATTGGTGTATTGTAACCTTGATTCTGAGTAGAGTCCCGACTCTCTAACCTCTGCATTGTGGTGATACTCTTTAGAGTTGATCAGTGGTGTGTAACTCCAGCACTGCTCTATGGCCTTCAATTCTCCAAACATAAACTAACTGAGCAGGTATACAACTCCTCCGACATGTTCTCACAACATACATCCACCTCTTCTTTATTTCAGCATTGTTCTACAGTTAGTGTATGTTGCTTAAGGGAAGATGGCTACTTGTCAGATACAAGGTCATTTCCAAAATGATAAAAAAAAATAAAAAAAAACTACTTGTTTTCATAGTTTTTCCTCAAATTGAATGTATTTGTCCAGTAAAAACTGAAATGTCTAAAAACATCAGCACAGCAGGACCTAAATGAAACAGTACAGTACAAACCAGTGTGTGAGTGGTGAGTTTTGATGTGTATAATTGGGGATACACAACACAATTTCAACAAAACGTTTACCAGAAGATGTATAAGTATGATATTATCTCATTGAGTACTTTTTCAATAATATGAAGTAACTTATTAATGTCAATCCTGCTGCCATTCATTTATCAAGCAAACAGTAAATGTTTAGATGTGAAAACCTTGAGTGATGCAAAGTTAAAAAGAAAAAAAAAGGATTGTCTTTATAGGAGCTCTATATAAAAAACAATGGAATATTTACAACAAATAAAGGTCCAGTGAAGAAAAACAATATTTGCAAGCAGGACAAGCTGAAGCCGGTATGGTGATGAACTTCATTGTGGTAAATTTACGTAACAAACATAAAGACTCAAATTTACAATCGGGGCCTTTAAAATATTGCAGTGTATAAGTTGGTAACATTATGTGGTATTTCGAACACCTTCATCATGCAGAAGTGTGAGTGATTCAGAGAGAAGCGACAACAATGATGGTAAAAAGTAGGCCAGGGGTAGAAATGAGATGCACAGAAGTAGCCGATCAGCTAAAGCACAGAACCTTGTCCTTGTGACCTCAGTGAAATCTATACACTCATGGCTGGTCATACAACCCTTGTAAACATCAGGGCTCAGAACAAACACACATGTTCACATGCACACAGATTCAAGTAGTGTACATATGCAGTGCAAGTACGCACAACTGCCATATGGATCTGCAAAGGAGATGTAAACAGTCGGAGGGTCAACACCGCTCCGTGTGCACACACACATTAGCCTGTCTCAGCACTTTGGGTGTCAGAGCAATACCGATAACACTTTTTCATCAGTGAAAGTAATCTGATTTCTTCTGTTGCACAAATCAAGTTTGTATCGTATTGCACCTTGTTGGATTGTGTTGTGTTTGTGTGTTTATACAGGATTGCAGGATGGTACCTTTGGCGGAGTTTATTGCTTGGTTAAGTTTTGATTTGGCTCCACAAACTTCCCTGAACATACATTGTAATACAATATGTGTGAATGTCTCTGACTACAATTACACACAGATCAACAACCCTAAGGCAGGAACGCATTAAAGGTAACAAAGAAATAGATTTTCATAAATGGATCTGTGGAGGTTGTGATAAATAAGGGCTAATTCTTCTAAAAAGTATTAAATATATTTCTAGTTTCACTTTCCTTGAGGTGTCCTGATAACGCTGTGAACTAAAATCAATAGCTGGTTTGTCTACACTGAACTCGTGCAGAAAGCAAAAGAAACAGTTAATGTTCAAATCACGAGGGACAGAATGCTGAATATGCAATAAGGAGACATGAAAGCCAGTTGCAAATAGAGGAGAGATCTTTAAAAACAGCACACAGTAGCTGAACAAAACATGAAAGGGACCAAAATAACATGAGTAGTTTTCAGTATCAGTGTAATCAGAAAAAAAACCACCAATTCCTTCAGCCCAGAGCTGAAATATGAAAGGGGGAGAGGTCAAGTTGTTCATTTATGCCACAGAGACTTGTGTCTGTGAGGCTATTGTCCCAAAGATGTAATGTTATAGCTGCAGTTTGTGTTCATGCCTGTCTATATAGGATTTTTTTTTTAAACTACCACGATGAATTTGTTTAAACTTGTTGAGATGATGCATGAGTAAAGGAACACTGAAGAAAATTTAACTTGCTCAACCTAAAAAAAAAAGTAACTTAAAAACTTAATCAGTCACACCTAATTTTATTTATTTACCTTTACTCAATATGAATAATAGATATAGTTTAACCTGAATTTCCATGTAAACTCATTTCTGAGGTTTAAAAAAAACACATTTATTTTACGTTATTTTCAAACAAGATAAAAAGTTAGTGAATGTTTTCTCTTATTCTAACCTGATATTTTTAACTCTGAGCAGTAGTTGGTGTTTAAAATGGATTATGAATTCACTTTGTACCAGGATTGCTCGATTATGACAAAAATGATTACGATTATTTTGACTGAAATTGCTATCTCAATTATTTAACACAATTATCCAGTATTTTTAAGCAACGCTGCACATCGTGGTGTTTTCATCTCCATGTCGTGCATTATAACCGTCTAATTCACGGTTCCGAGTTGTTTAATCCACTTTTACTGCTTATATAGGAAGTATTTTACGTTGGCCTCGATGTACGTTTTATGCCAAACAACCGCTGTCAGGCTATAGCGCGTTTCTCTCATTACCTGTTCACAGACGGCTGAAATTAAACCAGCTGATTAACGCGTTGCTATGGTAACGCCCTGTAACGGAGGGATATTACAGTGTTTAACTCCCTGAACTATGTATACGAAAATAATGCAGCCATTTCTCACTGACAATGGTATAAACTATGTTGTTGTGAACTTCCACAACCTACTGCAGTTATTCTACATTGACCTGCAGCCGGAGCCGACTGAGACTGGCCGCCTGGGAGTGCTTTAGGACGGGAGAGGCTCCCGCTGCTTGTTCGTTACAGTAACTGCAGAACAATATGCGCCTTCAAGTCAGTTGCCAAAACACCAGAAAAGTCTCCAATAACTCCAGTAAAAGTTGCTAGATTTGTCGCTAATTGCTTTTAACAAAAAAAGTCGCCAGATTTAGCAAGAACAGTGGCTGAATGAAACCAAAGCGGCTGTGGGAGGAGTTTACAGCGCTCTCAATTGGCAACTGAAGACAGCACAACAATAAACTGCAAAGAGGAAAATAATTGCACCCTTTTATTTTTATGATCGTTGAAAACCCAGATTGTAATTGAGATTAAAATCTGATTAATCGCTCAGCCCTTCTTTGTACCAGAAGGCTGATTGTCAGTGTGAATATTTTAGCTGTGTCTATCTGTCCTCATTTACTTTGACCTGTATGACCTGTATGTATGTTGAAGGTTTTTAAGGTCAACTTAATCACTGCTTACATATTCAACATTTTCATGTGTACATTATAATAGTAACAGAATGTCCTCCTCATGCCAAGAAAGACTAAACAAGATTATGTATAGAGAGACATAAATGGAGGTCTTTGACACTCAATAAATGACAGTAGGGCTGATTTAGCTTTGTATAATTATAACTTATCATCACTGCGTTTACTGTTTAGCAAATACTTTCTCATATCAATTTCTATTTGCTTCATCTAACATCTGGACCTCCGTCAGGTTGAACTTCATTTTACGTTTGCAACCTTCCTACCCGATTCCATGGCAACACCATAACACATGCTAAATCTTCTTTTAAATGCTGTTTGCACCTGTTATTAATTGTACCAAGATTCTCAGTTGATCATTCTCAATTCATAAATAACATGTGCAATTTATTTGCTTTGTCAGGGATCTGCGTAAATCAAAGTGTACGTCTGGAACCACAAAAAAATAAACTCCAACACAGATTTTGTTACGTTTATGTCTCATCATGAAAATCAGCTCTTCAGTTGTCCATTCACCAATATCCAGGTGGTTTTTATCAATCATTATTGCCTATCAGGTTTCAGCAGTGGCCTGTGGCTTTATGGCCCTGGAGCCACCATTGATATGCAGTTTAGATCTTAACTGACTGATGTGCCTTTTTCCCCTGGTTCTTCACACACACGCTTTATGTGCAGAAGGCAAACTGTCTTCCACATGTAGTCCACCAGTTTGCAGTCTGGTTCATTCGTTGCTCACTTCTTCCTGCAGTCAGAAATGGTGAACTAGCACTGCTTCCAGTGTCAGCTGCCAGGATACAAGACAATGGCAACAGATGGGGAAATAAAAGAGAATTACCTGTTTTTACATGATTCTGAAGGCAATCAAGACTTATTTCAGCTCAAAAACCAGCTGTTACTTATGATATCACTGGGAAATTGAACTTTAACAAGTGAACAAGTGTTCATGTGAACAGATTTGTTTGATCTGCTTCTTCGAAACATTTCATACTACATATCTCTCTCTTTCAACTTCCAAAATAGGAAGTCAGTATTAGAAAAGTCTGCTGTTGAGAGAAATACTCTTAATATTTTCCTGTCAGATGCTTTATGAACCAACCAATTCTGTTATTTATTTATAAAAGCAAGGAGACGCTATATAAAATCATTCATCCCCATTTCATAAGCATTAAAGACACACTACAGAACTTTTGCCTTTTTTCTCCAATCACACAGCCCTATCAACAGCTAATTTGGCATCCATCTTGTATCCTACCTGACCTGTTCGCTCTCACCAGCCAGCGAAAGACAATTTTACAACAACTCTTGTTTTGTCCCTTTTTGTCTTTGAATATTCTCTCCTTTTTTTTTTTTTTTTGCTGAATCAGCGACGTTGCATGTTCAAAACAGTCAGTGTGTTTTTTGGTGTGAACCAAAACTGTGTTGCAATGTTACATAGCATTCTGGATGGAAAAAGTTGTATATTGCCATTTTGTCACCTGCTGGACGCTGCTGCACAGCCGCGGCTCTAGAAATGCACACAATAGATGTCACTGTGTCATTGAAAAAGTCAGAGACGCAGAGTTTTAAGGTCAGACAGTCACGTAATGCGTCTTTGAGCTAAAATATGAGAAGTTGGCACAAACAGCAGTCTGTTTGTTTGGCCTTTGATGAAACACCAAAAGACATTGAGACACAAGCGATTTTTTTCAATAAAACATAACTTGCTTTAACCCCCCGCAGACGTATCAAAATGATCAAAGTGAAGCCTAAAATGGGGAGTGTTATTGTCTCTCAACCATGTCACGTCTCAGAAACCTCTTTCTGCTTCAGACAGGCAACCACACACAAGTATGAGCTACCCTCCAGACACTGGCAGATAATAGCAAGAGCCCAAAGCTGTTGGAGGCTCTGCAGGGAGATTTGGCCAAGACTGAGGCTCAGATTCCCCTTATCCCTTAGTTTCAAATCCTGGAAAGATAGAAAACCCATTTACTTTGGAGAAAACAAAATGGATACAAACATAAACACACAACAGTGATGTATAGTAGTTTATTGATTATGTTGAGTGTATTTTCATCTATATAAGACCTTCTAATCATTCACAGTTTGACTGCAGGAATAACTTTAGTGCTACTCACAGAGTGCTAATTAAAATGCCTGTCATACTGTGTACTGATCGTAATAAGAGTAATTGTGCAGTGATTATGCAGGGATGCAATAAAATAAACTGCTCATTTGATCTTTTAAAAAAAAAAAGCCTAATGAAACCCAGAACTCGGGGGTTTGGTATAAACATGATATTATTTCACCCACATGATAATCAGGAAGTGAAATAATTAATCTGTTTGTACTTTTATGGGCTCCTAATTGACTCCTCTTTTCAAAGTTCAACTCCCCAGTGATGTTATTGACTCATAATCTGTGACACACTGTTGCCTCTTTGACCACTCTAAGTATCTGTTTTTACTACGACTTCAGTGTCATTTTTAAGGGTTAGGAAGCATCTTATTAGAGGTATAAATGACAAATATTTACTTGAGTCCATGTCGTATGTTGTTGTGACCCTTTGAATATAAACTTTTGTTTAATGTTCGTAGGTACCAACGTGACTTAGGTTAGACACATACACGTGTTAAAATTTAGTTCTTTGTAGAGTGCGAACACTTTCTACTCACAACTCTTCCAAACAAATCATACTTGTTCAGAGTTTTTATAACTGTGCCGTCATGTGCTTTGAATTTGATATAGCACTAGAGCTGATACTATTTAGTACTTTTGGAATCGGGTACTCTGTCAATTATTTTTACTAGTAATCAAGTACTCTAACGATTATATCTTTTTATTATAATTCGTAAAACAAATACTAGAAACTCAACCAAAATGAATCTATAAATTTATATTTGTGAAGCTGTTGCATGTGTTGTTACTACCTAATGCATGAGGATTTGCTGCAGCCAATGTGTTTGTGCACGCCAAGAAAAAACTCTCAACCAATCGCGAATTCCTGCCTTTTAAAAGATTTATATACCACAGTATCTTTCTCAACGTAAAATAATGTACTCCAAATAGTTTGGAAATTACCTTAAAATCCCTTTCCAGATTGATTTGCAGCATCAGTAGCCAACACTTCTTTGACATTGTGTGAGAACACCTGAATACTGCAGACCAACAAACTGCCAGAACCTCGGCTTTTATAAGGTTGTTCTCATATAATGGCGCAGTGTAACATGCAATGTTGTTGAATGTTGACATAAATCAGTCAGTAAGGAGATCCTTCATGTCAATTACATTTTGACAGCCTTTATATAAAAATACCGCAGAAATCACACGAAGAGAAAACCCTGCAAATAATCTAAAAAGCCTTTATTGAAAGCGTCCAGGCTTTTTTGTGTAAGTGTCTGCTGGCTTTGCTGTGGCGCACACATAATCACACAGAAATGTTTCTAATCTTTTCTGAAGCATGGCTTTACGGTGTGGGTATGTGTGTGCCGCGTACTCACACATTTGTTTATGCACACATTTGCATGCTCCATGTCCGTCCATCTGCGCCATCCCCCAAAGACCAGATGACTCAGCTGGGTGTCGGTCTGCATGTCTGACATGATGCAAGGGCTCAGCCTTGACTGGCCTGGCGGGTGGTCACGTCCCAGCATGGTGGAACAGCAGGCTGAGGCATCTCTTCCCACCTCGAGCCATCTACTCTCTCCCCTCCTTATCTTCTGTCTCTGTCAGCCGGTTTTACAACGTTTTTAATCCAACTGTCGAGTGGATTATCAGACAAAGGCAGAATTAATAAGTGCTACACATTTAGTGAAAGACTTTCAACTTCTTTTTCTCATGTGTTGTCTGTCCACAATTTTAAAAATGCTTTTATGCTGTAAAACAAATTCCTTTCCGCTTTTATTTTCATTTCCTTTATATTCACTACAGCTTCTTATTTGCAAAAGAGCTGCAAGCACTGAAAAGCAGCCCCTCCACCTGTAAGGATTGTTAACCTTCGCCTGTACTGAGCCATCCCTGATCTAACAGGCAGGGCCGGATTAAAAGTGCACAGGCCCTTTGGGCCCAGAATGTTACAGGGGCCCCCTTCTCCACCACAGAATTGTAAAAAGTGGGAATGATATACTGTGAAACTACATTTTTTAACATCTCTCAGCCAATGGCAGCACACTAGACACTGTGGTGTAGCTATCTGGCTTTTATGTACATTTTGTTTCATATCCAAAATGCTGGGGTTTGCCCTACATGGGGCCCCAAGTGAGCGTGGGCTCCTGGGCCTGTGCCCATAATGCCCATCGGAAAATCCAACCTTACTAACAGGGACCTCATCAGAATCAATCGCCTGTATGTAATCTGTTGCTGCTCCTGATGCTTTCTGACAACATGGCTGCTCCTTTCTACAGTGGAAGTGACAACTCCTACTGGAAGACCCGCCATGACCGATCCCTTGTCCCAGCTTCATTCCTCACCTTCCCTCCGACGCTCCCTTTATGCCGTTCTGTTTTATCATCTGTTTTTCTGCTTTCCCATCTTTCTACCTCATGTCCTTACCTCGACCAAGCCCCCCCCATCCATCCATCCATCCTGCTCACCTCAGCTTCCTTGTGTCCTTTGTCGCTGCCTTCCCGAGCAGAAGCCGTTGAATGTTTACTTCATGTCTGCCTCATCATCCATTCTGACTGGGCCTCTGTTGGGGGGATTTGCGCTTCTCTTTCACATTTTATTTGTTCCCCTATTTGCCGTTTCCATTAAAGATGAAATTGAAATCTCCTGTGCCAACACAGATGCATGGGCACGCACACACGCACACACTCAGTGACAAACAAAACACAGATGAGCTGTGCCATGGCGTATGAAAGAGCACACACCTCCCGTCCTACTTTTGCTTTACCTCCTTCTCATCCTTCTGCTTCACATCTCACTCTATTTCCCGTCACCGCCTCTCCTCCTTCTGTAGTTGTTGCAAGTGGAAAAAAAGAGACAGATATGTTTTTTTTGTTTTTTTTCGTCTTTGAGTAATGTTCTGCTTCATCAAGGGACTTGACTTCTACTCTTTTTTTTCCCCATATCTTCCTCCATCTGGCACTTTTCAATACATTTAAAACCTGTTTTAAGTTTTCCACGCATTCATCATTTCTTACTTTTCTCCTCAGTTTCCTCTTTCTACATCTTCATTTTCTTCTGATAAGTTTTTTGCACTGAGGAACGAAACAAACCACCTCATTTACATGAAGATCACCGAGTGTCCTCCTTTATTTTTTTTTTTGTCCCTCAAACAAATCCCCCGTGCGGCTCCAACTTTCATTCCTTTCCATCCACTGTGTGACTTCAGAAATCCTTCGGACAGGACATAGACGCCGTTTGGAGCGCTGCAAAGGAAAACAAAGGCAGTCTTCTGCAGGTTAATGAGGCCAGGATGAAGCTTTGTGCTGAACTTCATCAGTATTCAACAGAGGTCCCCCCCTCTCTCCTTCTCTCAGTAATATGCCAGTCATTTGGGTCAGACAGACAAATAGAAGAAGGAGACTTCTTTGGCAATTTAATAGAAACACAGTCTCATCAAATGTTTAAATTTTCTCTAATCATTGGTTCGTTCCCTCACTGTTTCTTTTTTTTTTTACATTTTGCACGCACATCCAGCTCCTGCTGTCTAACCTGTCTTCTTTTCCTGTATCTTCACCACCTCTCGTCTCTTTCCGTCCCTCACACACTGCCCCTGCTATTAAGATAAAGTGGCAAGTCAAATATAAATTACCTTAGCATCTCTAATAGCCTCTGCAGGTTATTAGTTTGTCATTAGGAGCCCACTCAGATCAGCAAAGGCTAGCTTCCAGCAGCAGTAAGCAGCAGGGTCTTGGATTTAGTTTCTTCTGTTGTTGGAGCCCTGAGCCTCTGTGAAGGGCCCAAGCAGGATACATGGACGCAGAGCCAGCTCCTTCTGACCCCTCTGCGTCTCTATCCTTTATTATTTTTCTGTTTGTCTGAATCTCTGTACATATTTTCAACGTTAAATTGTGTTGTCCTAGGGTGAAGATTGAAAGTTTTGGATTGGCAGAGCAGGTAGACTCTGGACGCCTGTGAAGCATTTAATACGATTTTGGAAACCGATTAATTGTTTTTCATAGCTAATGTGATGAGCTTCTGTAAAAAGCAAAGCAAAGTTTGTGCAGTAAATTCTCAATAGTTTTTCATCAGCAGCTGTTTTTCTACGATTATCCTAAAATGTACCACTTAAGCCAGTATATCCATTAGGGGTTGGAAAATTGAATCGAAAAATCAGAAATCAGGATTTCTTTGCTTCACAATTTTAAAATTGATTTTTTTCGTTTAAAAAAAAAACTTTTTTTTTTCCAAACAAATAAATATAATCCATCGTAAAAATTTTTGTCATTTTTATTGATTATTTTACTTGTCCTCTTGGTCATTATATTACCCGAATGATGGTCTGGCTACTGTGTTGTTTTTTCCTAATTGAAATCAAGAAAGTTTGGACATTTATTTTGTTTTTAATCTACAAAAATGAGCAATATGGAAGAATTGTGAGAAACGCAATTTAAATCAAATTGGCACCCAAAAAATCGGAATCGAATGGAACGAGGACAAAAGCATATCGTCACAGCCCTAATATCTATGAATATAAGCGTGCAGCAGCTCTGTTTCCTTCTTCAACAACCACATCCTTCACTGCATCATAGGCATGATTGTGCTTCAAATATAAAATGACTCCTTAGCCCAGCGGTGTCCAGCTCCAGTCCTCGAGGGCCACAATCCCGCAGATTTTCCATGTATCCCTGTGCCAGCACACTTGACTCAAACTAATGTCATTGCACAGAACCTCATTGACTGTCGGATCCACTTAATGGAAGCCAGGTGTGTTGGGAAAAAGATACGGAAAACCTGCAGGACAGCGGCCCTCAGGGACTGACTTTGGACATGCCTGCTTCAGCCGGTAAAGATCCATACATTAGCATTATTTTTCTTTGAGCCACTAGATTCAAATCATGTAAAAACAAAAAAAAAAGTATTGGCTTATAGCCTGGAAATGATTGTAAATAAAGATTAAAGAAACTTTATATAAAGAAGGTGGAGCGAGTAAGAAATTCAGCCGAGTTATGTTTTGTGTCTTCCAACAGACACTTCCAACAGGCTCTTCTGTGTTTGTAGGAAGTTTTTGCAGTAAAGTGAAGAGTCTGACACCCCGTTCAGGACACAGTCTGATCAAACATGGCTGTTGTCCAACATCGCAGTGAGCTGTCAGTCCGAACATGCTGTTCTGTTGTCTTCACATGAACTGATCATATTCTTATATTCAGTCTTTCAACAAAACGATCAGGAAATCTACTCAAAGAAAGTCAAACCGAACAAACAGCTTGTGAGAGAAATACGAATCAGGATTTTTTTTTTTTTTTTCCCCACTGCAGCCCACACCCCACCCCATCGTAACTTCAGATATCGTAGCTTTAAACTAAGGCTGTGGGAAAAAGAAGTAGTGTGAACAATTTTTTTTTTTTTTTTTTTACAAAATAAAGTCCAACTGTTTTCTTACTTATTTGCAACTTAAAAAATAAACAAACATCCTGCCTACAAAAAGATTTTGTTTTGGACTCTACATGTCCCAGAGAAAAACTTTATAACATTTATTATTACGTTTAATAATGTGCTGAATTAACAATTTACTGGCTTTTCTTTAGTCAGTAAAAAGTCTGTTGGGGGTGTGCGCTTGCTTCTTTTGTTAATCAAAGTGGAAAACTTCTAATTGAAACTTGTAGAAAATGTCTATGACTAAGATGTTTGGTTATTTTGGTTGTTTTGGTTATGTTTGACAGCAGCAGACAGCAGTTTCTTGACTTTTACAGGTTTTGGATATAAAATGCAGATAATATGCATGGAAATGTGAAATAGTTTGAGGTTCTTCCATTCATTTCTTTGGCCCACTGCAATTTGTAAAGACTTGTTTGTGCTTTTTAGAAGTTTCTCCAGTTTGATTCATCATGAGTTGATTTTGTGTTTATCAGTGCAACAGTGTTTGTGACGCAAAGTGCCAAAATGTCACATTAGCCTTCAACATACTGCCGGCGCATTCATGTACCCGATTTTTGCAAGCGCTCGACATCTGCCGGCGCATGAATGCGCCAAAATACAGTAACACAGTTCACTGTTCATAAACTTGCAGGGTCACATTTAGAGGGCAATGATGTGTCTGAAGGGGAACTGTTTGAGCTTTTCTTCAACAAAAAGATCATCGCTCTGTTCGTCGGCAAGACTAATCGGTATGCGAACCAAGTAAAAGATGTAAATGGGGACAGAGCAGGACGATCGAGTCGTGTTGCTCACTTTAAAATTTAAGGTAGAATGCAGCCCTGATCTTCACCAGGAAAAAGTTCCAAAGAAAAACTGTAAATATGTGGGTTTTTTTTAAGAAATATATGCAAAAGACAATGAAAAAGACACTATGAACATATTTTTTCATTCTTTATTACAAGAATGAAACAAGAACGATATGTGCTTTTGAAATGGGCAGGGATGATTTTTTTTTCTGTTTTTTTCTGTGTGAAAATTAAATGCAGTTTTATAAGGAAAAAACGTAATTTTTTATGCAGTGTGATGAAGGTTAAGGTTTCTAAACAGAAATGTAATGCTTAATTTGTAACCATGTTTCCATTCATGTATCATTGCCTGATAATTGTGTTGTCATTAACTGAGTTTGCATTTATTTCCACCCTTTTCCTACGGTACATCCCCTCTGTTTGACTTCTTCCTCACAGCAGTAGTGTAACGAGGAGACAACTGCCTTTTTTTGTTGTTGGAGTTGTATTCTTTCCTGCAGGTCTTACAAGGACTAGCAATGTGGTTACAATCTGTAACTTATTCTGCAATTTGTCTTTTAGATAGGATCCGACTGGGAACAAGATTCATTCCTGACAGTTTTTATCTTGACTGGCCTCGAGGCCTTTTCACGTATGATTTACAAGCCCGGACTGAAGACCCTTCGTTGTGCATCTGTGTCGTGTGTGAAAGCGCAGTGGTGCAGTTGGTGTTTGGGGCTGACATTCCTCTGAGCTGGCAGGCCAGTTTGTAATGATTGTGTGATTGCCACACAGCTGACTTTTTTGCCATGTGTAAGGATACATTTTTGCGAGGCGGACACACATCTGAACAGCAGCTGGTTAATGAAGACTCCTCTTTTGTACCTTTAAAGCAGAACCAATCTGTGGAAATTTTGTGTGAATATGAGCTTACCAAAAAACCTCAGTAATACATCCTTTTCCTCTTTCTTTTTTTAAGACAAATGACACGGAGAGTAGCAGAGAGCTGAGGGTTAATTATACATACTTGCACACGACCCACAAAGTTGTCATGCTAATTTTGCTCTTAACAGAAATCATCCCCCATCCAGGCTCTTTTCTCCACCTCCTCAGTTTGCACCAGTATTAATGTCCTTTGAACTTGATTCTCTTAGCGATTACTACAGCTAAAGTTAATGTTTTGCAGAGCAGCGCCAGAGGTAGTGTTGCTTTTTAATGCATTTGTTAAGTCACATTTTCAGTTTTTGGGATTTCATCCATTTATATTACATAACTGCTCTTTCCTGCTGACCTTCCACATTATAAAGGGGCTGACAATGGCACATCTTAACCTTGCAGAACTGGCAGTGGAAGACTAAGGGAACATACAAGCCCCAATTCATACAGCTATGTGGGGAAAGTGGCTGAAAGTGTCATGATACAGTCAAGAGAAGAAAAACTATTTTACTTTTTATGTTTTCACAGTCAAGAGCTTCTTTTCTTCTTTTATATCCTTTGAATATCATTTCAAATTTCATAAAACCTAAATGTCAAAAGACTCATTTTGTTCAGGGCAAGTGTGGTTTTAAAACACTTTCTTCATGTGCAGAGAATTACCATCTTTTATATAATGGATATAAGGTCTGAAGTTTCTTAAGGGCCATCATTATAAGCAGCATATTTCTGTGTTCATATCTGTTAACTTTGCCTAGAGTGTGTTTCACAGTGACAGCAAAAACATTTTATGGCCTCGTCTCTTGAAGAAAATCTACCGCTCATATCAAAATGGTCCCCTGCCAAAATAAACATTTCTCCAATTCCAATTTAATACAGCATTAAAGACCCGAGGCCAAGATGCATAAATGATGTTAAGACACAAATACCATGCATATGTCTTCTCCTACACACAAGCTGGTGTTTACAGAGGGAAAATGTGATAGTCTTCAGACCATTGGTGAATGCAGTTTTTGTGCAACTTGAGACTGACATTGTGAAGTTGAAAAGGAGAGAAAAAATGTGATATGAAAACAAACAATTTCAGCAGAATAAAACTTTTCATTAGGTTTTATTAAATACACTTTAATTGTAGTTGTAGATGTTGTGTATATTTTTAACTACACGATAAAAAAGCGTGTTTCATGGTAACGTCCAAAAACAGCTGCTTGGACTTTGCTGAAAGTCCGATTTAGAGCTGCAGGGTATATAGTGAATTTATTGTGGCATTACTGACTTCTACAATCTCCATATTGCAAATTTAATGTCAAAATTACATCAGGAGGTTACAAGCATTATCCACCTAGTAGAAGACAGTCAACAAATAGACTCTACAGACAGCACAAGCATCATATATTGAAGTATTTGTTGATACACGCAAGTCAAACTTGGATTGCAGCATTTAGCAGTGTTGCATGTTTGCTTAATATTATGCAACCCTGCTGATCATACAGGTTAAAGAAGAAATACGATTTATAGAAAAGATTTTCTGGAGCAAGTTGATAGTTAGTTTAAAAGAGATAACACACAATACCTCATTTTCACATCTGTTTCTAGGCCTTGGTGCACTTTATATAGTTGTTTGTGTTTATTATTTTTTCCCCAGAGCTGAGACCATCGATAAAAAAAAAAAAACAACTAAAAAAAAAACAAAAAAACAAATGAAACAAAGGATCTGACATTTTCATTTCACATTTGACGCTATTGTTGATTTAATTGTGGCGCAAGGCAGTAATTTTATAGTCAAATTATTAAGGTTAAATTTTGGGTGAATATTATAGTTGTGCATGTGTGTGATATATTTATGACAATGGAGGCCAGGGCTTGAAATGCCATGTGCATGTGCAGAGTTGTACATGTAACACGGGAGCACCTAATCTTTGAGCACACATGCACCTGTGCAATCAAAGTATGTAATTCTTTCAGAATCATTTAATATTTAACAAATTTGGGTTCATCTCAATTATTTTTGGTGCAAATAGTTTTTTGCCATGAGCATTGAGCCAATATGCTCAAAAGTGTCATTCAAGCCATGGAGGTTTATAAAAGAAATCATACATACACACTGGATGAAGCCATAACATGTGAAGATAAACAAAGGCCTTATTTCCTCACTGTCCGGCTGAAGGAGAGTTTAGCGTTAAGGCGTAACCTCAACTATTTAAATATATGAGAACAAGGTATATGGAGATTTTTATTTAGTTCTTTTTGCCTTTGTGGATACACATGGGTTTTGTTTTAAGACTACACCAATTTTCTTCACGTGGTCTGTGGTTTCGCAGGAAGAGAAGTGAGGAACAGGGGATTTCTTAAAGTAGATCAAGAGGATCATCCCTCTCAGCTTTGATTGGAACCAAAAATAAACACTGAATGTCATGCACTTGTGAAGTTCTTTGTCTTTGCTTTGTCCCTCTGTTTTTCTTAACAGTCCCCTTTCCTCATCAGTGCTGTTCCCGCAGGAGCCTCCATACCTTTACCCACCTCTACATACATGAATACATGCACACTGCCTCCAGCAGAGGACTCTTCCTCTCCTTGTCTAAATGTCCCTTTAATCAGAACTTGTTTTGGCATTTTGGTATTCAGAAAAACCTGATGAGATTAAGCTCTGTTTGTTCTGATAAGAAGTTAAAGGTGGGAAATATAAGAGACCAGCTGTTAAGGTTGTCAGTGATGTCATTTCTTTTCTTAAAGACCCTTGTACAGCTCCCTACACAAGAAAATGCTTACAAATAAACAGATGATTAGAAGTGAACCTTAAATACTGTTAAAAAACACAAGTTGAATAAAGTGGAAAAAAAAAACTATTTCAAAGTTTATTTGCTCATTTTGTCATTTAGTCAGTTTGGTTGCCATGACGCCATAATAAGCTGATCGCTGTGGGCAAGCCCCATTTATCAAGGGAAGTTTGAATATATAAGAAGACAAATTGTAGATAATATTTGCCCCATATTTAAGCAGAGTAAGTAGAAATTTATGAAAGTATTTTGTTCTCCTATTAAAAATAAAACTTTTGCCCATCACCTGTAAGTTACGGATATAACAGAAAATAAACATTTCATTGATGAATAGTAAAGCCAGTTCATTTATTTCAACCAAAAACTCTGACTTTATAATGAAATGACAGACTGTCAGAAAAAGAGATCAGCCCAGATTATTAATTATGACTAACCTAAACAGGGATATTATGAGTGATACATTTAGTAAGTTACGGATATAACAGAAAATAAACATTTCATTGATGAATAGTAAAGCCAGTTCATTTATTTCAACCAAAAACTCTGACTTTATAATGAAATGACAGACTGTCAGAAAAAGAGATCAGCCCAGATTATTAATTATGACTAACCTAAACAGGGATATTATGAGTGATACATTTAGCAATCGCGCTAGGATTTTATTGTCCCAGAGGAGGAATTGTTTTTTTCTGACAAAGCCCCCGGACTCTTATGACCAGGTAGGTAGTATTGCACAAAACACATGACACAACATTACAATACATTGCAAGCATTTCACAAAGAACAGCACAAATGATCAGTGCAGATGTTTTCATGATGCTTTAGCCACTCCATGAACTTTCACAACTTCTGCAGAACAGGTACTCAAAGTTAATTTTAGAGGAACTGCAAGAGCTCAACCAGACTGATCCTGTTGTGCAACTTAAGCATCAAGGAAGCATCTGCAGCAGGCAAAAACTTAACATATTTAAATACTGTCAGTAAAAATGTAATTGTTACTGACTGCATTTAATAAGAACGATTCGCACTGAGTGTAATCCAGATGCAGACGATAAATCCTGGGCATGAGGAGGGACACACTGTGGTTGCAGAAGCTGATGCTGTCTTGCTAGGTCTCATCACATTGCTGTAATCATCCAAGCGGCTGGAAGTGGTTGATTTTTTTTTTTTTTTTTTTGCTCCACAATTTTAAAATTGATTTTTTTGTTTAAAAAAAAAGAAAAATCAAACAAATTAAAATAATCCAGTCTCAAATTTTTGTCATTTTTATTGTTTTTATTGATCTTTTTACTTGTATTCTTATGCATTATAGCAACAGAATGATGGTCTGGCTACTGTGTTGTTTTTTCCTAATTGAAATCAAGAAAATGACGAGCAAAAAAATAAGTTTTATACATTTATTTTGTTTTGAATCTACAAAAATAAGCAATATCAAAGAATTATCAGAATCACAATTTAAATTGAATCGGCACCCAAAAAATTGGAATCCAGTCGAATCGGGACAAAGGCATATCGTCACACCCCTATAAGTAATCGTGAGAAAGCTATGTCCTTTAAGTTATCCTTTCAGTTATAAGATTTGATGGTTATGTGCACAAATAGTTTAACAATACAAACACACACTTGCCACCTTTAGAATAATTTGACAAGTTGAAAAGTTTTCTCAGAGTGGAAAGAGCACGAGCAGGAAGGAATTCTTATCATGATGATGTAGTGCCGCATTGAAATGGCTGTTAAATAAATTAAAATGACGTTAAAAGAGTATTCAAATTGAAATAAAAAGGCTACTTCTTGGATGGGAGGGTCTGCTTTATGAATGGACAGGCCTTGCCCACTGGCACCTGCCCATTAGACTGGGTCTGTACCTTGTTATTTATGTTCAGTGAAGGTGATGAAAGCACCAATGCAAGGATGATGGCAAGGACTTGAACATGGGCGTATACGCCTTGTGGTTAATGTCAAATGTGGCTAAGGTACCTGGGTCTCCGAGGGGTTGCCGAGTGAGAGCAGTGATGATGTGATTAAAATGTTGAAGAACAGCCAGAGGGTGATGGCTGGCACAGATTCTGCTCTGTCACCTCCTCCTCTGTTTCACCCGCCATCCCTAAGTGCCAGCTGTCAGTTATGTCAGCCAGTGTGCTAATGATGCTCCTACAGAGCGCAGTGATACATCTGTCAAACGCAAATATCTTTCTGTTCATATGTAAGCAGTCCTTCAATGACCTTGTTATCATGTGCAAGTTTTATGCATATATATATATATATATATATATATATATATATATATATATATATATATATACATATACATAATATATGTAAAGCTCGGCTAATGCAATGTAGCCAACGTAGCTATTTTGTCGCTTTGCAAGTTTTCATACCTCTCTAGTCACTTGCGGTACAGTGCATAGCGGTACATCTGGTGAGGTTTTCTGATGTTATTGGAGACTGACGTGAAAGTACATTTTGTTTACGTCTCAATGAGGAGAAAGTGCTGCTGCAGGCAACTACCTCATCCTGAAGCACTCAGGACAGCCTTGGTCCACATGCAGTCGCAGTCCTATTTGCCAGCTGCAGGCAGATATTGATACCTGTTCATGAAGAGTGTGGACAAAAACTTTTTAACGTTAAAAGTACTGTAACAAGTTGTACAGTCTTAATTAGAGCTTAGCATTTTTAGTTAATGTCTTCAGTCTTGGCCAGGAATATTTTCTGCTTCTTTTTCTACCATTTGGAATTGAAATGCAATTAAATGTATTTTTCCGGACATTGCTAGAACTTGAATTTACAAAATTCCTGTCTGTGTCTGTTATTTGATTTTGTCATCCATAAAACCCATTTAAACAAAAAGTTAAAAAAAGTAAATAAAAAAGTAATATATATTATTACACATAATATAACATTTAACATAAAGTTTTTTTACTACTTGTCATCAATACTACTTGACATTACTCAACCCTTGCTTCAAATTAATATAGTTTAGACAAGGTTGTTGTCCTCTGTCTGACATCTTTCTTCAGGTTTCTGCTATCATTCTCTAGGTATTTAACAACACTATCAAATGCAAAAGATAATTTAGGTTCATAACCAGTCTCTAATGAACAAGGTAGATTAAAAACACCTCAATTGCAAGTTTTCACACACCTTCCAACAGTTAATATAACCCCATTTTGGATCAAATTTACACTGTGTGCCACTTTCAGCGCACCTATTTACAAGTTGTTCATCATGATGACAGTGTTTAGGCATCATGACATTTATATTTAGAAGCAGTCAACAGCTCGGTGAGCAGCATGTTTGTGTTACTGTTACACGTCTCATTACTCAGCAGGAGTTTTTGACATTAACTAGCATGTCTAATAACTGAATTGTTGGCACATTATATCCATCCTCCTTGCAGAACAGAGCTATCCATTCATTTTCTTCCATTTGGAGGCAGCAGTCTAAGCAGGGAAACCATGACTTCTTTCTGCTTGTACAGAGGAATTTTAAGATGTTCCCAGGCCAGCCAAGAGACACAACTCCAGGTAGGAACAGATCCTGCCTTGCAATCATACTGTAAGATTAAATAATTTCCCTCAAAATAAGATACTTTATGGCAGGGATAGGCAACTCCAGTTCTTGAGGGTCATTAACCTACAGGTTTTGGGTTTTCCTTTCTCCAACACACCAGATTGAAATGATCCATGAGCTTGTTGACTGGTTCTGCACAATGACCCATTAATTTGAATCAGATGTGTGGAAACAGGGAAACATCTCAAACCTGCAGGACTATGGCCCCTGTATATATGTATATATATATAATATATAAACACTGCTCTTTTTTTTTTTTTAATTTAAAAAAAAGAAAAAAAGCTAAATATGCGTTTAGCTTAGCCATGAACCAACAAGTTGACATAAAGCTAACAGGATTCCAAGCTAACAATATTATATATGCTTAGCAGCCTGAAGCTAAACATAAATTAGTAAGATACAATAAAATTAACATTATGTGAAAAGATGCAAAGTAACACATGTACTTGCCCCCTCCCAAATATCATCCTGTGCTAAAAGACCGTGTTACAAATGAGATATTCAGTTACTTTTTTAATTTATTTTTATCAGCTTCATTCATCTGGCTATCAGCCACCACCTGATGATAGTGATTAGAGCATTGGCTCTTTGATTTAAAACTATAAACAAACAGTGTGATTGGAAATGCTTTGGGTTTGTCATCAGGAATTAATGGACATCCTGCAGACAGCCTGAATGGAGTATCCACCTGACCTATCGCATGAGTAGGTGTTAAAAGCCTTACTTTGGAATTGAAACTGCTTATTTATGCTCAACGGTGTTAGCAATCATGTATAAAATAACTGCAGAAAAAAGCATTATGATCCCATTAAGATAAGTTTTAAACATAGTTTAATGAACACTGTGCACTTCAGATTTATTTTTGTAATGATTATTACTTTACATTTTATCCAATGGCACTTTCTTTTAAGAGCCTAAATAGATTAACAAAATTGAATCCATCCAGGCAAATATCATATCTCTCAACAAGTCAGCTCACGATATCTCTGCAGTCCTTCTGCAAACAAGTCCAGTATCTTCCACTAAACTGATGCAAGGTTGTCTTGTTTTTGTTCCTGCTCCCGTTCACTCTGATGCTCACCTTCCTTCTCTAAGCAGGATGTGAGACAGCTGCTGTAATGCAGATACATTGAGTTGCGAGCTGTGCAGCAGTCTTTGTTCTTCTATTTTTAGGGTTTTGCCTGCTCGGATTTGAAGTTGTGTTTTCCCACTGGCTTACACATTTCCACACTTTTCCTCTCATACGTTTTCGTCCCTTCGTGTTTCCCCATTTGTCTTCATTCCTTTCTTCAACCCTTACAAAAGGTCAGCAGCATTAGTGTTTTGAATTCACCACGGCTAAGTTATTCATTTGACCTTGCCATCTGTCAGTACAGTCCTGTTCTCCTGGGTCTGCCATGTGAGACCCCTGTTATGGTTTCAGGGTTCAAAGGGCAAAATGGATATCCTTTCAAATTGTATTTATCCCAAACCCAAAACCATGAATTTTGTTTGCATTTATTAATGTTTATGAACTGCACACCCCTTTTTTTTTTTACATGCCATTAGAGCCCTATCAGTGTATCAAAGGCTACAATGCTGGTGGGAATGATGAATGGCTGCCAGGTGGTGAGCTTTATGTGGTATCTACCTTCGGAAAGGGTCTTTAACCGTGCTGGCAGGGGAACAGAAAGGGTTAAATGGCTATGGCGACTCATTGCTCTAGCCTTTCATAGCCTCTGGCACCAGCTCATCAGCTTATTTCCCAAAATCTCCAAAGGCCTGCATGGATAAGGTCTTAAGCTCAGGCAGAAAAGTGATGGAGGAAATGGAGACAAGGCTTAATTTCCGTCATACCAGAGGTGGGACTGGGGAGGAAAGGGGGCAACAAGATGACTGACTCGTTGACTCCCTTCCTCTCTGCCTCCAGGCCTGCTGTCCTGGGGCAGCAAAGCCAGCTCATGGAGCAGCTCTGTCTGCCTGTCAACCTTCGTCAACATCATCTCTGCCCCTTGCCCCTATTTGCTTGCTTGCTGCTCACAGAGGTTACAGGAGTGCAGATTTAGTGTATGAGTAACTTTGGCCTAGGGAGGTGTCATAGGTGTATTATTCAGACCTCCCAGTAACCCCCCCACTTCACTCCCCTAAACCTTGCTTCAGTTCACTGACAAGTCGAGTTGTGTAGAAGGAGGGGAGACGGGAGTGAAAAACAAACATGAAAGAGATGCTGTTTTATGCTGTCATCATCGCCTCTGTTTTCAAAAGGTTCGTGGTCTGATGTGTGTAAGCTGTGGCACTCTGCGGCTCAGATCACTGACTCCTTGCCTCCAATGCTCCTTCATAGCATCAAATGTGTGTACTGTATATTTTGAGAATCAGTAGAACAATGTCCTTCTCCTTTTTTGTCCTTTTTTTTTTTTTTTATTGTTTGTACTAGTAATGGGAAGACTTTTTTTTTTTATAAACAGAAGAGGGGAGTCAACATAGCAGGGCATTACACCTTGAAGGCAAGATGGTGTGGGGGTCACAAGTGTCAAAGGCCAATCTGCTTTAAAGCTCATGTTTCCTCACAGAGTGGTTCAGTGGTTGTAAGAATGTGCTGAAAGTCAGGTGATTGGGTTTGCGTTAATCTCCTCTCTAAAGGATTTAATTGAAACGATTTGTCACTGTGCAGATTTTTACACTGTTTAAGGTACTTGCCCCTTTTATGTTCATTCCTTTAGCGATAATGCTAGAAATAGCCCCTCTGCTTCAAGAAAAATAAAAAAAAGACAGCTGATTTTATTTGGAATTGAGTTAGATGAAAATCAGTCACTGCACCACAACACACACAAGCTTCTGCTCTATTCAGACTGACACAGCATCTATAAATAGTCCCGCTAGCACACAGTGTCTCATTCTGTCTCCCACAACGTGTCTCCCATGTTTTTTTTTTCCTCTTTGTCTCACACTCCTGCATCCTCGTGTGGCCAAACATGGGCTTTGCCCCTGCAAAATTCAATTGGCCATCTAATTCAATATCAAAAGCATGGTCAAAGCTCAGTGTTTGCTGAGCATGAAACAAACAAGGACACAGTCTCAGCATGGTTCTCCAGCAACCTCATTATAGCGGTGCCCTCAAGTAACAGATTTGTCCTTAATTGCTGAGTTGTCCTAATTGACTTTAGCTAATTTATGGATTAGATTATTTTTACCCTCTTTCTTAATTGAACCATAACTTTCATGTGTTTTTCCTGGCTGGCCGGCCGGTGAGTAATTGATGCTGAGTGCAGTGAGTCGAGCCTGTCTTTGTGGAAAGCTGAAGGTTTTGGCCCATCACATTCAGTTATGTACAGCATCCATACAGAAAATGAATCCAATAAGAGGAATGTGGAGGAGAAAACAATAGCAATACCTGAGCGGGGACGCACCCGCAGGAGCGTCCATTTTTCAGGCTGATGGAGTGTAGCACGATGAGGTGGTAGTCCATCTAGAAACTTATTGCTTCTTGGAGTATTTTTGTTCATGGCTTTGCTGTATTAGCATAGCTCCGAGGCTCTGCAGTGTGAGGGGTGTAAGAGGACAACAGAAATTCTCACAGATCACACCGTGATGATGCAAAGTAATTTCATGATTATTAGATCTGAGGGTAAGAAATGGTCAACAGGACAGAATGGGAAAGTCGGAAGAGACGGGATAAGAGAGGATGAGAAACATAATGAAATTCCGGCAAAGAGAGACCGGGTGTGTGGGTCAGGATATATCTCAGGAAGCTTTGGCTTCTTGGCCTTCTTGCTCCTGTGATGTTAAAAAAATAAAAAAATAAAATAAAAAAATAAAAAAGAGGCTTAAAATAAGTGAAACACACAGCAGATGGTGGAATTAGATATATCTCTATCGATAACAAAAACAACATGTTTTGGTTTTTTATTTTTGTTTGTTTTGAGGCATGGTATAAAAACTGGTTGACAGCAAGTGGTTGTAGCAAGTCTCCTGAACAAGAAACTTAAAAGAAGAAATGATCTGTTGTGTCTGCTTCTAGGAAGAAGAAAGTATAACTGTATCTAATTTGTTTAGAAGAATAATTATTCATTGCATCACACATTATAAGTTGCTTTCCTGCATGACCAGAACTTAAAGCCTCTGTTCACGTGGTAGAGGTCCATCAACTTTCTGCCATTTGGAGCTTTGTACATTGTCACAGATTTTAATATTAATGTAATCATTCCCTCTTTGTGTATCGGACACTGCCACATACAAGATAATTTGCCGATCATCTGAACCAGAAAGAGGTCATTTACACAGTAAGTGATAATTGAACCAAATTATCTAATTTTAGTTGAAGACATCAACACTTTCATTGCATTATTTGTGTACAACATCAGAGTTTGTGTTTTCCTACAGCACACTAGTTTTATAAAGCACACACTTAGGTTCCAGTAGTGGAGACAGTGCAGAACATGAAAGGCTTCTGGAAACAAAAGATGCATTTGTGAGATAAAAGAGAACTCTGAGTAATGTGTGGTGTTTTTAGGGATATGTATGTATTGAAAGTTTTTGAGCATCAGAGTGGTGTAAGGGATGTAAGGGTGCATTCAGATGTTGGAGGGGGGTGTCTTGCTTTGAAAAAAGTCACACTTTCTTTTGGTTTGGTTTGCCTTCACGCTAAATTTTACTGAAGTGGACACTGGGGTTGTCCATTAAAAGGACAACGTTGTGCAGTCACAGCAACGGCTAGCTAGCAATATTATTCTTTGAAACAACCTCTGACCAAAGAAAAGAAAAAAAAAACAAAAACGAACTGGCTCATCATTGGCCAAGACCAATAAAAAACCTTCCCATCAGTAGTCTTGTTCACCACAAGTTAACAATGAAGCAATATCAACTTTATTTTTTTTTATTTATTTTTTTTTGTCTTGTCCAGCATTTAAGCAGACAGAATGATTGATTATCTGACTGCTTAAATTTACAAATTTACATTGCCAATGTTCTGGATCCTTATTTTATTTTTCTATTTATTTGGCATAATTGTTTGTATTACAAAGTTTATACTGCTGGACAGGACCAGAGAGGATAGCAGAGGGACAGAAAGTAAGAAAGCTGGAAAGATACCAACTTTATACAGTCTTGATGTTGGTGTTTTCTTTTTTTTTTTTCAGTCTTCAGGTGTTTTTTTTTTTTTTTTTTTTTTTACTAGAATCTGTCCAGTAGATGTTGCTTCAACTACATTACTTCCTCTCTTTCCTTCATTGACATACGCCAACCTCCTCTGAATTCACTTGCAAGTAAACCAAGACCCCCATTTTCCAAGTGAAGCAGACTTCATTTCTTTGGTCCACACCAAAGAAGTGAACTCTGTGAAAATGAGTTGTCACAGTAGCCCAAATGAACCATTCTATCTGTGGAAGTGGACCACAGTTTGTTAAGCGGACCAAACAGCACCAGTATGAATGCACTCTATAGTAGGCATGATTCATTAGTTGGATAAAGCTCTGTAGCATGTAAACAAGAATGTGAAGAAAATGTCCTGTAAGCAACTCATATAAACACCCTAATTGAGAACTTTATAATTTAGTAAGGCGACATGCAGGTTTATTCCAAGTAAACACTATTCCATAAAACACTAAAAGCATTTCAATGGGGAACAGTTGCAGCATTAAACATTACGTGAAAGACCAAAGAAAAACAAAATCATTTTAACACATATTTTAAAGTGTGTGCAAAAATCAAAGTAAATTCATATAGAATAATTGTATGAAATTCTTTAAAAGCATGCAACAGTACAGATAGTTAAAAGATACAGTGCAGATTTCGTGCATGGGCACATGAGAAAAAAAATGTTTTAACCTGGAATCACCTTGAATCTGGAGTATCAGTTTAATAGTTTAATATAATCTGTCCATCCATTTTGTAAACCTGTTTATTCCCACTGTAGGTCATAAGGGAAGCTGGAACCTATCCCAGCACTACAAGGCAAGAGGCAGGGTACACCCTGGACAGGACACCCCCCTAGTTCTTTATTTTTCTTTCCTTTTCGGACCACAATACAAGAAGACATTTTTTGTGTGATTCCCCCCATCAGTGTTAAACCTTCATCAGCCTGTGTTTTTAATTCCACAGTGAACTTGGCATTTGCGAATGTCAGCCCTATATATAGCAGCATTGTCAGCACCATTCATAAATTTATTCATTAACACTGTTTAATGGCAGCTTTTTTATGTGTTCCTTGTTCCAATTGGTTTAAACTTTGTTTGAAATGCATTTATAAATGTGTTGCAAATGTTGTGAAGTGACTTCTGCTGTGTCTAACAGCTTTTACAGACACCATTCAGATATGTTAAACACTGAAAAGGCATTAGAGTAGTCTTAAAGCTTTTCTTAGTCACTAGCAACCCTGTCCAAGCCACTTCTTTGTTCAAGACCAGAAAAAAACTGATGCTACACTCAAACCAGTTTTCATGGTGAGAAGTGGTTCCTTACCGTCAGTTCCAGATTGGGCGCCACCTTTGAACAAACTTCAAGTCGGCCTTATTCGAACTATGGACAAGGAATTTTTGCTCCAGTCAAGTTTATAAAAGTGAGATGTAAAAATCTCTGAAAAACATAAAGAGTGCAAAAACAAAAGACGTGCGCAGCACGACAGCCAATCACCAGCTTCCCACTACCAAGCCGATACTGAAGCTCTGTTCACACAGTTGTCCTTTGGCACGTTTTACGCCCTTTCAGACACAACTCTGTATTCGTCTGGGCTTGGGACCAGCCCTTAGAGACACATTTATGTCCCCCTCGGGGCTGCACCATAGGGGAGCAGAACTTTAACCAATGATCTCCAAGTCACAGCCACCTTTAAAAATACACATTTAATACTAACTTAAAAATTTCGGCTTTTTGTTTTGAAAAAGAGGATGTGGATTCTTCCAACATCTGAGTTTCAAGTCCCACCATAAAACAGAAGTTTTGTAAAGCATGATTGTTTGACGATATATAAGAGTGTTTCAAATACAAATTCTGCGTTTTGGTTGGTTTGGTTGGTAGCTAAACCAGTCAGAATGCTCTCAGTTCAAGGGTCAGAAGGTTTCCTGATAAGGTAACAAAAGCTAAGAGCTTCCTGTTGCTGTTCAAGAAAATGCTCTATTTTAATGCTTTTAGAATGAGACCACTCCCCTTTTAATCACTTAATTTTCTCAACACGCCATTGCAACACCAGATCCCAAGGCAGACTGTATTACCAGGGTAAGTCAGTGTAACTGCCTGATGCTAAAACGAACTGTTGTAAAAATCCACCACATAGCATTCGTTTCAGTTGTTGTTTACCTCAAATTTAACTACTCAAAAAGACTTCTTACCTCAAGAAAAGGAACATTTTTATTACCAATAGTGCATTTTAAAGATTCATTACGTAACTTTCTGACCTGAAAATTCCCCTTTCCAGACTTGTTTGAAGACATAGTAACATCTATCATGTGCATTTCTGGAGCCACTGTCCAAGGCCGCTGGGAAGCCGAATCCAGAAATGATTTTTGTTTGGGTTCCTGGTGAGGAAAACAATTTGTCCTCGGCCTTGAGTCCACAGCAGGTCTCAGGCTCGCAGCTCCAAACAGGTGAATGGGGGGGTCAATTTCCACCGATCCTAGCAGACATCCACTCCATGTTGTTATCAATTCTGTGTACCAGCTCTGGGACTGACGAAAGATGACCAGTCTGGCCTAAACTGGTTACGATTGAGTCCAGTCAACGCGAGAGCCTATGCACTGCTAGCTCGGTCCATACGTTACAGAATTCAGGCAACCTGCCAGTTGTTGCCAGAATCTCACAGGTCTTTAGGTAGATCAGAACTCCACTAGCGCCAATCATTAGAATCCCAATCACCAATAATTCAAATATGTAGACATCCTCCACGTCCTCAGAGTACAGAACCGCCAGACACATTGGTCTCCACCTTGCCCATGAGTCCTGAACGTATCCAGCCAGAAGTGTCCCCTCAGGACATGCGGGCTCCCCTCTGCCCAATCTCCGGGATGATAAAATTTGATCGATTGCGTTGAGAGACCAGCCGATCAGATCCATGATGTAAAAATTTGAGGAAAAGAAATGCAAAAAAGGCAAAAGAAAGGACAAAGTAGCAGGCCAGAGTGGGAGGGAGGGAGGAAGGAATAGCAGAGAAAAAGCGTCCACCTTCACTGAGAGCAGTAGTAGAAACTATTCTTGATTCTTGAACGCTTCAACTATGTTGGGAACAAACTCACACTTTTACACTAATTTTATCCAGAAGAATGTTAATCAAGGGTTTCTCAGAAATTTAGGGCATCATAAATCCAATTCCTACC
>NC_136616.1:26992880-27292880 GCF_933228915.1 Telmatherina bonti | reverse complement strand
GCTTCTGTGTGGGGGGACTAAATCAATTCCAAATTATTGCTCCTCTCAATAACTGATGGCCGTGTCTGGGCCGAGGAGAAATGATTAATGATGATACTATGGACAATGTGAGTAAGACACACTGAGACATTATCGGCTGCGTGCCGGCAGACAGACGCGTGCACTCTGAAGATCTGTGAGTCTCCAGTAACTGGCAGTGATTACTGAAGGGAGAGAGACATCACTGCTCAGTTTGGTGATCAGGAGTAGAGTTCAGAGTGTGTGTAAGAATAAAATCAATAAAGCGGTGAGAAAAGTTGAAAATCACAGGTCACAACACATTACAATCAAGACATGGTGTGTGGGCTGTAATTACATTGCCTTCACAGCACTGCAGACGGATACAGTATGTACAGGCAATAAGGAAATTAAAGAGGCAATTGCCGTTTTTATTTTCTAAAAAAATATGTTTTTATGGGTTTATATTTTAAACTATACTAATTGGATTAGTTGTTTATTATTATTATTATTATAATTATTATTATTATTAAGTATCATATTTTGTGTGAAAACAGGAGAATAAAACAGGAAGTGTAAAATAAAATAGGATAACTTGCTTTTAGCTTTTACTGCATCTATTTTCTATACCTTCGTGGCTCATTGATGCTTCCTGTACAAATGTTAATGGGACGTCCATTTCAACATGACATGCTCCCCTTAATTCTTTACGTTGGCTTTGTTGTTCTGCAATAATTCCACAAGAGGGCAGTGTAGAGTTCACATCTGCGTTCCAACATCAGTTTCAGACAATAACAAATATGGCGATGGAGGAGGAGATCGTGATAAAGTACATCTTCAGAACAAGACATAAAACAAGCAGTACAGAATACAGTCACACATCAGCCTGCCCCTGCTGCTTTAGGTGTATAACCACAAGGTCTTCAAAAATTGATTGTAATACGCATGTAAAGAATACAGAATATGGATTTAAGGCTCAGTCTGTATATATAAGCATATTTACTGTAGGGCAGGGATCACGAACTCTGGACCTTTTAAGCCATTGTCCTGCAAGTTTTAGATGCTTTACTGCTGCAACACACCTATATAAATATATAAATATAGTGGATTGGATTGGAACACACCGGACTCAAATTATGAAGCTTGTGCTGAAATTATTATGAAGCTGTTGAAGAACCATTTCTTTTGAATCAGGAGTTTTGCAGCAGGGAAGCAGCTAAAATATGCTCAACAGTACTCAGAGAGGTCTGGAGTTGCACTTAAATCCAGTAAAGACTTATAGAATACTTTGCAAAAATATTCTGCTTTACACATATAAGTGCAATCATTAGCCACTTTTTTCTGGTAAATCCTGATAGTATAGTTGTTTTCAGAAATCCCCTGATTCTTCATGGAATAGATTAAACAAGGTGTTGGAAACATTCCTCACATTCCATATTGACATGATAGCATCACAAATTTGCTGCAGACTAGTCGGCTCCACATCCATGGTGGTGGATAGATTAATCTAGTGCTTTTCCAGTCATGTCGACCCACAAAGTGCTTTGCACTACACGTCACAGTCACCCATTCACACACACACACACACACACACACACACACGAGGCACATCAGGGGGGCAATGCAGGGTTCAGTATCTTGGCCCAAAAACATATTTAGTCAGGCAAAGCCTGGAATCAATCCACCGACTTTCTGGTTGGAAAACGGCTGTTCATCCTCCTGCTGCCCCCTGAGCTACAGCCACCCCTGATGAAAATATCCCGTTCCACCACATCCTAAAGGCGCCCAATTAGATTAGGATTTGGTGACTGTGGAGCCCACTGGCATACAGTGAGGTCATTTCAAGAAACCAGTTTGAGATGATTTGAGCATTGTGATATGGTGCATTATCCTGCGGAAGCAGCAATCAAAAGTCGGATAAAATGTGGTTATTAAGAGATGGACATGGTACACAACAATGTTCAGATAGGCTGTGGTGTTTAAACAATACTCAGTTGGTCCTACAGTGTGTCAAGGAAATATCCCCTATACCATTACACCATTAGCCTGAACTGTTACTAGCAGACAGGATGAATCCATCTGAAAGTTGAAGGTGAAACTGAGTCATCAGACCAGGAAATCTTTTTCCAACCTTCTGTTGTCCAGTTTTGGTGAGCCTGTGTGAATTGTGTTCATAGCTGACAGGAGTGACCCCAGTGTGGTCTTCTCCTGCTGTAGCCCATCTGCTTCAAGGTTTGATGTGTTGTGCAATCATAGATGATATAACACACACCTTGGTCTCAATGAGCAGCTATGAGCATGTTACCGAGTAATTTCAGCACAGACCACCAGTCCATTGGACATGTTGTTATGTGGCCCATGGGTCCTTGTCTTCACTGACACCAGACTGAGCCAATTAGATATTTAAAGCCAGGAAAACAAAGAGGAAGCACAAAGAAAATGTTTGAAAGAAAGAAAGAAATTACACTGAAAAATGTCCATAGATGACTGATATTTTCCCTTAGTAGGACCTTCATCAGTAAAGAGACCCATTAAACCCAGTAAATCTGAGCCATATGAGACATTTAGGGGTTCACACACTTGCTGTTAAAAAGGTTTTCTTGTTACAACTAACAATTTGGTTAAATGGTTATGTCTAGAGTTCAAAAATGCAAATCTTAAATTTAGTTCTTTAACGTCTTTAACTAAATCTCATTGTTTCAAGCCTTTCACCCATCAAGACGGCCAATAATCCTCACCTCTGACAAAAACCTCATATCTGCCACAGCCCAGTCCTTTTCTGCTGCTATTTTCTAGGACTTCCCTAAACCTAATTATGTCACATGACCTCCACAGCGTTCAAGCATACGCAGAGATGACGTCGATAATAGATTGGAATGAGTGTGTACATGGTCACATCATTGAAAGTTTAAACCTCTCTTGTTGAAGGCTGATTTGAAAAGCTGACATGTTTACATGATGCATCTTTATTCTGATTGGTGTTTGGTCGGATTAAAAGTGCTCCATGTAAATGCAGCTACTGTTTCTGCACTCAATTCAGGGGCAGTTTTCATCTGATCCATTATTTATCATGTATGTTCTGTTTTCTTTCTCCATCAAGTGCACAGTAGGAAACACTCTTCTAATATTCATTCTTATGCTGGAGTATAGATTTCTATTTTTATTAACAAATTACACTTTTTGGAAATATTTAATGCATTTAGTCCCACAAAATTCCTGCTAACTTACCATGATTTTAGTGGTTTTAAGGAGCTGAACAGTTGATATTCACATTTAAGGAAGCATAAAGATGTCTGAGGTGCATGACTGTACAACAGTCAGTCTGGGTCATACGTCAAGGATGATATTTTTCATTCTAGTTTGCTTTTGCTTAGGAGTAAATATTTTGTATTGTACATTGAAGGTTGGGTGGTGCATGGTCAGGTTGCTTCAACTCACCCATCAGGGCTGCTCAATGAGGGTGGATTCTCACTAGCTTTTGTCTTTAAAGGATTATTTACACAACAACAAGCAAGTTGCATACCAATAGGCCATGTCATAAGGTCATAAAACTTTTGTGTGATTTTAAATGCCACGTCTCAGGCACCCTATCCATTAACTTCTCAGATGTCTTGGACTTCAGAGGTTATGTAACTTAGGTTGTTAAGCAATATTTCTGGCTGTCATTAAGGTATATCCAGAATTTTTTTTTCATTCAGCTTACTGTCTGGACAAACCCAGTCATGATGGACAGGTATTTATTTTTAGTCTCACTTGGCTAAATCCTTCTTCATCTTCATCTTCATGCCACTTATCCGGCTAAATCCAGTTGGCTAAATCATTGACATTGACATAAGTAAATGGGCTAAATCCATAAAGATTCATTTTTGTTTATCAATTTTTTTTTAACACAATTACTTCATGCCTTAAAATATCAGGTGTAACTGTAGACCTATGTCTTATTTAATATTTACTGATGTGTGGATATGTAAATCAGCTCTTCTCACTGGGCTGAAACTGCTCAACTCTGACTTAAACCGCCACTGCAGCTTGACTCTGTCAGCAAACCGCTAACAATGTGTTGCTAATGTTAAATAAACCTTGTTCCCACCCTCCTGCTCTGAGAGTTTCACCCTTCCCGCTGACAGTATCGGTTGCTGAGGTTTGTTATGTTTGAATCTGTGATTTTGATACTGTCACTGGTCCAGTGGAAATGTTTAGACATAACTTGGACTGCTTATTTTGCTCATGATGTCTCCTAGCGCCTTTAAAAAAGGAAAAAAAAAAAAACACTGGGTAGACACGCCAACTATGTCAAAAACTGGTATTTCCATTTGAGAAAATGTGTTCATTCCATTGTTTCTGGAATATAAATCACACATGGATGAACAAACTGGATCTAAGCCAGTATAGCCTCTTGAATCACTATTCACCGGATAATAAACTTCCAACTTTATGACATTTCCTCACTGCATTGACATTTTTTGGCTTTTGTAAAAGTTAAAATAACAAAGCAGACAGACACCATCAGCTGAAACTTCTAACTGCTGGAGTTCAAGGAAGTGATTTCCCTGATTTTCTAACAGCCTCATTATCTGTGTCAGGGGCCATCTTCATTTATGCTTCTTCATCAATTCTGCATTGCACTGATGGTGGCCTAACGTGCACCTCTGCAGACACACAGAAAATCAGATGAATATAAAATGCAGCAGCTATAACTGGTCATGGTTGCATACTTTACTGTTTTAATCAAAAACACATTTATGTGGAACAACAATGCACAATGTATATGCCATCTTCTTTTCGGTAGCTCTGCTAATCATTCTCTCTGCTGCGTACTTTTAGTCTTCTCTGTGTTGGAACAATCTTAGAGAGTTTTGTTACAGGCTACATATCTAACCTCTTGTTGTATTTGCTTCTGTGTCTAAGGCTGAATTATTATGTTCTTTGGCGGTGTAATTGCGAAGAGATAGTCACACAGAAGAATATGACATGGTCTTGTAAACTCACTGTATTGGTTTGTTTCAACAGACTTCGCTTTTGCCATGTTCTGAAGTAACTAGACTGAGTATGAACAGTGTATCTCAGGGTTTTCTCAAATGGTTTTGAAATGATTTTGCTGCACTTTTCTTTACTTTCAAAAGTCTCTTATTATTCAGTAGCTGTTTCTTTTAGCTTTCAGTTGCTGTGGTTCTTTACCACCGCAATCCACTTTTAAAGGCTTTCTTTGAGACAAACCCTATTTGAATGTATCTCACCAAAATAAACCTTTCCCGGATCAACGGCTGCTTAGTTTCAACCCTTGGCTAATTGTTCAAAATATGTTGGACTTGGAAGTCAGGCAAGAACACACAAGAATCAGTTTTCACCACAGCAAAGCTCTCTTGTGTAGTTGAACACGAAGGGCTCATTGCTTATTTGTTGTTTTATTTGATTTGGAGAAAAATCTACAGTTTAAATCAGCAATGATTTACTCCGTCACCCTGTTTTATGCAACAAAATGAGAGTTGTTGTTAACTTTTCGTCTTGTTCTTCGGAAGGTGTCGCCACAGCAAATTATCACACGTGCCACATGTTTTGCACCTTTGTGACGCATATCTGTGCATTTATCTGGGCTTGGGACCGGCCCCTCTGAGAACAACCATGCCCCCCCCTCTCCGCTGCAGCAGCGTCAGGGAACAGGACTTGAACCGCAGACCGTTAGGTCACAAGACAAGTGGCTCTACCACCTGAGGCAACAAAATGAAAGTAAATGAATGAAAATCTGATTAAGAAAATAGTCTTCGAAACAGATAGTAGTTAAAACAAAACAAAAAAAAAACAACATTTTGTATGAATTCATACATTTTAAAGAAGTTTCTTTCACTTAAAAAAAAAAAAAAAAAGGGTGAATGTGCAAACGGCTCGAAGTTTACTGACTGATCAACTTTTTTGTTAAATGTCGCATATACCAGTCGCTGAAAAAATGTTGCAGTTTTTACACTCAACAGCAAATAACTGGAATATTTACCTAAGCCACATTTTCTAAGAAGCAGATTTTCAACAACAAAAAGATGAAAACTCATTTCAGTGACCTGTGGAAGGGTTTTAGACCCTAAAAAAAAACCACATATATTACCATAGGAGGCAAGTGTTGTCCTGCTACAAGGATAATAACACAGGCAAGATGCAAGAATAGCAAGTCAAGATAAATCAAAATCTCCAATTATCGCTTGCATTCGCATCTGCCTTGCGACTGACCGACACAGAGACAGACCGTCCAAAGAAATGGCTCTAAATAACTACTTCCACTCATACATTTGGGTAGAAAATGTATAAACAGACATGCTTGGAAATCTAAAATCTTGATACAAAGAGCCACTGTCAAACTCGCAGCCCAAATGGCTGTTTTCTGTTGTCAGTCATTTACTCCCAAAACATACACTTATGTGCACTGACAAAGACTTCATCTTTTATTATCTTGCCTCACAACAAAGCCCAAATTCATGTGTGCTTTCTATCTCACTCATAATCTTCCTCATAGCACTCAGGCTGCACTCTGGGGAGTCATCTCAAAACAGTAAGCGCAGCCCCGTGCAGGCATAAAGTGTGCTGTTTGTTCGTGCACACACACACAGACACACGGATAACTCGCTGATGCACCAGCCCTGATGCACTTGATAGCTGCTGATAGTCGCCATTGTAAGAGGCAATGCTCCAGATCTCTGTGTTGTGCTGTTATTACATTATTTGCTATTTTATCCCATTCTGTGTATTTCTTTAGTTCCTCGCATCTCTCTCTCTCTCTCTCTCTCTCTCTTATATTGCTCTATATCTTCTTCTATCTATCTTCATCTCTCTGCTCCTCCATCCTTCCCACTGTTGTGACTTTGTGCTTGCAGTGTTTACTGTCCAATCCCGTCTCACAAGCCAGGGGAAATTATAACTTTAACCCAGACTGCATCTCTCTCTAAATTATGACCACTGATTTGAGTCTTTATTATTTTTCCAGTTGAGCCCGAGGCTCAGAGCAGCTCAACACTGCCATCCAGTGATGGCTTCATCTCCTGATGGGCAACAGCTAAGGGGAAAGCAGTTTTTTTTTTTTTTCTTTGTTGTGTAAGCGAGGATACCTTCTTACACAGTACGAGAAGCATACAGTGATGAATTCATGATTGTTACTGCTCATGTCTGCATGATAGGAAATTACTGAAGCAGGAGAAAGATATTATTGAGGCGGAGTCACAGTTAACTTTATGCAACTGGTTGGAAAAAAATCAGAGTTTTTACTTTTCTGTAAAAAAAAATCTCAAGGTGACTGAGTCATATGTCTGTCGGTCCCTCCGTGGTGGTTTACATTACTCTGGGCAGAGCGTTGTGCAGCACAGTGGCGGCCTGAGGCTGGTTTGATGAAGGAATGCCCCAGCCATCTGCTGCACATTAGAATTAGACCTCCTGCCCAATTCAATTAGGAGCCCAAGCCAGTGCCACTGATTGGACGGAGGGGGGAAGACTACAAGGCAGCCACTGGCCCACGATAGAGGATGGAAGAGGCAGAGGCATTTAGAGAAAAGGTAGTTTGAGTAAACGAAACAGAATGCAAAACAAATCAAGCTTTTCTGAATGAATTATTCTGAGAGATTAAACACCAGTGAAAGTTATTTGAAAACTAAATGGAAACTATCAGAATGGATGCCTGAGGTCATGCCAGATGTTTATCACCCCAAGGCTAACCCCATCAGGGATCATGATGGAAGAAACAGTCCAGCATTGTAAAGGACTTAAAAGCTTGATGGGTTTTTTTATTTTTTATTTTTTAATTGTGCAACTTCTGCCAGCTGAAACGGGATGCTAACGCTGGTAAAGCTGTCTGCCAGCATTGGAGCAAAACAAAAGGAAATGCACCAAGCTGATGAGTTAAAAGGAAAATGTCCCCTCAGGAAAAATATCTTTTACCTTTGCAGTATTTTGACTTTAATGTCATGCAGAACAAAATCAGTATAGTGCATAAAAGTGTTCTCCATATTTTTCAAATGAATCATACATTGTAAAAGAAATCTAAAATATAATGGCATATGCCACTGTAGATTGTCACTTACTTACCAATTTAAGGATCTGTTGATACACAACTCTGTGACGACTTGGACATCTCCTATTGTAGTCAGTATCAAAGGTCAGTGATGCTCTTAGCCAAAAGCTTTAAGAGCTTTTATCTGTGACCTTTTTCTATAACAACAAATGATTACAAGGACATCCCATTATTGAGTATGACTGATGGGTGGTGTTGGTGGTATGTGTTTGCACAAACAGAAATACACCTGCTCAGTGACATTGTAGGTTCCAGTCTAACTTTTTCAAATGAAAAATGTTAGATTTTATTCAATTTGAGCATGAACTATTTATTTAAGATATGCTGAAGACTGGGTTTCTTTATTATGGGATGCTTTGTAGAAGTCTGTGCCTGGGAAAAAGAAAAAAAAATGCTTGTATTTCTCTTAGCTACAATAATCGCTTCTCATTTCTTTATTCTGTCAGAAAAGGGGATGTTTTCAGGACACATTCACATTAGGACTGTTAGATCTGCTTTCAACACATCCTGGTCTGCTGCCACAGAAGGTTTGAACACTCTTTGGCACTCTGTTGCAGACCAGAGAAGTAAACTTCGGCTCGTTTGTTTCCAGGATGTCTCAGTTCTTTCACACTGCAAGCAGTTTGCTTGCAGTGTGAAAGAAAACAGATCATCTAGTGAACCAAAAAAAAGGAGTTGATGGGTGCTTGTTGTGCAAGCTCTCTGCCTATCATACTGGACTGTTTCCAGTAAAAAGGATGTTCGGTTTAAACTCCAAAACCAGACCCCCCAAGACTGCATAAATTTGATGTTGTTTACTTTATTGTTTACTTACAGTCAACAAGCCAGATTTTCAACTTCTTTCCTCTTGGTTTTCGGTTGATTTGAGGAATACCATTAAAACCAAGCAGTTATTGTAACTGCATGATATTGTCCATGTTAGTAAAGTGCAAGATGACAGCAAACCAAACAAAGATGCTAAACTCCCCACCCAATAGAACTGAGCTCCCATGCTGTCCTGGTGTGAATGCATTCGGGGTAAGTTATCTTTTTGTCCCCTTATCATTGTAGTTTTGTTCTCTGAACATAACCAAGGAGTGTCTGAAAACTAAAGCGAACAAGAGGGGTCTTAAATATGACCTATACAAGGGCAAATACCCGGCAATGCAGTATCCTGATACAGCTTTTGTTGTATCACTTCAGCCTTCATGTCAAAGCACTGGCACACTTGTGTGTGCGTCAGAGGTTCAGAAGCATTAAGATTATACATATTTATGCTTTACAGACTGCAACTGGGTTGACTGTTCCCTGAGGTCATGGAAAAACTACGTGTGTGTGTGTGTGTTAATGTTGGAAGATAGGATATACAAACACACCTCCATGTGATGGTAACAATAGCTCACTTAGCCATACAATATACTATATACAACATGTACAAATACACAAATGTAGGTGTACACAAACCTGTCTACCTAATCTGCACAAATACACATACATCTAGTTATGTGGGACACATGAACCCAGCGGAACATACTTTCTCATCTGTTCAAGATGCTGTCAAATATTCTCAGAGCCCTTCGAGACATAATGCACAAAAACATTGAGTCATATAAACAGTGTTGTGTGTGGATATGTTCCCAATTACCTCCTGCATATTTGTCTGATTTTTAACTCATGCCAGACTGGCGTCTTTGGTAAATGCAGGCTTTGAAACAATTGAGGGATTGTGTACTTTATTTTTTTCTTTTAATTTATTTTTTTCTTGTGCCAGAAAAGCAAACCACATTTGCCATAGCTGGTTTTTCCCTTCACATACTGGTGTATAAGCTTGATTTTTGCTTGTGTGTCTATCCGGATGTGATCATGCTGCTGCGCGAGTACAGGCAGGTCATCACGTCGACTCCCTCCTCTTGTCTCTCACCTGTTCCTCACACCACACAAACCCTCTGCACACCATGTTGTGGAAACATGCCCTCAGGCCACACACAAAAGTAAACACACAAATAAGTTTTCTAAAATAACAAATACACAAAGGGCAAGGAACATGTGTATATATATATATACACATGTTCCTTATATATATATGTTCCTTATATATATATACATATACACACACACACATATATATATATATATATATATATATATATATATATATATATATATATATATATATATATATATATATAAAACATATATAATATATATTCTTTGAAAACCACAGAAAGCCATTAAGAGGAATGCGAAGATGGATAAATACAGCAAACAAAAAGATTTGCTGCGGTGTGTGTTACCGTCATCAGCAGAGAGTATTTGAAGATAGCGCTGCTGCACGCTGCTAGCATCCCTGTGTGATGTGAAACGCACACAAAGACACAGACTGCTAACAGCAGGGCAGTAATGACTGTTTCTCTTTCCTGTGTGGGCTATTTCCATCACCCCATTGTTTTGACTCTAATCTAGATTCAGCTATTATAACAGTTATATAGGTAAGCAGGCAAAACCTCAGCCTGGTGTGCCTAAGTATCCAGATCAATACGTGTATTATCTTGCTGGTGGTCTATCAGTGCGTGTGAGTAAGCTTAAATCAGGATAGATCAAGCTAATTGCATTTGAAGAGAGGTTTGCAGATCAATAAGTTTGTCATTTTGGTTAGCTTTATTTCCAGCAGCCTTTGTGTGCTTGTGTACATGTGTTACATACATCATCATAACTCATCCTAACATGGGGAGATATCATACTACTCCATCACAGCTGATCACTGTCATCTAGTATGTAATATGTGTACAGTACAGGTCAGGATTACTCACTTTCAAGTGTGTATAAAAATAGTAAATTTGCATAGATGGAAGTGATTTTTATCAATGATGATATGTTTTGTTAAATTTTGCTCAACCATCATTTGGTTTTATTTTCCATGATAATATGAAATCACTCCTTGCTGTTGTCTCGCAAACTGTATTGGTGACATGCATGTTTGAACTACATGAGTTAAATTATGTTTCATATTTTATCATTGTAAGAGAGCAGTAATGTTGACTAATTTTAAAATGCAAATACATTTAATCTATATCAGAAGTGTTAGCTTGTGGACTGGTAGTAACGTTTTCTCCCAGCCAGTTTTAAACTATAGGATTTTAAACCTAATTTTAATGTTGCAGGCAAATGTTGGAGGTTACAGACAGAAGCAAATCAGGTGTATACTTGCAGCCACGTTGTGATTTGTACAAACTTGTGGACATATAGCAGATTCAGTTATGTAGGATGTTAAATGTTTTTTTGGATTCTGCAGGAGAGGAAATGACGGAGCAGCTGTCGAGGTGGTTACAGCCAATTAGAGCATGAGGGAAGGGTTGAAGTGACTTGTTTGGGACTTGAGCCATTAAAAAGAAAAACAATCATTGTGGAGGAAATAGTGAGGAAAGTCAGGAAACTAGATGAATTTCCACAAGGACCCCCATGACTCTTTCATACCCCCGTTACATCATAACACATTCAACAGAGAGAAGCCATGGAGACAGACTGGTGTAGGCTGCTCTTGTTTATGTTGGTGCCGTTGTTTGTGCTTTAGCTTTCCTCTGCAGTGGAAAAGACTAAATATAAAGTCAACAACTATGCAGTTTTATGGAGCAAAACCTGGTTATTTCCTGATTACCGAATAAGCCTTGTCAGTGTTTGTCATGTATTCTTTGCTGCTTATCAATTTTGGATTCTTCTTTTATATCAGATTGGTTTTTATTTGCCCAATTTGGCTCTCAACCCATCGGCATTAGACCAGTACATTGTGTCATCTCTGAAGGCTTTACATTGTTAGGTTTGTGGCTGGTCCACATTTAAAAATGGCCTCTTTTGGGTCTAAGAACAGCACAGAAGGAATTCTGTGTGAAAGTTTGAGTAAATGACCAGGAGTTTTACATCTGCTCAGAGCAGCATCAGCTCAGGTGATTGGGGCTGTGAGGTGTCCTCGTCACCTCCCAGCTAGAAGAGTGAACTGGGGTGGATTCAGAAGTTGCTGGAGGGATTTTGTGTCCATTATGGCCTGGAAATGCCTTGGAATCCCTCATGGAGAGCAAGAGAGCATTGTTGGGATGTCTGGGTTTCCCACTTGGATTTCTTGCCTGTTCACTGACCTCAGATAAGGAAAAGAAGATGGATTGATGGATTTAACTCTTTTTTTTTTTTTTTTTTTCTAATTGGACATTGTAGAGATTTTATCAAAAAGGGGAGGGGGGGAGGCCTTTTTTCAACTAATTCCTTTGCTGCAAATAAGTTTATATTTTTGTTGTACTGATAGGTCACATCATCATAAGACAAAGTTAATTCAAGTTCACAGACAAATAAATTATGTGAAATTTATTTTAATTAAGATAAGATCAATACATTTCATTTTTACAAACAAGCAACACGTTTGTTTACTAAGAAAAAACATCTTTAAACCACATTTACTTTAATCAACAGAGATATACAGTGAAATGTTACCCTGTAGTTTGGATTCATACAAACCTACACAAGTTTAGGTGTAAGATGAAAGAATAAATAAATGAACCAAAACTATATAGCCTATATTAGAGCTGGGCGATATGATATATCATTTGGACAATAGAAAATGTTGATTGTTTCTATTGTTTATTGGCTCTATTGTTTACTCCACAATAAGCTGCAATATATAAACAAACATGGATGAAGACGGTAGCAGACGTGTTTCAGAGCAGGATAATTCACTAAAAGATGACCAGCCAACCCAAACTGATGAGCTTGTTCATGAAAGAGGGGAAATTTCTGTCGCATGGATGTGGTTTGGATATAAAAAGACTGATGTGGAACCAACAACAGACTAGCTCACAGTCCCAACAACGGACTCCGACACAACTAACTCATTTTATCTCCTGCACAGGAACCAGGATAAAGAATACAGAATAAAGAATAGAGTCAGCCAGCAAAAGCAGCATCAAGTGGTGGCGACAGCTCTCATAATAAACTCCAGACGCAAACGCTGCAACAGACTTTTACCCGTGAAACGTCATACGGCCATAGTTCCCGCACATGGAAGGCGATCACTGCTGCCGTTGCCATCTGATACATAACTAATGACTGACATGAAATCACACAAACAATTTTATATCGTTATGGATACCGTTATGGGGATATGAAACAAGCTATATCGAGATATGAGATTTTGGTCGTATCGTCCAAACCTAGCCTATATGTGTGGCGTCTGTGCTTTGAAAGGAACAGACAGACAAGGAGATTTCAGTTTCGTCCATCCACGCTAAGCAGACATGTGAGGTCAAGTACTACATTTCACATTCACCATCTCACTCAAGGGCCTCTCTCTCTCTTTTTTCCGCCCTTCCTCTCTCCCTTTCTCTCTCTGCCTTCCCTCGTCCGCCTTTTTAAGCCTCCTCTCTTCTCTATCAGATGCAGACAGCGGGTACACAAAGCCATGGTAAAGCTTGCTTATACAGCCTTCTGAGCTTCTGGATGCTTGTTTTCTTTTTCCTTTTTAACACATACAGTACATATTCTACACATAACCTTTTCTCTCCCTCTCAGAAAACACACAAAGGGCAAAAGCAGGCTATAACTCACCCTGAAACACACACACACACACACACACACATACCTCTAGCTCTACCTCTGTGTCCTCTTTGCCCTGTCTAAAATGTATTGTTTAGGTAAATGAGTCTGTGCAGCCAGCGGGGGAATCAGCATGAATAAGAACCTTAATGTATTATGCCATTAGTCTTCTCTCTCTTTCTCATCGCCTCTCTCTGTCCCTCTCCCTCTTTTTCTCTCTGTGTGGCCTCTGCCTCGCTCAGCACCCACAGTCCTTGAGAGCTCAAATTGACATTGGAGACCTGGTTATTAATATGTGGGCAGTGGACGCCTGTTTTTGTGAGTCTGGATGTGTGCATGCAGGGGACAGTGAATGAGCCCTCTTTTCAGTTGTACGCACTCCATATTGTGTGATTTGTTTTGAAAGATGAAGATGTGTAGATGTGTTTTGAATGTGTGTGTGTGTGTGTGTGTGTGTGCCTCCATGCAGACAGACAAACCCAGGCTCTAATTAGAGAGACAGAGTGGAGCACTCGGACTCAGAGCAGGAGGAGAGGGATAAAAGAAAGGTTGTCTTTCTACACACCTGCTGAAAGCATTACACTGTGCATGTGTGTGTCCTGCTGCCTGTTTGTGCTCACATGTGCGTGCCCTTGCGTACATCTCAGCATGTATTTCTCCCCTCCACCTGTGTAAAGCTCACCTTCTCACTCGTCTTTGTTCCTTCTTTTTTTTTTCCTTTCACCAGCTCCCTGCTTGTGTAGAGCGCTGTGTGTGTGTGTGTGTGTGTGTGTGTTTGTCTGTGTGTGCGTGTGTTTGTGAGTGCATTCGTCAGGTGTCACCTGGCGAGTCTGATCCCCACAGAAAGCTGCCACCACCGTTGGCATGGCGACGGCTGCAGCACTGTGAGACACTGCTGCCATGGTTTCCAGGCACGCTAAGCAGGGGGGAGAGGGCCGATGCCGCATCGCCTTGTACCCTTCCATCTTCTCTGAGTGTGCGTGTGTGTGTGTGCGTGTGTGTATGTGTGCCGCGTGTGTGTGTAAGCTCTCCTTCCTTCCTCAATCACCTCCTGCAGCATCTCGCGTGTCTCTTTGTTTGGATCTTCTTTTAAAATGTGCACAGAGACATGTTGCTCATCTTTCTGTTTCACAGCTCAGTGAATGTTTATGGGGCGGGAAGTATGCGTATGTATCTCTCCTTGTTACAAGGTACATATTGTTTGTCTTTGTTTGCCTACAAGTTGAATTTGTTTACCTGTAAATGGATCTGAAAGCCATACAGTTATCAGTGTTTCTGAGCTCTCCTCTGGGCAATAGTAACCAGCGGATGCTCCTTTGACACCTTTATGTAGAGAGAGATCTGTGGTGTAAAACGTGTGATATGTGTGTGTACCTGTCTGTTTGCATATGTACGAGTAATACTCTGTATTATATCAGAGTAATTTGGAAGAGGAAAGATGAGTTTATTCCTGCAGGATTTTCAGCTTTTTAAAGGGTTTCTGTAAACGAAAAAGGATGCATTCAGTTATGAATGTAAGAAGAGCTGAACTAGAAACCCCATATGCTGTCTTATTGTAGCAATTCTTTACTGTAAAAACCAAAATGTTCTGTTGCTGACAGTTTTACTGTGGTATAATTGTTTGTATTCTGCAAAGCACAACCACAGCAATCTAATGGCAAACTATGAAATGGTCTAATAAAAGAAAGACCTTGTTATCATCCTTTGTGTTTACGGCATGTTTTCTTTCTTTTACATGGACCTGATATTTTATTTGTTTTATGTTATTGTTTCTTTTGATAAAAGCCATTTTTATTCCTAAAGTTAACTTTTTTTTTTTTATAAAAAACTCACAATTTAGTTTTTAGAATATAAATCCCAAAACTTAGTGTATTCTTATGCAGTGATACATTATCATACTTATTTAATTCATGCATCCATAAGCCTATTTTCTCATTTTAATGCCCAGTTATGATAAATACTTAAATTTCAGTCATTGTTCATAATTCTAAAACCTACCATACTATTTCCAAACTTTTTTTTTTTTGTACTGTCTAAACCCAACAAATTATTTTCTAATGCAAAACTTCAGTTTTTATGGTGTGAGTTCTACAAAATAAAGAGATCTGCAGCATCAAAAGGTGAATAATTAAATTTATTTCTGGCCTTGAGGCTAATAAATGGATTATACGTATAGAGGGCTTGTCTAGTCATATGCTGACCACTCACAGTGCTTTTACACAACATTCAAGCAGCACTTCTATTGTTATACACGAAGGGCTTTTTCATCTATCACACACATTCATACTCTGACAGACACATCGGGAGGCAACGCGTGGTTCAGTGTCTTGCCGAAGGACACTTCAGAATGTAATCAGGGGAAGCCTGGAATCAATTCGCCCACTTTCTGGTAGACAACTGCTTTTTCCTCCTGAGCAACAGCCACCAATGCAGTCATCATGCAGAGAGCCAAGCTGTCTGCGTATTGTTTCGCAAGGCATCATTTCTTCACATGGATCAGTAGAATAATGCCATTTGGCTCACTCTAAAGGAAATGCAGTGAGAACAGCTCTGGCAAAGTGTGTAATCTTAGATACATTCGATTCAATTACGATTTGCAGTGCTACGATTTGCCTGTGAAACGATAATCAGGATTTTTTTTAGTGTCTTTTTTAACAAATCGATGGTTTTTTTTCTTTCCATAGCTACATTTATGCTGCTTTACACTCTTATTTAGTCTCCATTAAATCAAAGTAACCAAACAAATTTATTTCTATTTTATTTATGTCAAACCATAAATAAAAAGAAGACATCAGATACTATTCGTATTGTTGTCAACAACATGAATGAACTATATAGTTTATTTATTGCAGCCCCTAGTAGTAAATGAGGGGTTGGGGGATAGTGTGGATATTTGGACACAGTGTCTGTTGTTTACTGTTTGACGGCCAAAACTTTAGAGACTTTGGGAAAATCTTCTTAAAGTGTCAGGCAGTAACGTGACTTTTAGCTTCCTGCTTCACTTTGAAGGTGCATTTCTGACATTTAGTTATTCTAAAAAAAGAAATAATTTTTCAACATTTATGAATCATAATTGAATCAGCTCATGTTGCATTGTGATGCAGCTTTACTGACAAACCTTAACCCTTTGTCATTTAGTGTCTGAACCTAACCAATGACCTTTTGATTCCTAAACATAAAGAAATGCAGTTTTCTTATAGCGTGCTCAAGTAAAAAACACAAAAGCAAGCAAACAACAACAAAAAAAAAAAAAAGAGTACTCCAGGACAGAAATTTACATAATTTTATACACCTCTATGCGTAGGTTTTGGAAATGAAGTTTTTAAACTGTTTATTTGTTTTTCTGTCCAGAGGTTGATAATTAAAATGGCCCCTTTTTGTTAAGAGATTAAAAAAAAAAAAAAAAAAAACAAACAGTGTCCTGACCATCCATATTTGCCATCCAAGGACTAACCAGTAAGAAGTTATGAGTTGGATGGTGACAGCACCCGCTTGAAACTATGGCAGCTAGCTTGAGGCTAACTTAGCATGCCCGCTACCCTGGACTCTAATAAATGTTTTGGTCACTCTCCTATTATGATTTTCTCCATTTCGCTGCTTATTCCTACTTTATTTTTCTGGCTGTGGAACCGTTTTTCCCTGCAGAAATAAAATGCACGGTACCCACAGCCCCCACACTTGTATACTGTAGTTAAAGCACACATTGTACTCTGGTGAGATTTCAGTTAAAACTCCAAGTTGTTTATAAACATTAGCTGAAAGCCACAATGATTTCAAAGTGAGGTGGTTGTTGTATCATAAATCTGACAACTGCCTCCGAGGTCAGAGGGAGCATAGCTTGGTATCTTATGGTTGATAGTGCACATTATTAGCTAATTTAATTTAGCCCAAATTTTTTTCACTGCTTTCACATTTTTGTTGGTAATGAGCAAAAGAGACTGACCCAAAATGTCGCACTGCAGAGAGAAGTCTACAACAAACAAGCAGCTGAGATAATTCTCTCTCCTGAAGAAAGTTTTGCCCTGTTCTCATATATATAAACAGGTATCTCATGTTTTCTTTTGAAGTAAAATTTTGTGTTTTTCTGTTTTTTTAAAAATAAGGTTTTATCAGTTTTATCTCTGCAATAACATCTGGTTTTAATGTCTTTACCGCCATCCCTCATAAAATGGTTTCCTTTTCTTCCTGCCTTTTTTTTCCCCCACTGCTTTACCTCAATGTCTGGATGCTATCCTTCATCTCTCTTTCTTCTCCACTCTTCCAGAACATTTTCCAAAGAAAAGATATAAGGGAGCCGCTACCCATGAGATAAGACTTTGATGATATTACCTTTTTTCTGGAAACCGCCACCGTTTGTCTCATCCAAAACCTTCAGAATTCATAATGACAAAAATCCTGACAAGGACAGCTGGAAAAAAGTGCAAAAGTGACCCATATTCGTGAGTGACATGGTATGGAGATCAAGATGAACATATTTTCATGTTAAGCACTGGGTTACTTGAATCACATTTTAAAAATAAATAAATAAATAAATAAAAATAAAAAGTTTAATTTTTTCCAGAAAATTATTATTTTTCTGGCAAACTGTTCTCAAAAACTCCTTTTCTTAGAACATATAAGCACTTATAGCTTATGCCCTTGCTATTTATTTGATTTCCCACCAGAAAGCTACATTTGTTGAGTGTGTCAGAGGAAGAGGAGTGTTGATCCAGCCTGTGTCATCTCAGCAGGAAGACTCAGAGGCTACATAAGCACATAACATTCACCTCATGGATGTCATTTATTAAGATTTCATCTGAAAAGGATGTTTGATGCACTGGCACAGCTAGATACATATAAAGAGATCCTCCAGGCCATCTGTGACCCATATTTAAGCCACCTTTGCTCACCTCTTACTGATCAACAAAGCTCCCTGATGATACACAGCAAGGCGATAAGCCTTGAACAAATTTTCACAATCATCTGTTATTTTGGGGATGTGTATCTGATGTGCAGGATCATAAGAAGCAGCAGCCCACTGCCATGCTACGGCAAGTAATTGACCCATCAGTCAGCTACAGGAGACCGTGCAGCTGTCTTGCCTGGCATGAAAACTAAACACAATGCACTGTTCTCAGAAAATAAAAGCATAATCCTGCACACATTTCATAAAGGGTTAAAACCAATTTATACTTGTGTTGACTTATAAACTTGTGATATATATTATAATTTAAGGACCATTTTGCCAAGTGGTCTTGCTGCCTAATCCTAACCAACGGCTTGCTTTGTTTCCATCCAGTTATAAACCTCATTTTTTAAAAGCTGCTTTGTGGCAAATGCATGTTAGACTCCATTGCAGCTGTCTTTGCTCTTCCATGACCTGGTTTGTTGTAAATAAACCACAATGCAGGTATGTATGCTTTGTCGCACATGCCTCAAATAGAAGGTGTAGTCTCTAACCAGAAGTACTTCTATGAAAAAGGCGGAACAAGCTAAACCAGCTGGTCTGACTTTCTTCAAAATAAAGATATCCAACAGAAATCAGTCAAACTTCATCACCGCTTACCAAGTGATGTAGTAGATCCAATGCAACGTGGTCGCTTCTCTGTGAATCGGCGCCGCATTGGTGGTTCTGTATCTGTATAATGTTTTTTATTGAATACAGAATTAGATGTGTCACTTAGGATGCATAATTTCTCTTCTATGTGTAATATTTGAAGTTTTAAGCCTGTAAAAAGTGTCCACATAAAGCCTGTTATAATTCAAATATTGTTGCTTATTTTACCCTCCCTTTTCTTTTTTCTCTTCTTGATTTGTGTCTCTGTGATTGTCATGTATTCATTGTCTTTTTTTATGTTCTGTAAAAATTGATCAAATATTGTTCATAAAGATGTCATGGCACAGTCAAAAGATCATCATCCCCTCCTGACTCCTGATACGTACTTTTGATGGCAGCAACGTTGTGTCATTGTATTGTGGCATGTTTGTTTCACACATAGGGAAGGGAAATTGAGACCCGAACACATTTTCTTTTTTCTGAATCATTAAGCAAATATCACTTGCACTAAGATGATTTATAGTGCAAGCTGATGACACACTCGGTAGTGTAATGACAACAAAGCTGGCTATGTGGGTCGTTATGCTGATGAATATTAGGAACAATTTATTTAGCGATTAAGCTATTAATTTTCTTTATATATGAGTCATTGCACAATCGCACAAATATTAACTTGTAGCAACACAAGCACTTATTTCAGACCATTCTGCACGCTACGCTTGCTTCAGTCATCTAAAGAGTAGATGTCACTGCTTAGAAATTGGGACTGATACAGCCCAAAAATAGCTTCAGAAGAAGTCGCACAGGATGTATAGCTATCATTTAGGAATAACGGCGGTTTTTTCTTACTTCCTGTCATAAGCAGTATTGGAAGCATTTGCAGTAATTTCCTGGGATTTGATGACTTGTAGAGATACCTGTAGGAGTGGACCTGGATATCATTAGCTGTGGAAAACGTTGCACTTTTTCAAATGTACCATGTATGAAAAAAAACCCACCTCTGAACAGAATAACACACAAGTTGCATACTGATAAGTTATGTTCATGCCTAAAACTTCACAACACGCATAAAAAACAGTGTTGATAAAAATAAAGAAAATACATGAACTCTGCTGTTAAGCGCTGATTTTGTAAACTGGCAAAAAGAGTCTATTTACTATTTAATTGTCACCATATTGGTATTTTTGGAGGCAGAAGAGTCCACGTTTGGACAATACGGTGGAGCTTGAGTGTGATACTTAAAAGCTAATTGAATAAATGTTGATATCTTCAAAGATTAATATGTTTAAAACATTGGATATTTTTGAGAACAGCCACTTGATCACAAGGAGTAAAAATGATTGACGAGCAGTAAGTTATGAGTCTATTTCTTCATTCAATATTTTATAATAGGGATTTTTGAGCAGGTGTTTCTAGTCTTTTGAAGCAGACTCATCCACCTTCATTGCAGGTCGGTGCGATTAGAGAAAGGCCAAATTAATAAAATTAATCCACTATAAAATTTTTGTCATTTTCATTGGTTTTATTGATCTTTTTACTTATCTTCTTGGGCATTATAAGTAGAATGATGATCTTGCTACTGTGTTGTTTTTTCCTAACTGAAATCAAGAAAAATTACGAGCAAGAAGAAGTTTTATTAAAAAAAAAAAAAAATTGTTTTTAATTACAAAAATCATCAATGTTGAAGAATTTTGAGAATCGCAATTTAAATCGAATCGGCACCCAAAAAATCGGAATCGAATCGAATCGGGACAAAAGCACATCGTCACAGCCCTAGTCACAGCATGAAATGTTACCATAAAGATGCATGATGATGAATCAAAAGCTATAGTTGAACACAAAGAGCCTTAAATATTTTAATATTGTGTGATCATTGTGTGTAAGTCTGATTGCTACTTGTGGCTGACAGCAGCAATTATATCTAGGATAAGACTAACATTTTATTCTCCACAGTACACATCGGTGTCAATGAGTTAACATCAAACATCATCCTGTCCCTAAATGAAGAGTTAATCTGTGAAAGGACAAACTGGGTGGAATTAGGCCAGTTTGATTAGTTTATTTGTGAATGGGTGATGGTATCTTGGACATGGGCTCATCGTTGCAGTCATATGGCAGAACTGATAAGGGAAAAGGGCTTTGCATTGAGCCAAGGTGGTCTTGGAACCAGCGCTGACAGGCCATCAGTGGTATTGCATGTTTAGACATGGCAGTATCAGCTTCACAGCTGACAGTGGATGCATTTGTCTGCTGTTTTTTTTTTTACAGCCCAGATATGAAAAAGGTCTTTAAACATCAAGAATTTTATGTTTTTGTTATACTATTAGTCATCCATCCATCCGTTCATTTTCTTCACCGTTTAGTCCAATTCAGGGTTGTGGGAAGGTGGATCCTATCCCAGCAATCATTGGGCAAGAGGCAGGGTACACCCTGGACCTGACGTGTTTTTGCGCTGTGCTGCTTTCTGTGTATTGTTGATTTGGCCAGGCACGAGTTGTGAATGTTCACCCCATTTGATGCCCCAACGCACGCATCCAGCCAAATTGGCCCCCGACGTTCCACAGTCACGACAGGTGAGCCAAAAGGCTCCAAAACACATGTGAATCTCTACTACAACAATGCCTGTCAGCCAATGAGTTAAATGTTAAAAAACTTTATCTAAATTATACCAAAGCAAATATGCTACCGAATCTCGATTTGCCCCTTGTCATCATAGCCATTTATTGATTGTCCATTAAGAAAACATATCTTGAATCTGAAACTAGCACCATGTACTGTGATTGAAAACATGGAGACTCAAAGCACTCATTATAAAAAAGAGAGTTCAATTTGGTATCGTCCATTTTAAAATCCATTTAATTTTCAGGTTAACTGGTTTCTTCATGTTTTGGTATTTGTCATCAAAAAGTTCACTGGCTTCAGTTTGTGATGTCACTAAAAGCTGGCCGGGCCAGAGTGTAAATGGCACCAACCCACACAAGTTAGGCAGGGTAAAAGCTAATAGGCTGTTTGTTTCTTTGTTTGTTTGCTTTTTAATGGAGGAAATTAAAGCAGATTATAAGTAAATACATTTAAAAGCAGAAAAAAAAACAAAGATGAAGAGAAGCTACAAATTTGTACCTTGGAAACCTTGAATGATCTTTTCCTGGTTTTCTATTGCAGCTATTTAATTAAAATCAAAAGCCTAAACCAGAGGTGTGATGAAAGTAGAGAGTGGAAGATAAATAGTTACACATTCAGCAGGAAGGTGCAGTGAAATAAAAAGCAAAGCTTTAATCCACTCACAGTCTGCTTAACATTAGTTCACTGTGTTATCGCCCTCACTTCAAATCACATTGTGTTGTTGGCACATTAACAAGAGACAGACGAGTTTTCGACTCGAAGCAAGCCCACTAGAAATATGCTCTGTTCATTTCTTGCTTTTATATCCAAAAGGACGAATTGAAATGCTCCTAAGTCGAGCCGTTCACTCTATTCTTTCAGTCTGAAATTACCCGACTGGGCGGAGGATTTCATTTTGCCTCCCCCTTTCTCCAGTTGCACGCTGGATGCTCGTTCAGGCAGAACTGAATGCAGTGTGCCATGAGCATAATTAAAGTGATTTAAAGTGATTTTACAGTCAGCAGCTGCAGATTATAGAGAATACATGTTATCTGCAAAGGTAATTTGAAGGTTAATTAGCTACGATGGATAACAAGGTAAGAACATGTAAGAAAATGGTACTTAGAGCAGAGATGTAATTTTACCTTTTAAAAAATATGAGCATAACAAGCACACTTTCTGATGAACAAAAATTGTGCTATTTGGCTCACATAGCTTTGTTGAAAGCATCTGCTTGTGTTTAGATTCCTTTGTTTTTTTAAGGATTAATGTATTGCAATATATATTTCCCCAGGCAGTTACATGTGATCAGTGACATTTATTCTAGTAAAACTCATGCTAGATGACATTAACTGGAAAAGGTGAAGCATTTCAAAAGAAAATGTGGATGAGTATATTTTCTTTTTGCAAAAGATGCACTTCAAGTTTTCTCATGCAGCATGTTTACATGACACTTGAAAAAAAAATAAAAATACAGCAGCATAAATCAGCCCAAAACCAGAGTTTTACATTTATACATGACCAAAACTGAAGCTCTCAAAATAGAACCAACACATCCAGACAATGTTGTTGGGGGTGGACTTTTTCCTGCATGTGTGTTTGCGCAGCTAAACTCAAATTAGCTGAGGAGTTGTGAACATGCTGTATAGATCCTGCCCTGGGCTTTGACCCAGAAACGACAGATGTAGCCAGTGCACCGAAGATGATGAAGCCACTAACAACAAAGAACAACCACAAGGGATACTATGCATCTTTTTGCAAAAACAGTTCAGCTTATAGGACTTACAGAATATACAGAGATATAAAGATGTCTAATTCACAGCACCACTCGTAAAAACAGGCTAAACTTTTCTGTAGTCTGTGACATACTTGGTCAACTCAAAGAAACTCAATGTTGACCAGTTGAAAGTTTTAAAAATGACATGTTTGATGTGTTTCAATGACTCAAGTCTCATCTTGTGCATTTGTGACTCTCTTACAACATTTAGTTCTGCACTGCTGTCCACTGTGTCCATTTTTTTCAAATGTTACTATTATTATTATAACACTGCAGAAAAGCATTGGAAGATATCAAAGTTATTTCATAAGCTAAACCAACAGACTGTTGCTCTGTTTACACCAGTGCACGTTCCTCAACCTGCTTGAAGTCACCACCTTGAATGTTACTCCTGCTGTTTTTAAACTATTCCTCCTATTCCCCTAGTTCTTCGGGGGGGTCATGATCAGTTCATTGCCATTAAAGATGGCTCAATATGTAACAAACAACGCATTTCAGAGCTTTAGAAAATAAAAAGAGGGAGAAACTTTGAAAAGCCGTCGCAAATTATCCACATACACTAGAAAAGCCTAAAATAACACTACGTGACTACCTGGCATAAGCTGCAATTCTTGTAAAATTGAGTGAGAAGGATGAGATTTCACAAGAACTGAGGCTTATGCACTAAACACTGTTCAATGGAAACACCTGCAAATAGCAAGTGTGTCGAAACTTACAAATATCGCTTTCATTTTGCGAAAAAATGTAATGGAAGCGCAGCTTTTGTCTCACACAACAGTGTTAGTAGTGTACGGTGGTGGTTGATGTGTTTGGGAGGCACCGGTCCTGAGTCTAACTTTGAAGCCTAAAGGGGATTTCTAAAGTTGTTAGAAGTAATCTTTACATCTGCATCTGCTTATAAACAAACCTTTCATCTGTCTAATGTGTGCATTAGTTGAGGTTTTTGTTTTGTTTTGTTTTGTTTTTTAAGAAACTTAGCTTAAGAAACATATACATGAACTGTAAGAGTAAGAATATATATACATATATATATATATATATATATATATATATATATATATATATATATATATATATATATATATATATATGTATATATAAAATATGTACTGTAATAAACTTATTCCAGCAGTCAGATTGTTGACAAAGCTTGCATTTAATCCAGGAAAAACATTTCTTGGTAACTCGTCGAAGAACAGTGGATATTCAAGATGAAATGAACTGTGAAATATGAGCTTTTTCATCCTTTCTCTATTTTCTTTATGACTTGTTTCTTACATCTTCAGTATTGTCAGTAGCTTGTCAAGCATTCTATACAAGCATGATGCATATTGTTGCAATACATACTATAGATGATGAAAATTCAACTTGAAGCCTGCTTGACAGGTAGGTTGGGCCAGAGTGCTTGTTTTCACCTACGTTTAGTGTAACTACAAAATTCTGTTCAAAGAAATGTGGACTATTTTTAATGCTATATGCAGTTTTTGTTGTCCACCCATGAAAGTGAGAGACAATTGCACGGCTTAAAATTGGGCTACAATTACCTGGGTAACACTCAACAGCTTGTCATCACTCTATTCAACTGAGAGGAGTCCCTGACATGCAGTCATCGAACGCAGCAACCAGCAAATCACTCAGCCTGTCACATACCTGTCAATTAATTAACCCTGTTTGCTGGTGTCAGTGGAGCTTGTTAAATCTGTTAATTTTACAGGCAAACAGATTTCATCAGTCACCATTAGGGTTTGGTAATTCACCGTTTCTGTAGCTCTTCTGAAGGCACAGTGCAGATGAGTCATTTGTCATGTTGAGCTCTTATGGAATAATGCACTGTGCTGGCCAGGACTTTATTCTTCTCTAATGTAGTCAGTCTTGTTTGAATCTAGGTTAGGAGCTAGCGAGCCACAAATGCGCCTGCTTATACAGAAGCATCATCATGTTTTATTAGCACTATTCCAACAGCTAAGTCGCAAAAAATGAGGCAACTTTTCCCACACGACAAACCTCAACAATAACCGTGTCAACTTTAGGGGTTGGGTGTTAACCTGATGTTGGCAAGACAGTAGGGAGTTCCTTCTCCTCCTCTCATACTTCCTCAGAATATCTTTACTGTTTTAGTGCGTATGGGTGAGTTATGCTAATAATGCAATGTAAAAATATGCAGCGAGGAGTTGTTTTAGTGTTTGTAGAGCCATAAAGCTGCTGGATAGTGATGGGAAATGCAAGCAATTTGCATGTATTTTACTTGTTTAACTGAATGAGAAAAATGTGTCTGTCTTCAAGTCATAATAAGAAGAAATTTGTGCCTCTGGGGAGCCCCCTTTGAAATGCCACAGGTTCTTTTCTAAATATGAGATAAATACAATTGTAGTTTTTACAAAGAGAAAACAAGAAATGCATGCATGAAATCACCAAATTAAAATATTTCATAAATCGATTAAATAGATGAAAAAATGTTAAAAAAAATCTTTTCACACATGTTCAAACTATTTGTACGTATGCACAAGGTCTGAATTTAGATTGCCATTATTACCAGATGTTCACCTTCCAGTGCGATCCTCTACTGTGGCATAATAAACTCCTTTTCCATGCTTGTTTAAAACAGCTGAAGGCCACTAAACAGCCAACTTGAAATGTGTGTACGGGGCAGAGCAACAACACGACTTACTGGAAACATGTTCTGGTTTGGCAGGAAACTGGCTTGTGATGGGAAGTAGCAGAATAAGCATTATTATGTTGGATGTTTTGGATATTCTCTTCTTGATATCTGCACATGATTGTATTTGTGTTTTTCTGGTATTGCTAAGATTATTGTAGAATGCTGCTGTATTGATCACTGTTTTCTGTTCAATACAGAACAAGAGAATGTGTGATAAATGACTAGTTTACACGTGAATATATTTTTACATATGACATCTGTTGGCCATTCCTCATCATTACAAGCTAAAGTTATTGACTGAATGTCTGGCACTGATATGTGCTGCTACATGTGCTGTGAAGAAGTTGTTGATCTCTTCCAGGTTGCTGGACAAACAGAAATGTGCCAATATGATTCAGTGCAACAATAAACTGATTTTGCTTCCCATTTATTCCCTGGAACGACTCAGTGAGAGTATGAACCTGTTTTAGCCAGGACTGGTCCTATGCGGGTAAGCTGATGACTAAGTGGGTTATGGGTGGATTCACATGTAAGCAATTCAAGCATCGACAGCTTCACTTTGCATTCAGTTTGAATAGACGGACATTTTGCATTGCCAAATTGAATTCTGGGTTGGTTGTTTTGCTTTGCTAGCATAGCTTGTTGTGCAAAGTTGAGAGCAGATCAACTTTTCAAACATCAGTTTAATCTCCAGTTTGACTGAGTTTCTGGGCGTGTGGCAAGTTCTTTCCACAAGTACCATGCTCATCCACTGTTGACTGTTTAAGGGGGCTCTATTATGCTATTTCTAGTTTTCTGAGCTTTCTACAGTGTTAAATACTCATCAGACATAGGAGCGGTGCCGATTGTTTTGATCACCTAAATGCATGTTTGAGTTTTCCAGTACTCCCTATGTTCAGTTTCCATAGTGACTGAAACAATACCTAGAGTCGTGCAAAACCTTAATATGACAATAAAAAAGGCGAATAAAAACGCCTACATTTTGAAAAGAAAAACCTCAAATATTTCTAAAAACTTTTTATGTTCTCATGAGGTAGGTTTGCAGATGTTTCAATACAGAAATATATTACAAAAGTATAGTGGAAACACCACTCATCTATCCATTATCTAAACACATTACAGAACTTGTGCCATTTTCCCCATCATGCGCCCCCTATCGACAGCTAATTTGGCATCCATCTTGCATCTTGCCTGACCAATTAGCTCTCTCCAGCCAGCAAAAGACTATCTCACAATGGCTCTTATTTGTGTTTTTCTCTTTCTTACTTGTCTTTGCTAAATCAGCGATTTTGCATGTTCAAGAGAGCCAGTTCTTTTTTATGCCGTGAAGCGAATCATCACATTACGCCCCAGTTTAAAAGTTGTATAGTACGGTTTCTCAGCCTCAGGACGCTGCCAGATAGCAGCGGTTCCAGAAATACACATGATAGATGTCACTATCTCATCGAACAAGTCCGGAACGAGGAGTTTTAGGGTCAAAAAGTTACATAATGCATCTTTAACTGCTTGTTTCAATTACAAGTTGCAGGTAAGCTGGAGTCTATCCTAGCAATCATTGGGCGAAAGGCAGGGTACACCCTGGACAGCTTGCCAGTCCATCACAGGGCCAACACAGAGCGACAACCAGTCACACTCAAACTCACACTCACTCCGAGGGACAATGTAGAGCAGGGGTGCCCAAGTCCAGTCCTCGAGATCTACCATCCTGCAACCTTTAGTTGCAACCCTTGTCCGGCACAGCTGAGTCAGATAGCTGAATTCCTCTTCTGCATGTCATTCAGCTCTGCAGAGGCCTGCTAATGAGCCACTTTTTTGATTCAGGTGTGTTGGAGAAGGATTGCACCTAAAAACAGCAGGATGGTAGATCTCGAGGACCAGACTTGGGCACTTCTGATTTAGAGTACCAATTAACCTTACATGCCTGTCTTTGGACAGAGGAAGGAAGCCAGATTACCCAGACAGAACCACACAGAAAGGCCACCGTTTAAGCCTCCTCCAGCCAAGGCTCGATGCATACCGTGTGGCTGTGAGGCCACAGTGCTAACCACTAAGCCACCGTGCAAAAGTAGAAGCACCTTTTTTGCATTGACTTATCCCCAGACATGACATAAGGGTTCATGCGACCAGTTCATTTCTGGTAAAAATGGTATGGAACAAACGACAGCCAATTTCAGAGTTTTAGAATAATTTAGAAAAGGAAATTAGGGAAAAACGCTTCTTAAAGTCGTGACAAATTCTCTACAGCAAGTAGAAAATCACAAAATAACGCTATGCGGCTACTTTGCATAAACCGCAGTTTTCGCAAGATCCTGTCTGGCTGATGAGATTTTACTAGAATTGAAGCTGATGTGCTAAACACAGTTCAATTGAACACTTGATAATCACAATTGTTCTTTGTCAAAAAGTGCAAATGTCACTTTTATTTAGCAAAAAAATTGTATTGTAAACTCAGCTTATGTCACTGCTCGGAAGCAAGATTTTAACATGGATGAATCTGTTTAAAAAATTTCTGTCTGGATGCTATTTTTACTCTGTACACAGCTCTGAATATGCACTGATTTCTAAAGTGTATCTTGTTGAATTATCACAGCCTTAATGAAACATCCCCGCTTCTTTTATGTGAAGAGCTGAAGCAATCAGCAGATGAGATTGAGTTCCTCTATGCTGATAGAGATGCAATATCATTTAATCAAACTCATGGATTCAATTAGAAATACCCTGTTTGACTCTTGGTGTAAAAGTTACAGACTTAAGAGACTTCTTTATAGATTTACATTCTGTTTTTCAATACAGACCCATTTCTGCACTTTGATTCTCCAAATCAAAGAAATGCTGCCAGTTCTAAACAGGAAATTTGCACTCCATTATTGGATCGACAAGGAGCCACAGCCGAACATAGATCAGCCGTGGGTGTTGATCCTTCTGTTTCCTGCTGATTTCTACCTCCTTTCAGCAGTAAGCATTGGTAAAGGATCAGTATCAGTATGCCGTCTGGTACTGGGCCAAGGTTTGAGAGGATTAATGTTGGTGTGTATTTGTGTGTGTGTGTTTGTGTGTATGAATGTATGTGTGATGATTACAACAGAAACATGATGTTTTAGCACCAGAGCTGGCTTAACGCTGACTCACCAGGGAGCTCTCACTGCTTCATATGTGTGTGTTTTAATGTGCAAGATGCAGCAGTGCCTGCTTGTGTGCAGGCAGTTTGTGCTTGTGGATTGATGAGAAGAGGTGCTGGTGTTGTGCGTACCTTCTAACCAGCATGGGTTTAACAAGATCCTAATTTTGTCCAGCACCTGAACGTGAACCTGTATTGCACTCCCTGGAGACTTCAGCAATAAATAGCGCTTCCACCCACACAGACACATGCAGAATACTTCATTTTTTCTAAGTTTTGCAAAACTTCTGCTCAGCAAGAGTCTTTCTATTACTCAGAGATGCACAAGAAAACAGACACATATACTATACACGATGTGTAATCACTTTCTTTTTACCATGAGCAATATGCAGCTATCCTCCTAAAAATGTGTGTTTCATACAGGCAATGAAGACCTGTTATTACATTTAGTCTTACTAAAGAAGGAAGACATCAGCATTCTGGCTGTGTCACATTACAGAGAAATATTTTACAATAATCACTTAGCAAAACATGATCAATTAAAACAATCACTAAGTTAGTACACTTAGTTGTCAAAGTCATTAGAAAATAAGCAGTGTTCTCTGCTTTGAGATTTGATGGTGTGTTCGATGAAGATGCTGATTTACAGATTGCAGATCAGCTCAAATGCAACATACTGTCAGATCAAGAAGAGCTTGTTTTAACCACTGGAAACTGCATAGATATACTGAGATACTCAATATTTACACCACAGATAATGTTACCAGCTATGCAACTTAAATCTAAATTATTGTTTTTTCATTTAAACATTTAACCACAGAGACACTTTAATTTGATGCAGTGTCATTGCATCAGCAGAAGAGGGAGGAGACCCCATCCCATCATTATTTTGGTGTGTCAGTGTGTCCATTGTTTCTCATTATTCCTCTTCCATTTGAATAAACAGCCCGAGTTCAGCCATTCAAGATGCATTTCTTTAAAGCTGCCTGTCAGCTTCCAGTTGCAAGGCTAATGCTAATCAGTGTGACTAGTTATAAACTTCCAGTGGTAGGGCTTGGGACACTTTTGCTCACATTTTATAGTCAATCTTACTGTTATAAATTTATTACTCTTAGATCTGAAAAAAACATCCTTAACAGAATATTGATCAACTACTTTTACTTTAACATGGTATAAACATATGAAGGTTCAGACATAATTGTTTTTCAGCCAATATCTGAGTGGGCTTTGCCAGTATATAGATAATATACTCCCTTAAGGATCATATTGGAGCGTTTTAAGTAGAGCAATGTGCTGTCAGATCTTTCTGAAGCAGTTATGCAACTGCTGTGTGACGGCAGCAGACTGAGTGCACCGCAGTTACTGAAGCTCACATGATACTTTTAACATTAGTTTTAAGTATTATAAGGTTTTATCATAAAATTCAGACTTAAATTTAAATTTTTCTTGTGATTGTAAAGTTTTTAAATCAGTTGGAAGTTCGCTCACCTCTGATGAGTTCCCAGCTGTTGACAAGCTCACAATATCATCTGTCAAGAGAAAACACACAAAAAAAACTGTTTAATGCAGGAGACTGTGGTCCCAAAACTGGCCTACGTCAGTGTGCTTTGGCCTGGTTAGAGAGCTATCTGACTACCCTTTGAACTGGAACAGAACGGAGGTGGATTTGCCTCCCACAAGCCCATCATCTGCGCTCCCCAGTACGACTGCAGTGCTGTGTATGTGTGCACACACTGTGTGTCTGTGCCCCATAAGCTGTGTTGAGCAGGTTTTGATGAGAGCAAAGTGACACCGTGGCCCAGGAGTCCTGAGGACTGATTGAAATATGTGCCAGCAGGGGTTGTTCTTTTTATTTATTTTTTTCACTCCCACTTATCATTATCTACTTCTGTTTTCACTCATGTCCAGGTACACAAGTACATGAACTGTTTTTTGACAAAGTTTAGGAAAATCTGCGTGTTAAAGTATTAATCTGAATAATAATAGTTAGAATTGCTGCATGTATGCAAATAGATAAATAAGCTCTATATTAATTACTGATAACTAAATCTGTTGGTAGAATAGATCCTGCGTGTCGGGGGCCACACCTGTTTGACTGACGGGGCCATTGTGGTGGGGGTCACCCTGCAGGGGGTGTTGGTACGGGTTCTACACTGCAGCCATATGGCTGTGGTGTGGAGCCCAGCCAGCCCCGGCCTGGGCGTTCCCTGTGGCCCCTGTGGCCGTGTCAAGCCAGATACAGATGACAGAATCCTAAAGTTATTCGTTTTTATTTTGGCATTAATGGTCAGGGGAAGGGTTGGGTTGTGTGCATGTGTGATTAATGTGCGTGTGTTTTTAAGTGTGAAACTTTTTATTTTTATGTTGTTAAGCACTTTAATAGGCTTTGGTATGAAAAGTGCTATACAAAGTTTGATTTAATTTGAATGTGTAATCACTATTGGTACACACATGGGTGTAGAATTCTGTCAAGAATTTTTACAAATCTAATTTTGACAAGAATTTTTTTAATTTCCCTTTGGGTATTAATAAAGTATTTTTCATTTAATTTCAAAACAAACAAAAGGCAGCTTTACACATTAAGGGAGGGGCTTAGATACAGGAAGTGAAGCAATGGTGACCTCATCTTGTAGTGCAAACTAACATTTTGTAGTTTGACTACATGCAGGAAGTCAGCGACAATTATTTAAAGATAAAAACATGTTATGTGCTTATTGAGGCTTTTGCTTTATTACTGAACAATGTTTTGTCATTTTTGCAGGGCTAACTTAGAAACTAGACCGCATTACACATGTATATTTGTTTCCTAAAATGTGAATTTGTTTTTTCTTTTTTTTTTTTTCTTTTCTATTAAAACTTTGTTTTTGAAATTTAAATTTGTTCTTTAAATTCTGAATTGGTTTTCAAGATTTGATTTTGTTTTTAAATTTTGTAAAGTCTTTTTTTTTATTTTAATTTGTTTTGCACTTTCCAGCCACTGTAAAAGACAGTAATGACATGTGTCAAACATTATCCAGCAACTTCTTAGTTGTCTGCACAGCAGGTGGAGACAGAGGAGCTGCAGTACTCAGAATTGTCACATGAGGCTGGATCTACTAAAGGTTTGCCTGTACAAAAACGGAAGAAAACTCATTGGAAACGCAAAAATGTACAAACTGATTTTTTAGCAGTACCCACTGAGGTTTGCATCTTTCAAAGGTGCAACATAACGTGTCTGTATCCAGTTAGTATGTCTGTTGCAATGAATATGCAATATAGGGTGTTGATTTGATTACTGTCGTAAGGAGACATCGAAACAGAACAAAGCAATGCAAATAACATATTTTTCACCCTTGTGGGAATATTTTTGGGTCATTCCAGAATACATTAGCTGTCACAGCTGGGATCCCCCAAACCCATTTTTCAGATGTCCAAGCCCTAAATACCATGTGTTGCCGGATGGTCACAGTTCATGGGTTCCCACACACTCTGCAGTCATTAAATGACACCAAGACAAGTTTTTTTCTGCAGTAGCTGAATTTCCCAGAGTACTGTAATAGGAGCAAATGATTGCATCCGTATGCAGATAGTGTCTTCCGCACTGTGCAGTGTGCAGTGCGTCTGTGATGCCAAATTACCAACACTGTGGCAAAATATGCTGGGAATGTGCATAAGTCTTTTATTTTGAAGAAAATTCTGTTTCACAAAGAAAGACATAATCATTCTTTCAATGTTCAACTTGCACATGTGATACGTTTAATGCTGAGCGATCTACAATATGCATCATCAGTATTTTCACACCCGTGATTTGACTGCAAATGTTCAGGGGGGAATGGCTTAAAATGGGATTAAAATTCAGATTATTGGGTCATTGTGCAGAACTTCATGACAAGCTGATGAATCAGGTGTTTTGGAGCAGGGAAGTGCCTAAAACAGAGGTCTCCAACTCAGATCCTTGTGAGCTACCATCCTGCAGGTTTTAGTGTTTCCCCACACCTGACTCAAATTAATGGCTCATTAACAGGCAACAAGTTGTTGGGAAACCTTTTTTTAAAATCAAGTTTTTGTACCACGGAAACACTAAAACCAGCAGGATGGTAGCTCACATGGAACAGAGTTGGAGACCTCTTCATCTTCATCTTCAGCCACTTATCCGCCGGATTGTCGAATCCCGGATTGAGGAGGAGCAGTGTGGTTTTCGTCCTGGTCGCGGAACAGTGGACCAGCTCTGTACCCTCTTTGGGATCCTGGAGGGGGCATGGGAGTTTGCCCAACCAGTCTACATGTGCTTTGTGGACCTGGAGAAGGCATTCGACCGTGTCCCCCGGGGGCTCCTGTGGGGGGTACTCCGGGAGGTATGGGGTACCGGACCCCCTTGTACGAGCTGTCCGGTCCCTGTACGACAGGTGTCAGAGCTTGGTCCGCATTGCCGGTAGTAAGTCGGATTCGTTTCCGGTGAGGGTTGGACTCCGCCAAGGCTGCCCTTTATCACCGATTCTGTTCATAACTTATATGGACAGAATTTCTAGGCGCAGCCGAGGGGTTGAGGGGATCCGACTTGGTGGCCTCAGGATTGGGTCCCTGCTTTTTGCAGATGACGTGGTCCTGTTGGCTTCATCTGGTCGTGATCTCCAGCTCTCGCTTGAGCGATTCGTGGCCGAGTGTGAAGCGGCTGGGATGAGAATCAGCACCTCCAAATCTGAGACCATGGTCCTCAGCCGGAATAGGGTGGATTGCCCTCTCTGAGTGAGGTCCTGCCTCAAGTGGAGGAGTTTAAATATCTCGGGGTCTTGTTCATGAGTGAGGGAAGGATGGAGCGCGAGATCGACAGACGGATCGGTGCAGCGTCTGCAGTAATGCGGACTCTGCGCCGTTCTGTCGTGGTGAAGAAGGAGCTGAGCCAGAAGGTGAAGCTCTCGATTTACCAGTCGATCTACGTTCCTACCCTCACCTATGGTCATGAGCTGTGGGAGATCTCGTATACAGGCGGCTGAAATGGGTTTCCTCCGCAGGGTGGCCGGGGTCTCCCTTAGAGATAGGGTGAGGAGCTCGGTCATCCGGGAGGGGCTCAGGGGCTCCGCATCGAGAGGAACCAGTTGAGGTGGCTCGGGCATCTGGTCAGGATGCCTCCTGGACGCCTCCCTGGTGAGGTGTTCTAGGCACATCCCTCTGGGAGGAGACCCCGGGGAAGACCCAAGACATGCTGGAGGGATTATATCTCTCGGCTGGCCTGCGAACGCCTCGGGATCCCCCCCCATAGAGTTGGCAAATGTGGCTGGGGAGAGGGAAGTCTGGGCTTCCCTGCTTAGGCTGCTGCCCCCGTGACCCGCGAGTTGGAGACCCCGGACCCAAAACCTCCAGGAATGTGACCTTTGGGGATCAGAATTACATGACCCTGGGCTAAATGTACAAAGCATGGGTGAAATTTTATCCGAAATCTCTTTGCCATATATATAAAGCGTTTTGTTAATATTCTAACTGGTTTAGAGAGCTGTTTGTGACGGGGCAGGAGTGCAGGCAGAGGATGGTCGCACCTTTTGCACTGTGCACTGCATGTTTGTTGGGAGCCTGGTGCTGGTCGACCTGATTCCGAGTCAGGGTTTCATACGTAACAGAGCGACTACCTTACTGTGAGCTATGGAGAGTCAGCTTCTGATCCAAGTTTGTCGGCCATGGCCATGTTCCACAGGCCCAGGGCCCTTCTAAGAGTCCTGTCCTCTGGTAGCTCAGCTGGAATACCAGTGGCACAAAGGGGTGGTTTTGCCCTAAATAGTCATTTGCATGTAAAAACTGTTTAGATAGGGCGTTGAAATCAATAACTAATATTTATAGTAGTAAATTTAAAAACTGTCACATAAACCTATAACATTTGGGACGGAAAGGAATCTTTTATTTATTGTTTTAAGTTTTAGAATAAAAACAGAACTGAGGCCAAAGTCAATCTGCTGTGTATGTTCTGAGCATAAAAAACAAAACAAAATAGAATAAAAGAAACAATGCTCACGGGCAAGCACAAAGAAAGCATCAGGGTCTACTTTGTCTGCAACTGATGAACACACAGTCTGTACAGTTTGTGTGGAGTCGTTCGGGAAAGAGACGCAGATGTGCTCACATAGCATCATATGTTTATTGTTTTTCTCAAGCATCCTTGAGACGCCTAAGAAAAGCATATGAGCCCATCGTGAGCCAGAAAATGAGGTCTTCTAAGGTTATCTGCATTCTGGGTAAACCATATGTTCTGTTTGATGTTAAAATGTGTATTTTCTTTTATATTTCTTTTAAAGCCAAACTTGCTCCAGAATGTGTGCACACACTCCAAAAAACAAAACAAAACACTTGAGGTATGTAGTTTCTCAACACACAGCCTTCCCTTAGAAACCATTTAATGTGTTGGAAAAAAAACACACACCACACTTATGCAGTTGGTACCAGATGTTGGGTTTGCATTAATGGCACACAGTATTTTCCTTTGTTGTTTCACTTTGTGATGGACTGGTGACCTGTCCAGGGTGTACCCTGCCTCTTGCCCAGTGATTGCTGGGATAGGTTCCAGCTTCCCTGAGACTCTCAACTGGAACAAGCGGTTAAGGAAATGAATGAATGAATGTTTTGTCACTCACAAATGATTTCAGACCACAGTTGTTAAACACATCTTGTCACATCCCAATGATTCTGCCTCTCACCCTAAAAGTAAAAATATGTTACTATATTAGAGATTTCAGAGCAGATAATGCTGCTACTGTGTTTAAGAGATAAATGTACCTACTACACACTTTCTGCTGAGTCTGGGCTTACACACATGCATTATATGTCAAGTAGAGCATGTCCCTACTATAAGCACATACATGGACACTTAAACTGCTAAGAACAGTGCTTACACAGCAGACCATGACTTCTTGAGTGGATGCCCACGTATACTGCACAGTTTGACTCAGTTCGCATACCCATTATGCTCTTCCTGCTGCAGTGCAAGCTGGCTGAATGGATACATGATTTGAGAGCCGTCTTTGAAGTCCACTGAGGCAGGGAACGGGAAGTGATGGATTTATGTGTCTTGACATGCTTTATTGGCACAGTGCACCTCTCAGTCACCCCGGCTTATCTCCGATCTGCCCTGCAAATTCGACTGCATTTATTCAAAGCTGACAACCTTGTATGATTCCGCCTTCTCCTGCTCTCCTTTGTTCCTTCTGGTTCTTTTTTTATGCCTCGTGTCTCTCTGCTACTTAGGTGCTTGCTAAGGAGGTGTTCACCCTGTACTCCCTGGTGGTGTGACAGATGTCCAAACAACGTAAGTCTGATGTTGGTCTGAGAAACTATCTTCTTTCCTCGGCCTGTTCTACCTGTAAATAGTGTATTACGGCCATTTTCTCTATGGTTATGGTTTAATAGAGGTCGCTCAATGACTTTGAGGGAGAGATTTACCAGGCAATGAAAAGCAGGTGTCAATTTTATTTTTTAATACAATAAATCAAAACATATTTTAAAATCTGAACATATCTTCAAATTAAATTTGAATGAAATAAGAAGCAGCAGATGTAAAGTATTATATTATCTGCCCCCTTTTCACCTAAACATCAGTTTAGTATATAATCAAATTAGGCCAAAAAATTAATAGAAGATGGAAAAAAATCATTCTACGGAACTTAATCAGGTAAAGTACTTAAAAGCCTCATTTTTATTTCAGAATAACAGTAAAAAAATTAAACTTCAGGTCATGTTGTAATTCATTTAGTCAGTTTAACTTGTCAAAGATGCTTGTGTGTAGTATTTACTTTAAAAAAATATGTAGCAAATGTCCGCCCCCCCAAAACACACACACACACACACACACAGATTTTCACCAAATTTGAAAGAAAACTGTACACCAATGTCCGAATATACAGTTAAATTACCACAATGCTTTTGATGGTAATATGTACCCCATCTACTCCCATCCACAGGAAACAGCAGGAAATCCCCACTGATCAGCAAACAGGAGTGAGTTGGTGCAGCTTGATACAAATGTAATGCATTCCTGCTGGACTAACTCATTAACATATTAATGCCTTAAAATGTTTAATGGTTCATTCTACAACTTGGGAAAGTCATTGCAACTGCTTTATTAAAACTTAAACTAGAGAAGTACAACATGGAAATTGCAAAGTGTTACATCCTAATTGCCGGTGTGGGGAAAAGGGGACTGATGTAAAACTAGATTACAGAAAACAAGAAGACTCTTCTGAGAGAGACATAAGTGAAATAACATAAATAACCCCTATTAAAAATGAAAGAAAGGAAAAAATACAAAATTTGCAGGCAAAACAATGTTAAGAACCAAGTTTATATAACATTTGGACAAAAAACTGCCAATCTTACATTGTAATACCCAACACAAAACACCACCAGGAGCAGAACATGCAGGAGAACAAATGATCTAGATGTGCAGCAGTCCACATCCTCAGACTCCATAAAGAGGTCTCAGACTGAAGCATTGAATTAAAAACTAACAGTTGTGAGAGCAGAAGGAAAACTAATGGCACTTCCAGCATCACAGCACGTTTCGTTTGAACTTAGAAACTGAAATTTTCACTTCAATCAGGAAAAATGAGCTGGAGCACACCCTGAAGTTTGACGTTCCTTTATCCCCAACAAAAACCAGAAGAGATTGAGCCTTTGCAGTTGTGGCTCCTAAATTATAAAACACATTACCCCTGTTTGTTTGGTCTGAAAATAGCCTTTTAATTTTTCAACCGCATTGTAAGACCCACTTGTTGACCCTGGCCAGTGGCTGAGTTGATGCAGTTTTTGTTGTTTTCATCTGTTTTTTTTCTGCTTTTATTCTTATATTGTTAAAGATTATCTTATGGTCATTTTAGTATATTTTCTAGTTTTAGCTGATTTTTTATATGTACACGTACTTTGTAAAGCACTGTGGCTGGCCATCAGCTTTTAAATGTGCTATATGAATGAAGCTGACATTGAGTCTGAAAGTCACAGGGAACCTATCAGCTTTCACTTCCAACATGAATAAAAAGTGGAGATAACTGCTGTTGGATGCAGTTTATGAGCACTTTTATCATTGTGTAACTCACTAAATACACTAATACTAATGAACAACATTTTTACGTGAACATTTTACTTAATTATGTGTATATTACTGATAAAGGTGAGGCTGACCATTTAGCAGATTTGACTGGTTTAATTGGCTTTTCCAACTTGCAGCTACCACACCAAAGTTGGCTGTGCCCCATTCTAGTTTTTCTTTTGAGTATTGCTGCTCTCCAAATTGTACCAGTGAGTGATCGATATGCTGCTTTTTACAACAGACTCAGTACTTGTCAACCAGGAATGGCACTGTAAGGAGGCACAGCTACAAATGTTGTAAAAATAAAAGCAAAAAAAGATATGGTCTTGCCTTCTTCTGTTGCATCTCTCTGCAAAGCCTGAAACTGAAGCTGGCGCTCAGGTTTGGTTAACAATTTTGACCCAGCTTGAATGGTCTGCTCAGGCATTGCACTCTGATGGTCACAGCCTGACAAATCCAGAAGGAAAACATCATTTTCAAAGGGCAGAGATGCTTCGCAGAAGTTTCTAACTGGACTCTCTAAACTCCTTTGAAAGCACACACTGAACTGGTGACAAAAACAGCATTGGCAGAGTGGCCACTGAGAAAGTACTCGACCTACTGCTGAGGGCACAGCTTTCCCTCCACTTTCACAAGGACCAGATGGCTTGGAGCACAGTCATAACACTTCACACTTTCTCATCCACAAAATCTACCCATGCTGCTGGAAGGGTTTGAATCACAGTGTCAGTTGATACTTTGGGTAAAGTTCAGGTCCATATGATGTCAGCTACACTCACCAACCATTTTATTAGATACACCTGTTCAGTTGCTTTTTAATACCAATCACATGGGAGAAACTCTACGTATGCAGTATGTTGGTCTCCAAAGCTTTATGCAAATGGAGAGACTCAGCCACCCACGGATGATTGGCTGCCATCCCTCGGCTCCACCCATACCCTCATGGCTCAGGATTGGTGGACCTCATTTTAGGCTCTTTCCCAATTGGCCACATATGAGGACACCTGCATACTTAAGGACCATCATCACTGGAATTCAGGGCAGCTGTGTCTGACACAGTGACACAGTTTGCCACTTTTGACTCGACTGCAACTGTTGCTTTGGTCCTGTAGAGATAGTTTCGGACTGTTCTGGGAGTGTTTGTTGCAGTTGTTTGCTGTAGAGTTACAGATTTCATGTTTTGTGCTGCTTTTGAAGTGCTGAATTGAAGTACTAATTTTCAAGTTTGATGTAGAATTACACATCCTTTAGTTTTGCTTTTATTTTTGGGTTTGTCCTTGGATTGGATTGTGGTCTGTGTGTACAGAATTTTTGTTTGCTTTTGGTGTCTTTTTTTAACCCTTAAATAGTGGATTTTGCTCCTGTCACAAGACGTTTTAAGTTGTCCCTTTTTTGTCTCTTTGGTTTGAATCGCTTTGTAAATAAAACCACACCTTTTATTGAAACTTTAAGTTGCCATTTTTCTTTTGTGTTGCAACCCCTTTTTTCCCTAGACACCACGGGGGTCGTGAAACAGTCACATGGTCAGTTTATGTAAAACTTTAACCGTTACTGAAACCTATATACAATCCCAGTACCATTGAAGTTGTAAATAATACATTTATAAAATGTAAATAAAAAACATAATGTATCTTTTGTAAAAGATCCAACATTTAGACAGTAGGGTTAGAATTTGGTGTAAGCATAAAAACATGCTGCCAGTACTTTGTATCAAGGCTTTTACAGTAGCCTGATCTCAATAGAATGGAGCAATTTAGAGATGTGGTTGAACAGGAGATGAAAAGTGTCAAACCGATTGTGGTTTCATGTAAACATTGAATCAGAAAGTTGCCAGGTTGCATTCTCGCAGCACATGCTCTGACTAGACGTTAATGTGCAACAAATGAGGTTTTCTTATTTGGAAAGATGGCAACGAACAAACAGTCACTGGATAGCGGCATAAAGTTTGTTTTTAATTCATATTCTGTCTCTCTGCCTTTTTTTCTTCGTTGTTTGCAGTAGGAGGACATGAGTCTAAAGTTCCTCTTTAAAAGTACTGCAAAAACCACAACTGTGACTATCAGTTTGTAGACCTCTCCATCTTTGATAAATCCCATGATATAAACATCTTTCTGCACATGTCAGACAGAGCCATTCTGCTTAGATGTTAGCACATGTACGCAACAGATCGGAATAAATTTGTTCCCATGTAAACAGCTGCCATCAAATCCTAAATCAGGATGATTTATAACCAGAAGAGGTAAAAGTCCCCATGTAAACATGGTTACAGTTGATCTCTGGGTAGCAGTGAGAAATTTAATCGAAGAAAATGATTATCAGGATTTTTTTATTCACAATTTTAAATTAAATTTTTTTTAACCAAAAATTAATTTTTGTTGTCAAATAAATACAAATGACCCATTATAAAATGTTGGTCATTTTTATTGTTTTTGCGGATCTTTTTACTTGTCTTCTTGGGCATTATTTCAGCATAATGGTGGTCTGACAACTGTGTTGTTGTTTTTTTCATAATTGAAATTCAGAAAAAAAAGAAAAGTTTTGTACTTTTTTTTTTTTAAATTTAAAATGAAAAATCAGCAAAATTGAAGAATTGTGAGAATCGCACTTTAAATCGAATCGGCATCCAAAAAAATCAGAATCGAATCGGGACAAAAGCATATCGTCACTGCCCTACCTCTGGGGACTGTGTGTACCACAGATATCCAAACATTGATGAAACACACTGTCGTAAACCTGCTTTAGCAGGGGGTTGTGTGTGTGTGTGGAGGGGAGCTCCCCAGCTGTTACAGAGCTTGTATTTTATCCCATCATACAGTCTACAATAGCTCCAGCATTCAGATTGCACTCACAAAGGAAAGGTCTCACAGGCAATCTTGACAAGCAGTATGCAGCATGCATATCTGCACCTTTACCTGACCTCCCTTTCTCCAGTCAGACCCTCTGTAACAGGACTACAACCACTTTTACCTGTACTCAGAGCTCTCCTTGGAAAATGATCTGCTGTACACAACTCGAGAGTTGAAGAGACAGTGACAGAAGATGAAGGCTTCATAACAGGCAAATGTGTGCCTAATGCCCCACAGAGGATCTAGCTATGATCAAAAATTTATCAAAGAGGGGATAAAACTTGAAAAAGCAAACTTAAAAAGATCTCATCAGTTTGTACCTGATGCACATTTTTTTTTTTAATGTTTTTTTTGGAAGGGCAACTGAAGCCCATTAACTTTAATAGTATTCCTGCAACCTGCTGTCAGTTTCCTCTCTGCAGGGCTGCCATCGTGGCTGTATGGTTTGTGATGAACTTGTATAGGCAGTTGTTGTCAGTAAATTCATTGAAATGTGAACCTAATCTGGCTGTCATCTTTTTTTTTTTTTTTGTCACGTCTGTCTACACATCTAAACTAGTAGCTGAACCAGCGTCTTTAATCTCAAGGTACCTGCAATAATCTCTCATCTGATTTTACACATAAATCACAAAAGGAGTCAAATTCTGTCAGATTCGGCTGCTCTCTCGTTCTACCCACATGGAAACCACTCCAACAGACGTTGTGAAGACGGCTTCAGCTAATCTGTCACTAGTAAATGTGCTAACCAGCAAAGGTTCTCTGATGTTGGAGCAACTATGACATCAGTATGGCTCCAGTGGTTAAGCAGTTTATATAAGTCGTCCTGAAAAGAACAAGGGATTTATTGTGTTCTTGCAATATTTATGTTTTTTTTTTTCTTTTTGACAGCATAGTACAAGCTAGGTGAATTCTCCGCCTGAGCCCATTTGCCCCTGCAGAGGGTCCTGAAAGCATCAAGCTCCTCTTAATATTCATTGGTGCACTAAAATATACATAAATGCCTCTTGCCACTGCTAAAACTGGGATGCTCAGAGGAATTACGCAACACTTAAACACCTCCACAGCCACCACATCTGCAGACTAACTCGTCTCTGGCTCTGCCTGTCTGTCAAAATGGCGGTCCTTCAGCTTGCAGAGGGGTTGTGAACTTGCGTGAGCCTAATCTGTTTATGAACGCAGGTCATAACAAAGATGAATAGTCATGCATTAACACATGCAGAGCACACACCCCTTAAATTATTTATGCAGCTGTGATATTGTATTTTTCTCCATGCTGTGAAAAGCAGATGGCATATTTTGAAGTGGGAATGAAGTGTGCACGGATGGATGGATGGATGTATGGAGGAATGTCTCAGCTAACATACAGTATTTGTGTCTTTTTGTCACTAAAGTTCATGTGTTTGGAGGACATTTTTTTGTGTGTGTGTGATCATTTTTATACATATTTTTGTAGTGTCATTCACAGAAATGTACCAGAGTGTGCATGTGTGTGTTTGCTGTCCTGTGTTGCTGCATTGAGACTCACACAAAGGCCCAGCCAGAGTCCATTGGCTGGGCAGGAGTGCGTGCAGCGTAGTAATGAGAGCGTCATTAGTTTGGCTGGGAGGCTCCTTCACGATTAGCTAATGGATTCTCAGCCATCTGCTCTTACAGGCTTCACTGGTTACTCAGGGTTTGCTGCGGAGATGCTTTGCCTCTTTCTCTGTGGAGGCTTCGGGAGGGGCTGAACCTCTCCAGCTGTGTGGTTCAACTCCTCCCGTCAGTTTGTCTGGCTCACTGTTGAGTTGTCTGCCTGTCTGTCTGTCTCTATGGTTGCTTTTGTAGCTCAGTTTTTTCCACCCAGTCGTGTTCTTCCCAGGATCTTCTCTGAAAACAAGCTGAAATGTGTGTAAAGTTTGAAACGAAGTAAGTTAGACATGTAAATACTGTGATATAGTTTAAAGGCAGAGTATGTAAGATTTCAAGGTGATTCTTTCCACCACCAGGTGGCAAACACCAGGTCGTGAGCAAAACCACAAAACTGCTACCTCCACAAACGACCACAGGTTGACAGTAATGAGCAAAACTCACCCCTCACCACTCCTCCTTGCCAGCTCCAATGAGGGCAGGAATTGCTTGTGAGCTGTAGCTCAGATCCGCTTTGCAATAAATGAGCTTATACTCCCCCTACTGGTGGAAAAAAAGTACTTTTTGTTTTTACTGGTCAGAAAACATTCAAGAAGGGTCTTTGTCATTAATTAAACTTGTAATAATAACGCATCAAATATGGACAGACTGGAACCTACATGTTTAAAAAACTATCTAATTATGATTGAAATTATTTTTTTTTGTTAATTTATTTTGAAAATATTGAAAATCTTACATACTCTACCTTTAAAGGCTACAGGTCGGTAACGTGATTTGATGTGAAATGGGACTTCTTAGAAAATTTGTCTGAGGACAGAAGCGATTGGCAAATACAGCTTCTCAGTTACAGTCTTTTTAACCTTCCTAGCACACATCTTTCTGTGCTGTTGCCGTAGAAACATCAGTAAATAACAGATGCTCCAGATGCACCTCTCAGGTCCTGTGTCAGGTCATTGATCGGTTTTTCTTTCGTTTTTATTTGTAAGAGCATCTCTTTCAGATACTGTTAATCTACTTTAGACACTGACATTTCTTTTATTCATCTTTTTTTCCACATCCCTCAGATCTTATATAAACAGCACTCCACTTCCAACCTGTTCACGGTTTACCAGCGACCTGAACAGGAAGGAAAATGACACTTTTGAGGGTTTTAATCTAGTAGTTTTTAGGAATCACCTTGCAAATGCAAAAATAAAACAACTACTTTACATCATCGTGCTGCGTTATCTTTGGCATGTTTTACAGATGCAAATAAAAAGGAACAATAATTTGTCTTCCAGCAGGCTCCTGATAAAGATTAAATTTTAAATGATGTCTTTCAGAAGCTGCCTGTTATCTGTAGATATGACACTGATTCAGCCCTTGAGCTAGCTGTCCTTGATGCTTGATTAACTCATACAACCGTGTTTGAGAAGAGATGGAGCCTTTCAGCTTCAGTGCTGTGAATCTAAAGTTAAGTGTGTGAGTGCATTGGGACTCATCTGGAAAGAAAACAAACCGCTGTTGGTTATTTTGGAGCTTCGTGCTGCATCTTAATATGGTCTTTTTTTTGTATATCTCGGTAAGACAATGAAACATTTCTTACTCGTATTGCAGCAACGTTTCTTAGTAGTAAAACAGTTTGGGACTGAATATTTCTTCTCAGTCTAGGATGCTTTATTAGATTTAAAAAAATAAACAAAGAAGGTTTTGAACTGTCTGTCAGCCAAATCATCAAGCAGGTCAATATATTACTGTCAGTACTACAGAATATACCTTCCTGCCTTATGCCTGCCAGAAATCGCTAACTCCAGAGCCATGCTCCTCCTGGTTTTAGATGATTTCCTGCAGGATTGTGACCCTCAAGGACCAGAGTTTGAGATCTCTGACTTACAAAGTTTAATGTATTGGTTTCACCCTAATTGTCACATTGTTGGTTGACTCACGACATTTCTTTTATTCGATTTGTGTGTTTGTTTCTTGGAGAATCTGATTGTTTCTATTATTAAGTAGGAGTGGTTAATCTTTTGTGCCATGAATATTGACCTTGTGTGCAAGGCGTCCTAAGGATGGCCAAAAACATATTAGAGCTCAATGAGATGCGTTTTTTTTCTTGAAGTTTTTAACCTTAATCAGCCATTATGTTATTATAAAACTGAGAAAGTGCTGCAGGGTTGCTGTGACTGTGAAAGGTTTCCTATAAACACGACACATATTGAGCTTTTGCTACAGCTTATCAAAGTGTAGTAAATGCAGCATTAGTGCAAAAGTAAAAGAAACATCACACCATGGAAAATAAAAAGCCTTTTAAAACATTGATTTTTTTACTAAAGAGGGGGGAAACGACAAGTTCATGAAAAAGACAATTTGTGACCTAGCATGTCAGCTTCACTGGGAGCTGACCCGTTTCTTCTACTCAGTCTGGAACCGGAAATAGGTTGTGGGAGCATTGCTGGTGGGTCTCCACAGGACATGAGCTGTAATAGATTTTAAACAGACTGGCTCCCAGGGCAAGATAATAAACTTACCACCTCTGATCCACTTGGAAAATGTGCATAAAAGCTAGTCTATTTACCTGATTGTGCCACTTACACCACTCCAGACTATTCTTTCTCTCTCTCTCTCTCTGTGCTTCCTGGCTTTTAGTCACTTGTTAAGTGGCTTTTATGCAATTTTCTGAAAGACCAGAAAAGCCAGTCAGATTTTTTCCTCTTACTTTTTACATCAGTTACAGTCGCCCATATGAATTAGTTGAACAGATTATATGCTATTAAGCATCATAACTATCAAAGCATATTTTTTATCTTTAACCACCAGAGGGCAGAAAACCTCAAATTAATTATTAATCATATTCTTGAGTTCTCTTAAAATGCTAACAGATTATTTATAAGTTGTTAAAGATCTCTAATTTGGTCTTTAAAAAAAAAAAAAAAAAAAGATTCATGTGGTGCTTTTCAAAGTGGCTCTATTGTGCACATTTCGGTCTAATTTAATTTAATATGCAAATCCAGAAGGCCAAGAAATAATCAAGCATTTTTTTAACAAACCCCTTCATTCATTTTGTATTGATCCTCTCAGTTCAGCCTCTGCCGGAAATAAGCGAACAGAGAAAGCTCCGCCCATGTCCCGCCTGCAGGCTGCGTCTGATTGGTCAACTGCTAGGAGTAGTTGTACTGAGCAGTGAAGGTGGGCGTAGCTTTCTTCTCGGGAACATGCACAACCTACACATAGGTCCTCTACTTTTTTCACCTTCTTCACCATTTCTGCATAGAGGCCATATTTACCTCAAGTCAGGCATTTTACAACTTTTTTTTCCCTAAATGTCTGATTTTGTTTATTACAATCAACTGCACATGTTTGTCTATATTTGCACTACCAGCTTCAACCATATCACCATATTATCCTATTCTGAGAACTTCTCTGACTGTAATGTATTTGAAAAATGTCCAGATGCAAACCTGTCTGAGCTTCCTTAGCTAACATGTTTTACACATTCACACAGACTGTAATAAACAGCAGATTTCTTCACCCTTATAATCCGCTAAATGACAGGATCTTTACATTAATTAAATCATGAGGAGTACCTTTGTTTCAGAGGTTAAGCCAGAGTCCTGCTTGCTGTGTCTCAGGCAGCATCATTCAGCAGAAAGTATAAGCTCCCACAGGTTAAATCAATCAGTCTCATAAGTGTAAATCTTAGTTTGTCGCTAATAGAAGTGTTCAGAGGGCTTACAGAGGGAAAAGTACTGAAACAACACATATAAATACTCGTTCAATTATTATTAAGTGAAAACTAAACACTGCGATTTTAAAATATCACATATAAGTCACATTAAGCATGTAATGACAAACTAAATGTAGACAGAATGTAGTAGATGGAGTTTGAGTTTGTTTTATGAACATAATTAAATTACGAGATTATTTATTCACTATATTCTTAGTTTGAGTCCCGAGCTGAAAGCTTCAGATTTTATTTTATGAAGATGATCTAATAACAACTGTCCCATGAATGTTGTACAGCTAGAAGTGCAAAATGTTCCTTTTAAATATAAAGGAATTGATGAAATAATGAAAAAGCTTCATTATTATTATTTCCATTTTTAGTACTGTAACAATCTGTTGCTTTTCCACAAAATGATCAGAAATTTCCTCCCATGTTCCTCTTCCTGATCATGTTATTCTCAGGATGAATGACCCCAGGTGGCTGCAGGTTATTCAGGTTTTTGTGCTTCAAGTCGCAGCCTCTTGTCTCCACCATATCATCATAAAGATCATGTTGTGAAAAGCTGCTTTTTACTCAAATCAACGGCCTGTAATTGGCTTTGATGTGTAACCTTAACAACTTACTTTAACCAAACCTAACTCCCTTCCCAAAAAAAGACCAAAGAATGCTTTTCCATCACCTGGTTGAAGCAATCCGCTTCTATCTTTTACATGAAAGATTAATTCACCTTTTTTTTTTCCTTTGAAACAACTCAGGCTTTTCAAAGTGTAAAAATCCCAGCAGCTGGATGGTATTGAAGCGTGGCTGAAGGTTGATGGAAACAGTGTCAGACGAAACAAATTGCTGACATGATGCATAACAATTCAGTATAGGTGTTCAGCCATTCTGCCACATTAGCCGACCAATCAACAGCTCAGTCCAAGTGTTTGTCTGTTTGATTAATAGTCTCCATTTGTTTTTATCAGCCTGTATTCCCAATCCCCCCCATGATCCTCCCTCTATCTCTTTATCTCGTACACTGTCCATCCATTTCACATTTACTATGAATATCACATCTGTCCCTGAGGGCCCTTTCCAAGAAATTACACATTATCACCCTTCGCTTTGACACAGATGTGTTAGAGCATTTATCACACCTATCAGGATGCGTCATCAACATATGATATCATGCCTTGTCTCTAGGGGGGCGTTGGGCTGCATCTCCTTCTCTAACACACACGCAGCACAGCCGGCTAAACATCTATATGTATCTGTCAACGCTGACACGCTTTCACACATCCGCTGGCATCTTCTGCAGATCCACTTCTTCTCTGTTCTGGCTTTTTAATCCTGCTGGCTCAAGATGGTTCTCTTGGGTATGGTTGAATGCTATCACATTTAATGAATGGATCTCATCATTTGCACAAGGCCTTATGAGCCCATGTGCTTTCTGCCATACTTTATGCTTGAAGGGAATCTGCGAGAGTATGTGTGTGTGTGTGTTTCAAACATATCAGGTGAATGAAGCAGGGAGGATAAAAGCAGCAATGCGAAACATCTTGTTGACACAGAGTCTAAGGAAGTGTGAGTGACATAGAGACGGGGTAGTGGTGTTATACCTTCACAGGAAGTGAGTGACAAGAACGCACCTCCTAAGGATTTCGGATAGTTGAGTAAAGGGTTTTGCAGTTTTTGCTGAACTATAATGAGCTAAAATCGGATAGCTTAAGATTTTTGCTGTTCAGTGTTGAGGATAACAGTAGTAGCAGCTCATTCCTATGAGACAGGATTGCCTCTTGTATTTGTATGTATCCTAGTTTCTGGAAGAGCTGGAGCTTCAGTCTTTTATTCTGTCTTTTCAGTGGTTTCAGATTTCTCCTCTTTAGCGTCTGAAGCTGTTTTCTTTCTGCAGATTTCATGTTTGTTTTGTTTATGTGCGGATTGTCTTCAAACACTCAGATATACTTTCACAGTCCGATGTGAAGCTTATGAGCTGTACATGTAGGTGTGCATGATTGCTGACCCCTCCCTGCCTCCAACAGGGTATAGCTTATGATTAGATGCACCAGCAGTGGAAATCATATGACTTATTGCCCTTTAGTCCTCCAAGAAAAGTAATGCTAACAGTCATAGGTTGATCCTGTAGCAGATGTTTTAACTTTGTGGCAGATATGAGCTGGATACGTCAGCAAGCGCTCTGTCAGGTGTTGTGTGGTGTGTGGTAGTATGGTTTTTAAATATTAATAAGAATAAGGGCACGGTCAATAATTTATAGGAAGAGGTAAAGGTTAAACCTCTCACATAGTTTTTATTTCTTTTTCCAAGTTTCTTTAAAAGCTGAGAAGTTTTTACTTCATTCCTGTGATCCAGAGTGATCGGCTCATGTGATATTTTCAAAGCTGCATAACTCACCTGGAGAGAAGATGTCCACTTTGTTTGCAAGCTCAGAGTGTGTGTTAAAGCAGGTTCAAAGAAAAGAAAAGAGAAAGATGATAGACATGGGCATGATAAAGATTTGTATGTAGTTCATCTGATCAACTATATAGACTCAGACCTACAGCGGTTAAATGAAGAGATTTTCCAATGACTTTATATATATATATATATATATATATATATATATATATATATATATATACATACATAAAACATAGGGCTGGGCGATATGACCAAAATCTCATGTCACCATATCATCATTGTATATCCCCATAACGATATACATGACAATATAAAATTATTGCTGTAATTTTGTGTCAGTAATCAGTTATGTATCAGATGGCAACGGCAGCAGTGATCTCCTTCCATCTGCGGGAAATATGGCCATATGACGTTTCTCAGGTAAAAGCCTGTTACAGCGTTTACATATTGAGTTTATTCTGAGCTTTTGCCACCCTTTGATGCTGCTTTAGTGGTTTTTGCCCATTAACTCTATTCATTATTCTGTATTCTTTATCCTGATTTTTGTGCAGGTGATAAAATGAGTTAGTTGTGTCGGAGTCTGTTGTTGGGACTCTGAGCTAGTCTGTTTTCGGTTCCACGTCGGTCTTTTTATATCCAAACCGCATCCATGCGACAGAAATGTCCCCTTTTTTATGAACAAGCTCGTCGGATTTGGTTGGCTGGTCATCTTTTAATAAACTATTATATGGATTATCCTGCTCTGCTCTCACAAGTGTTGCTTCTTTTCATCTTCATACTTTCACATTGTCTCATTTTTATACTTTTGTTTATTCCTTCACTTCTTTATCAATACCCATTCTTTCTCTTCAGTCATTTACTGTATGTTGATCCAGTCTCTTCGAGCCCAAACACAATCAAGTCACACACTGATACACTCAACTGGAAGTGACACATTGCAGTGTGTCTATGCTTTAAATGGACCCTTGAGATGAAACACGTACGTACATATGAATTTTTATGCTCCTGTTAACAGGAACTGTTAGTTAACACATCTCCTGACAGACAGGAATGGCAGCACTAATTGCTAATGGCAACATATTTGTGACAAAGCAGCAGCCGTTTCATGTTAGCCCAGCTGGCTGCTTAAAAAGAATCAACCCATACACTGTGGCCTAACTCTGCTTATATCCTGATGACCATCGTTGCTGTCTCCTCTTCCTCTTTCTAACTCTATGCATCACTCTTGTACCAGCTCCATATGTTTTGTATTATAAATAGCAAACAGAGTTCAAAAAGAGGGTAGGTGGGTATAAATGAAGAGCGATAAGAAGGGCAAGATTAACCTCCTTTCTTGTGTGTGCATTTGTGTTTGTATACGTCTAGCATGCATGCTAAAGTAAGCGCTCATCTCTTTCAGCATATTATGTTTCACCTGCTTAACCTCCACCTCCATCTTCATCTCTTCTTATTCCTCCCTTTTATCTCCGAGCCTTTAATAAGTACTCTCTGCCCTTGCTTTGTCATTCCACACTTGAGAAGTGCATCACTACATATGCACAGGGATTGTGTGTGCGCATGTGATGCTCCCTGTGGTTCCTGCAGTAATTCTGTATGCTTTCAGCTTGTTCTAGCTTCCCAGTGTGACTCAACCTCACATGTCTATTTGTGTCTCTCTCTGTCTTTCTGCTTGCTACTTGTCTTCATTTTCTTCCTTACTTTCGTTCTGCAACCTTTTTGTTTGCCGTATTTTCTCTCTATACTGGTTGTTCTTCCACTCCATGTTGTTAATTTCACATTCTTCCCCATTACTCCTTTGCCTGTCCCTCCATCTACTTTGTGCATTTAAACTCCTCTTCTCACTTCTCTCGCTACTCACCCTCCTCCCTCCATGCCTGCCATCTTTTCTTTCATTTCTGACTCAACACCTTGCTTTTTGCATGTCTATTTCTGGTGTCTATCTTTCCCTCTCCACGCCAGCATCACCTCCCCCTGGTTCTCATTATCTGTCTCCCTCTCTTCCTCTCTCTTGTCTCTGTCTATGCTTAGATTCCTTCTATTCCCGAATCTGTCCCACCCACATGTGCATGTGTGCATGCACCCACACAGACATACACCTGCACACACACATGCATTCTTATACCAGTTATTTTCTCTCTTTTTAACCACTGGGAACATGACAAACATCCTAAAACTGCTTGTTAAAAAGAAAAATAACTGAAATATCAAGACAAGACTTGCTAAAGATAGCTTTACTTTCTCCCCCGAAGCCCATTTCTAGGATTTTAGCTGATAGAGCTGGAGGTTATTATAACATGTACAACATTTTTAAATGTGTTTTTATGTTCTTATTTTCAATTCAACGTGTGGAGGAAAAGATATCTAGAAACAGAAAGTGAAGCTACTACGGTGAAGTTGCTGTTTCGTGAAATGTCTTTAATCATTTGAACTTCAGGGACAGACAATGAAACTAAATCAGTGATCAAAAAAAGAAAAGCGTGTTATTAGGTATCAGAGTAGGCCCTTTAATCTTTCATCAATTCCTGCCCTTGATCTTCTTTTTAACTGTGATCTCATTTTTGTCCTTAATGGTCCCACTTAGTGCAGTTTTCAAGAAAAAAACAACAAAAAAAAAGACAGCACATATCGTTGTTAAATTGTAACAAGTTGTCCTTTATATAATTCTGCTAACAATGACGTGATCACTCATTAAGTTTTTTTGTGAAAATCTTTTTATAGCTTGACCTTCATCCCCCATGATCACTGAGCTCGCTTATGTTTTCAGCATCATTACTACTTTAGGTCAAACATACACATCCCTAATTATGCTTTGAAAAATGCAACTTATTTTCCAAATATGCCTGAAAGAACATTTTTAGCTTTAGTGCAGTTAACATACAGCTTTGAATACGTTTCATAGGCTTTAAGAAGCTGATTGCAAATTAATGTCACACATTCAGTCAAATAGATAAAAATGCTGCTTGCTTTTAAAACAGCACTACTAAGCTTTGGTAGAGTTTTTGTACTTAAGTATTGCTTTTAGGGCAATAATAATACACTAGCTTCAGTATTTCTATTTAATAAAATAAATCTACCATAATGCTAACATACCTTAAAAACTGCTAAAGCGATAATCTGGTCCGTTTGGGTGTTTTTGATAGTAAATTTTGAAATGTTTGGCTCAGTCAACAGCATAATGTGGTAACTGAGGGCTGGTTTTAGATGTTAAAGGGGTGCTATTATGGTATTTTAAGTTTTCTGAGGTTTCTACAGTGTTACAGTGTTGAATCCTAATCAGACATGTGAACGCCATTGTTTTTTATCACCTAAACGCATGTTTGAGTTTGAGTTCCAGCACTCTCTCCGTTCAGTTTCCATGGCGACGAAAAATGCGTCGTTTTAGAGAGTTTTTTCTACTTTGAAATCCATGTGACGTCCCGGGGGATAAGGTTCGGTGATTGGTTACCTTCTACTGGTTAACAAGGGCATGTACAATACATCAGGCGGGTGGAAAACGCCAGATAAAGTTATTTCCAACGATGGCTGGTGAGTTTACCAAAGAGAGACATCCTGCTGCATTCGTTGCTGTGGGTTGCTGTTTTCCACTTCGTTTTCAGGGTCTGATTCAGGTTCCAACATGCAGGGCTGTATGCTATGTGTTGACATTGTATTTTGTTTTTTTTTATTGAGTTCATATTAGCCTAATCCTTCTGTTTATGAGATGTTACAATGACGGTGAAAGCAGGTGCGGTGCGCACTCCCGATGTAGTGCAGTGGCGGGAGGCGGGGCTTAATGCGGAAGAGTCTCAATCCACTCGTTTTGCCCACAGGCTGATCTGACAGCCTACGGAGAGGGTTGGTCTGAAGTAAATAAAGCGATTTGTGACAATAACTCGATCAATCCCAGCCCTTCTGGGCTCATAAATAAAAATCAATTAGCCTGAAATGCACATAATAGTTCCACTTTAATGATAACTCACAGCTCCATACCATAGTTAGCATCAGTGTTTATAGCAGCTGTTGTTCTACTGTTGTTTTGCTTTGACACTGAAAGGCTTTCTCGGCTCAGACAACCAAAGAACAAACTCCAAAGAAAAAAAGTTTCTCCATTTCTTATAGCTGGCTAACAATTACTGTTGCATTCTTTTTATAATGGAAAGTCACTTAAGCACATTGGAAAGTTTCCAATTTGCATATTCATAATGTCATCCGGCACTGGCCTGTCGTGGTGAAGAAGGAGCTGAGCCGAAAGGCAAAGCTCTTGATTTACCAGTCGATCTATGTTCCTACCCTCACCTATGGTCATGAGATGTGGGTCATGACCGAAAGAACAAGATCTCGTATACAGGCAGCTGAAATGAGTTTCCTCCGCAGGGTGGCCGGGCCCTCCCTTAGAGATTGGGTGAGGAGCTTGGTCATCCGGGAGGGGCTCAGAGTAGAGCCGCTGCTCCTCCGCATCGATAGGAACCAGTTGAGGTGGCCTGGACATCTGGTCAGGATGCCTCCTGGACGCCTCCCCAGTGAGGTGTTCCAGGCACGTCCCTCTGGGAGGAGACCTCGGGGAAGACCCAGGACACGCTGGAGGGATTATATCTCTCAGCTGGCCTGGGAACACCTTAGGATCCCCCGCAAAGTTGGCAAATGTGGCTGGGGAGAGGGAAGTCTGGGCTTCCCTGCTTATACTGCTGCCCCCGCAACCTGACCCTGGATAAGCGGCAGAAAATGGAAGGATGGATGGATGGATAATCCCATCCTGTTGTATTTACACATTTTAATTGTCATTGCTTCCTTCCAGATCTATGTGCCTGCATATACTGTATCCTGATGAATTTCAATTCTGAATAAAATTGTTTGCATTTTCATATTCTACTTATGGTCAGAGAATGAATCAAGCATCAAAATTGTCACGGAGAAGCAACTAGTTTAGGCTGAATGCTAAACATTTTTAGGCTGATGTTTTGATGAAATTATAAGTACTTTATCTGCCAAGTCATCTGACATCACCATCCACAAAAGTTAAACACAGCGGCTGCGCTCAGCGGTAGAATTGTATAATAAAAACTCGAGAGAAAACTGGAAGATGCTTTCTCACACAGTCTTCATTGTGAGGTGCTAAGGAGTCTGAAAGTAGCTAAATCTGGCAAACGAAATTACCAGATTGGCAATGCTTGCAAAATGTACCAACCATGTTGGCAACTGTGCTAGCAGTCCTTTAATATTTAACTGTTTCCACTCTGTTGATGTGATTGTTTGAAGTTCGCTTGTGATGGATAGCCTCAAGCAATGAGCCTATACTCGCACCCTGAGACACAACAAGTTTATTAGCTTCTGACCAGTCAATGGGAACATGTCTGATTCACTTTTTCTGTAGTTTAATGAGTTTTTTTTTTTTTTATTTACTTTACAAGCCAATAGAAACCCAACAAGAAATAGATGATCTCTCCAATCATCTCTCAGATTTCTTTGAAAATCTCTCACTTTTTCCAGCATTTTCCACAGATTAATTCCCAGATGGTTCCATGAAACAAACCATCTGACTGCCCTCCTTCTTGTCAACAGTTATCTTTGTTCTACTCGATCTTGAATTCATTCCCAGTGACAGAAATACACAAATGCTTGGAAAGAAAAAGACTTTTCCACTCATGAATAAAGTCTGTTTTTTTTTTTCTTTCTTTCTTTTTTTTTGTTTGATTGGACCAGCATACGTACAAGCACTGGAAAGAAATGTTTTAAATACCAAAAAAATAATTAAAAATAAGAAAGACAGAAGCATAAGTGGTGAAAAATTATACAATAGGGAATAAAAGACTGTGGCCTCACTGTGTAATCAACACATATACAGCTTTTCTAACACATTAGTCATAGTCTTTCACAGTGTTATGAGTGGGTCGAAACATTACCATCAGGAACATTTATTTTACTGTTCAGGCTGGGATAAATTGTTTTTGTCAGCAGAGGGATTTTGTTTGTCTTTGTTTTTTAGAAGAAAAATGAAACAGTTTGGGCAGAAAGTGTGCTGCTAGTTTAGCTGGATTTTTCCTGTTGACTCTGTGCTGGTAAAAGCTTAGGTGAAAATGGATTGATTTGATTGATTGGATGCAGTACCCAATATTTGTAGCTCCAGTATGGTTTTTATTGTGTGAAAGTTTAACATTCTGTGCACATACTGCTTCCCATACAGAAATATGCTGTTCATTTTCATGCTTTTGTGTAGATGCCATCAGGTCTGGAGGCCATACTTTGAGATGATGAGATTTGAAACTGTTCTCTGTTGTGTGAAATGCCTGTGGTTCATGGAGGAAAGGGGATGAGGGGTCCACACAAAGCCCACTTACCAGAAATTATGTGTAGCTAGTACACAGTATATAAAAAAAAGGATGAAGCCTCTGTGACGGCACCCATAGGTTTCTGAAGAGCTGAATTGAAGCTCGGTTCCTACCAATCTTACCAGCATCACGCATGTCGTTGAAAAATACAGAAATGGGTTAGCGGTAGAGCTGAGAGGGGGACTGTGAGCTTGGCGGTGGATGGTTGACAACAAACGAATTCTGAGCTGCCTGTAGCTAAGAGCTAACCAAGCTAACAGGAGCTAATTAGCTAACGGAGGTAACCGGTCTAAAGCTAAGTCACGCTGTTAACCGGCTAAAAACCGCGGTTGCTCTACGTTCTTCCTTCTAGCAGCGGGAGATCAGGTACCTGTCAATCAAAAGGACACACCTCTAAATGTGCTAAATTTTGATATTAAATTACTTTTAAACGAATGAGTTAGAAAAAAATTCACTCCCCCACAGTCGTCATGAAGATAAACCTGACCTATTAAACCAAAAATGGATTTTTGTACCGGTCTATGGACATGTTTATTTCTGCTGTGAAGTTGGCCTTTTTAGCATGGAGATTCGCTCTGTTTTGGAGCCCCTAGTGGATGAAAGGGGAACTGCAGTTTTATGCACTTCTGCATAGGCTTCACTTTTAACCGCCGGAGGTCACCGCTTAGTGACAATTTGATTTTTTTAATATTGTCCTCCGATGTCAGTGCAATTTCTCACATATCTGTGTAGTACAGCTACTATAACACCCCAGTGAACTCATACACGTATTGACCTGCAGAATGTAAATAAACCTGGAGACAATGGAGGATGTCAGCACATGGTGGATGTTAAGAGCACTGCCAAAAACAGCAATTGCTGCAGCATTGTAGATTATATGTAAAACCACTAAATAAAACATGAATATCTGCTTACATTTGCTCCCACACCACCTCTAACAGCGACCACCATATTGTATGTTGTGTGTGCGTAGTGGAAATGTCAGTGTATGTGCACAGACAACACTCCAAACAAACAGAGGATGCGTCCAATAATTGTCATGGACGTACAAAAACATAATCAAAACCAAGTATATTCTCACTCTAAAACTTATCTGGTGCATCTCACAGCGTGAGGAAGTCTCCGTCTGCACGCAGAGCACAAAAAAAAAGAGGTCGATGCTTCTTTGTGTTACACAGAAAAACAGAGTTGGATCAGAGATGCGGTTGTTCGTCGTTATTGTGTGGAGAGAATGTAGAGAAACATTAGAAAGAGATGGGAAGAAGATACAGCTCCTTGAAAACATGGAGAGATCTTGTGGAGAGATGGAGAAAGACAAATGGAGTGATAGATTGAGACTGAAGTGGTATGTGGACTAAAACTGGCATGCCACCACTATCAGGTTCGGTGTATGTGGTGTGTGTGTGGGAAAGGGGTCTTCTCCCCTCCACCTATGTCCTGTTGCCCCCCACTCATCCAGCTTTCTTTCTGTGTAGCCTTCACACATCATTACCTGGAAACCCCACTGCTTTTCTTCCTTAACAGCATCTCTTCCTGCACAAAGTCATTCCTCCCCACTTGATAGAGGGAGGAATGGCAGCTTTATGAGTCAGAGGCCGATGCCTTATAGCCCGCCAGCGAGCGGATGAAATTTTTTTCTTCCACTTTTCCTCTTTTCTTCCTATCCAGCACTTCTGTTTTATGCGCCGCTCAGGTGTAGTGCTGCCCATGAGAGATATAAAAAGAACAAGACAAAGGCCAAATTCTCCATTTGTCTGCTTTTCCTTTCATTCTTGTTCGCCTCTTCTCTTTTTCTTTCACTCTCATTTTTCATCATATTTCAAACATTTCTACCTCACTTGTTTACTCTTCACTAAGTTCTCTTTTCCGTTCTACTTTCCTCTCCAGAATGCTCGACCAGCACAGAGCTGGCATCATATCATCCTGCTAGGATACTACTTGCATAAAAAAAAGATACACTCTCACTCACTCACTCACCGTTATACTGATACAAACACACTCATAAATGCATGAGCCCGGAGAGGAAAATGCCGTGTTTGTTTATATGCCTTGCTCGTGTTTCATGTTCATTGGTTTTTCATCTAGCATTCATCCTGTGAAGTTCACCTTTGGGACATCAGCTCTAATCTCTCTGTTCCCTCTTGTTTCACTCAGTTTGGTTTGATTCTTTGAGCTGCTATCAGATTGGCGGCTGCAGACTGCACTTTGAACCTGCTTGCTGTTACTCTGTGTGTATGTTTTCACCATGTTTGCTCCCCTTTTTGCACTGCTGCAGCCTCCTGCCCAAAGTGACACAACACTTGGTATGGTGTACAGCTGCAAGCTAATACATATATACACTGCTCAAATAATGGGAACACCTAAACAACACAATGTAACTCCAAGTCAACTATACTTCTGTGAAATGGAACTGTCCACTTAGGAAGCAACACTGACTGACAATCAGTTTCACTTGCTGTTGTGCAAATGGAAAAGACAACAGGTGGAAATTATAGGCAATTGACAAGACACACCCAATAAAAAGGAGTGGTTCTGCAGGTGGTGACCACAGACCACTTCTCAGTTCTGATGCTTTCTGGCTGATGTTTTGGTCGCTTTTGAATGCCGGCGGTGCTTTCACTCTAGTGGTAGCATGAGACGGAGTCTACAACCCACACAAGTGGCTCAGGTAGTGCAGCTCATCCAGGATGGCACATCAATGTGAGCTGTGGCAAGAAGGTTTGCTGTGTTTGTCAGTGTAGTGTCCAAAGCATGGAGGCGCTACCAGGAGACAGGCCAGTACATCAGGAGACGTGGAGGAGGCCGTGGGAGGGCAACAACCCAGCAGCAGGACCGCTACCTCCTCCTTTGTGCAAGGAGGAACAGGAGGAGCACTGCCAGAGCCCTGCAAAATGAGCTCCAGCAGGCCACAAACGTGCATGTTTCTGCCTAAACAGTCAGAAACAGACTCCATGAGGGGGGTATGAGGGCCTGACGTCCACGGGTGGGGGTTGTGCTTACAGCCCAACACCGTGCAGGACGTTTGGAACATCCTGCGCCTCTTCAGGAGCATGCCCAGGCGTTGTAGGAAGGTCATGAAGGCACGCGGAGGCCAGACATACTACTGAGCCTCATTTTGACTTGTTTAAAGGACATTACATCAAAGTCGGATCAATCTGTAGTATGTTTTTCCACTTTAATTTGAGTATAACTCCAAATCCAGACCTCCAGGTGTTGATACATTTGATTGTCATTGATGATTTTTGTGTGTCAGCACATTTAACTATGGAAAGAACAAGGTATTTAAGGTATTTAATAAAAATAAATTTCAACATACATACATACATATATATATATATATATATATATATATATATATATATATATATATATATATATATATATATATATATATATATATATATATATATATATATATATAATTATTTTTATTGGTTTGCTACACTTTCCATCAACTGTTTTTCTGTTTTTGAGCACTCTGTAGTCATCACAGGAACTGTCTCCTGATCTTCGCTGTTCTAGTTTTCTTGGCCACTGTGCTTGTCAGCCATGATGTTGGCGGCTGCATCCTGGTTATAAAGGCAGGTATCTCCCCTTGTCCAGCTCAAAATCATACATGTTGGAGAACAGGATGAGAGATAATTATTTGATGAATGTAATATTTGTATTTAATCCAGAAAAGCTCCGATTTAGGAGCTGCTTATTGATCTGTATTTTTTATTCTACTGATCTTTCTGATGTCAAAATATGCCTGGAATAAAGTTTTGGTCCAGATGACCAGAAGATGGCTCTAGATATGTGGGATAGGATATGATTCACTGTCTAATTAAGTCTGATGCATTTATGAATAGTTATTCAAAATAAAAGAAACATCTTATATGAGAAACACCGATGAGCAGCCTGTATCGGCTGGACCAAATGAAAGGTGATACCCCGGTACAGGTAAGCTGTTTGATGACCCGAAGACGTGGACAGCTGGAATTGTCCATCTGTGGACATCAGAAAGAGAAGGAAAAAACAAAGAAGAAAATCAGAAACAAGTTTACAAGTTATTTATAATTTGCAAATTTGTCAATACTGGGAAATTCTTCAGCGTACCACGACCAAGAGCATGAGTACTACTAGTTTTTGCTGTACAGGTTTTCAGATGTCATACTTATAAGCACATTTGAAACCAGATCATCACTGGTGGTTATACATTGGTTTTGCCTTTACCCACCAGCAGTGATTCCTATGCACCATTTTCATTGCACTATTGTGGTAAGACACCATGCTTTGGCTTGGTGGGATCTGGAAAAAACCTTAATCAACTAGAGCACAGGTGTCGAACTCCAGTCCTTGAGGGCCAGTATTCTGAAGGTTTTTGTTGTCTCCATGCTCCAACACACCTGACCGAAACTTAAAAATAGGTTGACAAGAGGCTGCTGGATGCATTTGATTCGAATCAGCTGCATTGGTAGAGGGAAACAACAAAAACCTGCGGAGTACATATCCTGAATTGATTATTTCATAGAAGTTAAAATTCCTATATACTTCTTATTTATCCAAAGGCATTATTGCAGACATATTTCACACTCCAACGCCTTCCTTCCCAGCCTTTACACAGAATGCAGACAGAATGGGAAGAAAGAAGGAGGAGGACTTGCAGTACTTGTTAACAACATGCTTTTGAATCTTGGACATGTTACTAAGGAGTGCTCCACTTGACTTTCCCTCCATGTTGTCTGTCGAATGAGTACTCTTGTGTTAGTTGTCGAATGGTCATTTGATTATATCAGTTGAATTGTTGGTTGAAATAGTAAAGCCGGTATACAATCCTGGAGACTTTCATCACTTTTTAAACTCATATTATATGGCAATGAATTTAATCTAGTTCTCTTTTGATATATTTGTTCTCAATAATTTAAATACCAACAATATAATTTATCTTTTGGCATCAATAACATATTACACAACACAACATTCATATCAGTTTGTGGTCGTGAAGTAAAACAGTGTCAAACAGCAGTGAAACGTAAAACCAAGCACCACCAAAACAGTACATCTATCAGCAAACAGCTTTATTTTTGTTTTCTTCGTTTTTATGTATTAATATTGTTGTGAATCACAGTCAGTGTGCCCCCTGTTGTCACCTCGTATTGCTCGTATTGGATTGCAGTAATAAAGCCAGTGACAGTACACGCATTGTTCTACTCAGTTCAAGACAGCTTAATGTAAAGAAATTATTATCAAATTCCAGTTTTCAAGTCATTTCTCAGGGTATGTTTCCTACTGATTGCCGTAACACTGCTGGCGAGGTGTGAAGAAAACGATTGATTAGTGTAAGCATATAAATACTACATGCAGGCACGACGGATGCATCAAAGCTGCAAAAAGAGTGAAATAAAGAAATGGAAGCGAACAAGCACTCAGGGACTTGAATGATCTCCTGCCTCATAAGCACCTTAATTTATGTAAAATAAAATTTTTAAAAAAGTAACAGTTTTCTTGGTCTTTTGATTTCTTGGCACATACAGCTGTTCAGCACTGACAAAAGAAGTATCGCTGTTAAAATACAGGTACCATTATTCTTTCCTAAAAAGCCCTCATATTGGAGGAGTCGTCAAATTACGGCGTAATTGCAGGTGGAATACTCAACGTGCAAATACAACCTACAAATTTCCCATTAAATATAATGCAAGTGCACATAAAAAGACAGTGTAGCTCATGTGCGCGCACACACACAGGAACACATGGATATCCATTTTGCGCTGCATCCATTTATCGTGTTCATCCCCTTAACACCACTCATTTCTTCCCTCTTTTCCTCTGTTCCATTTCCCAACCTCTAATTGCTCTGCTGCTTTCTCTTCCTTCAAATTCATTGCCTTTCATGCCTTCCATCTTTTATTGCGCTGACTCGATATTCATCTCTGCACTGTTCTCGCCCTGATCACCTGTTCCCCTCCGCCTGCTCCCAGCTGTGTTTGTGCAATGCAGTCTGTGAACTGAGATGAGATGACTCTAACAGCTGAGACACAACCACCAATCTATCTATAAATCAATCAAGCTATCACCTGCTGGCACTTCTGTGTGTACTTGCATGTGTGTGTGTGCATACTTGTGTTCATTGGCACGCCTTTCATTTCCATCCATTTTACCATATTTTTTTTTTTTTTTACCCCTCCATTCAGCTCTAACTCATATTTTATGGAGTAGTTCAGTCTCCTTGCGGTAGTATACTTTCTTCTTTGTTATTCCATTGCTTTCTTATGTGAGCACACGTACCAGTGCATCAGCAGATGCATTAGCTTATATAAACACATATGTGTGCCTTGTGTGATGACATGCCTGCTTGAGTGCTTCTCCCTTCAGCTCACTTGTTTATCCCCCCACCATCACTTTTATTTGTCAAAAGGCTTGGCCCCATAAGGCTTGTGACAGTTTTACTTGTCAAACGTTTGTTTGCATTTCCTCCTCTGTCTGTGTCTTTCTGTCCCTGTTGTACAGCTGGTCTCATTCATATTTGACATTTTTCTGACTTGTCTCGCTGCTTGGTTTTGCATTGGGGCAAACTGGAAATGCTTTTGTAAGATTTATAAGAAAATCAAACTGGTGTAAAATAACCTGAATACATTGAAGAATAAAAAAGGTGACCAGTAAAGAGAATACTGGGATTTGAAGATATGGTCCCATTACAGGTGCTATAATATTCAAGTCGTCCAGAGCTCTGCTGCACCAGAAGTTATTTAAAATCAAATCAAACTTTATTTGTATAGCACTTTTCGTGCTTAAAAACAATACAAAGTGCTTTAGATAATAAAGCAATTTACATCAAAATCGATAAAACACACACACACACATACACCCATAGTCCCCTTTCACCCACCCACAACCACCCTCACCCATGCCCTATTAGCCCCTATAACAGTTAGAAGAAGATTAATGGCCATGTACATTTGTACCAGATGTGCACCAGATAAGGAAATGATATTCTCAGGGTGCATCTACACAAAGGGCTACCCCCAACCACGGCCACCCAGGCCATCACCATGGGGGCCACCCGGCTCCGGGCAGACAGGACCCACGCCATAACTGTAAAGCCTGTTACATACTCCACAAGAAGCGAGAACTTTTTTCTTGTTCTCGAGGCTCCGAGAAGCAAATGACGTCATTTTGTTCTCGCAGACATGTTTGAGGACAGTTCTTGACACACCGGGCTGGCAGAACTTTTTTCTTGCAGGGCTGCAAGAAGTATCGTGTGGTTTGTCGGACATTGGAGGTGAGCGTCGTTAACACGGAGAAAGCATGAAGCGGAGTTGCTGCATTTTTGCAAGTATGTGAGTTGCTGTTGCTGGTAAAACAGATTGCTTTGATAAAACAGCTGATCGAGGTAGTGAGAAAGTACGAACATTTTTTCATGTGGTATTAAAACACTCGTACCCAGCCGCGTGCACAACCCGCCCTGCCGTGGATGAAGTTGCTCATTAAATATGGAACTAGAAAATCACTCGGAAAGCAGAAACCTCCGCCAAGCACAGTGTTAAAGAATCCTTTTAAAAAATTCGTTTTTTTAAAAAGATTCTTTAAAAAACGGTGATCCGGATCGCCACCAAAATATAATCAGTTTTTTATTTTTACATTTGCAACAACTGTTGAAATATTTATAAAAATCCGTCCGTAACCTTTAAAGTTAATTTGAGCAAAAAAGACGCCAGGGAAAACAACCTCCTCGGTGGAGGTAACAACCGGGTTTTCATTGCACATAAAGCAGGTCCCGTCCCGTCCCGTCCCCCCCGCAGTGATCCCTTCCCGCTGCAGACATGCTTCTCGTGGAGTTTGTATGGACCTGCCGAACGAGACGTTTTTTCTTGTTCTTGCAGCCTTGAGAACAAGAACTCAGTTCTTGCTTCCCGTGGAGTATGTAACAGGCTTAAGGCTGCAGCGCTGGATCCCAACCCACCAGACAGGGACAGCCCCCACAATATAGAACTTTCTCAATGATGATACTGCCGAGTCAACATCAAATCTTAACCAGTTATAGGGAACATGTTAATAATGGTACATAAAGATGGCAACTCTACAGTTCATTCACTCATTCATTATTCTAACTGCTTAATCCAATGAAGGGTTGTGGGGAAGCTAGAGTCTATCCCAGTAGTCTTTGGGTGAAAGGCAGGGTACACCCTGGACAGCTAGCCAGTCCATCGCAGGGCCAAACAACCATTCATGCTCACACTCACTCCTATGGGCAATTTAGAACCAATTAACCCAACATGCATGTCTTTGGATGGTGGGAGGAAGCTAGAGTACCTGGACAGAACCCACACATACATGGAGAGAACATGCATACTCCACACAGAAAGACCACTGTCCAAACCTCGCCCTGGCCGAGGATGAAACCAGCGACCTTCTTGCTGTGAGGCCACAGTCCTAACCTCGATGCCACTGTGCAGCCCACAGCTACAGTTGTTCATAGTATATTCTGTACCACGTCACCAGCAACAGGCTGACTTCTTCATTTCCGCCTGATGGTGATAAAGTGTAGAACTGGGTTGCTGGTTTTGTTGGTTTTGTTGCAACAAAATGAACATGTTGAAGTGTCATAAGTCTACAGTAGTGAAGTGTTTATTCAGTAAAGTGACGCGTAACAGATCATTTGACCTGCAAAACCGGTGCAAACATCATTAGCTACCACAAAAAGCCCAACAATCAACATCTTTCTTGTCAAAGATATCAGCTTATCTCTCTGTGATTGTTAGTTGTGTGAGTCTTAACTTCCACATTTATTTCTTCTGAATAAAACAGAGTCAACCTTGCTGCAGTTATCTAGAGGGAGTTCCCAAGCTGCTTTCAGGGCTTAAAGTAAGGCATAATTTTCAGTTCTGCTCCTTCTGTTTTTCACCGCTGCTCTGGTGCAACGTGTCGTGGTTGTTAAAGGTCACATAGTGCACCTTTAGAGCAAATCGGACTGTCTGTTGGGTTGGTTAAACAGATGTGTTGTGGTCATACGATGTTCAGCTCCCTGGTTCTTGTGTTCAAAGACAAAAACCACATGTAGTTGTGATTGTTAGATTTGCTAGCACGAATATTGAGGAAAGCTGAGTCGAAATGAGTTTTTCCTTATGTGCAGCCGTTCGATATCAGAGGTGATACAAGCTTCTTTTTGAGTGTTGAAAATTAATTCAATTCAATTCAATTCAACTTTATTTGTATAGCGCCACTTCACAACAATGTTGTCACAGGGCACTTTACATACACGAATCAACATACACATCATTTTTGAGCCAGTTCATACATATCCTACAAGAGAAACCAACTGATTGCATCATGACTTCGATCCAAGACAAAACTTTATATTAATATATAATATTATAATATTAATATATTAATGTAGCCTTCCATTAGTATATATTACATTAATATATTAATGTATAAATATATTATAAATATGTATAAATATTAATAATATTTATATATAATATGTATATTTAATAAATTAAAAATAAATATGAAAATTAAATATCATTAACCCTTTCATGCATAAATTAATTAAAAAAAAACAATGCAACATTTTTTTAAATCCATATTTTACTCCAGAAGACATATGCAATCGTACTTTGTTTGATAGTTATATTTAAAATTTATCACAATTTATGATCTATTTTAATATATTCTATAAAATATTTATCAAACAATATATAATCATAATTAAATTATGTAAATCTTCTATAAAATATAGCTGTATCATTTTCTTTTCCTATTTATTGCAAAGGCAAACTTGCATAATTACATCATGTTCAATTATATCATAAATTTATTTACTCTCCAGTGAGTGGAAACGTTTTGGATGACTCACTAACTGAAGTGGTTTATTTACAAAAAAAAAAAAAAAAAAAATCATCCTCAATCATGAATATACAAGAAAAAAAACTTGTAAATAAGTGTCCACTATATGACCACTATGCATGAAAGGGTTAATGAGTTTATTAAACATTACACTTTATAAGGACTATTCACTTTGCTTCTTGGTTGTTTTGCGCTGTAGTTATGAAAAACTATTTAGATGACAAGTTGTTTCAGGATGTCATGGAAACCACAGATGTAAAGAGAGAACCCAGTTTATCAAAGTGAGTTAGTACTGTAGGGATTTTTTTTTTTACTTTAAGTGATATCCGAAGGAAACAAATTAAACAAAGTTCAGTCTGTCTTGTAGTTTTTCTGTGAAGTGAAAGCAGAAAAGACAAACCAGGATAAATAGCTGAATGCAGAAAGAGCTGAAACGTTGAAGCAGCTTGATCCATTTCACTGACAGTCTGGCTCACATTAGAACTGGAACAAACTGACAGCCAAACAAATCACCAGCTTGTTTGTGTGCTTTTCATGATTAAATGATGGAAGGAGTATTAAATCAAACTTAGCTCACCTCACAAACTCACTGGCATGAAGAGACTTTTTTTCTCAATACCACAACAGTTTCTCTGCATGAGTGAGCTTTCAATCTTTAAACACAACAACACAGCCTCCTTGCTGTGTAGTTGGACATCTGCTCCCATCTTTCTAAGGTCCAACAGACATCAGTGATCATATACCTCCTGCTCAGGTGGAGGAATATCATGCTCTATTTTTAGACATTGTTCCCAGTATACACATTAATGGTTTCTTCTGGTTAATGCGCTACATTAATGCAACACTTTAGCAGTCATCTGACTACATTTACTGCTTTGCATCACAAGTTTACTCTAATGTACAGTTATACAGCCTTTTTTTGTGTATATATATATATATATATATATATATATATATATATATATATATATGTATATTGATTGAGTTGATGATTTAGCTGCTCCACCTTCTGACCTGCAACCATCCTGTTAGCGTTTGCAGGTAAAACCGTCACTTTGTTGCTATATTCAGGTACATTTCCTGGAACCACGCATGGTTTCTGCTAATAAATACGCTTTTCAGCATGAGGTATAATGAAATATTTCTGAAATAATCTGTTCATCTGTGTCTTGAGACACGTCTTTTGTGCACAAAAACAGCATCAGCACACACACACACAACACTTTGTGAGACTGGGATGAAAGAAGGGATTATGAGCTTTATCGGGTCCAAATCAGTCAGGACCACTTATGTCTAAATTACTTTTGTCAATATATAAAATATCTGCATGCATAAACTGTATTAATATGAGGATGCTGGGTGGGAGGCGAGGCATGAGCACCAGTCACCCAATCATGTGTCGTGTGTTTGTCTCCAACACTTCTGGTTTTCATTTCCTTCATTTTACTGAATCAGCTCTTGAATTGTTCATTTCGATTGTTCCTATTCCTGAAAGTTTTAATGGCATTTCTCCAGTTGTGTCACGTATATGGTAATACGTGTCCCAGCTGGTTTCGTCAGCAGCTTGAAAAACTTCTGCATGTCCAGAAGTGATGCTTTGCATGCACCCTGGTGATGCGGCCATTTCTGTTGTGCACTGCAGTACACGGCAGGTTTTTCCCAGCGGAGCTGTCCTTTGTAGATTTGCATCGCTGTACCTGTGAGGCTGAGGAGCTGGCCTTGAGGATGATAAATAATGAAGGCAGTTTAGGGGTAAACATGTGGAAGGAGTGGGTAAGGCCAAGGTGGGATTCTGGGTTGGATTTTAGATGAAGGATGATGGCAAAGAAAGAAATAAAGGGGGGAGTTATTTTTCATTCACTTTTATTGTTTTTGTTCAGCTTTTAGTCTCTGACTGCATTCCAGAGCCAAACAGACTTTTATCCCCCATCTTTTCTTTACTCCATTTCAGTATGGCTTTTTATATTTTCTCAAATCACCTCCTCCAGCTCCTCCATCTTCCTCTTGACAGGCTTTTGAAGCAATAATTGCAGTCTTGCAGTATTGCAAAATTCCTCTGTTTGTTTCTGATAGCTGTTTGTCAAAGGCATGGGGGTAGATGTTACATGCTGCTCAAACGCGTAGAAACTTGCCTTGTTGATTCTTGTCTCTCAGTTGTGTCAGGGAGCTGCAGGCCATCCCCCTGGCCTGTTCAGGTCAGTACAAGTCTTGTTCATAACCCACATCCGTCCATAGAAACATATATGATATATAATCTGGTTCTGCAGGTTGGCGTGTCCAACTGCTAGCTGTTTATTTTTCTCTTTTTCTTTTTAAGAGCCAACTTCAGCTTCTGTAAACTTCAAGGTAAAGCAACCCAGTTAGGATGGTTTCTGTTAACTACACCCTTCCTATCCATGTTGAATGAACAAAGTCAGTCTAACTGGTCATCTTTAGTAGTGATAAGTGGTTTTATAATTGGTATATTATGACAAACATCCTCCAGATATTAAAAGCCTGTTGTCTTTTTGTTCCCTCTAGGAACTAGAAAGAGATTTCTGCCCTGAGTGGGTCACATTTCCACTGAGGTCTAAAGATAATGTTAAATAAAGCTAATTATGTTCACTGAAGTGTGTAACTCCATCCTGATGGTGCTTAACAGACTGTCAGAATTGCCACTCTGAACCTACATGGACAGTAAAACCAGGATGCTTACAAATACAACCACTGTGAAACATGCATCCATCAATTCTCCTCTGCTTGTCCAGGGTAGGGTTGTGGAAGCAACATCTTAAGCAAGGAAAGCCTGAACCTCCCTCTCCCCTACCATTTCTTCCAGCTCATCCAGGGAGCAAAATGAGGCGTTTCCAGGCAAGCCAGAAGATGCAATCCCTTGAGCATGCCCTGGTTTATCTGCAAAACCTCTTTCTAGTTAGGATGTTTGCTGGAATACCTCCCCAGGGAGGTGTCCAGGAGGCATCCTAACTCAATTCCCAAGACACATAATCTCAATCCAGAAGAAAAGCAGCTCTATTCTGAGCCCCTTTTAGATGACTCAACGTCTAAACTTGTCTCTAAGGAAGAGAGAGACTTCCTCGAGGGCTGCTGCCTTAAAGATTTTTGATGTGTCCCTGCTCCAACATACCTCCACAATGACTGACTAATTTGAGTCAGGTGTGATACGTGGTAAACCTGCAAGATTGTGGCCCTCGAGGACCAGAGCTGGACACCCCTGATGTAAAACCTCTTAGTTGTAATGATCCTCATTGAGACAGCGGAGTGTCTGAAAGTTGATTAAAGCTACGTTCATGGTTGAGTTGAACCATGTTCAGGTTAACGGCTGTGTACCTCAGTAACGCCTCTTCCTTCTACACAGTTTAAAGTGAACTAGGTTTTACAAGCTGGGGTGAATATTAAACCCAACCTGACTTAGACAGAATACAGATCAAATTTAAGAAAATTTAAGAAAAAAAAAAAAAAGAATACAGATCAAATTTAATCAAATCAACTCAAAAAGCAGCTCAAACTGTTTTTTACAATGAAATTCAAAATAATTATGATTGTGTCAATAAAAACCATCACACATTTAGGTTAAAAACACTAGTTTAAAAACATACACCATTTCATACACGCTTTATCGCCAATTTCAGACACAGCGATGTAGCACCCCCACCCACCACTTAAACATAGGCCCCAACTTCTAGTCTATGTCTCATTAAATGAAACGTAAATCTAAAAACGTGATCGATGGTAAACATCTGAGGAGAAACATCTGGCGACTTTGTTTTTAAATGTGATCAAACTCTTTTTTCAGGTTCCCAGTTACTTTCACATCAAATTTAATGCATGTCTTCGTAGCTGTGATATTTATCATTTTTTGTCTTGAAGCGTAACCTGGTCTCTCTGAGAGGTCTTTTGTCAATATTATTATCATAGAGACTGATTTTTTTTCTCTTTTCTTCCATTTTAGTTAGTTCCTTTCTGTATTTTCTCATTTTTCATCATGCTGGAAGGCGTTTCACCACACAGATACCATTTCATATATGATTATTTCATGCAGTATGTCCTTATTTTATATTATTCATGACAAACTTAAAATATTAAGACTGCCTCCATCCCATTTGGCCTGAAGCTGAAAAATGTTCCCATGTAGGTCTGTGATTGGAGAATAGCCTGATTCCTAAGTCCCAAGTTTACTCTGACGCTGCTTCTGGTACAAACTGAGTTTTAGGATTCATTTGTTTGACTGGGTCTTTAGTCAGAGCAGTGACCTTTGTGCCTCGTTCTGTTACATGTCTAAACTCTGCAATGTCTTCTTCTGCTGAAAAGTGTGTTTCCAAATCTTTAGAAACCTCAACAGTTCATATTGAAGTAAATTAAGTGATAGATTTCTATTTTACATTTAGTGTTGTGACAATAAAACAAAATGTGCATGAGTCATTGGTGAACTACACACTTCTGACTATCAACATGTTCTCATTTTTCCCAACTCTGTGCTAATTTGTGCTGCTCTGGGTATGACTGATATGAGCTTGTTGCACCTGTCAACAGTTACGCTCACTTTTAGGATGGCTCTTCACTGGACACTCCCATAGCAACTGGACTTGGCGACTACATGCACATCTGGTCAGGATGGGTTAATCTGGCCTCAAACCTTTTTAATCCACCTCTGAGCTATCACGACCTAATTCCACTGCTTTTTTTTCTTTTGCTAAAAACTTTAAAGGGACATTGTGTAACATTTACATCCGCCTGACGTCGGAATCGTCGCTACAATTCTAACGCATGTGCGTTCTGGCACCTCACTTTCTAAAAAACAGGCATTGTAACGACGGTAATCAATTTTGGTCAGTCAACAACAAAAAATCTTACACAATGTCCCTTTAAGAAGAGCAAAAAAAAATGTTTTTATAGTTAGCTTAAAGCAATTAGAAGACATAGTTTTCCTATCTTTTTAATTTTTTATCTATTTTTACACGTGTCATGTGTGTCTCATATAGTAGTAGTTGGTTTGTAGAAATCTGCATGCAACAAAGCAATGTCAAACCACTTGACCTTTTCTTTGTAGTTACAGAGCTCTGCCTTGTCACGGTAGTTGCATTGTAGACAGTCATTCTCAGTCTTAAAATTCGAAAATGAAAGATCAACAACCCACGATTACCAAATAGTGTTTTTGTCTGAAATGCACATCCCTAATGGATGAAAATATGGATGGAAGAATAGTAGTGTGTTCAGCCATAACTGGTGGTCATTATAAATAACAGACCAGACATAAAGCTTGTAGGTACAGTGTGTGTGCACAGCATTGTGTTGGTGTTTTTGGATTTAATTTTCATGACACTAACTGGTTCCCATCTTCTTACTGCAGATAGTGGAGAACAGTTTGAGTCACTGGAGCTCGTGCTGTTGGCACCTCCCATACACAGTACAAGAAAAACCAAAATTCTGTTGGGCAACATCTCAGTAAAATGACCTGCAGGCATGCACCAGGCTGGCAGTGATCTACAACTTTCCCGCTTCCTATTTGCCAAACAAATTCCTCTCCTGGCAGGAACCCTCACACTTGGTGGACACCAAAAAAACAGCTGTCTGACCTTGTGTATCTGACCTTGGGTGGTGTATGTGTGAGTGCAAACACCAGACATCTCCTGCCAGGTAAGTTTGCTTTCACTTCTTCAAGGTATTTTTTTTGCTTTAGGAAATGTGGTTCTCCTTACAAACATGTCTTTCTTTTTATTATAGTTAGTTCAGTAATGCTACCCTTTCTAAGCTATTTCATCCATTCTTCTCTCATCTGTAAATAAATCCCTTTCCTCCTTCCTCTCACCCTCATCTCCCCTTTTTCCTTTTCTCTTTCACATCTCTCATTCTGTTATCTATGCTAACCCCTCACCCTTTCAACTATCTCGCTCGCTATTCTTTGCCTTCATCAAATATCCTCTCCGTCTTTCTCTCCTGTCTCAAGCTTTCCTCCCTCCTGTCTCATCTCATCCTACTTTTTGTTCATCATTTCATCCATATCCTGGTCTGACAGTTTAGTGACTTTACTGGCTGCTTATTGTGGATGCTTTTGCCAAAACAGTGTACAAAACATCACTTTCAAGAGCAACTAGCAACATTTTCTAATGTCCACATTTAATGCTGAAACAACTCCATTGTGAAATTATACGTGTATGATTATGTCTAATAATCCAGCGCCGTCTTTTATGACAAAATGTATTAAGTATGAATTTTATAGCAGTTATATGTTTATGTTACAAAAGGTTTTTCCGTCCAAATTGATCCTAGCAAAGTAATTGTTGGGATAATTTTCACTTAGCCTGCTGCATGTGTACTTTAAGATATACATACATACATATATATATACATATATATATATATATATATATATATATATATATATATATATATATATATATATATATATATATATATATATATACTTAATTCAATCAATCCAATTAAACTGAGTCATATTAAATTGAAACAGCAGAACTGTGTTATGCTGAAAGCAGCCAGTTAATGAAAATGTGAAGGTGCATCATGCTGTGTTGCATCGCAGGACAGGACCATCATGACATGCTCCCTTCCCAGCATGCAGTGTTACATGCTGGGAAGGGTGGTGTGTTGCATACTGGGGGGGGGGGGGGGGGGGGGGGGGGAGCTATGTAAGGATCGCTGTCCCTCTGCACATGTCAGCCATAGTTTCCTGGTTAATTTTTTACTTTGTTTTGGCAAAAAAACCTTGGGTGGAAATCAGATGGGAGGTGGTAGGAGCTTTAAAAGAATTTTATTTGAATTAAACATGTGCAAGCCCATTTTTTTTATTTTATTTCATTTGATTTTAATCTTTACTTTTTAAAATTTATTTATCCTTTTTTTTGTAATTTTTTTATATTGATACCATTCTAATATTTTGCTTAATAAAAACTAAATCCATGAGAGAAATATAACCACAACATATATTTAGGAACATAAGAAACGTTTCTGTTTAGTTTTGTTTTGCTAAATCAGCGACCGTTCACATTCAAAACAGCGTTTTTGTCTTTTTTCTAGCGTGTGTGTGTATAAAGCAAAACTCTGCTGCAGCATCATGCAGGGTCCCAGATGAAAAATTTGTGTAGTGATAGTTTATATAGTAGAGTCCCGAAATGCACAACCTTAAAGAGGAACACAAAGTTTTAAGGTCAGAAGGTTACGTAATGCGTCTGTAATGTGTTTGGAAAATTTTAATTCCCATAATAATCTCCTTTAATTACTGCTTTAGTTTTAACAGCCCTTAAGTCCCAAGTTTATTTAATAAAAGTAGGCTTTATTTCCTTTTACAATGACCAGCGGAGCCCTGGAATGATCTTGGAAGCTCCAGTTTGGGAAAGGCTGTCCTAACTTAGAGAATAGTGTGTTTTCTGTTTCACTCATCGGACCACTAAGCACTGGTACAACTGTATTACACAAAGCTGCACTGCAAGGACCCCAACTGGACATCCCTCTTTATAATTACATGTATGCATGTGTGATTTCCAGGTAGATCCTGCCTTAAAAAACATTCATACCATGAATCAAGCTTTTTGACCCAAATGCACTTCTATACTTTCCTGGTGTTGCAGCAGCCAGTGAGAGCAAAGTTCTGCACCTTCATCACCTTGAAAATCGCTTTAATCTGTGTGATATTATGGTGCCAGGTGCAGAGCGCATACTGCGCAGGTAGGAGGCAAGAGGTGGGAGGTTTATTCAGAAGAGGAATCACAGAGCGAATTGTCAGTATTTTAATGGAAAATGTGTCTTAGACTGCTGAGAGTAAATGATGTTAAAACTGTATTTGCAGATGTTTATTTAAAGTAATGCACTCAGCATGATGGTGAAGTGTTTTTTTTTAATGCTAATTGTAAACTGTGAAAACACGTGTTCATTGTGTAAGCTATCCAATGCTCATTTTGCACATAAACACACAGGATTTTTGTAGAGTAGGAGACAATTCATGGGATGCTCTGCCTGCAGTTGCTGTTCACACACATGCTCTTAACAGCCGGAGACTCTCTGCTGAAGATCTCACAGATGGAAATACTTCAGCATGCAGTCTCAGAGGAGTGCAGAGGACAGAGAACATAATACAAGAAACATATCAAGAGTGGCTGGTGAGGCTCCATAATGTCCACAATATCTGAAAAGTGAGTGGAAAGCCAAGAGAATATGAAGCAGGGACTCTAAAGCATCCACTTTTGCTCAGTGAACATGATTCAGAGTATTTAAGCCGTAATTTATACATTTGCATATTTGCTAATCTTCTGGACTTCTTACAGCACGAAGCAGCTGACTGTAAAATCTCTACATGGAGTCGGGGGAACATGCTGCAGACATTTTACCTTCTGACATGGAGTCGTCAGGGTTGCAGTTCAGGCGCAAAACAGCTTAGTTCTTCAGAAATAATCCCAATTATTTCCCAACATTCATCTCAACTGGATACCAAAGTTGTTTTGAAGCCAAAAGCCTTAAAAAAAAAAAGGAATTTTTTTATTACTATTTGGAGTATAAATGTTTGGGATGTTTCCCAGGCAAGGAAGACCAAAAAAAAAAGAACATTACAGATGCGTAATGGCAAATGTAGGATCAACCTCACTTCCAAAATAAAGCATAGGAACACAGTCCAATTACTCCCCAATCTTTCATTATAAAACCTTGTTTTTATATTGATTTTTTTAGGTGTCCTTCCTGCAGTGACTCCACTTTTTATATCCACCATATCCAGTCAGCAGCAGATGCAAACCACCTTTTTCAAACGCTGGCAAACCTCTCTCACCTGTCAGCTAAACATAACTTTGGACTAGCTGCCCTCTCGCACAGCGTGAAATGCAGCCATTCAAAGGTCGCTGAGTACAGACGTCGGGCATGCATGTGCCACTTTTCTTTATGTGAGTGTGAGTGCATCTGCCTCCATCCAACCCTGTGGCGTCTCTGAATAAGCTCCATCTCGGCTTCTCTACAATTAGAGGGGAAATGACGTGTTGCTCCAAGGCGCTGCAATTAGGCTGAGTCACATCAGCGCTGGACAGCTCTGATGAAGGGCTATTAGAGAGCCAGAGATGATGGAGGCACTCGTCACTCTCCACCTTAACCACCGTCACCATCATCCCCATCCGTCACCACAAACCCCAACCACACGGCTCCTCCGCCCTTTTTCCTCAACATCCGTCACCATTACCGCCAAATTTCATTAACCACCAAAGAGGAAACTTCGGCTAGCAGGAGTCATTTGAACCTTGCAGCTCTCTGCCTGCCATTTCGCCCTCCTTTCTCCTCTGCATCTGTCTCATTTCCTGCCACGGATTCATATATATTTCGGGATAAGTGCTCTCCATGAATCTTACACCTGCTTTTTCCCTCTCTCTTCCATCGCCTCTTCCAACTTTCTATCCTTCATCCTCTCTTCCCTCCTGTTCATCTCCACGTCTATTCGTCTTCCTTTCTCTAGCCTCTGTGAGTGCTTCTCTCGCTCTCTTCCTCTGAGTCGTGCACTTCTTTTAATGGCTCAATTTCTCTTATTCTCCCCTTATCTTTCCCAATTTGATGCATTTCACCTGGCTTGAATCATTTTGCCGCTTTCAATCCATCTCCTCTCCTCTTACTCTTCTATTCTCATACCTATTTTAATCCACCAAAGCCCTTATTTGTCTCTGTAAATGAAGATTTTGTTCGCTGTCTTTGCTGTTTTGTTTTGTTTTTTTTTTCCTCTTTTCAAATTAACCCTAGCAAAAGACTGTTCAAAATCACCGTGGTTGTTCTGTAGTAATTAATTACTCTCAGGTACTGACACATTAGTGTGACAAACACGTTGATGAAAATGTTGTTTGGGACTTTGAAAGCTGATGTTATGGGCCTTAAAAGTGCACTGATTTGAAATTCATGTATGTAAATATTGCTTTTAAAACTTTAACCAGTTTTAATTGTTTACCTACCAGACAGAAGAAAACAAATGCAGAGAAAGACTTAATTATTGGACTGTTTATTGTTAATTAACATGTTTGTAGGTGACTAGGCTGTAAAGTGCACAAATGGAGGAGATTTATCAAATCACCATACAGTAAATTGAGTTATGTTAATCTCAATTCCCTCTTGTAAAGATGAAAATAAGTGATTAATTACAGCAGATAAACACCTATTTGATTATTGGATTGAAAAAAAAAGATTTAGTCATGTTGAAAACAGGAAACAGATTATTTGATATAGTGATTATTAATAACAGTAACTAGAACATCACAAGAAAGAGTAACTTTCATCGTTTGTTTAGCAACTAATTCAAAATATATTTTTTTTGTTTGGAGAATTTTATAAAAGATTTGCCTTTAGAAGCAAGAGAAGCATTGTTTATTTTAATTTCATATAATTTCTGAGCATCGTTTTTGTCTTCGCTTTGACACCAGCTGCATGACAGAATAGATTTAACTCTGCTAAATGATGTTTCAGGAGTGTTTTGCCGTATTTTTTTTATTTAGGCTATTTGAACCTTTCCTTTCTGAACCATTTACTGGTGGATTTACTGGTGTCCTGGCGATCATCATCGTGATGAAATTCCACGCACTCTTCAGCTTCTGCTTTCATATAAATGGCCCCATGTCATTGTCAAACCTGCTTTTATAATGTAAGCATTAGAAATGGACCTTTTTTTCGGCCATTGTTTAAATAAGTCATATCAGCCATCCTCTGAACAAAGCCGATAACAGGCTGGTGCTTTTCTGAATTCCTAGATCAGTGATCTTTACTGTTTTTAAATGAACACCACCCTGTTGAGACAAAGACATCATAGATCACTTTTACCACAAAGCATGAAAAGCCATTCAGCCATTAGTCATTGTGACCATTCTCATTATAATGTCCCTTGTAGGAGTGAAATAAACATTTTCCATGTAATTTTCTTGTAATTTTGTTTCAGCATGTGGTTTCACACATTACTCCATAGCATCTGTAAAAATCATGTAAACATGCAGTCTCCAATTTTTCTTAAAAAATTAATCACTTGTTGATATTTCTGCATATCGTATCATATTATAGTCCAACATCTGTTGGTTTAATAGTCAAATACATATTTTAATATATTAGTATTGGTCACAAAAATGTTACTGGTTGACCTCTATTACTGTAGATCATTTATAGGTGAATTACTGAGTGCAAGAAGTGCAGTCCCTGAGACTGGGAAGAAGCTCTGTACCATAACACTTCCACCACTGTCAATGATTTGAACAAGCTCATCTCTAGAAAAGATGTCCTTGTTCTACATCACAGATCTGCTGTTATTTTGGCCAAATACAACATCTAGGCTCACATTTTCTATATGGTCTGATCTTTGAATTGTAGGTAAACATACCCTTTTTTTAATCACCAAAAGCTTTTCTCCTGGTGCTGCTTTGTTTTAGTTTAACTCTTTTGTTTGTTTTTTTCAAAACCCATTTCCAGAGTCAACATTGCTATATTTTTTCTAAAACAATTTCCAGGTGTATTCTGTATTGGTAATATGAAAGCACACATTGCAGTAGCAAAGAACACGTTCTTATTTTTGGCCTGTCGTTCCTTCAAAGCACACAAAAAACATGTCTATGACACACATCAGGTGTCTTTTTAGAGACTGACAGTAACTGTAGTCAACATAATAATCATATCAAAGTTAAGTGTAGATGAAAAACAATGTGAGACATGAGTTTGGAAAGCAGCTTTTCTCCTTTTTTAAATATTATTATTTTACATTTTGCTTCCCTCACTGTTTCCCTCTACCATTAGGTTTGAAAGCCAAATAACTTGGTTAGGTTTAGGGAAAATATTGTAGGTTTTGGGAAGCACAACTTTATTAGTAACTCCAGTATGTTGGAAACTGAACTATAACTATTATGTTTTTTTCAACTAACATGAAATAACCTGTGAAGTCTGGGGTTTTCACAGAGTTTATTAATGCCATCGCAGACTCTTTTATTGGTACCTGATTTAAAAACCCTGGTTCTAGCTTTATGGATCTGAAAATGTCAGGAACATGGTTGCTTTTTTCATGTGATTAATCCTTGTTTCTGTGTTTGGTAAAAATGATTTAGAAAAGCTGAGCTGAAAGGCAAAGCTGTCAATTTACTAGACAATTTGTTGCAACGCTCGCTTATGGTCATGACCTAGAAAGTGTGACCATGAATGCAAATGGCAGAAAGAGGCTGTAGATGGCCAAAGATGCCTGAGCTCACACTTAGAGAAATGGTGGGGCGCATGTCAAGATGTCTTCTAGATGATTGTGATGGGAGCTGTATCAGAGAGAGATTTTATGTCTCAACTAGCATGGAAACATTGGTGTACTGCTGGAAGACCTGTAGAAGTTGGGTCTGGAGAGGAATATCTGGAGAGCTCTGTTTAAAGTGTTGGCGCCATTGCTCAGTTTGAATAAGTGCTAAAAAGAAATGGAAGGACTTCTTGTTAGTCCTGCAAACAAACTGAGTCATGCATCCATGTTCTCAGCTAGCCATCTCCAGTCCAAGCAGCAAACGGCCAATACCGCCTCTCTGCATTAACCCATGAGGCTAATATTTCATAACAACTTGCGTTAGCGTCTCACTTCATTGGTTTCTCCCAACATATGCAAACTTCCTAAACAGCCCCATCGCTACAGCGATAAGTACTGTTTCTCACATCTCATCTGATGTTGCCTTTAGGCAGGTAATGTCAGAAACCCCCACCAATAGCGCTGATATCTCATTAGCATATATGGAGTTGAATGCCTCACCATAACCAAGAAAGCTTTAAATGGAAGATTTGACTGCATGGAGGTCTCTGTGCATTGAGTGATGTTGAGAGGCTCTTCATCAGCTGTGTGACAAGAGCAGAATCAGAAAGTGTTGAACAGTTGAGGATGCAGAATTTGTATAATTAAACATCCAATAAAGTTCTGGTGGCTGCAAATTATTTCCACAGCTGCATTGTTGGTAATTAGTGTTGTACAAACAAAAGTCAATGAGGCGGTAAAACTTTTCAGAAAATCAGCTTTAAACAAACAAACAGCTTGAAGGAAATTCTCTCTTTTTTAGTCCAGTTAACAGTCTGTGGTCACTTCTATTATATTTTAAGCCAGATGTATATTTTCTATGTTATTTCCTTTTTTTTTTTCCGTCACACCACAGCACCAGTTATACCGAATGGTTGATAAATGTTAATATCCATTTTATTCCTTGTCTCTTTGACATAACAAGCCTTTGTAGTTTGTTTTGCTATATGTATCTCTTTTTATGTTCTTTTAAAAAGAAAAAAAAGAAAAGACCAATACTAGACCTAGTTTAACACCGGGTGCTTCGGTTGCTTGGCAACATAATGAAAACTGCAGTGTTTCACTCTGTGTTTCCCTCTGAGACTCCATCATCTGTCCAGAGCACTTCTGATCAGCAGGTCATGGTGCAGAGCTGAATAGAAAGTAGAACCAGAGGTGTGTTTGTACTGGTAGGTGGGGAAACACCAGCTGTGCTTTCTTCATGACCTTAACTTCTCCACACCCGGCAGTTTGATCAGGCGGTGGAGTCTGTGACCACCATATATGGTCTCCTATGCTTGTCAAGGTGGAAGATCATTTCATTTAGGCAAAGTAAGTCAGTGTTTGTCCAGTAACTAATATTCTTTTCCTTGTGGAGATCGGATTTTATTTAAGACCTTGATGTCATAAAATAAGTCTTTCAGTAGCAATTCCATGCTGGCATCTAACTGGCCACCTTGTGAGGGGAGAACTCTCTTCTCTGAACGTTCCAGCACCAGGACCGAGGATGATGGGACTCATCCCGTAATAAACTCTAATTTAAGTCTCTTGGCTTCCCTTCTGTCCCCATAGGTATTACTATTTAGTAGCGCTCCCTTAAATTTTCACCTTTTCCATTTAAGCTCATTTATGCCAATTTTAGCCGTGTTTTAGTATCACTATAATTTCCCAAAGTGCCAGTATGTATTATGCTCATTACATTACACACAAAATGATGGCCTTGAAAGTTCTCAAGTACAGTTTAACAGTGTGGAAGTATTTGATTCTTACAAAGCTTTGTGTTATTCATTTTACTCTTTCTTTCATTTATTTAAATCTGTTATGCCAATCATACATTTTTATTTAAAAGAAATGATCGTTTCTACCATTTCTTGCCTTAAAGTTAAACTTTTACATGTGAAAAGTTTGTATTTGGTTCTGAAATTCAGCAGAAATCCTGATGGAAAGGCAAAAAAATGGAAATGGAAAAAAAATGGAAAGGCAAAAAAAATGCATGAAACTTCCAGTTATCATTGTGAGGATGCTGCTTTAATCACTCCGCTTCATTCATTTCTGTTATTAATTATAGTGGGTGTGGCAGCTGTAGTAACCAAACAGCTCACAGCCATGACTTTACAAACTGAGCAATAATTGGGCAGCTTCATTTTCCGTGATGGTTCAGATCTCATTTTACAACCTCTCAAAAATACTAATTATATTATTCTTTTATTCCATTGCTTTTGCTCTATTGTGTCCTGAAAGCTATTCATCCCAGTAAATAGTACACAGGGTTTGTAATTCTGGTAATTGTAAGTTTCCCATTTAATTAGGAGAGGCTGATGCTCATTTGAACAATTTCTTTTATTATCTGCACCCTTGTCCTTATTTTGCTCTCATCCTCCTACTGTATCAGGGTCTCCTTGCGTTTCACCATGGTTACAGCCAGTAATGTCCTCGTTCTTCCTATCTGACATTTCATACTCCTCCATCACCCTTTCCCATCCGCCTTTCCATCTCACCACACAGGAATTACCCTGATTATGATTATAGCTGTGATGGTAATGATAACTGCTGCAAAATTGCGCTCTCTCTCGTTCATATCCAACACCCGGGAGATTATGATTGACTGAAAGGCTGCCTGCAAATGTTTCTCCCATCTCATTTTTTCTGCTTTCCTCAATTGCTTTGTTTCTTTCTTTTTTCTTTCTTTTTTTTTTTTTTTTTTTTTTTTGTCTTGTTTGGCTTTTTATACTTTTGTTCTCTGTCCACTGATTTCTCGCTCCTTTCCCAGCTCACCTTTTGTCTCTTTTCAGTCTTTCTCAATTTTCTGCTCGTCTTTCATCTCTGCTGTTGTGCTCTTTTCAACCTTTTCTGGTCCATCTTACCTCCACCACTTGTCTCTAGCTCTCTTTTCTTATTTTTTTTTTCTTCTAGCCCTTATTTCGCTCTGCTTTACCCCTGCCTGCTTACTTAATTTGCTTTTTGGATCCAAGAAATAATTAGAGTTGCATTTTCTTCATTATTGTGTGAAGTGGACAACACAAGATGACTGTTATTCTGCCTAGTTTTTTTTTAAAAATCTCCATTTACCATTTCCTCTATTTTTTATTCTGTTTGTTCCCCTCTCTTCCATGATGTATTTGACATGAATACACCACATTATTTATGAGATGTTTAAAGTCTGAGTGGTGAGTTTTTAGCAGATCAGTTTGAACTATAGTATGCTCATGAATCCAAAGCTGGAGAGGTTTAGATAAGATGTACACTCACTAGATGTGTATTACGTATACCTGTCTTATCATATTTCATTTTAAAGTAGGAAAGACCACATATTTAACCTCAAATCAATTCCCACACAACATCAAATGATAATTCAGACAAACATATAGGTATAACATAGAATGCACATGCTGTGTCTTAAAGTAGTGGAAATTAAAGGAAAGAAAAGGGGCAGTGCTGTAAAAAAAAAAAAAAAAATTTTTTCATTTTCATTGCCTGCAATGGACTGGCAACCTGATTTTCCCCCATTTTTGTCAAAAAATATTCGACCATCCAGAATGTATTGTCAGAAAAACACTACCAGCATGTACAGCATGCTTAGTTTCATTGGCATAAAAATGCCAATAGAGACTGAATAAGCTGTCCAAGAGGTAACATCTAAGCAGAGAATACAGGGGGACAGAGAACTGAGCCCTGTGGTACTCCACGACAAAGATGAGCCATTTATGAGGTCAAATTTTGACTGAAAATCTCTGTTGTGAAGATGTAGAATCGGCTCATCCTTTGTAGTTATAACAGCCTATTCTGTGAATGCTTTCCACAAGGTTTAGGAGTGTGTTTTAGATCATTTCTGGCCATTATTCCATTTGTAAGGTCATGCAGCGATGGTTAGATCACAAGGGTTGAGGTCCTGACAGACCAGTCAAGTTCCTCCACATCAAATATGTTCATTTATTGCTTGGAATGCCCTAATTTAGTATACTTTTGGCAATATAGTGTATTTTTGCTTATAACGTTGCACTGGTACTTGACATATCGTGGCATACAATGATACTTTTGTTTCCTTCAGCTTTCCCATAGCAGTACATAGATCATCCATGCTGGGGCTCCACCTAATGCTCTTAGTTACAGCTGATATAGTCAAGACGTCAAGAGGTGTATATTTCGAAATAAACCTCGGGTTAGTTTTTAGTTTGTTCAACCAAAGTATGGAGTTCTAGAGGAATCAGATCTTCATACTTTTAAACTTTCATTTAGTTAGCATTTTCTTGGTCATGTGCATCTCCTCCTGAGCTTGGCAATGCTAAAAACTTTATTCCTGTTTCCAGGGAAACGTTTCTCCCCACTTCAGCCAGGTACTGCTAAAGTTGAATCAAAGGATTTGTTTTTATAAAAAGAAAAAAAATATTATGGCAGTTTGTAACTTGTGACGCTTTCAACACAAGGATCTGTAAATTATCACCTGACAAAGTAATAGCTTCAACCCATTGTAATAAATTATGAAAGCAACATTCCCTTAGAGGGAACCATTTCTGTGTTTCTTCTTCTATGTACTTTCGACTTTTCTGCTTTCCTGGCTTATCATGCTGGTCTTTCCACTTGCTTGTCCCTCCAGACCTGTGATAATATCACTTGGATATTTAAATATCAGCCATTGTCTGCAGTCTCATTTATCTATGCAGGTAATCTCACACATTCACACAGATTCATTGGATAAATTTCGCATAATATTGTTGACAGAGAATACAACAGCAAATGGCTTGTGTGTTTGTAGGAAAACTGATAATTTAATTGAACTAACTTAAAAAAGACTTGTATTTTGCTCAGTATCTTAAATTGGAGTGTTTTGATCTAAACTAATTTTGAATTGCTTTGTAATTTATTTCAAATGTCAAACCATTTAGATTTTCAGCTGCAAATATTTGCATCTGTTTGAATTCTGGTTGAATGAATGCTGCATATAAAACAGCGTTAACTGCTTTGTTTGGATACAGGACAATAAATCTGGCATTAAAGTTTTTGCCGTCAAGTTCAATGTTATTTTTATATCATGTTTTTTGCAAACGCAGCTGCTCAAAGTGCTGAACAATAAAGCAACGAATAACAAAAAATCAGGTTGATATTATGATTTCTACTTAGTCTGACTATTTAGCAGGTTATTAAAAACATAAAACAACTCCACTTCACATATATTCATTCTTTTTATTTAAATGTTAAACCATCATGTGCATTTGCAATGCATTTTCTGTGCTTTTATGTAATCAGGCAGATTGTTTAAGGGCTTGACCTGGGTTTGCATGCTTTGTAGGAAGGTGGTCAACCTTTAATTATCATATGGACATTAATGCCTCCAGTCATCTTCTTTTCTTTTAAATCTCTTAATAATTTGGAATTGTACCATATGCCGTGCCCACAAATCTTAGCTTAATGTTTCATATAAAAAAAATCAACTATTTTGTCTCAAGCATCATGTACAAAGCTTATTTGCCATGAATGAAAACATAAGTGTCGCTGCTATCATGCGTCACTCAAAAATCCGCTTATGGAACCAGAAATATTAAAGCCAAAAGTTTTGTTGATTAATATATTGTGAATCTCTGATGATCATCACTGTTGTCAACAATGCTTCATATCAGGGTAGTTAAGAGATGTGGGTGAAATAAACTTCTCTTTGAGGGATTTCATTGTTGCTTCCATCTATCTAATCTAACACACCAAAACAAAGGTGTGTTTCTGTCTAATACAACCTTCACCACAAATTTCATTTCCCCTGCTCGAAATTGACCCCAGCCCCAGTTTGGTAAACACTCAACCCGCCATGTTCATACAACAAAGACTGTATGTACACAGCAGTGTCACACTATTCTGTGTAAACGCAAATACACAGGGACTAGACACTGTTTATATTGTTAATTTTATTATTTTTTCTGGTACATAATTTAGTATATTTACTGCTGTGATGGTCTCACAGACACAATGATGGATGGGGCGATAGGCTGTGCTTTAATAAGTGGCTGAATTCGATCGATTTTCATATATTAACTGACAGTTTGATGAATACAGCAAAATGTGTATTTAGCTGTTGTTGTGTACCTATTTGTCTGTGTATGACTCAAGCATTTTGTTCAGTAAGTTTTATGTAAGGACTTACTGGTATGTTTTATGTATAAAAACCCAACACATGAAAAAATGACCGGGTAAGTCCAATTCTTCAAATATGAGGTCTTTATTTATCCCTTTAACAAAATGCACAATAAAAAAAAAACAACACCACATTTATTTAGGGATATTTATAATTTATTACAATGTGAGATCACCGGTGTCTGTTAAGGGGCAGAAGACAATAATCTTATAGTGTTCCACATCATTTTTAGTTAAATTTGTACCATGAAGTGATGCCAAATGTCTCAGAAACTGCATGTATCATATATGTCCCTCCAGGTTTTTATGGGTTAAAACTGACTTTCATTATATGTTGTCTGCTTTTCTCTCACCACAAAATCTCTGAAGCATCAACACACAACATCAATTCCACTTAGAGCATTTGATACAGTCAATCCAGCACATTACCAGCAATCAATTTAAAAGCTCCTCATCCACTGTGTTCCGATCTGTCTTTGCTGTGTTCACTGTTTTCCAGTTTTATGAATCAGACTCTGTTTGAAACTCTTTTTAAGAACACAGCATGCGGTGCAACTAAAAGCCGCGCTGTAGCTGGAATAGAAAAAGCCTCTTTGCATCAAACTCTCTATACTCTGTTGTCAGCACTCCATTTTTCACATGCTATTGCAAATCAATGGCAGTGTATTACCGTAGAAACCACGTAGATTGTTACACCATTGTTGACTATTGTGTTTATAGCGACTACATTTTTTCAGATTACTGTATCAGTGAGATTTTTTTTAACATGAGTGACACATTGGAAAGAAAATAAATGACCCAAAAAAAAAATCTGGTTCTGAAAGACTGATTTCTAGATGGACCCTGGAAATGATTTAAACAGTGTGAAGTTGAACAAATGATCACGTAGCATTGATGTCAGACAGAACTTTTTAAACTGTGCCACCGACTATCGGATACAAAGGGGACACATTAGTGAATGTTGTATTATTTTTTTAACCTAACCATGACAAAAGCAATACACAGCTAGCCTCCACCCTTTCCTACCTTCTTATTAGCTTTATGAACTTCATTGTAACACAAAATAGCATGTCACAGTTTAAATAGAGAACAAATGATCAGAATATTTTTGGGGCCTTGGAAATATACACACCTTACCATTTTTTTCTATTATTTATCTTTTTTTTTTTCTTTTGTTTACTTTGTTTATTACTGCATCAAGTTTATCCAAAAAGGACAATTAAATCAGCTGCTGGCCAAAGTGCTGTTCTTAAATAAAATAAAATTTAAAAAAAGCAATTAAGCCAACAACATATAACAATTAAAAGATGAGGACAATAATTCAAGCAAACAAATAATGCAGTAAAATAATAATAATAATAAAAAGAAAATATACAAAAGTAAAAAGCAAGAAATAAAACTCTTTAAAATGAGACAAACAGGAAATGTCTGAACATACCCAGCATGCAGCAGTAGGTACTCTCATTCTTGGGCTATGATATATACATATATATATATATATATATATATATATATATATATATATATATATATATATGTATATATTCATTCATTCATTTTCCGAACCGCTTATTCCAATTCAGGGTCGCGGGGAAGCTGGAGCCTATCCCAGCTGGCTTTGGGTGACAGGCAGGGAACACCCTGGACAGCTCGCCAGTCCATCGCAGGGCCACACACAGAGAGACGAACAACCACTCACGCTCACACTCATTCCTAGGGGCAATTTAGAGTCATGTCTTTGGATGGTGGGAGGAAGCCGGAGTACCTGGAGAGAACCCACGCATACACGGGGAGAGGCCACTGACCAAACCAGCCAAGGATCGAACCAGCGACCTTCTTGCTGTGAGGCCACAGTGCTAACCACTGCGCCACCGTGCAGCATATATATGTGTGTGTGTGTGTGTGTGTGTGTGTGTGTGTGTGTGTGTGTGTGTGTGTGTGTGTGTGTGTGTGTGTGTGTGTGTGTGTGTGTGTGTGTGTGTGTGTGTGTGTGTGTGTGTGTTTAGGAGTCTTCCACATCAGTGATCACTCTACTGAGGTGCTTTGTGAATCTGTATTGCTTTTTATGTTGCTAGTAGCTACTGTCTGTCATTTAATAATTTCTGCCTGTGTGCTCATGACCCGCCCACTCTCCGACCCCTGTTCCCCCCACAGACCTCGCACCCCCACAGCTGCAGTCTCTAGGATCTTTTCTAAATTTGGCAGTGAATGGAGTTCAGAGAAAGTACCAGGTTTACTGATATTTTATAACAAGGAAACCTTATCGGAATAATGTGTTTTGTTATTTCTAATATCAGACTATGTTGTGATGTAAGCAACAGTGTGCAAATGTCTGTGTACCCATGCTTTTTGTGTTGGATTTCATAGTTTCCACCAGTCAACACGTGTGAAAACTGTGGCTGTTTGCACATTAAAGCTGCTGTTTCTCCTCCAGTGCAGACAGAAATGTAAAACGTTGGAAAAAACAAGTGATTTTACTGAGATTCTAGAGCAGAGAAGAAGATACAGTGTAAAATAAGTTTGTTTTGCACGTAATTGCCCGGAATTATATCACTGTGACTGCATGGACATTAAATATTAATCATCTCAGACTGCCACCCTCGTGTTGCTGATCTCCAATAAATGAAACACTTTACACAGATGCCATTTGTCACAGTTATTTGCTGTCATTTTGTATTTGGTCCCCTGGTAAAAACTAACTCCCTTCCATCTGCATCTTTATTGAAGACACTAATGTAAACAAAATAACATTTTAAACTCGAAATGTATCATTTATTGATCTCAGTGGGATAATCAAAGCTGTTTTCTTTCAGTGGACCACGCTTGTCGTCCTAATAAACTGATGTTTGTATTAAATTAGGAAGTCTGACTGGGTATTGAAAGCATGCAGGTAAACATCACATGGAGAAAAAGATACTACACTAAAACTTTTCGATATTGTAGAGCGTTTTTTTATTTGCATTTGCGTCACTTCATATTTGATCGTTTTATTTTAGTCAAACTGCATTCTATTATCGGCACACAGCATGAAATGTCTTGAAAAGAGTGTACAAATATCTCACATTTAAAAGGTAAATAAAAGGTATTAGTGAAAACCAGCAATAGTTTAAAGGAGTTTTACAGTGGAAGAACCATTTTCTGTGCCACAACAAACCTACTGGTTTCCTAAGAAGCCATTATAGCTAAATGCTCATTAAAACACTCCTAAGGGTCTTCTTCATGGTTGAGAATGGTTGTAAAAGGAGAAAACCATTCACTGCTGACAAGATGGAGCTAGAGGAGGGGCAAAAAAATGTATTCCTGCCCTGATTGCTTAACCAAAGGTGGTGTTAAGGTCAATAAAGCAGAAACTCTCTGAACTAAGGTGAAAATGCCTGGATTTTAAAAAAGAAAAGAAAAAATCAACACAGACGTTTTGCAACCTTTGAGATAAAGGGATTCAGAATACAAGATCATAAAAAAAACACTGAGATATGAACCCTGTAGGTCATGGCAGCATCTAAGAAGCAATGGAATATATATTCTTTAGTTCGCATATATAGTACTTTTAAAAACCTCTGCGAAGTTTTATTAGGCAAGAAAACAGGTTCAAGAAAGTTTCGAAAAGGAGCCTCACAGGAAGAAGGTTGTTAGCTCGCGCCTTGGCTGGGAGGGGATTTTAACGTCAGCTTTTCTGTGTGGAGTTTGTCTAGGTCCTCCTGCTTCCTCCCAACAATCAAAGGTTTGCATATTAGGTAGCTATAGATCAGGGGTGGGCAACTCCGGTTATGTAGAGCCACAGCTCTGCAAGTGTTGGGAGTTTCCCTGCTGCAACACATCTGACTCAAATCTATGGGCAATTAGCAGATTAGCATGAGTCAGGTGTGTTGAACCAGGGAAACGCCAACACTAGCAGGACTGCGGCCCTCCAGGACCTGAGTTGGGAGTGAGTTTAAACACAAGGGTTTGTTTGTCTCTATATAAGCCCTACAATAGCTTGGCGACCTGTCCAGGGCGTATCCTGCCTCTGGCTTGCTAATTGCTGGTATGGACTCCAGCTTCCCTGCAACTCGATGTGCTAGATCTCATAAAACAAAGCACTCCCAGTAGGACTCTGCTTCAGACTGATTTACAGTGGTAAATGACCTGATACACCCAGAAACCATTGGAAATCCTTAACTTGAAGATGCTGAATGTGATACAGTGTGTCTTGTCTAAAGCCATTGTAAATTTGACCTCTAATCACATAGACATGCCACGTACAGGCTGAACAAAAACAAAACAATAAATAATGGAAACAGTTTGTCTCCCTACATAAAGACAGATAAGTTTGTATACTGGTTTAATGACCTTTATTACCAATTAGATCAAGCAACCCTTTCCAGCCAGCTACATGAAAGAAACAGTTTTTTCTTCCCTCGTCTTCAGATGTCAGGATGCAGTTAGCTTTTTTCTGCACTTGATGAATTATTTATTCATGATGAAGTCAGTGGCCGTGTGAGTCTGTATAGTGACTAAAATGCACACATGATGTCTTTTTTACAGTGTTTTTAATTAAATATTGGCTCCTTCTAAACATAAATGTGCTTTTAATTTAATAAGCTACAAGCATGCTTGTGAAATTTCTCCTCTCAGCTTTATTTGTTCGACTCTGGTCTTTACATCATGTAGCTCCCCGACTCTTTTTGACATCTGAAGCGTTCACCGCTCCCAACAACCATCAGAAATTCATTTTTAAAATCGTTCGGTGAGAACAGCGGGGCTTTCATTTGGCAGCACCTGCTCTTGTGCTGTTTATTTCTGTTTGAATGAGCCAAGTGATGAAGGCTAGCGATCATAAACCACAAATATACTGTAAAAGAATCACATTGTTATTTATTAATTCTGCTATAAGAAGTCAGACTGATCTTGATTGTGGAGTTCAACTTGCAGTCTGTTTTGTAGCCACTTAAATTAGTTTCTTGCCGCCTGTATTTTAAGTGTAGCTGCTTTTCCAGAGGACCATAAATATATTTAAAAAAAAAAAAAAAAAACATTAACCATGTTAAGAGCTTGAAATGAGCAGACAGGTGCAACTCCTCTTAATGTGGGGAGCTGCCAGCCGTGGTGGAGCGACATGCAGCAGATGCTGAAGTCTTCTGCTTTAAGCTCCACAGCTTGCATTGGAAAAACTCAGATCACTCCAGATTTAACAGACTGACACTTTTACTTCTTTAACTTGCTGCTGTTTGTTGGTACCTGCAAGGAAAGACGGTGCTGTGAAGACTGACTCATTGTTGAGCAAGTCTGGAACAATCTGGGCTCTGCGTGATCCCAGTGGGAAAATCCTTCAGGTAGTTTTTGTTTCTTGCAACACAGTGTGTCCTATATTAGCTGCCACGTAATATTTTCCTGCCCCCTTTTATTCCCCTTTTTGAGAATCAGTGCTTTCTCTCGTTTTACACCTCTCTGACCTGTAGCCTTCAATGAGTGCATTAACACAGATGAATAGCCATGCTTGTACAGCCATAATTAGGGCAGAAAATTTCATCTGCTAATGTGTTTGGCTAGGTACTCACCACCAACATATACTAGCTTTCAAACCGGCGACACACAGGATTATGTGAGGGGGCACTGTATGATTCACGCCGTAGTGCTTCTCGGCTGAAGAGCCCCAGCATTTAATGGCGTTCAGTTTGTCTGGAGCTTGTGTGTGTGTGTGTGTGTGTGTGAAATTATGTCTTAGCAACAACAGATTTCATGCAGGTTTTGTGTATTTTTGATGCATTTTGGATAGAGCCCCAGGCTTTTAGAGGGTTTTATCTCTCTGTTTGTAAATACGGTGTCTGGCGCTGTGTTTTACATCACCAGGTTTCAAATTCTGCAAACACGGCATTGTTCATTTTCACCGTCGTGTTTATATAAATCCACGTTCCAGACTTTTTATTTGCAGAAAAGATGACACCAAAGGAAAAAAACTGAAGGTGAAGTGGTAGCGTTGTTTGCATAGTAGTATTTATGATTTGTACATGTACGTGTTTCTGTTAGACTAAAACACACCAGTCCTGGTAAATCAGTTAAATCAATTAAATGCCCTGCTTGTTGTGACGTATTTAAAAAAAGATGCAATATCTAATATTTTGCAGTGTGATCCACAATTTGTTATGAATTGCTAAAGTTTTAGGTTTGAGTTTGACTCTTTAATAGTCTATTAGTGCACATTGAGCTTAAAGAATCTGTGAACTCCTTGTTTACTCTGATTGACAGAGTTTAACTTGTTCAAAAGTATTTGAAGAGCCAAATGATGTGCAGTGTAAAAGGACAAATATAGATTGGAGTATATCAGAGGCAGAAAATCTTAACCAACTTTGGTTGTGCCCTGGGAGAGTGGAAGGGAAAAAGGGGTCAATGAGGAGCTCACGTAAATAATCGGAGGCCCAGCGTAATCATATGTATTCTGTTTCCTGGTGTCCTTGCGTGCCCTGACTACAGAGAGATTAAACCAGCTACACAAGCTGTCGGCTGTGTGGCTGCTGTATGCAGAATTTATGCCTTTGAAACACCCTTAATATTTTAGTTGGGTGTAATAATGTAATTTTAATTATGTAAAAAAGAGATTAAATGGATATACAGAAGAGTTCTTACATCCCTTAGCCCATGTAATTATTCCCCGCAGTAGCTTTCAGAAGCTCCTCCATATTACGGTGAGAACAGGGGGGGTCGTGTCTCACCATGAATCAGCGTGTTAATGGCAGGCTGACACTTGGTGCTGAGCGCGCGAGGTCTAGCAAGCTGGGTGATGCTGTAGCAAAGACCCGAGGCTCACTGTAATTGGAAATGAGAGGGTGGATGCTGGAGCAGAATGGGTCAGTTGTCTGCAACACGAAGCTGTAGCACCCCCCCCTTTTTTTTTCTTGTCATAATCTTCTCATTCTCTCACACATGCATATGTGTACTTTCATTTTTATGAAGCATCTCGTTGCTACTGTTTCAGATAGGCTCACTCTCTCAGACACACAGAGCCACGGCCTGGTTGTAATTAGTGGCACAGGGTAATGGTCACACATTACGCCTCTAATTGTCCTGGCAGGCACCATTACCCAGGGCTAATCACCATTCTCTGGGTGAAGAGGCGTCCTGGACCTCTGACCACGAGCCGCTAGCAGGATCTGGATCACATAACCAGAGCTCAGTGAGCACCACTCCACCAATTAACCAGCCTAACTCACTGACTCCCACTGTACAGTATGGGGCAGGTTCATCTTTACCTTAATCATCTTTGGTGCCGTTAAACTAGTTTATGGTGCTTGCAGGCTGATTTTTCTCCCATTCCTGAATGTATCCTTTAGTGAAAGTTTCCATACAGTATGCAGTGCCAGTCAACTCCTCCAGCCCTCACCACTTCTGTGAGCGCTGCAAAGATGTCCTGCTGATGCCCAAAGCTTTTTACCAGCATGCAGTTCTGGTATTTCCCAGCTCAGCAGGACTAGAGCCTCCTCATCTCTCCCTTCGGACAAGATTGGTCTTTAAGAGCCCTATGAAATGAATCTAGCCCACCCAGAGCCTCAAAACCAGCAAACTTGTGAGAGAAGAAGCCTTTGAATGAGAGAGGGAGGGAAGAGGATTGCTGCCTGGAATGGAAGCAGTAACCTGAACATAGCTGAACAGGAACAGAGAGCTTTATTTAGCTTTCCACATCAGGAGGCTTTCATTTTCATGCCCATTAAACATGACCTGAGTTTAATTGCATTTGCAAGCTTCTCGACCAGACCTCATTTCACATTAGGGTTTTGTAGCTCTATCCCACAATGTTTGATTTAACTTTGGCTGCTGCAATGTCAGAAAGCAGCTTCTTTTATTTTTTTTATTTTTTTTACTTATATTGTTCTCATTTTTTCATTTGCACAATTTAATAAGCTTTTTCCAGTAAGTACATTTCTGCAAACATGTTTATTAATATTTAAGAATGGGCAGTTTGGGACTTTGGACAGCCTGATAAAACCCAGTTAATTAGGTTTCTGCAGTCCTGTTTCCTAACATGTGTTCATCATTATCTTTCCAAACACATGAGCTCTTCAGTTTACAGTGTTGCAGTGCAGAGCCCTCTCCATGGTGCTGGAAGTGGTGATAAATTGATTCTGAAGTAACTAGGCTAATGTAACTGCTCTTTGTGTGTGTCTCTGGGTTTTCTGCAGCATATTATGACGGTGGTGCGCTGGTTTGCCTGAAAGAAAGGCGGCCATGTCTAAAGTCAGAGGAGAATATTTCAAGTTTATGAACTGTAACAACAACCTTGAAGAGGAAACAGCAGATATGCTTCATAAGTACTAACTTTACTGTTAATGACTAAAGCTACCGTCATACAGTAACAAAACATCTAATTCAGCTTAAGGGATGACCATGATGGATCTAACAAATACCCAAATTAATCAAAACTTCATCAGTTTTCATCTTTACTGAATGCAGCAATAAGTCAAAAAACATGGCTTTGTGCTTTGAGGATAAAGTCTTAAGAGATTAATTCAGTAGTTAGCGTGCTCAAACATGAAAAATTCTCATGTATAAACCCACAAAACCTGATTTTTAAAGATTTAGAAAATGTTTTCTACACATTCAGTCCAATTAAAATCCTTTTCAAGCATGTTGAAGAATTTTTTTGGGGGACTTTTTCACCTTGTTGTATTTATGGTGACTTGTAAATTTAAATACAAGAGTCGGGACTCAATTTAACTACTTCTCATTCTCTTGCTGACTATATTTTACTTCATTATATATTTATTATAAATACTAGCAACAAATGTAGTAATTTTATGCTGGCCATGGGGACCACCAAGTGTTTTCCTGAAGGGCTCCTGGATAATTAGGCCAATTAACCAAACAGTACTGCAACAGTGTGGGTTTGATTTTTACACAGATAGGGGTGTAAAAATGGCCCACCGAGGACCCTGGATTGTGCCTTCTTGAACATAAATTAAATCAGACAAAAGAAATCTGTGCAGAAGTTTATTCAACAGTTTTTAATCCTAATCTTCCATTTGGTTCTTGTTAATATTGTCCAGACATGAAAGCACAGTGCAATCATCAACGTCACAAAATGATCTTTTAACCATACAAGAAGACAACTGAATTCATCCACTTAGTGAAAATTGGAAGAGAGCGCTTTGCCATTTTAAGCACCGTGAATATTTAATATTTTAAGATGTTTACTGTTATCTTTTCAAACCTATCTGTATTTGCATCTGACTCAAAAACATACTATTATCAATATATTCACACAATCTACACACTGAAGATACTTACTACATACAAATGTCTCAGTAGTCTTTCATTATAATGATAATAATATTATTTAAAAGCACCTCTTAGGTCACTCAGGGACACCATACGAGGGATGTCCAGCTCTGTTCAGCGAGGGCCACATTCCTGCAGGTTTTCCATATATCCCTACTCAAATCAAAGAGTCATTGTGCAGAGGTTCATAGGCTGTTGGAGCCATTTAAGTTGAGTCTGGTGTGTTGAAGCAGGAATATATTGAAAACCTGCAGGACAGCGTCCTTCGAGGACCGACTTTGGACTACTCTTCTGTACAAGAACACAAACAAACAAAAAAAAGCAAGGAATGAATACAAATACTGGCATAAAAACATGGAAAATGTACTTTTTTTTTTTTTTTAATAAAATGGGCTGTTGGGAAAATCTGTTACATCAGTGTGGTCCATTTTGTCCTGGTGGTGGACATAGCTCACTGCAATATTGTTCATTCTCACTTGTGTTGTCGTGGTTCCCAGATATGTCTTTAATCTCCTGAGAGCACTGAAACTTCTTTCAGCCTCAGATGATGAAACAGGGATGACTAAAAGCAGCCTGACAAGAGTTTCAGCTTGATCAAAAAGGCCTCCTACTATCACAGCCATCCTACTCAAGACATTAGCAGCTTTAGCAGCAGAGCTGAAGGTGTTTTTAGATTGAAACATGGTTAGTTGGACTTCAAAATGTCCTGTTCTGATTACTCATTATGATCCACTTCTCCAGTCAGTGAAGTTTCCTCCAGCTTCTCTGCAGGACATCTAGATCTGGAACTGAACATGAACAGTGTCTTGCATTAAATAAATAAATAAAAGGAAAAAAAAAACTTCTGTAATCCACCAATGCCCTTGAGAATGTGATGGCTTCCTGCACGAGTGTATTGTTTTGGAGGCTGTTGATGGTAAGGAATTTGAATGGATTGTACCCCAAGGGAGTCTGACACTGCCGCTGCTTTTTCATAAACTTTGTGGAAGCTTTACTTGTTCCTTTTGCACTGTAAAGTGGATCTGACACATTCATCACACTTCTCATTCCTGCAGTGCTTTCAGTCCGGTTTAGCTGAGACTTGTTCAGACCCTCCAACTCCTTGATTACTTCTAATGCAACAACTAGCCAAAGTAGTTTTATCCTTGTCAAACCTTTTCTCAAAGTCCATTTGCCCTCATCCCAGTGCTAGACCCACTTGATGGTATATTCTTCAAGCTAGGCTGAAGACTTTCTGCTTGAGACAGCACCGCTCTGATGGCTTGTCTTCTCTTTGTCCACCTGATTGGATACAGTGGTCTGAGAAATGCTGATTGTCCATCTGAACCTGCTGCTGAAAATGTAGCTTTGAATTTCCCCATTGGCTCAGTATATCACATCCAGGATCACCTTAGCAATCTCCTCTCCAGTACTCACACAGTCCACATTACTGAGAACTTTTCTAGTTCTGGGTCATGGTCCGAATATGTCAAACAAGTAGACTCTAGATCAGCATCCGTGTTTGTTTCATCTGTAGCTAGTAACTCTTTCTACATCAAATCTCATGTGTAAGCCACCAACACTCCTGTTTCTGACTAAAAATGTGCTTTTCATAGCAAAGGCTCAACCCTAGCAAAATAATCCCTTTAGCCGGTTGATAACAAGTTCCTGTTTTTTTTCCCCTTGTAACAGGTGGGTTATGTTAGTCAACCATTCGTTTGTTCATGATAGAAGAGCTTGAAGGAGTGGTGAAAAAATGTGATAGAAGTGATTAAATGATTGAGAATATGTGCTAATGTGCAATGCTGTGTGACGTTAAGCTAGCAAATGTTATGCTAATAGATGACGGAACTCATAGCAGATTATGTAAACCAGTGAGACACAATGAAAGGGTTAGGTTTGATTTATGCGCTGAATACATAGTTAAAGAGTTTTTGCACCATATTGTTGTGGTTGTTATGATTGCTAACAAGCCTTATGAAAAGTTGAGAACTGTGGCTGGTATGACTGCTTCTTCATTTATTCATATTAATGTGAGGCTAAGTTGTGGTTAGTTCCCGTCAGTCATGTGACTCACGAACAGTTTCACAGTAGAACGAGACTATTTATGCTCCACACATGCTGCCCTGTCACGTCAAGGCAGCATGATCACTCATAATAAAAGAAAAAGATTTGTCACATTTTGGCTGAAGAGCCAAGAAAAACTGTGTTTGACATTGATTTAGCATGAGGCTGGCCAAGTCTGCGAGTCTTTGTCACATCTTTGTGAGGAATCTTTTCAGTATTTCGAAAGATAAGTCTTACAGATACAATCCTGAATGGGAAAATGATTTCCCTGCAGTTATTGTTGCAGACAAGTAGATGTCCTTTTCAGAGGTCACAGGAGACAGAATGTAAAGACCATCCATCAGAATTTTTAATCGCTGAATGCCTGACTTTTCTCTTACCATGAAAAAAGTCTACCCTGCCATCATCCATCGCCTGGCTTTCAGTCCTTTTTATTTCCTACAGAGTTTCCGAATTAAAAGGACACGGCAAAGATCAAGTGCTGTGGCTGCCCCCCCCCCCCCCCCAGCACTGATCGAGGCAGTGATGCAGGCCATCCTGGTCCACCAGGGCAAAGAGCCCACTTGAGCAGAGGCCAAAAGCCAGCTATGAAAGTGACAGCAGCAGTGCAGGATGAAGGGATGAATAAGGGAAGGAAATTGGAGGCTAGATGCAAAGAGACAGAGCCATTTGGGCTTGACAAAGAGGAGATGGGGAGTGTGTCAAAGCAACATAGATTAAACAGGAATACTTCAGTGAGCAGAGTGAATCCTGACAAGTTGCTCACCAGTTTATAAGGGTCACAGGTGGCGATGAGGACAGCTAAGTTTTTTCTTTACAGTTGTATCCAGAAAGCCATAATTAGTTTTTTTTTTAACTTGGTTAGTTATATAAAATATGTGGTTCTTTGTACAATTTCTCTGCATTCAACAAGTCTTTTTTTTTTCTTCATTTTTTCATACCCTTAAATATGCATTATAACTGTCCTGTAAAGTGCCTCCCTCAGAAGTTGCACGAAGGAAACGCAGCTCATGTTAATGTTTTCCAGAGCACAGCAGATGCCATTATCTAATGTATTATTTACCAAGCCAGAAGGTCTTTGCTTTTATACTGCAACGTGAACTGTGGGTCTTTGTCGGATGTGAGATTGCGATCAACATATACTGTGTTTGTGCCATGATAGCGCAAAGTTTGTTTTTTAAAACACATTTCTCATTTCTGATAAAGAAATTTCCTTATGTTGATTTCACTATGGTCAGCTGTTTCTTGTTGCCATCATTAGCTGTGTCATTACATAGTGGGCAGTGCGGAGGTCAATCCATGACAAGCACAGAAGTCCAATAACAAAACACCATTTGGGTTCAGAAGGGGGGACCATGCCTCCCAATCACTCCCTTCCAGGTCTCACTGTCAGTGCCCACTTAAGCATTGAAGTCCCCCAGCAGAACAAGGGAGAGAAGGAGCACCCTCCAACATCCTCCGAAAACGGAGGGAAACTACCCTTTCATCCACCGGGGTAAACCCCAACGTGCAGGCACCAAGCTGGGGGCTGATGAGAATGCCCACACCTGCTCGGTGCCTCTCACCATGTGAAACTCCAGAATGGAAGAAGGTCCAGCCCCACTCGAGGGTACTGGTTCCAGAGCCCAAGCCATGTGTCGAGGTGAGTCCAACTATATCTAGCCGGAACCGCTCAACCTCGTGCACAAGCTCAGGCTCCTTCCCCACCAGAGAGGTGACATTCCACGTCCCTAGAGCCAGCTTCTGCAGCCGGGGATCGGACCGCCAGGGTCCCCGCCTCTTGCTGCCGCCCAGTTCACATTGCACCCAACCCCTACGGCTCCTCCAGATGGTGAGCCCACGGGAGGTGGCGCCCATGTAACCCTTTCAGGCTGAGCCTGACCGGGTCCCCTCGGCAAAGGCCCGACCACTAGACGCTCACTCTCGTGCCCCACCGCCAGGCCTGACTCCAACAGGGGGCCCCGGTGACCCGCATCCGGGCAAAGAAACGTTTCCACCCATGGTCGTAGTCATCATAGAGGTCTTTGAGCCGCACTTACTCTGGTCCTTCCCCTAGACACCTGTTTGCCATGGGTGACCCTACCAGGGGCATAAAGCCTCCACCCCTCCACCACGACAAGGTGATGGCTCATTTATATACATACATTTTTATATATATATATATATACATATATATATATATATATATATATATATATATATATATATATATATATATATATATATATATATATATAGGTTATATATATATAACCTATATATATATAGGTTTCAGGTTACAGTAGTACAGATGCTGAGATTTAAAGTCATGCATTCACAGTAATACTATTAAGCTCCTCTTTTCATTAAAAGCTGTGTAGAAAAGAAGTCGTGATTTGTGGAAAACAATTTTCTAAAGTGGTGTAATTTATAAGGAAGTTCATTCATATACAGGTAAAACATCTCGCTTCTGACTCAATAAGCTTAAGTTTTATCTCAATGATCACACAGTGTGGAGCAGTAAAGCTGATGGGGAAAAGGGAAAAACACAAAGAAAGCAGTGGTGATTTGGGAAGAGCATGTAAAAGGTCACAAAACAATGAAAGATTTGTAGCATTATGAAAACAACTTGGAGTAGAACATTAGTTACACTGTTAAATATCACATAAATTGGGGTGGGGGGGGGTTGATGTTCTTTTATTGCTTTCACTTGCAGTCCAAAGCTGAAAGACACACCAAAGTAAAATGTGGTTGCATAAGAAGAAAACAGTAGTACAGCCTTTTAAGCATAAGAAAAATCAGAATATTTGTTAATTTTCTCTTTCTCAGTGAGAACAAGCAGGAAGCTGAACAAAGACGCCAAATATGGATGGTTTGATTCTGCACTTCGAACAAAAGAGGAACATGTTTCTCTTGTCTATTAACCCCTTTATACTGTGGTGAGACAACCTGCTAACATCTGTTTTTTTATTGTTTTTTTGTTCTGTTTGGTTTTTTTTTTTTTAAAAGATTTTAACTGACCTTCAGTCCTGCATCATATAACTGAGCAGTTGTTACGTATTTATTGGCATCTTTTGTGGTGGGAATTGAACATGACACCCAGGTGTATATATGGAACGAACAGTTGGTTTACTGTAAAATACTGTAGCTTCAAAAAAGAGGCTCAAAAACTGTAGCAAGGCTTTGTTTTAACTGTCTTCTGTTTTTATACAACTTCAGCTACAATAAACATAGTTAATCTTTATCTGTATGAGGTAAATCAGCTGCAACCTGCGTGATTCATTTACTTCTTGCTACGTGACATCATATAAACGCCTTGCAGTGTTCGATTTTTCTCATCTTGAGCCTTTCCTGGTCTTTTCAGATTGGATGAGGATTCTGAGCCAAGCTTGTTTTCTCTGGTTGGATGGAGGAGAACACTGGACCTCAGAAATTGCCCGAATGCATCGAAAGTGCTGACTTCTGTAAGTAATCCAGCTTCGCACCAACTCTTCACCTGATCTCCAGCCACCTCTGACCTCTACGCTATAACCCTGTAAGGCAAGGAAACTCGATTTATTTAGCATAATTCAACAACAGGGTGATTCAAAGGGCTGTAATGATCTCAAAATACCTGCTGGTGTCATTCAAGTATTCAAGGATACTCATTTGTTCTTCTCACTTCCACTGAAGATCCAGCTGCCAGATCCAGTTATTTCTTCCTTAAGCACCTGCTGAAGCTGGAAAAAAATCATATCCAGCCAGTCCTGAGTCCAGTCTGCTGAACTATTATATATTTAATTATCTCTAGTTTACAAATTTAAGATAGCAGAACTTGTTTGAAACTTCCAAACGTTTAAAGAATTACTTTTTTTAAGATCAGTAAAAACTAACCAAATGTTGCTTTGTGGTCTTAAAGGAGATTTGGCTGCTAAGAGAAGCTTCATCTATCAGGCACCAACAACTAAGTTATAATTTTGGTCTCTGATCAACAATATGGATTAAATGCACCACTTTATATTAAAAAAAAAAATCATACTAAAGGATTAAAATCTGTAACATATTATCAAATTTCTTTTTTCTATAATTATCAATCACAGCTACATCCATGGCATGAAGCAGTGTGATGCAATACCAGAGTTGGGAACGGGGGTATCTCAGCAGCCTGGTGCTCCAGCAAACTTTCAGACCCAGAAATGTACAGAAAATAACTTGGGGTGCTTTAGAGAGTCAGAAACAAAATAAGGTTTACAAAGATTTCTGCTGTTGACTTCTTCAACACGCTTGCTTTGTGTTAATGGGTCATTGTGCACAACTTGACAACATGATCCATTAAATGTGACTCAGGTATTAGTCCGTGTTTTCTCTAAGCGAAAGCAGACTGAACTTTATTTCTGTCTGTTGCCGCCATCAGATTACAGTGATGATAATGTAAAAGGCTTTAACCTGCTTGCTTGTGGATGTACAGCATAAAAACCTACTTAGCGTTTGTGTTGTACCTTTATTGTACTTTTCTGTTGTTGTAAAAATGTTATTTTAAATGTATTATCAATACAGTAAAGAAGCAGCCAACTACCAATTGTAAATACATTTATGAAGCAGATTTTAGCATTTTTCATTTTGACATTCATGATGAGATAGTTTTTTTTTTAAAGTGTTTTCAACACTCATCTATGCAATATTTACCTAAAGCAATGCAGGGAAGGTATACACAGAGGCTGCTTAAAATTTAAAGAGATGGAAGCTTGACTTCAGCAGCTGAGGAATGAATGAATTATTAATTCAAGTTGAGGTATATATGAGGAGCGCTGGGTGAAAAAGCAGTTTTAATACCACGGTAAAGCCTTTCTCTTTAGCCATCAACTTAACCCACCATTGTCTTACCTGTCAGTGGGGTGGGGGGGGGGGGTGGGGGGGGTGGGGGGGGTATGAAAGGCAGATCATCCAATATAACATGAGGAGCATTCGCTTTCGAGTTGATCACACTGAAAATTTAGTTTGCAAATTTCACTTTATTTAGCATGATGCTGCTAAACGGTGTGTGTTGTCCTTGAGTGAGTGACAAGCACCAAAGAAAAAAAAAAAAAAAGAAAATCCAGAGTGCTCTGAGCCGGGACTGGAGACGTCTGCAGCTTCAATCCGTTGACATAATCTAGCACTTTAGGCAGTCACCCATGTTGGCTTCCATGTCCATCAACCTCCTGTGGTTTTTCACTACACTTTCCACTTTGCCTCTTAAAAGCAGCCGAGCCTGGAGCATGAACAGCTTTTTGGTCATTGTATTGGAAACATGCTGCACAACATGAGAACACAAGCCCGAGTCCAGGTTTTTGTAATGAAAACGAGATTATCTTGAATTGTTATCAGCTGAGACACTGCAGCGAAGTGCATTATGGTTATCTATGAGGAAGGCTATTTATATTTGAAGTAATTTATTTTGACTGGGTATCAGATAAGATGTCAGAAGAGGAGGGTCGGGCAGAGCTACAAAGAAAGTTTACAGCTGTTAGAAAAACTAAATGACTTCTGTTTTTCTCGAACTAAAAGAGTCTTTTTAAAGTTAACTCGTTTCATGTGTGCATGCGGTGGGTGGATTTTATTATTTTGTCTAACAAGAAAATATCGTGATTTCCGATGATCCCAAGCGATTTGAATTGAAAATATTAAGTAAATAACCATCTTGTTTAGTGGATTACTCCCTGTGAGATTGAGGCTTTCAGAGTGTTCAGCCATAAGGAGAATGTGCCAGTATGCAACCTCACTATTTTCAATTTTGTCACTCCCTTTAAATTGTCCTTCGTCTCCACAAGATACGCTCCCCACCCCACTCTGCCGCTCATTTCTTTTCTCTGGTCAATTTCTTCCCAGTGTGTGCTGCGCAGACACTTTCTTCCCCTTCGGTCTCTCTGACCTTTCACTTCCTCTCTGTCTTCAGCTTCATCGCCCTGGCGTCATTCAGCTGCCAGTTCACAGTGTGGCCACAGTGTGACATTCAGGGACAATTGAGTTGCCGCAGTTATAGATTGTGACTGCAGCATTTCAGAGTGATGGGTTCGTCTGATCGCAGAGTCGTCTGTTTGTTCACATCTGCCAGTGATCAATAAAACTCTGTTTCTTTGTTCATTCATTATGCTATAAAACCCAAAGAGGATTATGGAGGCTGCCTACCAAGAAGTAGGTACTTGAGCATGTTAGGTCAGAGAAGTCAAGAGAGGAAAATGTGGGTCCTGCATACGTTGAAGAATGAATCAAAAACATATTCAGGAAGTTGAATAATTATTAAGCATTTTAAATTTTAGCATATTGTATAACCTTTCAGCCTCTTGTTGTTCTGAGTTCTGGTTTTAAAACGACATTGTACTTCATTTTCATTGACACAATAAAAACTAGGGATGCAGCGATCCACTTTCTTGGAGTTACAATCCGATACCGATATCTGAAATGTGAATATCTGCCGATACCAATATTTTCCAATACCAAATCTGTTTATGTGAACATAATTGTGACGATGGTTATTATTGCTGTTATAACTGTAAGATTTCATGAAGTTGTTATAAATGACCCATCCTTTCTGAAGTTAGCTCACCAATACAATTATAATAACATTACAGATCTAACTATTTCAACAAGTTTCATCTTGATTTGGCACATTTTACCTAAATACAACTATGAATGTGTAGTTTGAAACTAAGACCTAGCTTTTAGTGCAACAAACAATGTCACATTTCAACATTCAAGGCATTCATTTCTTTTAAAACATGTCTGAAGCATGTCATCAAACACATCTGCACTGGCTTGACTAGTGTGGTATCAGGTATCGGTTGTGGTATCAGTACACTGTTATTAATACCAAGTACGAGTACACACGCTTGGTATTGAGCCGATATTGATACTGATATCGGTATCGGTGCAACCCTAATGAAAACTAAACCTTTTGTCCCAACAAAATTCTTAAATTGGGGAAGCAGAGCTTTAGATTAACAGTAAAACATGTAATATTACATTGACCTTTTTTATTGAACAGAATTTAAGCTAAAATGCAGAAATGGTGTGTGAAAAACTAAATACATCTTTACTTCTGTGGGAATTAGGTGCTGCTAAACAAATGCATTTTATGTTGATCAGCAAGTTAGATCACCTTGTTGTTGGAAGTTTAATGATCTGAAACACTGAAATATGTTAAAATGCCAAAGATTAAAGGCGATCCCTAGCGGTAAACACAGGAGATCGTGTTCCTGCCCATCCCTCTAGGACGGTTTATAACGCCATGTTAGAATAATTTAGAGTTAATCATTCTGCAGTGACGTAGATTATTCACAAGTAAAAAAATTTTCAATACAGTCATCAATATTCCCAGGAGGAGACCATCCAGCTCCACCCGCATGCAAGTCTTTTATCATGTTGCTCTAGAACCCACTCCCACTTAACTCCCAGTCAAATTAGATGTGGGTGAAGCTAAATCATCTAGCTGAAGGTTGCAGACAGACAGTCTTTTTGGACTTCCCAACAAATTCAGCTCTAGTCCCACCAGTTTGGGGTTCATGTGTAACAAAATGGCAACTGTTCAATTCACTACAGTTAATTTCAATTTAGTTTCTATGTATAATCCCACTGTCCTGTAAACATCATGAATTATTGGTGCAACTGTGTGTGTATCTTAGCTTGATGTAATTATGTATATCTTTGCCCAATTTACCAGTTTTATTTGGGAATCTTGCGTTGTTAAGAAATTGAAAACACAGATCCAAATTGATTTTTTTCTCTATTAATCGGATTTTTTCAGACAGGCCCAATTTAATGATAGGGTTTTTTTTAACTGTATTGCATTTAGGGCGCATTCCTATTAGTCTTTTGGTTTCAAATCCCAGACCACTTGCTCGGAAAGTCCGCTTCGTTTGGGAAAATGCGCCAAACGCGTTCTGACTCGGACCAAACAAGCAGACTCGGTCTGCCTACAAATGCAGGCCTCGGTCCATTTAAGCAGATCAAGTACAGGAAGTTGACTAAAAAGTCACCAAAACAAAGCACTTCTTGTATTTGGTGTAGAATTTATTACATTGTGGGTAGCGATCACGTTAAGGGTCCTCTGCCTCGTCTGTTGTTCATACTGTGTCCATTGTTGCAGTGTATTTCTGCAGGATACTTACATAAGACAAAATAAAAAAACTCAAACCAGTGATAGTTTTGAGCTCTATGTTTAACTCCCAATGGAGTTTTCTTCTTCATACCAGTCTTGTCCCCTCTTTTACTAAATAGTAGTGCAGCGCCTCGTTTGGTGAGACTGGGGATATATTATTCTAATGGTTTGGCTCGTTTTACCGAAGTGCAGCGTGAATGCAGTCTCGGTCCGCATGGATACACCTCCCTACAACTGAGCCAAGTCCCCAATCGGACCGGGTCTAGCAGACTGTACTGATGTGAATGCATCCAAAGTTACTGTTGACTTAACCAATGATAAGCCAAATAATAATTGCCCTTTAGGACACATACACACCTCTTATGATGATTAGTACAATTATGATGATCAGACATCTTGGTCATAATTTTTTTTTTTTAAAAAAGGTGGATTATTGATTATGATCTATTGAATCAGCAGAATTTTACATGATAAAGTATAATTTTTCTTCAACTATAAGACTGCATCTATAATTTCTCTCAAGTTAAAGACATTATTTTGTTATGAATTGCTGTGACAGCATTAACATAATTTTCCTCAGTCGCATTGATGCCACATCATAATCAACATCCTCATTATCAGAAGTGCTTCCTCGTGTCACTTGATAGCCGCAGTGGGACAAAGCGTCATATTTTAGGACATGTGGCATTCATAAAGTTTGCTGAGACGTGACAGACAAGAGATAATTTTTTATCATTAATACCAACACATGGAATACGTTGCTGATATATTTATTAGTAATTGCTTATAAATGTATTGAACCTTTGCAGAGACATTTATAAGACAAGGAGAGATTAACAGTAGAGGCTGGCCTGACAGAAAGGTCAGCATGTTAGGTGTGAGAACAAATAAGAGAGCAAAAAGACAAGTGGGTGATGGGAGACGCGGGGGAAGCTGAAGAGACAGAAAAGATGTGCGAAAAGTGGACTGTCTGAAGATGTGGTTTGAGTTCTGGGATGTGCAATTTAACCAGCTTTGTGCACAGAAAGGAGAGCTGGGAGAAGGTCTTTAAGCATCTGGTAATGACTGCAGAGTAGGATCGATCTTGACGAAAGTCTGTCAGCTGTGGAGAAAGTATTTAATATCATCCAACAGGATAGAATGTCAATAAAACAGGAAAAAATGGGCACAAGACAAAACATGAAAAGTGCATATTAAAGTGTTAAAGTCAGCTGGGTATTGTGGAAGAGCACGGTGGAGGTGGAGACTCGACATGAGCAGAGACTAATTTCCACTGCAGCAATGCTAATGGATGGACTGAAGGAACCTTATTTTATCCCATAAATTTTTTATTCCTAGATCCTCCAAACTATTAGCTGCTTCCTCTTAGTTCCTTTCTTCTTTCTTCCTTAACACCTTTCTTTGACCTCACTCAACCTTCTCTAAGCTCTCTGCTGGGACCAAATTTAAAATAGCTCTGACTTTGTTCTTTGTCAGCTTTTTTTCCTAAATTTACTGGGGAAAGGAAAAGAAAAGCAAAGAACTGCACCTGGATCCATATGATCAAACCCTGGCAGGGTGAACATGGGACTTCTGGGACTTATTTTCTATTTTCAGTTGGAAGAAAGTTGGATAAATTAAGCAACAGCTCAGTTCTTATTATCCTGTCGCTTTTCTAAGCAGCTAATTTTTAAGTTTGATTCAGGCCTCCTGTTGAAATGTGCTTTGTCTGCGCTTGTGTTTATTACTATTAATGTCAGTAAACAAAATGACTTTCTTTTCTAATAAACAGTAGCAGTGAGGTTTCTAACCTGTCCTGAGCCAATGAGCTTCTTCCTGATCTTCACCAACTTCAGTTTTCAGGATCTCCTCAGGGTTCTGGGTAAGTTTTTTCAGGTTGGAACGTGTTGCACAACCTGAAGCTAAACTTTACCATCACAGAATCTCTATTAAACCCATAGCAATGTTAGTAATTCAGCTCTTTTTTTTCAATTCATTTTACATTCATTCATTTCTTTTCTACGGAAGCGTAGAGCTGTCATCTCAATGAAAAATAAGCAGGGGGCCCTATCAGGTTATAACGTGATAAGTTTTATTGTAAAAATCTATAACCACTTGAATGCAGCCAATATGAGTTTGTTTTTATACCAATTCCTGTACCGCTCAAGTTAATCAATCAGACATTATGCCGCATCAAGAGGACTGGACTCATTCTTCCTTCTGTACAGACCCATACCTTTTAAAATGGCCCCTAAAGTATGCATACTTGTCATCCAAAGTTTTCAAAAGCAGCTAAATTTCACCATGTCTCAACCCAAGCATGAAGTCAAACTTCATAAAGTCCTGTAAATGAGCCGTTTGTGATCTCCTATCCACCCGCACACAATTTCCTCATCGAAAGTCGAAAATGCCAAAACTCACCTTCTTAAACATATCACGTTATAACGTGATACTTTTCACTTTTTTACAACAAAACTATCACCTTATAATGTGATAAGCCCCCAAGTTTTTCATTAGGATGACAGCTCTAGGCTTCCGTAGTTTTCCAAAGTATAACCAATTTAATTTCTTCTTTTAAAAACTAACCAATGAGGTCTAATTTTCAGCACCCCCAGTCCCTCTAAGATCATGCCTGATTCAACTTACCCTACTTACATTTCACCTCTCTTTGCCCCACAGCTGATTGGTTTTTTTTGAGGAGAAAAGGTTTTTTAACTGGTTTTCTCGTTAACATGCAGCATAAATACATTTTTATCTGGATTGATTAGCTTTGAAATATCAGCTGTTAGATGTTAGCTTAAAGGTTGCCTTGACATATCGAAATCGGTTTTTAAATCTTCTTTGTAAAGTCAGTGGCAAAAAATGTTTCTATTTGCCAAAAAGCACGGAGAGGTACACTTATCCACTGGCCCACCGATAAATCTTATTATCAGAGACATAAAGGGATCGTTCAGCTTTGCTGTAGGAGTCAATGGCTACATTCACATGGAAAATATATCTTCAGTCCAAGTTAAATCAATCAGATGAGGGATTCTGACTGACATGGTTGTTAGATAATAGGACCCAAACTGTTGTGTGTTGGCACGATGGAGAGATTTAATACACGAGCATCCAGCTCCGGTCCTGGAGTGCTGCAGTCCTGCAGTTTTTAGATGTCTCCCTGCTCCAACACACTAGATAAAATAATCAAACAAAGGCTCTCCTAAAATGCTTTTTGTCAAGTTCTGCCCAATGCATGTTGAGGTATGAGTCTGATGCAGCGGGAAACATCCAAACCTGCAGGACAGCGATCCTAAAGGACCAACATTGGATACCGTTGATTTAATACAATTAAAACACTTTTGACATGTAGAATGCGGACTAATTTGGAAGAAGACCATCAGATGGAACTGAGACTAATCAAAGCCGAGGTGTTTACATGAGGCATTTTTATTCTGATTGAATGTCAAATCAGATTAACAGTGCTTCATGAAAACTTCTGTAGGTGCTCTGACCTGTGTGTTTGTGCTCCATAAACTGCTTTTTAGTTGTTTTCTAAAAATATGGAAAACTTCAGCTTATTCAACAAACTGCCCATAAAAAAAAAACAACTACATTTTGTTTTATTTGATATAATTTAACAGAGCAAACATGTTGTGTTTCAAGTCTTAGAGCCCCAAAATACCATGTATTGTTCAATAATTAGTAAACCGAATTAAATGAATGAAGATAAGCCTTTTTCAATATGTCCCCAGTGCATCAGCAAATGTCCGAACAATAACAGAAGAATAATTTATTTTGCAAGTGTTGGTTCATACTGGTAGTTTACAAACTAACTTCATGTCTGGTGGGATAATTCTTGAATTTCAGATTTTAGGTGTCAGTGATCAGACTACCAGAGCTGACCAATTGGAGCAGAGTGGGCTTATTGCATCTTTGTTCATGTTTACTTCTGTTTTAATATGAAACATGTAAATATGCAGGAACAAATAACACCTGACAAGCTGCAATATATATTTTTTTGGAAGTGTTCGTTTGGCACTTTGTTGGGCACCGTTGTCTCCTTGGTTTAATGTCAGATCACAGGCTATAATCTATTTTGTTGACATGTCAGCATCAGACATAGGCAGAATAATGCCAGTGCTAACCTTGTTAACGGGTCTTTTACATGTTCTGATACATAATCTAACAAATAACTGGCTTTAAATTTTTTTTTCTTTTTTTTTTTAAGACATGTTTAGTTTTTTGTAACACCCTAACCAAAATCTGCACCTTAACATGCTGTCGTTTGTTTTCTCTCATCAAAATCATGTTCTGCATGTTTCACCAAGCCTCCAGTGATCTTTGGTCACTTGCTTAAAAAAACTGGGACAGCATCCTGCGGCTATATGAGCTGCACAGCTGTGACATTCTCGGCTTTTTCCTTCTTGTGACAACAAACACCAGATGTATGTTGTCGGATGATCATATTGTTTTGCTCCTTTGTGAATATTTTGCAGCCCTTGTATTAATAAAGCAAGACAGATGTGAGGGTGGGTGTTTGAGAAAGGCACTGTGTGTGTGTGTGTGTGTGTGTGTGTGTGTGTGTGTGTGTGTGTGTGTGTGTGTGTGTTGGTGTCATCATTATGTCTTTCCTGCTACAGAAAAGTTTTGCCTTCGCATGACTCCGCGAGTTGAGAGGAACTATATGCTTCCTTTGTTAGATTATAAAAACAGTTCCTTGCTGCGTGTATATATTATGCCTGTGTGATGAGGAATACATGTCTTCTCGTCTGTTTTTACTGACAACTGAGAGGATCTATTAACAGCTGCTTCAATCAGAAACGAGTGTGTGGGTTTGTGGATGTCTGTCACTCAGCTTCCATCACTGTGTTCCAGCGCTGCGAATTAGATTAGGCAAAGCTGAGCTCCGTATTATTGTGATCACAGGAGGCTTTTGCTGCTGTGAACTTTCTTTTCCCTTCAGCTCAAGAATCTCTATTTATCTATTTTTAATGATACCATGATTCATGACTTACATTAACTAAGAATGACAAAAGTTTCACTTTTCTTAATGAAATCCTACATGCAGTCTTTTTCTTACCCTCATCCTTACTCCATATATTTCTTCTCTCCCTCACTGATCCATCCATTCCTCTCTCTTATTTGACAACTGTCTAATTCGGCAATAAGCTGTAAGAATTGAGGGTTTGTTCTGAGCATCAGGGCTGCATCTCCTTGTGCGTCATCTCCTTCACTCTCAATAGCTTCAGCTCTGGCTTTGTGGAACTGCCTGCTCTCCACTTCTCGACAAGCTGTGAGTGTCAGCTGTTATCCCTTCAGTCCTGTTGCTGCTGCTGCTGTCTTGTTGTTGTTCTACTCCATCCATTTGGCTGTCTTTCTTTCTCTCTGACTCTGCTTCTGGCTGTCTGGCTCAGCCCTCCCACCCACGCGCTCTCCTCCGTAGCCCCTCTTTGATTGACTCTGGTGGCTGAAATGCCTATCAGAAACTGAGGCAGAGCTGTGAGTGCTGTAATGATATATAGTCAGTTTTTTTTTGTTTTTTTTTGTTTTTTTAGCTTTACGTTAAACCAATGTTTCAAGCATCCTTTGAAATTTGATGTTTGGAAAAAAATGCTGCCACAGAGTCACTAATCCAGCTTTATGACTTCTGATCAGTGTTCTGGCTCGGGCCTCTTACATAAGATCCTTGTTAGAGGAACAAGGTATGTTAAATATGTTTATAACAGGACTATTTGGATTTTTATGTTGCCACTTAAATCAATTTAATGAGTTTACTGACAAATTTAAATTTATTGTAAAGGATGTAAGAGTCGGATTGTTACTTATACGCCTTTTCTGTGTATTTCCCAGCTCTTATGGTGAAGTTGCGGGTTTACTGCCATTAAACCTAAAAATCATCTGTAAAGTTGAGTCGGGGGGTCCGCTACACTAGATCTCCATACCTTTAAAGTGGAACTATTATGTCCATTTCAGGCTAATTTATTTTTATTTCTGAGACCAGAAGGGCTGGGATTGATCGAGTTATTGTCACAAATCGCTTTATTTACTTCAGACCGACCCTCTCCGTAGGCTGTCAGATCAGCCTGTGGGCAAAACGAGTGGATTGAGACTCTTCCGCATTAAGCCCCGCCTCCCGCCACCGCGCTACATCGGGAGTGCGCACCGCACCTGCTTTCGCCGTCATGGTAACATCTCATAAACAGAAGGATTAGGCTCATATGAACTCAATAAAAAAAAACAAAATACAATGTCACCACATAGCATACAGCCCTACATGTTGGAACCTGAATCCGACCCTGAAAACGAAGTGGAAAACAGCAACCCACAGCAACGAATGCAGCAGGATGTCTCTCTTTGGTAAACTCACCAGCCATCGTTGGAAATAACTTTATCCCACGTTTTCCACCCGCCTGATGTATTTGTACATGTCCTTGTTAACCAGTAGAAGGTAACCAATCACCGAACCTTATCCGCCGGGACGTCACAAGGATTTCCAAGTAGAAAAAAACTCTCTAAAACGACGCATTTTTCGTCGCCATGGAAACCGAACGGCGAGAGTGCTGGAACTCAAACTCAAACATGCGTTTAGGTGATAAAAAACGGTGCCGTTCACATGTCTGATGAGGATTCAACACTGTAACACTGTAGAAACCTCAGAAAACTTGAAATACCATAATAGGATCCCTTTAAAGGTTGGTGTGAGTGCAGCACCATCTGTCATCTGCCTTTATACCTGTAGTTTTTATTATATCTCCACCTCATTTTGTTTTTAGGGACATTTTTTCTGGATAGATTTTGGTTTGTTTATCTGCTCTCCTTGTATCTCGAGAAATCAGCTGATGCCATTTTGGTTTGGTTAAGGTCACTGTGACCCCACAAAATATTCCCGGCCAGAACTCAAGAATTCATCTACTACAAAAAAAAAAAAAAAAAAAAAAAAACTCTATTAAAGACTTATCTGACCTTAAAACGCCATGTTACTGCCTCCCAGCAGCATCCCGATGCTTAGATACCACACTATGCAATTTTTACTTCTGGAAACACGGTGTAATGTTGCAGCTGAGTTTGGCTTTACGCACCGCTTCACTCACTAGCAAGGAGACATAAACACACTACTACTACTTTGAATGTGAACAGTTATTGATTCAGCAAAGAGACGCAGGAATTATTGAAGCATTATTGAAGGAAGAAAGGAAAAGAAAGAGAGAGAGGGACATGGCACGAGATACAGTAGTCAATAAGACTGTTTTACTGGCTTTAGACAGCTCACAGTACTGGTAGGATGCAAGATGGATGCTGAAATAGCCATTGATAGAGACGCATCACTTTGCAAAAGTTCAGTAAAGAATATTGATCATTTCAAGAGACAATATCATTTTAGATATCGCCAAAAAAAACATTTTATACCATAATGTGGGCACAAAAGGAGAGATGAATGTCAACCTTAGTCTGACTGAGCACATACTGCTAATTCCCACTCCTAGTGTGTCTTTTAGGCTTAAATGTCGTTTGTACATGACAAAATGCTTTATTAATACTTTATTGATTTGGTTTATTCAGAAGAATATCTCCCTCCTTCGTATTGACCTACTGTTCCACTGCTCTTTGTCGTGTTCATCAGTGCGATTTGCAGCTATTTATTACAACAGTGCTGATCTGACTGTCACTGTGTGCTTTGTTGCTTTTCTGACACACCTCTCTGTAAGTACGGAAATGTCACTGTTATACATCAAGCAATTGGTTTATTTGGGGAAGTCCATTTTTACTTGCCTTTGCTTTGATTTATTTCCATCCCTCTAAGCTTCCCCCTCTTCTCTGCCTAACATGTATAACAGTCGACTGGTATGGACCAGTTCACAGCTTCTACCACATGAGAATAAAAAAAGCAGTATTTGAAATAAACAAGTTAATATTTTCTTAGCTAAGTGTGGTTCTACTAAATATCTGTTGATGTTTTGTCTTATTGAATTAGCAACACTGATTCTGGCACCCTTAAGAAGCATTAAATGCTCAAAGCATCATAAAATATGTTAAATAATTGGTGATGTCATGTTGCGGCTTTGCCTCAGGAGGTAGAGCGGATGGCGCTGTAATCTGAAGCGGTTACATCTTTAGTCCATTTACTGACTGTGTAGAAGTTGAAGACCCAAACTCGAGATGCAGATGAGAAACAGAATTAACCTTTATCAAATAAAAGTCAAAGGTGCTGCCATGTCAGGCTGTCCAGAAGCAGAGATCTAAAACACAGGCAGGAACTTAACCCAACTGGACAAGAATAAAGAACAAGAACACACACATATACACTCACCAAACATCACAAAACCTGGTATATATATGTAATATTTAAGGACATAACTAACACAAAGCAGATGTAACAATAGGTCACAGCTGTGAGACAGAGACGGGAAGCAAAACCAAACTAAATACAACAGGGAGAAAAATACATGCAGTACAACTACAACACATATACAAGTATCCAAAAATGGAAGCATAGACAAAGAAAAAAACCAAAGAAGGTGTGTAACAGTAACATGTCCATATGTCTGTGGTGCTTGGCTATTAAACTCCACAAATGCTCTGGATGTACTCATCAGTGTGTTAATAATTCACAGAAGTGTTCAATGTTATGTAAAACACCAAGTAAAAAACAAGATGAGAAAAGACGAATATGAATGCATTTAATTTTATGTTTGACATCGACGAAGACACTGTGCACCTTACCTATATGTTTATATTATTAATACTTTTTATATCTTTTATACACCTTTTTTTTTACAGCTTTTTTTTGCACTGTCAATGATGACAATTTTAATCTCATTGTACGTGTGTATAGTGACAGTAAAGTCTTTTCTATTCTACTGTAATAGCTTCATATATTGTGTGCTGGAGAGGCCTAAGTACAGGATGTAGTGGACATAACATACTACAAGTTAAGCTTTCTTTCTCAGCCAGTCACTTTGTTTCACATTAAGTAAGAGACCAAGCATGATTAAATTAGAGTTTAGATTTTGCACACTGATTGATTAAATGTATCTTTTTTTAATTAAGTAGATATGGTATTGCTAGATTGGAGACCTGTCCAGGTTGTGCCATTGTTTTTGTTTACACAGAGGCAGATGCGATACTTTTACAGAGGATGGATGAATGAAGGACAGACAGACAGACGGTCGGTTGGTAAGTGCAGAGTTTTGTGTGTTTTAATGCAGAGATGCAGCAAACCCTGTCACTGCATTTGGGTTGTCTTGATACGTGTCACCAGAATGTAAATGAACATTAGGAGCTGGTAATGTAACCACCCCCCCCCTCTTTCATGCATGCCTAACTTGGACAAACAAACTGTGCAGTCAGACCATGAATTCTCTCATCTTTGCAACGAAAAAATGTTCTCACCTCCATTCTGCTGCCAGTCAAGTATCAGATGTGAATAATCTACACACCCTCACAATTATGTGCTTAGTTTGTCTTGAAGCCTAAATTAAAAAACCCAAATAAGTATAACATCAGATCCAGAGATATACAGGACCTAATAATTATAGCCTTTGCTTCTGCATATTCCGAAAGAGGAATGAAAACCGTCAGTGACGAGCATGACCTTCTCCATTTGCTTTTTTCCCCCTTTTTTCTGCACAGCATCCTTCTGGATAAGACTACAGCTCAGCAGATGGTTTGGAGTATCGGCCATGACTTCAGTCACTGTCTGACTTTCACATCAAAGTTTTATTTGGCGCTCAGGGAAACCATTACAGTTGTTGGCCATATCCGCCATCACAAGTACATCCATCAGTTCAATAGACATGTTGATGGTGATGCTCTGAAACTGCAGGTGCATCCTTATGTCGTTACTTTCCCTTTTGTTCATTACCAGTTTACAATAAACTTCAAGTATGGACTCAACTCCAACAGAAAGGTCCTTTCGTTCCCCGTCAGAGTAAAGGCCAATTAGACTAATCGATAATGACGGTCTAACTCAAAAGCTTGAGACTGAACCCTGCCCGTGGCCTTTGTTGAAATGCCTTTTTCTTTCCACTTCCACTCCTCCCCTGTCTGTCTGCACTCTGCAGCACAACCATTTCACTTTCCACTGGTGTGTTGTGTTGCATTACCAATTCAGTCTGTCAAGCCAAATGAGACACTACAACACACACTCATACTGACGAATGACAAATTAAGAGAAACAACATAATGAAGTGTTGGAAAGGTGTTGGGGCACCATGTGGCAAACAGACGGCATTAATTTGTCTTGGCGTTGATTTTTACAAGTGTCTGAACTCTATTAAATGGATATATTCTTCAAAAAGATATTTCCTTATTTAATGATGAGCTCTTTCTTGCATCTCGGGCTAAAACCTTCCAGACTGGAAGGTGCTGAGTTTGGTCGACATTTGTTGACAGCAGCATAAAACTGGATTCAGACTTTTCACTGACCCCTTGTGTCCTATGGATTGGTGCAAGGTAATCCTGGAAAAGACCATTCCCAGCTCAGGACAAAGGTGATCACTCAGAGCAACATTGTATTGATTTATAGTGACCCTCTACTGCAGTGACTAACAGACTCAAACAGTGTCGACAAAATGCGCACTACAGCATAACAGGACCGCCAGATTTCCTCACTGTAGGGGTCAAGAGTTCAGTTTTTTCATTTAGCTTGTCTCCTCTACTGCATGTACTGTATAAACTGTAGTTTACTGAAGATGGACGTCATCTTAGCTGCATCTTTGTGGTTCTACACCGTCTCAAGACAGCAGAAGCAGAAAGGCAGACAGTCTCATGTGAACTATACCTTTGAGTTGTGTACTTGTGTGTGTGTGTGTGTGTATATATATATATATATATATATATATATATATATATATATATATAGAGAGAGAGAGAGAGAGAGAGAGAGAATGGCTCAATCAAAGCACATGTTTGGATCTTAATGCATGCATTGTATTAACATTTTTCCTGAAGAAACGCAGTGCGGCTGCACCTTAATAACTAGAACCCATTGCAGCCGCCTATTGAGACCCCTCATGCTTACAGAGCACCAGCACCACCAAGTGGACAAATACGTCATTACAGCTTTGGAAATTGAGACAGTGGTGCCCTTATGAACAGTGACAGGGTCATTTATTCACTTATACAAATATACACGGCGCTCACGTCCATTTGTCTCATTTGTAATGTTACTAAAGTGCAATTCTGTGAAGATTTAAGGTGACTGGAACATGTTGATGAAAATATTTTCTCCTGATGCGTCTGTCATGACGGATTTAAGAAGTGAAGCTATATGAATAAATTGGTTCGTAAAGCCCTGAAACCACACATCTCCTTAAACCCACCATAGTGTATTTAAAGCAGAGGAGGTAACTAGTCATTACTTGTTAAAATATATTCTCAATCCAGTGAAATTTATTTGCTTTTTAAATGCTGTTTTGTGAATCTCTTTCAGAGCAAGGAAAGTGAAGAGGATTACAAAGATGCACAGCCAACTTGCATTTTTACAAGGTGTGATTTTATGACAAACTATTGAGGCAACAAGCAGCCATGAGGCTATCTAATAGGTAGGGGGCAACTCCTTAAGTTGCCCCCTACCTATTTCACCTTCTGGTGCTTCAGCTAGAAAATCAGAGCTCTGAATGTGCCCGAGGCATCATTTTAGTATTATATTAATATGCAATAAAGATGCAGTGGTGAGTATCAAAAGATGCATTCCAAATGTGTATTGAAGTGAATGTATGATTACAAAATGTTTGGAAGTTTTTCTTGATCATGTGTGTGGATCATGCTGGTAGCTAAAGGTAGAAATCTGAATCTGAAGATTGATGTGGCCTCAGATTTTGTTCCCTCACCAGACAGTAATGATTGATGGAACACTTAAAGGTCATCTGATTCAAATACAAGTAAACACCAGCATGGACCACGTGTCTAATCTATCATTTTCCCAGTATTTTTCACCCTTTTTTTTGTCCTATACTCAGTGCAAATACAGATGAAATGAATAGACAGACGAACCCTGTAAATGCTTGTTGATAAAACAAATTGCCAGCAATTGTGTTTTTGTTGTGTGTGTTTGTTATTATTTCATCCCTCAGGAGTTGGAAATGAAGTGGCCAAAGACTTGGTGGTAGAAATGTTAAGTTTACAACACTTGTTTTGCTGACTGCTGTAAAAAAATAAATAAATAAAAAGTTCCCTACCAAACTGAGCTTTAACATAGTCCTCCAATACTAGGGATGTGACAATATGCTTTTGTCCTGATTCGATTTGATTCTGATTTTTTTGGGTGCCAATTCGATTTAAATAGCTCTTCTCACAATACCTCAATATTGCTTATTTTTGTACTTTAAAAACAAAAAAATTTAAATGAACAAACTTTTTTTGCTGATCATTTTTGTTTATTTCAATTAGGAAAAAACACCACAGTAGCCAGATCATCATTTTGCTGCTCTAATGCCCAAGAAAACAAGTAAAAGATCAGTAAAAATGACAAAAATTTAATAATGGATTATTTTTATTTATTTAAAAAACAATCGATTTCTTAAAAAAAAAAAGAAAAAAAAAAAAAGATTTTTAAAATCATGAAGCAAAAATTCCCAGTATTCAATTTTTCAATTTGATTTTCCCACCCCTATCCAGTACCACCCTCTAAACCACCAACTTTCAAGGCTACTTACTTCACTCTTTTCCAAATCCCAATCCGCTCTTACTCCTCGCTGTTCCTGCAGTCTTTATATTCTCTCACCTCATAAAGTGGGCCGACATGCACTCGACTGAAGAAGGGCTTGGATCAATGATATTGAAACAGCTGCTCTTTGGAGGATGAATCTAGTATTAAAACGAGACTCAAAAAGCCACCGCTTAGTCAGGATTAAAACTATAAAGAAACAATTCTATCAAAGAGGAAGCACTCACAGTTTCACTTACACAACTAAACCTCCCTCTGTTCTTCGTATTATTATATCCATATTCGGCTCGCTGGCTGCCTGCTCACCGTTCTTTATGAACACATTTCGGCGGTATTGCCACCACTGCTTGCACACCCTGTTATTCATCTGTATTCTAATCAGAAAGCTGGCTGTCGTCGTACTGAATCTATGGTGTGTTATTAAAGGTGGATTTATCCATCATTCTGCTTGGCTGCACAGACACACACTTATTGTTCTGTTTAACTCTAATACACACACACACACTCAAGAGATGGAGCTCTGGCAGCATTCCAGCTGTGATCCTTTAAAATGCTCCAGTCTGGCTTCATTATCACTGGTCCTTTCCGTACAGTGTGCAGACAACATGGGATGCCGTCCGCCTGGGTTGATGGGGTTGAAAAGATTTTGCCCACAAGTGAGTTTGTGTGGATTTGCTCGGTCCACTCAGCTCGGGTCGTCCAGGGTCATTCTTGTTTATGTTCAAGAGTTGGATTCTGGGCTCATTATGGGCTCAGCCTGAAAGCATGTATTCACACACATGTTTGTGTGTGTATTTATGAGTGGCTGTTCATGAGTGGAGCCTACCTTGGCCCTCATAGCCTGAACAAAGCCAATGTCTGTGGACTAATCGTAGTGTAATAAGCAAAGTAAACCTTCCAAGGCCTGCTCCATTTTCCTAAAAAGACCCTGAGCTCATTGTCTGCCAGGCAGCAGCTTATTACTGCTTAATGTACTCTCTGTGTATTTGGCTGTGTGTGTGTGTGCGTGTGTGTGCGTGTGTGTGTGTGTGTGTGTTGTTTGTACTTTTATTGCGATATTGGATTGCTATAGGGCTGCTGCCTCCAGCTGGGCTTCTCTATTCTATTGACCACTTGTTAACCGGACAACTCTGTTTCTCTGGTTCTTCACTCATCTACACTCCCTTTATTCTGCTCTAAATAAGTGATCCTGTATATCTTCTGCCTCATCTGGTCTAAACAGGCCATCTGTCCTGCTTATTTATCCCTTCCATCCCTTTCTTCTCCAGCCCTCCCCGCCATGGCAGCACGCCATTAGTTCTGAGATCAGAGTCATAACTTTTCATTTTGGCCTGCCAATCCTTCTCCAGCCACTTTGTGTCCGTGTTCCATGCAGGAACCATATGTTACTTTACGACATTGTCTTAATTTGTATTTGCATTTCATCCATCCACTCTGCACCGTACAAATCGCCCAGTCAGTCGTCAACGGTCGCTGTGTGTTCAATTCAGGAAAAAAAAGCCATGTCACAATGTTAACAAAAAGGCTTTTGTTATTGGTTAATACCTGTACCACAGAGGGATGCTTTTCTCATTAGAGGTTTTATATTACCTCATACATCTGCATCTGACTATACAAAGAAACTTGAGTTTTTCCACTGTTGAGTGTTAAGCTAAAGCAACATACAATACTGTCCTCTGAACAGAGCAGCTGTTAGGCTTGACTTGTAAGAATCATGTGGCTATTTTCGGGGATCATGAAATAAATAAACATCTTGGCTTGTTGTGTCGAAAACCATACCAGCTACTAGACAGGTAAAATAAAGGTGTTTACTTTTCATGCAGTACGTAAGCATATGAGTTTTTCCTGGATGCAGAATGTATCACCTGATGCAAATTAAACTGGTAAAGCGACCTGTTGAAAAGATATCGTCATTAAGCTGAAGCACAAATAAAAAAAAAAAAGATGCAAATAATGTGGAGAACCAAGGTTCCACACTACTTGCATTTCTACAATGTTGAAATAGCATTGAAGTAGGGGTTGAAAATGTGCTTGTTTAAAGAAAACAACTGTGTGAAGCTTCACAGACAAGACATCTGGAGTTGGTCAGCATTGTGTGAGAGAAAGCATGGACTTCCCTGCAGGAAAGGACTCGAAACTCCTGAGAGAGAGGAAGATACAAACGAGAAGAGCTACAGAAGAAAGTGAGCCGGGAGGAAGATGGAGCCAGTAATGAGAGAGGGAAAACACGGGGGGAAGGAGTGGGTGAGTTCAAGGTTGTAGTCAGACTTGCAGGTTGTCCCCCTGAAAGACCGAACGCAGACTTCCTCAGGGCTGGGATGTCTGTCTAGTCTCTGATTGGGTGTGATATTAAGGGAGGAGGGGGATTTAGGCTTCGTCTGGAGTTAAAATGCAGATAAGCTTCTTCTTGTTACAACAGCAATATTATATCAGGGAATTAGAAATCCTAAACTGGAATAACTTCAATGTGGACATGTTTAAGTTTGGACAGACCAAATTATAAAGAGCTTGAAATACACATTCTAAACAACAATATTTCTTTAGAAATCTGCTATCCATCCTTTTTTATAAAGAATTCAAACAAGAAAAAAGTTGAGAGTCACTGTTTCAGGAGCTGAAGCTTCAGTGACACCTCCGTGTGATCAATATCAGCAATGAAGCTGATCATAAAAACCAGGTTATATCCTGAGTGTGAGATGGCTAAAAAAAAAAAAAAGAAAGAAAAAGGTTTTGATAATAATAGTCCAGATGGATCCATCCTTTACTCCAGCTGAACCTTACAGTATGTTTTTAGTCTCTGTATATATTCAACCGTATTGACATTAGATGTTCCACAGTGATATAACACGTTTACTAAAAACTTACAGCTGCATTGTAAGGTTAGATATGTGAAGATTTACTCATGTATTATATTTATTTAATAAATAATTATGAAAAAACTAAATATGATGCAAAACCTATGACAGAAAAACACTGAAACTCTATATTAAATATTCTTTTTTAGAATATCAAAATACAGTTTTGATCATCTGAACTATTTAGTTCTCAATATTTCAAAAGCTGTAGATCTTGATGTTTGTGACATATTTTGCTGCAGAGCACAATAATTGTCATTTTCAGGTCTTCTAAAACAGGCAGCGGATGTCTGTGATGTTCTTTAAGTTTTTTCCAGACCTATCATGAGGAATCTTTTTGAAATGTAAGCCTAAACACTGTCTTTTATTTCCTAGAAGGTTAATGATAGAGTAAATAATTTATTAGTGGCTCTTGTTTTAATATTTACATGTTGAGGATTTTCCCAAATTAGATTAGGACAATCAACAGCTACTTTATGTTTTATGCTTCCACTGACAAATATTTCTTCTATCCAAGAGAAATCAGGATGATTAAACAGTCCACCGGCCATGTCAGGATTAATAAGCTACTAGATATATTAATCAGATCAGTTGTGTGTTTGCATGATGGAATTATTTAAGATTTCACACTTTAAACACAAAGTGTACAGATTTGGAAGAATACAGAGCTTGTCTTTTTTCTTTTTCCTTGTTTCTAGATAGTTTTTCTGTTTTAATTTCCGGTTACTTATTTAATGTGGTTTGGTGAGACCCTCTGTCAGTAGGTCAGTTTATACATATTAAGCAGCTATATTAATTCATACATGCAAAAATCCTTTTTGGTTGAATGTACTACAGCAAACAATCAAATAATTCTTTCGTATCTTAAAAATGACTGCATTGTGATCCAACTCGGACTATAAAACAAAACCATAGACTATTAACAAAACACACACACACACGCACACACGTCAGCCTCGTGCCTGTCCGTAGGTGCCACGAGCCCGTTCGCCCTATCCCAGTTCCTCCGTTGACGTTCACGTTGTTTCCTTCAGTTGCCCTGACAGTCCTTGCGTTACAGGGACAACCACTCGTTTCCATAGCGACGCACACACAGAGCGGTCGGTTTGACCACGGGACTTTAGTTTAACTGAGAAAAGTACGATAAAATTTACAGTACTGCCATTACAATAACATCTCTTAAGGTTTTAACCATGTAGATTACGTTAATGACCCGTAAAACGCTGAAATAAATACGTGTTTCGTCTCAACTCCTAAAAACTGTGGGCTGTCGCTTACAAGGTAACTTTAAAACTACTTGTTAGCGGCCAAACGCTACACGTCTTAAGCTAATTTAACACACTACCACCTTCCTATAAAATACAGTCACTTTTGCGTGTGGGTTGAACAACCAAAAACAAATATTTACATGCTAATTGGCACATATTTCCCAAACACCAAATGATTTTTTTAAATAAACAAAATTAATAGTAAACTGAAGACTCATTTCTGATTTTTAAGCTTGCAATTTGGATAATAACTTTAAACCTCGTTTCACTTGTCACAGTAATATGTTTCATTAGCCACATCAGGGAGAGGCTTAATGCTGTAAGGTTGTGAAAGCAATGGATGAGGAAAGCACAAAGAGCATCCGTCAGGTAAAGCTAGATGAGTAATGTTTTATTTATTTTCTTACATTTCTAAATAACTAAGCACTCAGTTTTTTTCCCCCCACCTTCTCTGATTGGACCTCTCTTTTTATCCATCCTTTGGGCAGTTATTTATCTATAGTGTGTCGATTTCTGGTGTGACTGAGGAGTCATGGACAGAGGAAAACATGAAGCCGCTGGATCGATTCATTGAGGACACCTCTATCACATCAGTGGTAGTCTATATGCACTCCTCAGAGGGTCTTCGAGTGGAGTACAGCATGCCTTTACCAGTACTTTCCTTTCCATCTCAGTCAATGTATTGTTTAAAATAATTTAGTCACTGTTAGTACTTGTGTATTTTGAAGAATAACCTTATAAAACTTATTTTTTGTATCCCTCTTTGGGCTTTTATTTCAATATGTAATAATTAAAGTCAACTAGCATTCTTTTTTTAATTTAATTCTTCATCACATGTTAGGATGATGTGGTTGAGGAGCTGTGCTACTTTACCCGCATACCAGGAGCCATAATCACAGAAGAAACATTTGATGCAGCCATACAGTTTGGCAAAGCAAGGGGTGACACCCTCCTCAGGCTGCTACATTACATGGCCTGTTTGCATGCACCCTCAATAGCCATTAGCACCTACAAGGAGCAGAACATCAAAGATGACTACATCAAGAACATGCATTACTTCTCTGCCTCCAGCACAGGTTGGTGTCTCAGAGGAAAAGAGTGAAACAATTCATTGTTTCTCCATCTAAATAGATTTTGTTCTTTAAGTTGTGTTGTTGATCATTTTCCAGCATGATAACCGCATTCTACCTTGCATATTCTTAAACAGATGACTTTTATGAGAAGTTAGGCGACACAGTTCTTTACATTCCTGCGGAAGCCTTGCGGTGGAGTCCTGAGGAGGCCTGCAAGGACAAGAAGTTAATACAGAGAATGGAGAGTAAGTTTGAGAAGTGTTTTATGTGTACATGTGTGGAAAGAGGGGGTGTTTATGACTTTCTTTCTCTATCCGTCTCTGCTGGGCATTTGTCCAAAAGGTTGGATTCAAGCTGTTTTTCTTTGTGCATCACAGACTCTGACAGTTTTATTAAATACTTCATGGCATTACATCCCTTCACAGTCACTTGAACCAGCTCTTGTGAATGTTTTTGTCCTGAGCAGTTTTGTGCTTTTCTTTTTATTTTAGTTTCCCCATACAAATCCTTTAACCTTTACAAATCTCTGCTTTTATTCCAGAATTTCTTTTTCCCTTATTTATCCATTCATCTTTGACACTCCTTTCACTCAACGGTTCTATCTCTTTTAGTTATCATGATCCACTGGACTGATCAGATTAAGGAGCTATTGAAAGCTCAGAAAATTGTGGAGATCAGAGACAACTGTGGACCTTTGCATGAAGTAGTGTTCTGGAAGAACCGGGCTACCAAGTTGTCTGACATCAGCCAGCAGCTGCAGAAGCCTCAAGTCAGACACATCCAGAACATCTTGCTCCTGGCTAAATCTATCTATGTAAAGAGCTTTTGCCAACTGGCCATGGAAATACGGGTAATTGAATTTTCCATTAACATTTTCCATTGCAAAGGTGTCAAATAAATAAGAATATCTGGAGAACAAAGTCTTCTGATCAGAACTGAGTATTAAAATCACCAAAAAATGTATTTTTACTGTTTGACAGTGTACACACACTTAAAAGTAGCCTGTAGATAATGGGTGCTGTTCTACTATTATATACTGATCTAAAAAGTCATAAAACTTACATGAAGTTTTTTTTGTGTGGTGCCCAGGATTGCTCTCTGCAGGCTCAGTCAAATCTGACCTTTCTGTCCATACTGAAGGAGCCTTGTGAAGCGCTTTCCCAGCTGAAGCTGGGACAGATTGCTTCAAAACTGCGACACATTGTTGTTCTCATTCGAGTCATCTGGGTCCAATCCCCTTTCTATAACAGCACTGAGAGAATCACTGGGCTCTTCTGCCAGGTACCTGGATATTAAAGATGAACTCATTATACATGTGGGTGGGGTTGTATGCTTCTTTACTTAACCTGATTTTTTCCATTTGTTAGTTTATACAGTTTTAAATATATGCACTTTCTTGGGAAAGTTCGGCTTAATGTAATCTTGCAATCACTGGAGAATGCAGATTGAGGACTTTTTACAAGGATATTTTAGCAAGTGGTGGGCGATATCCAGGCTGGAGGACAACTGCTTCAATTGCCTAACTCCTTATTATACTCACAGACGTTGATTCTCTTTTACTTTGTCCTTTTTTGTAATTGTAATGTTTTCAAAAATTCTGTCTTTAAAAGCATTTTCAAAGTCTGACATTCTTTAACTTCTTTTTTTATTAAAAAAAAAAGATTACTTTAAGCATTTCAATGTATTTTTAAATCGAGCAATAAGTCGCACCTATGATTTCATTTTAGATATTTGTGTTCTACGATGTTTCAGGTGAGCAATGACATCATCCATCTATGCACCCAAAAGATATCCCTGGACAAGATTTTTGGGGGTTATGTGTTATCGAGCAAGGCAGTCTTAAACGAATGTGTGCAATGCTGCCTGTCCTGGAAGGAAATTTATGAAGACGTCTCACAGCTACATCACAAGTGAGGGAAGTTTTATTTATTTGTTTAATTTTTATATATCTAAAGTAAATTCATTTGCAATATTTTAACAGAGTACTTCAAATTTTATCATAAAATTAAATGAGTGTTTAAGAGAAATTTAATTTGTAGGCAATAATGTGGTTTAGTTTTGACAAATGGACAGTTGGATAACTTGAAAATGGATTTGGTCAATTTGGTTCTCAAAAATGATCAGTGGCAAAGTTTTACCTGGCATGTATACTTCTTTTCCATCTTTGTAAACCTTCTGGAATTTGCTCTTGTCAGAGGTGGCTAAATTCTGCAGAATATTAATCTTATAGCATCACAGAATCAGCTGAGTAGAGTGTCAGGTTTAAAACCTCTGTGACATGTAAAATAAAGAAAGGGACACGGACTCAGAACTCAGTGTAACCTTTGCAAAGGGGAAGAGAACAGTCTCAGAGCTCGCACAGAGACTCCTAACTGTCTTCTTCGCTTGCTCTTTCTCTGCTCAGGCTTTTTATTTGACAGATAATGGCATGACACATGTCACGAGTTCATCACACCAGTTAATGTATAGTATTAACTTCATTTACTCCTGCAGCTGCTAAAACAATAAGCATCTATTTTAACAGACTACCAGAAGCAAGTCATGAGTAAAACACAAGGTGCAAAGATAATAATAGGATGGTATGTCTGAATGAGCCAAGCTCATTAAGCATGAGGCACCCTGTTTCACCAGAAAGAATCAATCTTTGTTAAAGTAATCTCAAAAGTTAACATATAATAAAAGAAAATATAAGTCATGAACAAATAATAATATATAAATTTTCTAACAGAGTTCAAATCATAATGTAAGCTGTGGTACCAATGTTAATGTTTTTATGAACCATGCCAGAAGAAGAGTTGTATTTCTAATGGAAAACTCCCCAAATCCATCTATCTCCTTATTTCTCTCCTGTCAGGCATTCTGGCCAAGACTGGATCCTGGATAAAACCAGCTTTTTTGTGGTGATTGATGCTTTCATTAAGAGGCTCAGAGACCTGCTTGAGGTACATTTTCTTCCCAGTTACAGTTGCACAGAGATCAGCACAGTAACATTGCTAACAATACAAATATGCAGTTACATAATAATGATAGATCCTGTCGAACAACTGCTAAACCAATACAGAAAGTTGGTCTATTGCCTTCTCAGGTTTGTGATTGCCAGCAACAATTTGCCCGTTGGGAGGATGGTCAGCAGCGGGATCTGCCGTGTTTTAGAGGTCACAAGGGACCAGAGTTCACAAGCATACTCCTAGAAATTGAGGGCAACTTCCATCATGGCCTCCAGCACCTACGTTCTATTGACAAGGGCATCCTTGACGTCAAAGATGCCACCTGGAACAATGAATTCAAGAGGTTAATCTTCTACTTTTACTATTTTGAAATGATAGATTAACATAGTAGTTTTAATTAACTTATTATGTTTTAAATGCAAAATAAATGTCTTGTTCTCAGTAAAACCATGAGCATTTTCTATTCATCCTTCTCAACTCAGTTATACTTATAATTATATAGATCTTTTGTAACCCACAGTGCTCTACTGATCATAAAGGCAACACTTGAAAGGAAATAAGGTAGAAAAATGTGTAAGAGATTAAGATTTAAAGGCTAAAACATTTTAAAAGTAATATCTAAACATAAAAAGCAACAATAAAAGCAAGAAATAAACATCATCCAATGTAGGAAGATTTTGTCTGAATTCAAATGCAGAAAATTATGGTTCATCCACACTTTAATATCTCCAACACAGCTTTGTATTACCAGTAACAGATTAGGTTAATCAGGTTTTATGAATACCAAATCAATATAAATATAGTTATTCTTTTCCTAATTATATAGCTGTAATAACAATAACATAATTAATACAAGTACAGAAAGTACAGAAAACTGTGTGATAAACATGACTTAAATCATAAATAGTAAAGTCAAGATTTCTTCTGTGGATATTGAGGGAGGGAAAAAAGCAGGTTATAAAGACCGTCAAGTAAATGAATGAAGGTGACAAAAACATCCACAACACAATAATGTAATGAGTACATTATTATTGATAGTTAACTCTCTGCTCCTCTGGATTTTTATGTATACTAGCTGTTTTTTATTTATACTTATCTGCACTGATATTGAAGCATGCTTTTGTTGTTTTATTAAATGTTTTCACATGCTTGTGTTTGCATGGGTTTGTACAGGTTTTGCACATTTGTAAAGGATCTGGAAATGATGACACAGAACCTGATCAATTCCGTTTTTAAGACCGTGACCTCAGTTCAGGAGGGAGTTTGGCTTCTTGGAATTTTTCATCCTATGGCTACTCGTGAGGTGTCTCCCTGACACATGCGTACATCTCATACTCTATATACTCTGTAGTGCTTGTTCTGTCTGAGAGCGTTAAGAATATTGTTTCCTGTTTTATTTAGTAAAAAGTGCAGTCAGAAGATTTTTCCATTTTTTTCTGTTTCTTATCTGCCTTTTTTTGCCTTTCTCTTTCATGCACTCTTCTCCATTAAAGACCATTAAGCGCTCTATCGATGAGAAGGCAGAGGAAGTTCATGCCATCTTTACCAGAGAGCTCAAAGTGGTAAACATGAGGCTGAACCAGGGGAAGTGGTCTCCTCCTGAACATGTGCCCAGGACTGTCAGCCAGGTCCTGTGTGCAAGGGGCCTCAAACGCCACTTAGATAGATCTATGGCGGTATGTCTATCAGGCTAAACATCATCTAGTATCTGTCAGTTCTGGTACAGATAAATAACTTCATGACATTTTGTATCCATTGTGTAAATAAATGTATAACTTCCTTCTTGACCTCCTTGCTTGACATCTCTTTTTTTTGTGTCCCTTCCAGGTGCTTGAGGTTGCTTATTTTATCTCCAACACCTCCAGTCGCAAGCAGATAGTGTCCACCTGTGGTCAGATAGTCCAGGTCTTTGATGAAATTGTCAGGAAAATCTTCAATGAATGGAGCCAGAAGTTAGACCTACAGTTGCTCAAGAAGCTGGAGCAGCCACTCTTGGTGCGCTGCACGGAAACTCCCACTAAACTGGATTCCAACTTTGACAAGTGGGTCACTAGCAGCACACAAACAAAAAACATACAAGGCCTGTTTGGTTATGAGCTGCATGCTTGTGGGTTTGTGAGTGCCGGGTTGTTTTGTGTTAACTTTTAAACACCATTAGTAAGACGAACACCTTTAGTTTTAGTCAGAGATATGAAGGACAGAAATCCTCCTATACTAAATATAAATGTTGACAAACATGTTGTCAGTTGATTTGTGATTTTGCAATGCATGGTTAGTTTTAATTGATAAGTTTGAGTTGATTGTGGCATGTGGACATTTTTAGGGACCACAGTGGTACTTTTAAATGATTTCACAGCTTTAAGACACTGCCATTGAATAGTTTATTGTTTAGGTTTTGTCTTTTAATCAACAATCTTACAATGATTTTTTTTAACAAAAAAATAAACAGTATGGAAGAACCCCTTTGTACATTACAAAGCAGTGGATTAACTTTACTCCAACAAAGGATTTTTAAACAACATTTCTTCTCATAGCAGTGGCAGACCTATGATCCCTTCTAAAGTTAAATTCATTGGACTGATTCATTTTACAGTCATTAAAATTTTAATTTCTGTTTTGTATTCTGCTGATGGGTTTTAGGAGCGCTACATCGCTCATTCTCACGTCTTTAAATCTTTTTTTTTTATTTTACTTTCCTCCAGCAACCTGTTGAATCTGATTTCTGAGATCCAATACTGGGATCGACTGAGGTACGAAATCCCCCTGTGCGTCTCTGACATGTACCAGAATAGGGAGGATATCAGGGTTCTGAGAGAGAGAGTGCTCCTGCTGAGCAGAAACTACAACAGGTCGGAAAAACACACACAAACATGATGTAGGATCTGATAGTTTCAAGCCTGTTTTTTCTAGTACCTCCAAAGCTTTACTTGCTCAACTCAGTTTAGGTTGTTTTCCATTGAAACACAAGTTCCACCTCAGTGTGAGTTGGTTCCATCAATCCAATCCAACTTTATTTATAGAGTGCTTTAAAACAACACAGTTGACACAATCCCAGGCTCAACACAATTATACTTCAGAATAAAAAATAGTTAAAAACAATCAAATTACTTGTCATAGTAACACACTGAATAACAATAATAATAAAACACATTAAAAGGAGTCAACAGGGCAGCCTTAAAGATACTGTATATGCAACACAAATAAAACTATGGAACTTTTTGCCAGACTCAAGGTAAAAGAAGAGAGCCTGAAAAATCTGCAGACAGAGACAAAACATAGGAACAGTACAGTAGAGTTTGGCAGGGTTCTTGTGAAGGACTCGCGCTCATAACTCATCCAGTAATGCCACTACCTGACCAGTCGGTGGCATGAAGTTCATAGACATTGTCACTTTTTTGGCTCTGATCAGCTCGCTTGGAATCCCAGCCAAGTAGATGCTAAGAAAGTGCTGTGTACTTGAATTAACTACCTTAAAACCCTAAGAAAACCCTAAGAAAAACAAGTGGAGTTGAGTATGGTCAAGCTTAGCTGGCACTCATGGAAATGAGCCATAAGAATCCGCAAAGTAATCACTAATTGCGTTACAACTGCTGCTACTTGTTTGATAATCTTGTCTGTTCTTCTTCTGTTGAAAGAAAATTAAACACCTTAACCAGATCCTCTTCTAACGTCCTCAAACTATGTATGTGCCAGGATTTTTGGAATGTTGTCTCCTGACGAGTTGGGTCTGTTTCGGGAGCGAATTCGTTTCATTAATAAGAAGATTGAGCCGGGTCTGACCAAGCTTCTATGGTTGACTAAAGGAGCTTCAAACATGTTCATCAATGACAGCCTCCTGCATGTTAACAAGGTTGTCACTACTTACAAATCTGGTTGTTTGACATTTAGACAGATCTTAGTCTGTGTTCATCAGGAAGATAAAGAATTACTTCAATGGAAATGATATGGAATTAAGAATACAGCAAGAATTTTATAATATTTTAATTAACTTCAAACACCTTTACCGTTATTGATAAAATTATTCTGAGCATCTTTTTTCCTCTTCTTTTGTCTTCACAACATCCCAGGTCCAGTCAACAGTTGATAGCTACAAAGCCTCCAATCTTGTCATCTCAAACATCTGTCAGAAAATTAGTGAGACATTGCTAGTAAAGTTAGATGGCAAGACTGTGTACAGGTAACATCAGAGATGTGTAGAGTAAAATACTATAATCACGCATTTATAACTGTATTTGGAGCTCATTTTTTATACATTTACTTTTTGTATTTAAATCACACTGCATCACACATATTACAGTAAGTAGTTATGCTACAGTGTGCTGTATTTGACTCCCCTCATCTCTGTATGTTAGTAACTTGGAGTTTGAGGATGACCAGAAGGCTCACCAGCAAAGCTGTCTCCAAATACTGCACTCAGCGCACCAGGAAATCCTTGATATCATCACCCAGATCCACAGCATCTTTGCTGTTGACAGAGCTGAGGTTTGGGCGATTTTCTGTATTTAATTCTTGAAACTTCTCCAACCCTGCTTTGTGTATAAATATGTACTCTGTTGTTTAAGGTCCAGGAGCACTGGGTCGCGTATGTGGAGAAAGTGGACCACATGGTGGAGGAAGCGTTCAGGAGTAACATTAGAGACTCTATGAAGAAACTTTCCAGAGCCATCTGTGGTGATACCAAGACATCACCCAACCCCTTGTTTAAAGTCCTTGTAGAACTGCGCCAGACTCCTCCACAAACTGCACCAAAGGTACAACACCTTTGAAAAAATGAGATCATGTGATAACTGTTTGGTGCAATCAACATGATCTCCGCATGATGGCATATTATGAACCTGGTGTGTATATTTGGTTTCACAGGTGGAATTCTCCCCAAGTCTGAGCAAGCTTGCTCAGATTGTGAACATTTTGCCTCAGCTGATCAGCCTCATCTCTGAATTTGTACGACTCCCTGAACTTCTGTCTTGCGAAGGGTCTCAGCTGACTTCTATACACATGTGCATAGGTGGGAACGTCCTTTTAAAATGTGTATGAAGTGTCTACTGCATATATAACCATTATATCTAAGGTTGTCCTGGCTTTTTTGTTCTTTTAGAACAAGACGAGGGGATAAAAAAGATTCAGGCTGCAGTTAAGGCAGGGATGATGGCCAATGCTACTCACCTGAAGGCCTATTTGAAGAACTGGGACAAATACTGTGCCATTTGGGCTATGAACAAGGATTCCTTTATCCAACACTACAAGATGCAGCACAAACCAGTATCATTTTTCGATGCAGATATACAAAGGTACACCATTCTTGATCTTTAAAAAAATCCCCAGGTCCTAGCAGGTCTTAAAATAAGTTCAAATTAACTTTATATGTGCAATGATATGACATATTGTATCATGTCTGCAAACATGAAAAGCCTAAGAGACTGTCGACTGTTTATTCTTCTTTTTCATTTATATCTTCTGCTTACTTTTTCTTTCTTTCTTTAAAAAAAACAATTACTTTTTTTTTTGTTTGTTTGTTTCCAAATTTCATTTTTAAGTCCAGCATGTACACAGACAATCTGCCTATAATCCATGTAATGCTAATTCTTTGATTTTCTCGCAGATACTCAGAGGAAGCCAACAGCGTTCAACAGGAAGAAACAATGTGTACCATTCAGTTTGTTATGCTGGACTGCTCGCCGCTTAAAGCTTCCTTGGTGCAGCACTGTATTGAGTGGCAAACCAAGTTCACTCAACTTCTCAGTCAGATTGCCACCACACAACTAAAAGAACTTTATTCTTCCTTGCAAGAAAATGGTAACAGGTGAGGAGTGGAATTAGGAAACTTCATTTTTTATGCGGTAGATTTTTATGATTTAAGGTGTAAAATCATCATAATATATTTCTCTCTGCAACTTTCCTGACACTGATAACTCACACTGACAAACGTGACAACTCACAAATTATACAAGATACAGTGTATATTCACACACCACACACAAAGAAATTTGATGTTCTACCTCAGATTTAGCTCAGATCAGCATAGTTGTTGACAAAAGTACTCCAGCTAGTAGATTCACAAAATGTTTACTTTTTTTATTTTTTACATAACATTTTATAGCAATAATAAAATCTGGCAGAGTTTTAGTGTACCTAAGAAATGGCCCCAGCTCTTTTTACAGTGTCCGATGTCTGAACTACCAGCAGTTTCTTTACATTGTCAAGTACAAGGAAGATGCTGAGAAGATACAATAATAACAAGGATAATCTTTTGGATTGCAGGGGGTCCTAGTGTTTTTTTGTAAATATTTGTATGTCTATATTTAGGCTGAGACGGTCTCCACAGACACTGGCAGAGCTTGGTGAGAACATAAAGCTACTGGAGATTCTTCAAGACAATTTGCCCAAAACAGAAGCTGTGATGCCTGTCATCCATGAACAGTTTGCCATCCTGGACAAATACGAAGTTTCAGTGGAAAAGACTGTAAGTGTCTGGCTTATTCAGAAAGACTGAAATTTATTTATTTAAGTTACAAGTTAAAAACAGAAGAACAAACTGGTTTTAAGTTGAATCTTCCAGCTTTTGATTGTCACCGCTGAAATCCAAATTAATCAGAGGAATTGCAAATACTGTGTAACGGAATATGCCTTTACTGATTATTAATTTATTAATTACCTCGGAGCACCACTCATCACTTTTGGATTAACCTAAGATTCAGGATGATGAGACACCTGAAATAAACTCAATTCAATAAACACAGTCTCAATTTAAAGGAGTAAATTCTAAGAACGAGCGAACCAGAAATTGTACATTCAGAAATTATGACAAGAACGGATAAATTGATTACATATTTATTGACAATGATGATAAACAACACAGTAGAAGAAACCAAACAGTTAAAAAGAGGTTATTGATGGAATGGGTTAATGGATATGTCTGCATGGGTTTTCAATTCTGACATTAATAAAGAACGCTGAAATTAATTAAATGAGATGGAGCAGGAAGAAACTGGTTGGAATTAAACAAATAAATCGGGATGATTATCTTACTTAAATCTTTGATAAGAACGTGTTTAATAATTCTAAATTTGGATAAGAATTCAAATTTACTTATTTAGTTAGAATTTGATGTACTGGTTTGGGACATCACAAATGTCAGAGCGCTATCAGATTCTACTTGGACGCTGGATCTTTGGGGTCCAAGCGCGTGGTTGGTTCCCTATTCGGGGAACCATATTTCCGGGGGATTGGATCCCTGGAGCGTCAGGAAGAGTAGGTCTATGCAGCTACGCTGGGCTTCTGGGTCCGTTCAACGGAGTTCCAGAGCGGCGTGATGATGATCCAGATTGTCCCAAAAATAGATAAGTCCAGATTTTACGTGTAAAAATGCAGTGGAAAAAGTTGGAGCTACGGTTCTAGTTAATTACTGATCTCGGGAAAAATGACTGGTTACAAATAAACACTTGGACTTTCTCCCGTTCGGAAGAACGGAGAGGTAAAAGCTTATAACAAAATAAAACTAAGAAAGAAAGAACGAAAAAGAGAAAAGCTAAAAAGAAAAAGAAGACAAAAACTGAAAAAGGGAAAAGAATACTAAAAGCTAAAAAGAAGACAAAAAGCTGAGGAAGTCTGGCTGCACGTCTAATTTAAACAGACCCGCCTTTCGAACTTCCAGCCAATCATGAGTTGCTTCTGTCAGAGGCTGACCAACCTTATCCAATCAGGTCAGCTCTAGTTCCTTCCCTCTGCATCTCATTAATGTGAACATGATACTCAAATTCTTTATTTTGTTTGACTCCAATACACATCAAATCACATTCTTAAGAGTTATGCAGACTCCTCGTTTGCTGGGAAGAAAAGCATTTACTTATAGTATTACTTTCACACATGAAAAGATTGGCTACATGTATTTTTATTAAAGGTGGATTAATTAATTGTCACGACTCGTCTTCATCGGGCAATAAATCCTAAAAAGGAAACTCACATTTTATTCATTCACATTAGTAGCTTAAGAGAGGTCTGAAGCTTGGAAAACATAATCAAGATTATTTAATGCAGTGTTTATGATTAATATACGTGTGTGATCAGTGCAAAGAATTAAATCACATATCAAGTTAAAATAATGAAAAAGAAGAAATTCAATCAAAACAATTAACCAAAGTCATTTAGACTAAGTTAAATCGGTTAGACAAACTTGTAAAATAAGATCAATGACGTTAAGCATCTAAGTTTCCTTTAATTGGGGAAAGAAGTTTGAATTTCTTTCCAGTCTCCTTCTCAGTCAGGGGAGGGGTTGTTCTGGCGCCATGAAGTCTGGTACTTTGATGAAAGGTGTCATTTTTGACAAGAACCAGGTTTGGTCAGATGCGACTCTCGGCATCCCCCCGACCTGCAACAATAAATTGCGTTTGACTTAGAAACCTCCCTTTGTTGATGCAGCTGCATTCTGTAGAAAAAAAGGAGAGTGTCGTCCTCCTTTGGGTCAAATGGTCACCCTTCTCGTCCTGTGTGGACCAGTCTTACTGCAGAGAGAGAGATGACAACTATTGTTTAATCCAGTTCGAATGTCTTTTAATCCTGGAAGGCCAAGATCATTACAACTGGTAGATCTTTTTTGGTGAAAACTTGTCACACAATCACTCTTAACATTTCCAAAGAATGTTTTTTTTTCATTGCTATGCTTTACATCTGGTGAGTATGGAAAAGCTTCATTTTTTTCACCCGAGGTGCTAACATGGCTCTTCCATGGTTGTGAACAAGTTTCCATCCACACTTCACATTTATGCAGCATCTTGGTAATGTATCATCACAGATTTTCATTTCCCAAATCAGGCAAATCCAATAAGAGTTTGTTTTACATAAAACATTTTTTAAAGTGAGAACAACTTATTGAACTCCTCTCATTGCCTGTGGTGAGATAATGGAAACTACTGTATTTCATACACATTGAGGGGTTACAGCATATCTTTGCACGAATGACAATTCAGAAGGAGTCTCATCGTTATTTGAATTCTGCCCGTCCAATTTTTTGTTTGTGCACAGGTGCAGGAGATGCGCGAGGGACTGAATGAGGAATGGGCCCAGTTCCAGCAAGTTCTGATTGACAGTGACATGATGCTGCAGAAATGCAAGGAAAAGTTCAAGAACAATCTCATCCTCTCATCTGAGGAGTTCAAGAAAAAAATCGAGAGTGCTGTGGAAGTGTTTAGCACAAAAGGTTTCACACACTTTTTCCTTACTCACACATACACATCACAACCAAGTGTTTACCCTCATGGACTAGGTGCTTATATTTTGTGTTAATTTGTGTACACAAAAGTATTACTCATTTATATTTAGCTTCTTTGGAAATGAGACGTCTGCTCTGATTCAACAGGAATTACAAATTATATCTTTTTTTGTCTGGGAATGAGAAATGTTTACTACCATGCTACTATATGTATATGTGAATCCCTCTAGTTTTTTGTGTTGACATCCAGGTCCATTTAGCAGTTCGCTGGGTACCAACTTGGCTGCAAAACAAGTAGCAGAGTATCGAAGCCAACTGGAGACTCTCAAACAGGAGGAGAACACCATCATTAATGGGCTGGCTTTTTTCCAAATCCAACATGTTCCCTCCAAAAGGATCCAGATGCTGGAAAAGGTCTGAAGTGGCGTTAGGATCATGGTCTTCATATCCCACTCTTGTCTTGTTCCATACACACTCCAGCATAATGAGCCTTTAGTCCAGTGGGGTTAACTTGAAACATATTAATTCTGGTTAACAAATAGTAACAGTATTTTAGCTGCACAAACTATATGGCTGTGAAAATGACATATAGAAAAGGTCTGGTTTGAATTTTGTGTTATTTTTAAGAAGTACTTTTCATTGCTAAGCTTTCATTTGTGTTTATATGTACTGTGCAGGACATAGATCAGCTGCAACAGGTTTGGGAAATCACCCAGGAATTTAATGCTAATTGGAACAACTGGAAGGTGAATCGGCTTGCTACGCTGGAGACGGAAAACATGGAGAGCATAGCGCAAGAGATGTTCAAAAAACTCCACATAATCCAGAGAGATCTCAAGGTCAGTTCTGCTGTTCAGGAGTGTGCCACATACCTGCCACAATTTAAGTCTTATTTCAAGAAAATTACTTGCTTAAAGGTTCAGTCAAAACAATGCAGACCTCAAGTTGCATTTTGGTCACAGCATCTGTAGTGAAGGCACAAGATTACATGTTGCGTTTATTATGGATTCACTGCAGATTCTGTTTGTCAAACACTAAATAACTTTTACATTATAAGTTTAATGTGAAAATGTTGTCGAGAACATCATTAAATGCACTGATGGGGATTTTGGACTTTACATTGTGTGAAATGTGATGGAATCCAGGCTATAAGGGTTGCCTGGCATGTCGTTTCTGTTGTGACTTTCCTACCATGCTGTAGTGAGGTTTTTAGTTTGGCTGTTTGAGTAGAAAGTGAAAATATGAAAAAGTTGGTCACAAAAAAATTTAATGCACTCATGTCCTAAAGTATTCAGCAACACTTACCTTCACATCACACAACACTGACATGATCTTTTTCTGATTGAAGGATAAGCAGTGGGAAATAGTAGATTTCTCCAAGAAGAAGGTTGACCAGTTAAAGCAGATCATCCCTCTCATTGCTGATCTGAGAAACCCAGCCATCAGAGACAGGTACAGACTGAAGTTACCTCTTCAGAAACTTGATACACAATAAAGGACATGACAGACACGTCTATCAAGAAGCAGAAACTTTAAATCTTTGTAAATACGACTTATTACTGATCGGTTGCATAATCTACATGCATTACATGTTGTACAAACTGACTTTCATGTGTCTCCAAGTCCACAGAATAATCCATAGAACTGTTTCTATCAGTGTGCTCCTCTTAAAGTTTCATCTGTTGCCTTCTACCCCAGCTGTCTCTCTTAGAGAGAGATTTTCATTAATCACAACCCATCAGACAACAGCTGAACTTTTCTGTTTCATATCTGTCAGATACACTCTGGTTTTCATCTGACAAACTTCTTGTAAAATAAATGTCTCCTGGTTGCACCGTGGTGTTACAGTTAAACCCTTACCAAGTACATTAAACGTTCAAAAGTCTAAAACAGGTTGAAACACGATATTTTCAACTGTTTCCATCCACCACCATGGTGATTCCTACAAATAATGTGCTTTGCAAGCAAATATTAATGGTGGTGCATGTTTAGAGGAAATAACTGAACACTTTAATGATATGCCTCATTTGTGCAGACTTGTGCCAGTGTTTCAGATCAGGCTTGCCTAATGGCATCACTTTACATACATCGTAAGCATGTCTTTCACAGCTTGGCCGGATGAAACTGTGGGAAACAATAGTAGAAAAGGGATCAATCTCTGAGTGATTGAATGTCAACAGTTTAATAGATTGATAGTCATTGATGATATGTGTCTTATCCCTGAAAAGTTAAGCCTTGCATACCCTCATCAAGAGCTAATTTCCCAGGAGATCCTCCAGAGCCTTGCTGTACCTGTTCAGTATCTGGAACATTGTCTCTACTTACTAATGCGTTGTTTGTCTTTATAAACCATTTATTTACCTTTGTCCCGGCATTAATCTGCCTAATTTGTCAGAACTGCTCGACTAGAAGCTCAATTCTGGACTCACTTTGCTTGTGGTATGAGTACAAAGCTTGATTTAGGCTAGACACTGGACCATGCAGCAACCAAGAACATTTGCTGGTTTTTGTGCATTTCAGAAAGATGCATCCTAAAAAGATGACAACCTACAGAAAAAGGCTCTAATTACCTTCTGGTCAGTATCAACCATAGCCTAAGGTTTTAGGGTCTATAATTGAGCTCTGCATATGGCATGTGTGTGATTAAACTGAATGTGAAAGGCAGGAAAATGTTGGTTGGCTCCCGTCCCTCTTTTATACATTCCTTCTTTTCTTCTAAGCCCCATCTGTCAGCGATGCTCCTACAGAGCACAGTGGAACATCTGTCATACCCAAATATTTTTATGTTCATATGTATGCAGTCTACAAGTATCTGAGGTTATTTTTTTTACTTTTCTAAGGCACAAGTAAAAAAAAAAAAAAAGCAGTTTAGTACATTACAGACATCAGAGAACTGTGTTTATCAACAAACGTTTTTTATGTCCTTTAGTAAAAAGTGACAAAATCTCCTAGATGCTGTTTTATTAAATCTGTGTTGTTTGATAGTGTCCAATAAATTTAAAAGTTTTAAATCGGTCACGAGATGATAATTTTAACAGTTTCACTGTTTTGTATTTATAGAACAGTGTATGTAATATTGACAGATAATACATTTATTAATGTGTTACACATGAGTGCTATTTAAATTGCTATTATTCACCTGAAATCACAAGGATTTAACACTGGCTTACTCTATTTTCAATGCCACCTTCTTTCAGACACTGGCAACAGATATGTGAGGAGCTGCAGTGCTCTTTCGACCCAACCAGTACTGATTTCACCCTGGAGAAGATTATATTCCTGGGCCTCGACAGTAATGCTGAAAAAATCAGTGAGATCTCTGGAGCTGCAAGCAAGGAGCTTTTCATCGAACAGGTCAAGTGTCTTTGTCTCATCTCCGCTGACCCTCCTCAGGCGTCCGTCCCATTTTCTTTGTTTCCTTTTGTTTTTGCATTTGGCAAACTAAATTAGAAGCAGCAGACTTCTGATTTTCTCTCAGGCTTGAGACGTGACAGCTTGAGCAGTACCTGATCCTGCTGCTCGGCCATCGTCGCCATAATGTTGCCAGTAGCCTCCCATCACTTCCTCGCTTTTCAGAACAGTTCTCACAAAGGTTACACTGTGTGCAGCTGGGTTTGTCCACACAAAGACACAGAGCAATTAGCACTTAGTTGTTGTTTTATTAGTAATAATTAGGTTGGGAATAGGAATGCAAGAAACTGGGATTGCAATAGAAAAATGATAAGTCAAGAAAGGACGGAATAAAACATTTTTATAGGTGGTTAATTACATTTTTATGTAATTAACCACCTATAAAAATATTATTTGTTAAGATTTTTAATTACAATGTTTAATAAGATTAAAAAAAAAATAACGTGGCATTCTCAGGAACTGTCTAGTCATGCCTGATAGCAAATTTTGTTCATATTGTATGACAGTAAACCCCAACTCATGGCTAACTGTCCTGCAAGCAATAAATGTTTCCCTGCTGCAACATGCTTGGTTCAAATTAAACTGATCTCTGACAAGCTCTGGACAAATCTGCTACTGAGCCATTAGTTTGAGTCAGGTGTGTTACAGCAGGGGAACATTGAGAGTCTGCAGGACAGTGGACCATTAGGACCAGTGTTGGGGATTCCTGCTATTTGAGGATTCACGTTGTTATTGAGTCAGCAAAAGGATATGAGCAGAGGTCAACTTTTCATCAATGTTTTATGTCTCTTGATCTCAGTCGTATCATCCATCTTTTCACTCCTTTTTAAATATGATATCAAAAAGGCCAAGTCACACTGATTCTAACCAGCTGTGATTCATGTATTGTATGCATGTCCTTCGACACACTGTAGAGAAACTGCGAGACAGAATCCATCCGAAAAGGCTGGGTGGTTTGTGCACAATCCTTTCAGATGCCAGCTGTGTCCTTACAGCCCAGACTGTACGGTCTAATTGATGTGTGTGGAACCCAGAGGTGATTATGGAGGCAGCTGTCAGCCTGCTTTGGTTTGGTCTGACGGTTACGGCTGAACAGCATGAGAGTGAAAAACATTTGTTGCTCAACTCTGAAAGTAAACATGAAGTCTCAAAATCATTCACTTATCAAGTGTAGCATACGCAATTTTAACATTTCACATTATTAACAAGTTCAAAGTAAAAATGAATTTGTAAAAGAAAAGAAGGGGCAGTAAAGAGACTTTTTTTGTATGTGTGTTTTTTGGCATCAGAAATGTGAAGATTTGACTGCTTTAACATTTATGTCACCAGAATGTGGTCAGAGGAATAAACTATGAGTTAATATAAATGTGTTTTATAAAGGTAGTGGCTTCTGTCCGTGATACCCTGAAGTTGTGTGAAACAGTTTGGTGGAGGTGAAAAGGCAGCAATCCCAAGGAGAGGAAGAGGTGCCTCACATTGTGTGGCCTCCGTTAGAAATGACTGATACATCGTAGACATGAGTATTTTGTTGATTTTCTACTGTTAGAGTAAGACATTTATGTATAATTGATAGATTTTTGTTGTTGTCCTTTTTTCCCCCCAAGTGTGTGAAGAAGAGGATAAGAAAGGAACAACATGTTTTAGAAGAATTTAGCTTCTGAAATTACCTCCACTTGCTCTGCAGCAGTTCGCTCTCCTGTTGGCACAGCATCTTCCAAGAAAAGCTGCTGTGGTGTCAGATATTTTTTTTTTTTTTTTTTTTTCTTGTCCTTGCAGCAGTGATTCGATTAAAATGTTTACTCTGAGCACGATGGTCCTCAAGCTGCAGGCATGTTTATATCTGTTTGTACAATAGTTAGAAGCAACCTCAGCATGTGTTCCAGCTTTCCCCCAAAGGTATTCTGTTGAAGCAAAGTGTAGCTTGACACTGTGTTACCGCAATTTGAAAAAAGTGCAAACATTTACCACTGTTATGTTTTCACTGTAATTTTATTCACCTCTTTCCCAAACAGCTCTCTCTGCTTCCACTCACACATAGCCTGTTATTTTCCTGCAGTAACTCGCCTCCCACAGCATGTCACAGTGAGACCACTTCTTCAGTATGGATCCCTTTTAATGTTTGCAGTCCCATTTAGTAGCATTCTGAACCTGTGTAATGCCAATGCTTATAGTTTACAGCTTCATACACAGAAAAATTGAAGATTTTGGTTTGTTTATTTAAAAGAATTAAAGAAAAATTTGTAGTCTGTGTGTTGAAATTTCAACTTGTGTTTTTTATTACAGGGTCTGAATGATATTATCAAGACATGGAAGGAAATATTCCTGGACATAACACCCTACAAAGATGAAGGACACTTCCGGTTGAAGTAAGATGGTCAACATAAAAACCAGTATAAAACAATTGTTAACACATCTAGTCGTTTTTGAGTCCTATAAAGAGTTAAATAAAAATAAACAACCAACACCTTCGTGAGCCTCATGTGGGAGTTGCAGAGTCAGCAATTTAGATTTGCTGGATAAAGCAATGTATCGTCACCAGCCATTCCCACCTGAAACACTCCTGCTGGTAAATAGAGCGAAACCACTTCTTTGATGAAAGCATCGCTGCGCTGTGCCAGGCTTCAGCTATGTGAATAAATACAGTGCACAACTGATCTCACAAACATAGCAATTGTTTTTTTTTTGTGTTTTTTTTTTTTTCAGGTCTATTGAGTTGTAACTGCAGGTTTTTAGGTTCATCTAATAATTGTGTCTCCACTGGAATCTATTTGAGACAAATATCACTGGTCATTTTTCCCACCCTGCCTCTCCTGCAGGGGCACTGAGGACATTTTTCAGACGCTGGACGATCACCAGGTTATTTTGTCTACGATGAAAGCGTCGCGGTTTGTCAAAGCTTTTGAGCAGCAGGTGGACCAGTGGGAACGACAACTGTCCCTCGTGCTGGAAGTCATTGAGATGATCCTCACAGTCCAGCGCAACTGGATTTATTTAGAGGTACTTTTTATTTTCTATTTAGTTACCCTTTTTTTCTGGTGCCATAAACACTTTTACCATTTCCCATCACTGCAGAACATTTTCCAAGGAAAGGACATCAGAGATCAACTGCCTCAAGAGTGTAAAGAGTTTGAAGATATTTGTGTAAGTTGGAAAACCATCATGGAGCATCTGCACAAGAATAACAACGCCTTGCAGGGAACACATCACCCAGGTATGAAGTTTTTTATGTTTTTCTAAATAACCCAACCATTCAACAAGCTTTGTCTTGATTTTAAAATAAATATCATTTCAAAAACTTTGCTATATTTTAATATTGTTGTGTTTAATATTTCAATCTTCTCATATGTAGAACGTGATCAGTCCATGAAATACTAGTTAAACTATTTAAAGTAAACTACTATTTAAACTATATGCGTTGAATCTCTGTTGGGTTTGGCGCTACATACATTTACAGTAGTATTACAGCTTAACCATCTTGTAAGGTCCAGTTGTGTTTTAAAAACTACTTTTCTATGTGGTTCATGAAATGGATTTCATTGCTGGAAGGTGAATTAACAAAGAACCTGTCATTTTCCTTCACCTTAACAATATTACATTTTCATTGTCTATATTATTAACAGTTTGTTTATGTTGTTAACTAAATGTTTAGAATATGACCCAAACACTAAATATTGACTGGGCTTTACTCTGCAGATGAGAGGACCAGTGGGATAAAAAGAATCTGCTGGGCTACACACCTTCAAATGTTTTTAAATATATCTATGATTGGAGACTGTTGTGGTGTCGTTTACCAATAACTACGTAGGTATTATAATAATACCTACAAAAGCACTTGAAGAGTGTAGGCCTCCACCAAACAGCCTGTTTCCACCCAAATTGATTTATACCCGATGTTGGAGTATCCAGCTTTGGTCCTCGAGAGCCATAATCCTGCAGGTTTTCAATGTGTCCTTGCTCCAACACACCTGACTCAAATTTAATGGATGCAACAGCCTAGGAAGTTCAACACAGTGACTCATTGGTTTAAACCAGGTTTGCTTTATATCTGATGCTAAACATGAAACGGAATTTATCACAATATTATTATATTCTATATGAAAGGAAAGTATTTTATTTTCTATACCATTTGAATGTGAAAGTATAATGATGTTTCATTGTGTATTAATAACGTTGTATTAAAATAACATTACACAATTTCTCTATCTCGCAGTGATAGAAAAATTGCGAAAACTCCTGTGACAACAGCTCCCTTTAACTCACTCCCAAAATTTTATGAAATCAAACTTACACTAAGGCTTATTCTCAGAAAAAAAATTTTAAAAAAAACAAAACAGACAAACATCTGCCCAGTGGTTTGTGCATAAAACAGACAGACAGATAAACGCAGGCAAAAAACATAACTGCCTCGGCAGAGGTAATTATCTGAAGTCTGTGTTCAACAGCCCTTTTCTGTGTTTCAGGCTTGCTAGAGACACTGACACAGATGAGCTGCAAGCTGGAGGAAATCCTGAAGGCCTTGGACATGTATTTGGAGACCAAGAGGCAGATTTTCCCCAGATTCTATTTCCTGTCCAATGATGATGTACTGGAGATCCTGGGACAGTCACAGAACCCAGACGCCATGCAGCCTCACCTAAAAAAGTGTTTTGACAACATCAAAAGTCTGCAAATTGAAAAGGCAGGAAACTTAAATAAACACAGTAACATCAGAAAACCATTCACAGGAACAACTGCATGAACACACCAGTGCTGTATTATCAAATCGTGACATTTGCTGAAAATTATATTGGTAAATTATTAAACATGACTGACATCCATTTATTTAACTCAAAATCTTATGTATTGGGAATTTGTTGGACACTAAATACAGGGAGGCCATTATTTAGAGAGTATTTTATTGCTGGAAATTATTTATTTCTCTGATATGTAAGGGACGTACAGTACCCGTGTACATTTTTCTTGTTTCAATGAAACAGTAGGAAACATAACTTTTTCTCATCATCAGATTGTTATTGGACAAGTGAAAAACGCTGCTGTTTTATGTGTGTGTTTTATAGAGGGCCAACAAACATAAAGCTCTTGGGATGTCCTCAGCAGACGGGGAGTTTATTACTTTTAAAGAGCCAATTAATCTGGACAAAGCAGTGGAGGTATAGTCTTTCTGATCATTGTTGTTCGTGGAATCAAATACTTTGTTAATTTTGTAAATATGTCTGGATGGAATCATAATAATATTAATGATCATGTTAATAGAGATGGGAAATTGTCAGTTAAAATCATGAGGATGTAAGCGTGATTTTTATTTCTTTTTTCTTTTTCAATCTGTAGGTTTGGCTGTGTGATATTGAGAGGGCTATGCGTGATACCCTAAAGGTCTGTCTAAGCGACTGCCTTGCAGCTCTGAGGAAGTTAATAGGACCAAGAGACAAATGGGTCAAGCAGTGGCCAGGACAGGTGTATTTGTCTTTAGCTTCCTCTCCTCTCTGAAATGTGATTTACTTTCACTGATCCTGTGACATCATTTTGACTTCCAGTCTTGGTTTTATAATATAGTGTCTCATCTGCATCAGTTCTTTTCTTCTGTTCTCCAACATACAATTATTTCCTCCTCAGATAAGATGGATTCCCTGATTCAGGTTTAAATTATCCTCTTTAGTTTAAATAACTTTTTTTTAATGTGTGCTCTTCCTGTTTAAGATGATAATCACGGCCAGTCAGATCAAGTGGACTTCTGACATCACTAAGGCTCTTATCATTGGCAAGGAGAGAGCTGACAAGTCCTCCCTCAAGTCGATGAAGAAGAAACAGGTTTTGAAGACTTGCTATCATGATTTGTTGACACTTTCATTTATTAATCAAAATGTTTAGCAACTGAAGTCAAATCTGTTTGTTGGGTTTCCATTAAACTCCTGCACATTTCCTCAAACTGTCTTTCTCAGATCTCGCTGCTTCATTGCTATTCAGAGATGATTCGTGAAAACCTCCCCAAAGTCCTTCGTCTGAAGATCGTAGCACTTGTCACAATAGAGGTGCATGCCCGTGATGTCATCGATAAACTGGCCAAGGCTGGATGCAATGATGTCAATGCCTTTGAGTGGCTCTGCCAGCTGCGACTGTACTGGGAGAAGGACAAGGTCAGTTGAGAGTCTTGCTTGAATGTGATCTCTGGCTTTAACCACACAAACCGTTTCATCATATTCTAGCATGTCTTCTCTACACACCTAATTCTGGCTGCTACTTGGAGCAAAACTGCATGTGATTTGGACTCCTCCTTGATCTTCTTTACTCTTTCCCACAATTACTGTATGTGACCCAGCCAGCTAATGTCCTTGGTGTGTTTTGTGCAATTGTTCTTTTTTCTTTTATAAGTCGTCTATTTTCAAGGTAAATTGGTGTATTCCAGGTTTGTTGAGGTTGGATTAGTGTAAAGTATGAATGAACGGACAGTGTCGTTTCTGCAACAGAGCATTGAGTTTTTTCATTTTGGAGAATCTGAGAGAAATTCTGAACACTTTTGGCAAACACGGTTGTGAATTTTTACACTGCTTAACTTTTGTATTGGGTAGTTGTTCTAATTGGCACTGTGCAGACATCATTCATGTTTCTGCAAGCAGTGCACAGCCAGTTGTTGCAGAAAATACACAAATGCTGTCATAGACGTTGGTTAAGAGATATATTGTACCCATGTAAATTCCTTTCTAAGGTCAAAATGCAACTCCCCGTTCACTTCTTTAAACTGAGCCTTTGTTCTTACTTCTCTTCTGCGGTTAAGACACTGACAACTCAATTACTTAATTAACATTACTTTAAAACAGTAATAGTACATACAAAACTAAATAAATGAGCCACAGTAGTTTCTCCAGCAACTTTTTTTTTTTTATCCTATTAATGTTTGCACACTGCAAACAGATTTTTGTCTGAGTCTTCCACTGACTTTTATCTTTCTCCTTCAAATCTAAATGATAATGTCAAAACCATAATTCCCAATGCCATGAACATCATTTTTAAATAATTATTTTCAATTCAGAGATGTGAAGTATAACAGGAAGTGGAAATTTAAGTATCGCCAACGTCAGAATGTTGGATATATGATTAAGGATAATTAATTATAGGAAAACGAAATTATTTAATTAATAGAAATGGTTGTTTATACCCACAACAATACTATGAAAGTGAATAGAACAGCAGCTGATGGCAACACAACATCCAATCAGCATGTCACTCCTCTGTTCCAGACAATCATCTTCTGTGGTGATAATGCAAGACATTATATGTGCACTGCTGAAATAAAATAACACAAATCAAAGCAAACACCCATCTAACTGGTCTGTTTGTCCTCCCCAGATGGAAGATCTTGATTGCATCATCCGACAAACCAACACACATTTCAAGTACGGCTACGAGTATCTTGGTAACTCTGGACGGCTTGTCATCACTCCGCTTACTGACAGGTCAAAATCAATCTGTACATCAAAATAACTGCAACACATCAGGCTGTCATTCAAAATATTTTCAGCATTTCTTCAGTATATTTGATAATTTTAAATGCAAAGTGAAAATGCTGTTTTTATTCTTGTAGCACATACATTCTGAATGCTTTGGAAACACTTGCAGCCTTAATGATATCTAACATAATATCCCTGTGATTGCCTTTTCTTTTAAAGTTCCTGCAATGATGTATTTGATTTGTTTCATCTTATTTGAATTCCAAAAATATTCCAGCCATGTTAGCATGTGTTTTGGGGATTGTATTTAAGTATTAGTGTTGAACTCTTTCCAGATGTTACATGACCCTGACCACAGCACTCCATCTGCACAGAGGAGGCTCTCCTAAAGGACCGGCTGGTACTGGGAAGACAGAAACCGTTAAGGACTTGGGCAAAGCTCTGGGCATGTATGTCATCGTCGTCAACTGCTCTGAGGGACTGGACTACAAATCAATGGGACGCATGTACTCAGGTCTGGCACAGGTAGGAAGGACTAGTAGTGATGGAAACGATGATGTCTGGAGTGTAATTTTCAGAACAAGTACTGTTTACGTTTGCATGTTTGCATATTTCCCATACAAACAGAAAGTGAGAGAGATGCAATTACTTTAGCCCAGTTATTATCAACACTATCACCCTAAATGACAAACAGATATTATACCTTCAGTACTTTATTATGTTTTTAATTATATTCTGACACAAAAATGTCTGTTTTTAGGAGCAATAGAGGATACCTAAACTATTTACTGCATTATATGCTGTCATTTAAAATGCCTAGTTTGAATTACAACTCGTATCTGTCTGAGTGACAAGCTCCCTTTTTACTTTCCTAAACAGACAGGAGCATGGGGGTGCTTCGATGAGTTTAATCGTATCAACATCGAGGTGTTGTCAGTGGTCGCGCAGCAGATCCTCTCTATCCTGTCGGCCCTCTCAGCTGCAGAGTCGCAGCTGCAGTTTGAAGGGCAGAATATACGTCTGGTTCCAACATGTGGCATTTTTATCACCATGAATCCTGGTACGTTGACATCGTTGTGCAGATGTCCTGGTTTAATTTTATATCACCATGTGTTTGAGATAAATGTGTAAAACAGTAACAGAAGGTAACAGTTGCAAAAATATTTTAATCGCATTACTTTGTTTTATTCATTGCTTTAGGGTATGCTGGTCGCACTGAGCTTCCTGACAACCTCAAGTCCATGTTCAGACCTATTTCCATGGTGGTACCAGATTCCACTCTCATTGCTGAGATCCTGCTTTTTGGAGAAGGGTTCAATAACTGCAAGGTACTGCCCCAGGAACTACTTTTCATGCTATAATTCAATCATAATGAGACAAGATTAGAGACACACAAATATTGTATTGTTGTTATTTATTGTAAAACATAGGATTTGGACAGGGTTTTATGTAAACCTGCTAAACCAAGACTCATGGTTGTTGTGGTTTCAGTTTCAGCCTCAATTTGCTTTATATAAACTATTCTATCTAAGATTAAACTCTTGTATATTAACAAAAAATGCAGCATCATTGAATGAAGATAATGACTTCAAACACAGTCATGTGGGAATGGTTTTCTGTTTTGTCTTAATAGATGTGCTAAAATTTATCTCCAGAACGATTATCTTTTTTCTTTTCCTTCAGTTTACTTTCATATTAAAAAGTTCAGGAAATGAGCTCCAAAGCTGGAGCTGAATTACTGCGGACTTACCAGGGTGATTTGGACATTTATTTGTGTGTGTGAGATTATTTTGATAGGGGTGAAAGAAGTACTGCGCATTAGAAGGCAGGATGACTAATGAGGGGAGGTGATAATGATCTGTATAATTCCTGAGCAGCGTGTGTTTAATATATCCTAACTCTACATGAAAACAGCTTTAGTGACTCTGTAAATGCGTTTTCTCCAGTTATGTTCCAGTTTTTTTTTTATGCAACTGTTCCTACAAAATGTATTGATGAATTCTTTCTGCCTTTTGTCGAAGACAGATTTACGCAATTAAAGACACAAATAGCTTACACTTTATTGGGAAGTGACGTTACCATTGTGAAACATTGATATTAAACATTGATGCTCACAGAAAATACTTTTTGAAATTCTTGTTTGGTGAAGCTGAGGCCTGGTTTTAAATGATGTGAAGAGAACAAAAAATACATTAAAAAAAAATATTGGAAAGGCACTCAGAGACTCAGACTGCCTCCAAGCAGCTCATCTCCACCCATATTGTAATTTCCACCCTATTCTATAGTCCTACATTTATTTAATATCTATACATTGTTAGATTCCTAAATACTTTGATAATGGATCCACGGCGTCTTGTCTATATTGTGGTGTTTGTTGCACGTTTACATCAAAATTTGTCCTCTTGCAGTGACAAAAAATTCAGACGACTGACTTTTCTTTCTTGATAGTATCTAGAATTATGACAGGTTCCAGATCTATCTTAGATATCTTGTAAAACCTGTTGGGAACTTCTCCTTTATTCTTCAGCCAAGCACCCTGAGCATTTAATGTGGAGTTATATGCATTTATGCTGAAATGATCCTGTCTCGCAATGATGAAGAATTCTCCAAGATGGTTATCTGGATTACTCCCAAAATGTGATGCAATATAAGTTAGACCAACACCCATTCTCAGAAAAAACAATCATGTTTGTGTAAAGTTGGAAGCAGAAAGACAAACTGACAGATAGATGACAGCAAAAATACAACCTTTGTGGCGGATAAGACCAGTTGGATGCATGGTTAAAAATATATATATAATGTGGACTTATTGAGACTTAAGTGAAAAGTAAATGTTATTGTTTTATATCCAAACTTGACTTTGTTTTTATTTTCCTCATCTTTTTTTCTGTCTTTGTGCTTACAGGCCCTGGCTAAAAAGGTGTTTACACTGTACTCTTTAGCAGTGCAACAGCTGTCTAAACAGGATCACTATGATTTTGGTCTTCGTGCACTCACCTCTTTACTTCGCTATGCTGGAAAAAAGCGCAGATCTTCTCCCAACTTTCCTGATGAAGAGGTAGCTCTTAACTTCTCTTCCTCATCTTTAATCTTCTCTGGTTTTGTCCCACAAACAAAATGCCTTTTAGATTTGACCAGTAACAGGCTTGTAAGACCTCTTATAAAACCATTGCTAACTCTCCAACACGTATCTCCTGTTTTCTAGTCGTATAGAAACAATTGTCAGATTCCTCTGTTGAAATAAAATAGTTTTGTGTTCCTTTTTTTTTTTTTTTTTCCCTTTTCAAATTGACAAAATAAATTAAAATCAAAGAAGCAAGCTAAAATAAAGGTTCTATTTCTTCTTAGATCCTGTTGATGGCTATGAAGGACATGAACATTGCCAAACTGACTTCAGCTGACCTCCCATTGTTCAATGGGATCATTCAGGACTTGTTCCCTGCTGTGGAAACACCCAATATAGACTACGGCAAAGTAAGTTATTTAAGTTCAGTAGGATGTTACTTTCTGTAGAGCTGTGTTCTGTGATGTTTTTTTGGAAATTAACCGAGGTCATTGTCTGTGCAAGTAAACGATAATAATTCAGAGAGACAGTGGTGAAAATTGCTTACAAAGCTGCTGCATGAAAACAGTAAAATAAACTCAAACTTTCTTTATCTGTTGGTCTGTCATAATTATCACACATCAAAATGCTGCCAGGTTTATAATACTACATTGCTATAAAATGGACAAAAAAGATGATTTATAGTCAACAAAAAGGTTTATTAGTATCACAAACCAGCTTAACCATAGAACATCATTTCCAGCTCTCATGACATCATTTATTTCATTTTTATCATTTCAGTTAAAAGATGCCATCGAGGTGGAGCTTCACCAGAGCGGCTTGCAGGTGACTCCCTTCACCATGACCAAAGTCATCCAGCTTTATGAGACAAAAAACTCTCGACACTCCTCCATGCTGGTTGGCAAAACAGGCAGCGCTAAGAGTGTTACATGGAGGACTCTGCAGAATGTCCTCACTGCCCTAAACCACAAAAAAGAGCCAGGTTTTCAGCTGGTTCAGGTGGGTGTGCAGTGAAAGAAAACAGTGTTGTATATTAGATTATAATACTGCTTTAATTTAAAACCATCTATTAGGGACCCACTTTGGAGTGTGTAATCATGATGTGTAATGTGTAATGTAGGGTGTAATCATTCATTTCAATAAGTGTGTAGGATCTGATTCCTTAAGTCTCTCCATAATAGGTTTTAAATTTCAAGGACACATGATTTTGCTACTTAGCTTTTGAACAGTAAGTATATTTACTTGCTGTAAGTGCTTTTCATTACATTAAAAAACTATGAAAAAGTAGGTAATAAGAACAGCATGTCATACCAACATATACAGATCTGTTTAGTTGGTATGCATACAAGAGTTAATAACAGAGGGTCAAACTATAATTGTTTAAATGTTTAACTGATTTATACATCTGTTTTATAGAGATGTTATAACCTTATAATCCACAAAAAACAACTGTCCCTTTTGTGCCATGACATATGTTACACAACAGGTGTTTCCACTGAACCCAAAGTCAATGAATTTGGGAGAGCTGTATGGAGAAAATGACCTCTCTACTAATGAGTGGACCGATGGAGCGCTGTCCTCCCTCATGAGATCAGCCTGTGCAGGTACTGCTGGCTAAAAGAAAAACACACTCCTAAAAAATAAGATAGATGGACAAACATTCAGGCGATAATCCCAACTCTTCAGACTTGAACTGGATCAACATGAACATTAAGAGCTGTGTTGTAAAAATAAACTAAAAAAGTGGGAAATCAACCGTGTTCTGTCCAGTTTATTGACAATGCACAGTTGTTGCGAGCGAGAGGTCTCGAGAGCTCTGCCCCCGCTCAGGGTGTTACAGCAATCTTTAGGCATACACAAATAACCTTTGCCTGGCAGCACTAGTCAAAACAACTGCCAGCTTGAAGATAACAACAGTCAAAGCTGAAACAGGACTTGAACAGAACATTCAGTTTTACTCATGAACCTACTAAAGCAAGCTTTCTGAACTACTCTAAAGTATGCAGAATATATATTTTGTACTACATAAAAGAAGCTTAATAAAGGAGTAACACAATAAAACTATGCTATGTGTACAATTTCCACCACATGATATACAAAGAGGTACGGGATATCATTCATCACAATGACAACAAAACCACAGTCATCTATTTGCCACTAAGGTAATCCTCCTTTTACAGAGCTGGCAAACCTGAGTTAGTTGGCTGTTTCTCTTTGTCTTGGCATGCATTTTAAAACTATCTGGTAAATGCTTGTTGCAAACAACACCCTCGTTCCAATATGCTTTTTACATTGAAATGCTGTTTATTTTGTTGTTGTAATTCTAGCTATTAGTGTTCAGTACATAACTTAGTCTTAAATAAAATGTATCTCGGTGGAAATTCAGTAGTTCTATTTGTTTAATTTGTTTTTATTATTATTTACAATTATCATTGTAAATATGATTTACAAATCAATTAGCATCATATTGTCTTAACATGAATCATAACATAAATGCAACATTAGAAAGTCACAATGTTGGCTCTTTGTTTTTCTGTTAAAGATGAGAAACCAGATGAGAAGTGGATTGTGTTTGATGGGCCTGTAGACACTTTGTGGATCGAGAGTATGAACTCTGTCATGGATGACAACAAGGTGCTCACGCTTATAAATGGAGAGAGAATCTCCATGCCTGAGCAGGTGAGAACGGTACAAGAAACCACAAAATGGCACATTTCCCACCCCTTATGTTTTGAAATGAAAATTACAGAAGATGATAATAAAATACAGCAGCTAATGGCTCATTTTAGGGGTTCTGCACTGGGTGAACATTTCTTTTGTTCTCTATAAATGTAACTTTTAAACAAATTGCAATGGTTTGGAAGCCATCTAGTCAATAAAACCAAGCAAAATCACAAAGATGGGATGGCATCAGTTGCATTAAACTAAGAGGGATGTAACTTGACTCATTTGTCTGACAGTCTGCTTCATGTCAGCAGTGTGATAAAATTAAAAGAGAATATGCCTCCCACGCTAATGAGCCGAATACCACATTTGTTCCCTTCCACCATTGTGACAATGAGCAGGAAAGTACATTATAAATTCCATACCTTCTTTTCTTGTAGGTGTCTCTTCTGTTTGAAGTGGAGAACCTGGCAATGGCCTCTCCAGCCACAGTGTCTCGCTGTGGAATGGTCTACAACGATTACACCGATCTCGGATGGAAACCTTTTGTTCAGTCTTGGCTGGACAAGCGACACAAAGTAAAATTCACTCACTCATAAGTTTCCTATGAAGAGCATTATTATGAGAACAACCTGATTTTTTTTTTTTCCCTTCTATCTTCACCTGACAATTTTTGTTTATTTATATCTTTGTAGGCTGAAGTGAACCATCTGAAACAGTTGTTTGACAAATATTTAGAGAGCACATTCAACTTTAAGAAGACCAACTGTAAAGAGCTGATCCCCATTACTGAACTGAATGGTGTTGCCTCTCTCTGTCGCCTGTATGACTCTTTGGCTTCACCCAGTAGTGGGGTATGGAAGTCGAGTGCATTCTCTAACTTCTGTTTCTACCATGTAAGCATTTCCAAAAAGAGAAGGTTTATTGCCTTTTTTTCCTTTTTCCTCAGGTGAATACCTCAGACACAGAAAATTTGGGTAGAGTGGTGGAACTGTGGTTCATCTTTAGCTTGATCTGGTCCATCTGCGCCTCTGTTGATGAGGATGGACGCAAGAGAATGGACAAATTCCTGCGAGAGATGGAAGGCACATTTCCTGCCAAGGTCCTCTTGTTTATTATGTAGTTTGTTTACATAGAAAGTTATGTAACTATGAATCATTAGCACCTACAAGCTAATTTAATGATGTTTAACTACCACTGCAGCAAGCATTCAGCTTTATTAAAATGATGGGTAGACTTGTGAGTTAGGATGGATGTAAACAAGCTTTGCTTTATAAGTGTATGAAAGGAGAAAGGCTGATTATGCCTCTACTTTCACATAAATGTATTGATCATTCTGACATTCATTTCATTTTCCATCTAAACTTTTTCAGGACACCATTTATGAGTACCACGTGGATCCAAAGAATAAAACATGGGCAAGTTTTGAAGATAAACTGCCTAAAGGCTGGAGTTACAATGCAGCGTAAGTAAACCCTTCAAGGCAGTTGTTCCAGGTCTATATATTTCTGAATATTTGTAGTTTATTCATTTCACTCACCCATTTCTCACAGTGCTTTTTTTCTCCCCTACAGTGCTCCGTTCTATAAGATCATGGTTCCTACGGTAGACACGGTCCGATATAATTTACTGGTTAGGGCTCTGGTGTTGAGTCATTATCCAGTGCTTATTACTGGGCCAGTGGGAACTGGGAAGACTTCTGTAGCCGAGGGTGTCCTGCAGGGCCTGGATAACAAGTGGACTGCCCTAACTATCAACATGTCCTCACAGGTTGGTATTTCCAGTGGTTTGTGTCTGACTGTGAACCCTAGGTCTGCTATAAAGTATGTCTGGTCATTTTTACCAACATATGCACAATAACACACACATTTCACCTACGTATTGCAATACTGAACCACCCTAGCTCACATCATGAGGCGCTTTAGATGGAGTCTCTTGGATGTGACTGATTGCAGTCATTAGGGTGTGATCATGCATGTTTTTGTGAGTGTGCGAGTGCATCTGCCTCCTTCCTACCACATAGTTGTAAATAGGCTCCATCTCAGCTTCTGCTCAATTTTAGTAAAAGTCATGCAGCACTCTAAGACCCCACTTATTGCCACATTATTGCTAGACAGCTCTGGTGAAGGGCTACAAGAGAGCCACAGATGATGGGAGTTATTCAACACTACCACACATCTTCAGAGCTGCCATCATTATTGATCATCCACCCCTGTCCTCCTTTGTCTCTGCTCACGGTTACCACCATGCTTGCTCAAAAAAAAACTACTTGGTACAGCAAGCCTTTTAACATGGTACCCCCTTTTTGTTCATTTTATGTTAGTTTCAGTGAGCTTGCTTGGTATGGGCATTGCATACACATGACAAAGCCAAACTTTAGCTTTTTTAAGCAAGCTCAAAAATTAATAATATGGGAATGCGGTATGCTTATTTTATTTTAATCATTATTACGTGAAAGTGGGACAAATTGTTTGCATTCAGATCGGCATTGATTTGAAAACCAATGTTTTTTAAAGATGTTTATCTACTGGTTCACCTCTTATTATTGTTACATATCATGGTCTCTGTGCTCTGTTTCCAAGGTATACAGTAAAACCTTCTGTTTTTTTTTTTTTTTTTTATCTCTACCGCTGTCCAGATCACCTCTGGTAACATTCAAGCCATTATAGAGAGCCGAACGGAAAAAAGAACCAAAGGGGTGTTTGTGCCAGCAGGTGGGAAGCAGCTGCTGTGCTTTCTGGATGACCTCAACATGCCAGCCCATGACCTGTTTGGCTCTCAGCCACCACTGGAGCTGCTGCGTTTCTGGATTGACTATGGCTTCTGGTATGACCGTCAGAAACAGACTCTAAAGTTTGTCAAGGTAAGAGATGAAATTCAGATGTTTTAAAATGAAGTTGCAATCTAATCAACACGTTTTTTAGTGTCTCATCTAAAATCACCTTTAAATTATTTAAGACAGCAAATGTATTTTTATTTCACTGACAACTTCAGCATTAAACTTCTATTCTTTTGTGACGGATCTGTGTCAGGACATGTTCCTGCTGGCATCCATGGGGCCTCCTGGTGGAGGAAGGACTCAGATCTCCTCACGCTTGCAGAGTCGATTTAACCTCATCAATATGACCTTTCCTAATGTAAGTCCTTCTGTTTATATTTTCCCTCCTTGCTTATAAAAACCCAGGATGAAAAACTCCCCTGATTTATAAAAAGTGTTGTTTTTTGTAAACAGCATTTCATGTTCTTTCTCTTTCATTCCCTCTTCCACCCACTCCTCTGCAGTTCATCAAAACTGTCTGCAGAGAAATCGTGTTTGACATCTTCTGTTCATCATTTGTCAACTGTTTTTGCATCTCTACAGAGAAGCGGCTCTGATTATGATTATAGCTGTACTGCTATGTGCTTTTTGCATTCATTGTTCATCCCTCTTCTGATATCAGTCTCTTTTCATTAGTTTTCTATTTTCTCAATGAGTCTATTGCGTTTTGGTTTTTAGCAGCTCATGTTCACCACGCCTTCCTCCACCGTTCTGTCTCCTCTGTAGTCACTGAGGATCAAAATAAATTTGCTTTGAAAAATGACTGCAGCTACATCACATTCAAGATGTAAACACTTGACATTTGATTAGCTTTTTTATTGGCATTGTTGAAGTGGACAACATGAAATGGAATAGTTACTCTTCAAATGAATATATAAAGATAAAAAGTCTATTTTATTTAAAATGATTTTTCTTCTTGGCCACTGCAAAAAATAAAAAATCATTGTATGCTGTTGACTTGGCTAAACATGAAGTTCACAAGACATTCCAAACTTGATTAAACCTGTTGTTTCTGCATGCAGGAGTCCCAGATCAAGTGCATCTACAGTACAATGATCAATCAAAAGCTGCAGGGGTTTAAGGAAGAGGTGAATCCCATTGGAAAGGCTCTAACTCAGGCCTCCTTAGAGCTGTATAATGCTGTCACCGCTTCTTTTCTTCCCACTCCTGCCAAGATACACTACCTTTTCAACCTCAGAGACATCTCCAGGGTATACAAAAGAACAGAGTGCATTTTATATTTTGCCAAAAAAAAATGGACTTGAATTAATCAAGTACATTTTTCTTTCAATTTGTGAGCATGTTTGATTTCTCTTCTTCTTGTCCAGGTGTTTCAGGGTTTGCTAAGAGCTCATCCAGACTTCCATGATACCCAAAACAGCATCATAAGGTTATGGATTCATGAGTGCTTTAGGTAGTGACTCTTTCCAGTTTTCTATTATAGTCAACAGAATTCACTAATACAATTTAATTCATTACATTTTTTTAAAGTTATTTCAGCTTTAACGTGTCTTGGCTTTGTTTCACATATGATAATTTGTCAATTTTAGGGTTTTTTCAGATCGACTTGTTAATCAGAGTGACATGAATGCCTTTGTTGCTTTGCTGGAAGAAAAACTAGCCTCAGTCTTCAACCTCACATTCCACAGCATCTGTCCAAACAAACAACCACCAATATTTGGTATCTGCATGACTATAGTCACATAGATACATACATATATCTACACAGCAATGTTAATATTGCACCAGTATGTTAAAAAACATTCACAAATGTGTGTCTTCCTCTGTTTGTGTGGGTCAGGTGATTTCATGAGTGAGGCTTCGGTCTATGAAGACCTGCTGGACATAAAAGCTCTGAAGAAGTTCATGGAAACACAGCTGGAGGATTACAACCTGACTCCTGGAATAGTTCCTATGAGCCTCGTGCTCTTCCAAGACGCCATCAAACATAGTATGTCTGGAAACAAATATCACACATCCATCTTCACTCCTTAACACTGATTTAATTGCAACATTTGTAAGTATGTATCTCATCTAAATCACCTTGTTTTTTATTGTAAAACTTTCTTATAAAACTGGCACATACAGCTCTATATTAGTATTTGTATTGTACTAGCATTATTATTAGCATTAATCAGTTTGTCTTTGATCAAAACCTTACTTGAAATTTCAAAATGTTACATGAAAAACACGTCAAGGCTGGAATTTAATTCTTGTTTTTCCTACATTTTTCTTAAAAAAAATACTCGTAGTAATCAGTGGTAAAAGCTTATTTTGCTCTCACAGCTCTCACACTGCTTAGAAAAATGCTAAGCGCTCTTTTATCACAGAGATTTTGGATCAGTCATTTACAGTACTTTGATATTTCACTTTCTCATTTATGTGTTTTTCAAACACATAAATGAGAAATTTCTCCTTTATAATATCTAACTTGTGTTACTGTAGTTTGTCACTTGTTTTTTGTCACTTTATGGTAAAATAAAATAAAACAAATAAGCCTTTGCTGATGAATAATTCTCAACTGAACTTCGCAGCAAAGGGTAATGTGAAATTGTTTTGCAAGTTGAAACCATGACATTCATTTCAGTCAATTTAGAGCAGTGCTGAGAAGAAGAAAAGGGGTCCACTTACAGTGTACTCTGATGTGGCTTTATTGTGTTCAGTTTCTTGTTATACGACTCAAATCTATTCTGAATGTACTTTTAAAAACACAGTATGGGGTGCTGCTAAAAGCCTCCCTGTAGCTTAAAGAGAAAAGGTCTCTCAGCACCAAGCTGAACTCTATACACTACTGTCAGTCACCAAATGAGTAGCTGTGTATTGCTGTACGTCTAAATCCTTTCAGCTGTAGGTGTGCATATTTTTTTAGATTGGACATGACTGAAGGGACTTCAGGCCTTATCAAAGTTCAATGAACTCCATCATAATAATAATAATGTTCAATATAAACAGATTTGTACGCAAAGAGTCTGAATATTAGTGTCAGTTGTGTTGTAAAGGTAGTTATGAGACCATTGTGAATAAAGCATTTCTGAAATTATAATCTAATGTCGAGTAATTTTGTGTGTTTACTGCAGTAACCCGTGTTGTACGCGTGATCAGTCAACTCAGAGGGAACATGCTTCTGATTGGTATTGGGGGTTCTGGTAGGCAGAGTCTGTCTAAGATAGCAGCTTTCATCTGTGAGTACCAGGTGTTTCAGGTGGAAGTCACAAAGCAGTATCGCAAACAGGAGTTCAGAGAAGGTGAGATCAACTACACGACCACTTTATCCTCATGTATTTGAGCAAATGAAATCGTGGCCTGCTGTGAAAATAACTTTTTTGTTTTGCAAAATAAACTAAAGCTCCATCCTTATTTGGCTTAATTCACAATTCGTCTTTCTTTCCTTACAGACATAAAGAAACTATACCGTTTGGCTGGCGTGGACAACAAGCCCACAGTGCTCCTGTTCAGTGACACCCAGATTGTAGATGAATCCTTCCTAGAAGACATCAATAACATCCTGAGCTCTGGAGAGGTGCCTAACCTCTACAAGCAGGATGAGTTTGTTGAGGTTTGTATTGCCTTCTAAAACTTTCTGGTCTCTTGTCCATCTGTCTTCCTAAGTCCAAGAGCCTGTCTCCATTTTCATGCTCTATTTCATTTAGAGCACTTTGAATGTCAAAGCACAGTTTGGTCAGTTAAAATCTTCTGTAAGTCTCTGATGATGCATGTGCTGTCACTGCCTGTCTCTCTGCGTGTAGGTGTGCAATGCCCTGTCAGAGTCTGCCAGGAAAGAAAATGTGCTGGAAACTCCTGACTCCCTGTTCAGCTACCTGATCGAGCGAGTTCGGAACAACCTGCACATAGTACTCTGTATGAGCCCGGTGGGAGAAGCCTTCAGGTAGATTTCATGGATGCCTTGAAATGAGTTAAGAGCTGCACCGTGTTTGACAAAAACTGAAAACATAGAAAAAGTTCAGTGTTTTGTCTATTGAAACATTATTTCCACAAAATAACTTAACTGAAAACAAGGAGTTTAGATCCATTTTATAGCTAATGGCATTTGAACACCAGAGGGACCTGTTGTGCATTGTGTCCAGAGAAAGAGGAATTAAAAAGTGGACTTTTATTTTCTCCATATAGACTGAAGCATCTGGCAAATGTATAGTCTTGTTGTGAAAGAAATACTGTGATTATATCTTTGCAAGTAAATCTTAATCACAGAATGTTTGTTTATTAACTTAATTTAAACACACCGGTGCTTGTAAATCTCGCCTGTTTTATCACTGTGTGATAGTGCTTCAGGGTTACAGTGGGTGCAGTAAATTGTGAGTCATCATGAGCAAATTAAGTCAGATACTTGCTGTAAGTGTAAACACGGTTATTCATAACAAAACACCTCTTCCCCCTCAAGCTTTAGGGGGCTCACACATGCTGCTGCTAATTGGGCTGGCAGGTCTGGTGCATTCACATTGCCAGAGCTAATCACCATTCTCCGAGTGGCCTGTTCCACCGTGTGGTGTATTAGCTTCACTGTCGCTTACTGAAGAACGTTTATTCAAAATGACCTGCTAAGAGCTTTTGTGTCACACTGGCTAAAACTCGCCAATATTTTTAACACGTCGGTTTTAAGGAAGCAAAAGGCAATATGTGTTGCAGAAAAAACCAGCTTTCAAACAGACTTTCCATCAGTCAAACATACTTTCAGTTCTTTGGGCAGCATGAAATAATATCTGGATTTTTAAATGATGGTTTTACTACAGAAACCGCATCCTCCAGTATCCAGCACTAGTCAACTGCACCACCATTGACTGGTTCTGTGAGTGGCCCAGAGATGCGCTGCTGGAGGTTGCTGAGCGGTACTTGGACGGACTGGAGCTGGGCTCTTTAGATGGGGTGAGGCAATGACATTCAGAGTTCAGTATTTTCAAGAGGGAGCAGGTTTAAATACCATCATTTCTTAAAGTTCAACCTCGTCAATCTCTTTCTTTTTGCTGCATGGCATAGATTCGCACAAAGGTTGCTGGTATCTTTGTGGCCACACACCAGTCAGTGGCACAGGTTTCCCAAAGGATGAAGTTGGAGCTGAGGAGATATAACTATGTAACACCCACCAACTATCTGGAGCTGGTGTCTGGATATAAGAAGTAGGCACCTTCTTATTCTCCTTCACTTATTCTTACTGTTTGTTTGGGGTTTTTTTTCCCCCTCACACATTTATATTCTTCATGTGTTTTTAGTATCAAAAAGATTATTACTGATGCACTATCTATGTCTAAGTATGTGCACTATACACATAACTATTTTTTCATTGCATGTAACAAAAAGGTGGGAAAATTAGAATAGGATCATAACTGATTTCTAACTGTCCTCTCCTTTCTGTTGGCCTGTCGGTTTCATCCAGTCTACTTTATGCATGTGTCCATCCAGGCTGTTGGCAGAGAAACGCAGTGAGCTGGGGGAGCAAGTGACGAAGCTGCGTAACGGTCTTTTAAAAATCAGCGACACACGGGAGAAAGTGGAAGCCATGTCTGTGGAACTTGCAGACTCAAAGACGCAGGTGGCCGAATTCCAGAAACAGTGTGACCAATTCCTGACTGTCATTTTACAGCAAAAGAGAGAGGCTGGCGAGCAGCAGAAGGTTAGAGCCATTCACCTGCACAAGCACACAAGGGACTGAATAAATGAAAGTGACATTAGGTTAAGACATTTGGTGTCTGGAAAAGTGTGTACTGGTTGTCTGACAGGGAAGAAGCTAGTGGGGTTTATTCATATGCGTCTGTATTTAGATGGTGACAGCTCATGGTGAGAAAATTGCAGTAGAAGAGTTAGAGTGTAAAGCCATGGCTGAAAATGCACAAAGAGATCTGGACAAAGCCCTGCCTGCCCTAGAAGAAGCCCTGAAGGTAGATCTTTGTCCTGGTGCCTGCTTTGATCCAGTAAACCTCAATCCTGTTTGGAACTTGTCTGTCACTTTTTAACATCCACACATTGTCCCCGTCTTCTTCTCAGGCTCTGGAGTCTCTAAATAAGAAGGATATGACAGAAATCAAGTCGTATGGCCGTCCTCCAGCACTGGTGGAGACGGTGATGCAGGCTGTCATGACCCTTCTGGACAAAGAGCCTTCATGGGCAGAGGCCAAGAGGCAGCTGGGTGAGAAGCAGCAGAAGTGCAGAATTTGTTGTAGAATGATGTGTTCTTAAGATTAATTAAGGAAAAAGTAAAAATGGTTAAATAGATAAACGGGGATTGGAAATGTGTAACAAAATACCATTTTGATTCTTGATTGCTTAATATTTTCATCATTGCTTCATATGTTTATACTTGTAGTGCACATACTTAACTGCACATTTACTGTGAACGTTAACCCTTTATGGGGCAAGTGGCTATTTGTGATCACTTCGTTTTCTCTCATATTCAGCATTAAACTTTTTTGTGTGTTAATGTAACAACAGAATGAAGGTCTTGGTACATACCAGGACAATTTTAGGTTCAAATTTCTAATTTCAAAGTATTTCATAGAGTGCCTTATAAAGCCATTACACCAAAATTAACCTTGATGTGATCTTGAACTTTTTCCGGTAGGTGAGTCCAACTTCATCAAGACGTTAATTAATTTTGACAAGGATAACATATCAGACCGCATTTTGAAAAAGATCGACCATTACTGCAGACAACAAGACTTCCAGCCAGAGATCATTGGAAAAGTCTCACTAGCAGCCAAGTCTCTCTGCATGTGGGTCAGAGCAATGGGGGTAAGAGGTTGGGGGGGGGGGGGTCTTCTGGCTCCAAACCTACAGTCACATGCACTTACATGCTTACAAATAGTACTCATCTCAGACCTGCATGAGTATGTATTTCATTATTGCTCATTACCGTAGTTTGTTATGTTGTTCATACAGAAGAAAGCAGAAAAAATAGCTAAATCCACAAAGAGCTACAAACATTTAGCATGTCGGTACATAACAGTAGCTCAATATATTTAATTTAACATCACAAACGAACCTAAAACAGTGAGATCTCAACTATTAACCAGTATGTACCTGGAAAAAAAGAAACAAATCTCTATCCATGCCTGTATATTCTCCCTCTCCAGGTGTATGGCCATATCTACAGGGAGGTAGAGCCAAAGAGGGCCCAGCTGAATGCTACGATGGCCCAGCTTGCAGAAAAACAAGCTGCAATGGCTGACGCCCAATCCAAACTGCGTGAGGTATGAGACTTGGTGCTTTTAGGAACTTCCATGTAGGTGTTTGTGCATTGTATTAAGCAATCTATCAAGTACTCCGTGTCTGTGTGAGCAGCTGGGGGAAAAATTGGATCAGCTGAAAAAGCAACATAGTGAGAAGCTGGCTATGAAGGAGAGTTTAAGAAAGAAAGCAGACGAGATGGAGGTGAAACTGGATCGAGCTGACAAACTGGTAACAGGACTTGCTGGAGAGAGGGTCCGCTGGGAGGAGAGAGTTGCTGTAAGCCTTACACATACATGCACACGTATGCACATATAAATCCCCGCTTAAAAATGTTTTGCCAGCTTTTATAAGTCTTGAAAGTTTGCAACCTTTCTTAAAGTTTTCTGCTCACTCGTAATGCATGCATGGCACTGTGGTATAAATGATGCAAGTTATGTTGCACTTTGAGACGTACTGTAAAAAGCCTTTACCTTCTTCTAAACATAACCTTTTACCATAGCATGATAATTAACCAATGTAGGTCTGGCATTTAGGTCTTGAATATCTTCAAAAATGTTGGCTATGTTTTATTGAGTTGTGAAAAGTTACATTTATTTATATATATTTTAATCCGATGAGTTGTGGGACCTCTTGAAGAAAAACAAAAAAGAATTATTACTAAAAGTAAATGTGTTTATTTGTCACTTCATTTCCTGTATACATGCACACAATGATATTGGATGACAGACAGTTAATAACATAAAAACTGGATCTTACAAGTCTCCATTTTCTGGTGGCGCCACTTTAAAGGAAATTAATCCTCCTCACCTTCTAACAGACATTAATATATGTCTAATCTGTGTTTTTATGACTCAGGGTCTTGAGGAAAATATGGGATATCTTGTGGGAGATTGTTTGCTAGCAGCATCTTTCCTGTCCTACATGGGACCCTTCCTATCGAATTACAGAGAGGAGTTGCTGGCCATCTGGAAGAAAGAGGTCTGACACACAAACACACCTTGGAAACAGATTTTCTAGATCATTAGTTCAGTGAAAATAAAAATATTTTTTTTTCATTTTGAAACATTAAATAGAAATAAAATTGTCTGATGTTCTAAATTGTGTTTAAATAAAACCAAGTTAACATTTTCTTTTCTATTGTAATCTGTTTGCCCCTTCATGGGATTCAAAGGTGGAGGATTCACAAATCCCTTGCTCACCAGGATTTAGTTTCTCAGTTTATATGTCCAAACCAACAGCAGTGAGAGACTGGAATATGCAGGGCCTGCCCTCTGACGCTTTCTCTACCGAGAATGGAGTCGTCATCACTCGTGGAAACAGGTAAATATTTTTGGACCACAGCTAAGTTAAAACGCTTTTGAGATTTGCTGTATTTTCCCATCTTTCTTCTCCCCCCTTTCTCAAGGTGGCCACTGATAGTGGACCCTCAAGGCCAAGCTCTAAAGTGGATTCAGAATATGGAAACAGAAAAGGTGAAAGCTCGACTGCAATGCTGAACATGAACTGACTTGGTCTCAGTGCTTTTTACAAAATAAACGTAATGACTGTGCTTTACATTGAGGATGTTTAGGATTTATTTAAAGTCTAAATTTTGAAGAAGATATTTTGTGTGATTTTGTATGACTGGTTTGTCTTCATCTCTTCCCTCACCACATGGTCAGGGTTTAAAAGTAATAGACTTTCAAATGCCAGACTACCTGCGGGTGCTGGAAAATGCCATCCAGTTTGGGAATCCTGTTCTGCTACAGAATGTCCAGGAGGAATTAGACCCTTCTCTCAACCCGGTTCTTTACAAGTCACTGACACGTATAGGTCTGATGCGCACCCACACATGCATGGCACATCAGCAAATTAGCGTAATGAGAGCTAAAATCTGAGAGCATTTTCCTTTATAATAATGAGGCCGTGCTTCAGTTCGTTGTCTTTGTATTTTATTTACCTTCCAGGTGGCAGGATGCTGCTGAAGCTGGGTGACAAAGAGATAGAATACAATCCAGAGTTTAGGTTCTACATCACCACCAAGATGTCGAACCCCCACTACACACCAGAGATTTCCTCAAAGACTACCATAGTTAACTTTGCTGTCAAGGAGCAGGTGGGTGTATATGTGTGTCACAGAATATGTGCTTTCTTTATTCATTTCTTTCCCTTATGACCGTGTTCTGCCTGAGGCTCTTTGGTGTGCACACACAATAATACATTCTGCCCTAAAATGTCAATTTGTCAGTTTTGGGATTTGTGTACACTGTTCACAGGGTCTAGAAGACCAGCTGCTGGGAATCGTGGTGCGTAAGGAGCGTCCAGAGCTGGAGCAACAGAAGGACTCCTTGGTGATCAGTATTGCTGCTGGCAAGAAAAGCTTGCAGGATCTGGAGGATGAGATTCTCAGGTTATACAGCCAGCTGTTTCAGACTCTGTGACCTTTTTCCAATTTCCCATCAAGCTTTTCTTTGTCCTCGGTGGACAACACTCTCCTCAACTCTTTAATGTTCATTGTAATAACAGCTGTAGTAGTTGCATTTCCCTCTTCCTGGCTGCGATGAAAGCATCATTCTCATTCAGTGTTTTTTGTTGAACAGAAGTCCTGTAAAAGACTGTGTGTGATTTACTTTTTATGTTTGAACCAAAACTTCTGTGTTGATTTGTTATGCTTACTCTTGTAGGCACTGTTTGGTGTGCTTTTTGAGGTCTAGATAGTCATTTTTTGTGTGTTTTATGTGTTTATCTGCTCCTACCAGACTCCTGAATGAGGCCACCGGCTCACTGCTGGATGATGTGCAGCTGTTAAACACCCTGCAGACGTCCAAAGTAACAGCCACCGAAGTTTCAGAGCATCTGGAGAGCAGTGAACAGACCGAGCTCAAGATTGACTCTGCAAGAGAGGTCAGAAGGGAGGGACAAAATGAAAAGGGCAGATGGGATTTTATTTCTGGCCGTGTAAATAACCTCCCAGTTACCTTTGCAGGAAATATTATTTTTAATCAACTTGTCATTTTGAAATCATTCTTAAGATGAATCTGCTTCTTGGAAAATATGCACAATACCAGCCCTAATTATTTCGCTTTACTTCTATTGCAGTGGCTTTCTTACAGTTAGGCATTAGATAGAAAGGCTTAATGTTGTGTTAAGAAAATAAAGGCAAAGAGTTTGAAGAGAGAGATTTTCTTTCTTAACAGGCTTACCGTCCATGTGCCCAGCGAGCCTCCATCCTCTTCTTTATTCTAAACGAAATGGGTAACATTGACCCCATGTACCAGTTCTCTCTGGATTCCTACATCAACCTGTTCAACCTCAGCATCGAAAACAGCAAGCGCAGTTACAAGTTGGAGGAACGGATCACCAACCTGAATGACTACCATACGTATGCTGTGTACAGGTTAGGAAAGATGCATCACAAGAGGAATGAAACCATTGTTTTGTAAGAACGCAAAAGATTTGAAACAAGGCACTTATAAACCAGTGTTATAAACCACTTATAAACCAGTGTTATAAACCACTTATAAACCAGTGTTGTGTTAAACCAGCAAAGTAAAGTACCGTATTTTCCAGACTATAAGTCGCTCCGGAGTATAAATCGCACTAGGCAAAAAATGCCTAATTAGGTAGAAAAAAAACATACATAAGTCACACTGTAGTATCTGTCACATGTTTTTGCAAGTAATTTATTTTACAAACTACTTGACTAAAAAACAGACATTACGTCATCTTGGAAGGCAATTTATAACATTATTAAAAGAATATAGAACTGAGAGCTGAATAGGTCTAAGATAGTCTAATACAATTATGGGTATTTAGCTACATGAAAAATAAACATGAACAGAAAAGGTGTCCAGTGTTTATTTAACATTACAGTTTTACGTAACTATAGCCTAAAGAGCAAAACAAGTGTACCTTTACTGTAATTATTAATAACATGCAATCTCACTCCACATCACTAAATCCGTTGTATTTTCCGTCCTCGCTGTCACTTCCTAATAACGCCGCCAACTCCGCGTGGAGACGTAACACAAGCCTCTCCCCTGCAGCATGTTGTTCAAGCACCCACTGGTGAACTCGTTCCTCTAGCTATTGCCGTCGAGCTTTGAGCCCACAATTAGCTTTTTTTTTTTGTTTTTTTTCAACACAGTAAGAGTAGCCTCCGCTTTACGCCGGTCCCTAACAAGTTTCTCACATGCAGAATATGATTTTATTTTGGGGGGCATTTATGTTCAGTCATTCTCAGTTGTCTTTCTAAGCTAATGTTTACTGTTTAAACTTTTAGTTGTTAAGGAGTAGGAGATATCTGTGCGTAAGTGTACAGTGCCCTCTTGTGGCTGTCTGTGAAATTATATCTTTTTTCATGTAGAAGTCGCTCCGGAGTATAGGTCACAGGAAGAGCTGACCTGTGAAAAAAAAGTTTGACTTACAGTCCGGAAAATACGGTACATATTTACCAGGGTGAGATTTGTCTGTATATAAAAGTTCTGAGGACTGATTTGGTCACATGTGTCTTTTATGCAGATATCACATATAAGTTATCTATTTAATCTTTTGATCCTTTCATTTGAAACTTGACCTTTACTCTGTAAAAACTTGCTGTTTCTAACTTGTTGTTTTTCTCCCTTTGATGTGTTGTTTACTGCAGGTACACATGTCGTGGTCTGTTTGAAGTCCATAAGCTGCTCTTCAGCTTCCAGATGTGTGTCAAGATCCTAGAGGTGGCTGGCCAGATTAACATGGAGGAGTACAGCTTCTTCCTTCGAGGAGGACTTGTAAGACACAGAGATTTTTGCTTCATTCAATGCAGGATAGTCCAAGAGAACATCATCGGTTATTTGAGCCTTTCTTCATCTGTGGATTCTTTATTATTTGTGGGACGAGTCTTATTCTGTATGATTGGTGTTTAGGTAGTTTTATTTTCTGTTGATACACCAATTGAATCAAATTCTCATCTATGGTGACTGATTGGTTTTAGGTACTTGATAAGGAGAATCAGATGAATAATCCATGTGCCAGCTGGTTGACAGACTCCAGCTGGGACAACATCACAGAGCTTGATAAGCTGTCCAACTTCCATGGCATTGCAGCCTCCTTCGAACACTATCATAAAGACTGGAACGTTTGGTTCACCAGCTCTGAGCCAGAAAATGCCCCATTACCAGGTGTGTATGTCTTGCAGAAGGAAGGTGCAAAACTCTTCCAATGAGGAGCGATCTATTCCATAAATTCAACTGGAAAATTCTGACTAGTTACAGATGAAGTTCTGAAGTAGGCTTGCTTCCTGCTCACTGTTCCTACATTCCTTTCTTTTAGGTGATTTGGACAGCAGTTGTAACCATTTTAAGAAGATGTTGATAGTGCGATCTCTGCGTCAGGATCGTGTCTCTCTCTGCATCACCTCCTTCATCGTTGGGCACCTCGGCCCTCGTTTTGTGGAGCCACCAGTTCTGGACATGAAATCAGTAAGTGTCAGCCATTATCCATTGAATTCCCCTTGTTTCATCAGTTCAGAGTATTGCCTTTTGTTATTTGAACTATTTTCATAAGTTTATTTATCTTCTAATTTCACCACTCCTTTTTTGTTTCCATCACTTGCTCTGACTACCACCCAGGTTGTGGAAGAATCCACCAGCTGCTCTCCTCTGATCTTTGTTCTGTCCCCTGGAGTGGATCCTACAGGACCCCTGCTGCAACTAGCCAAATCATCTGGCATGAGCAAGCACTTCCATGCACTCTCTTTGGGCCAGGGACAGGCACCCATTGCCAAGAAAATGATAGAGGAGGGAGTCAAGAATGGTAAAAAATTAAAAGCTTTGTTAGGTTTAATTGTCCATTTTGGAGGGTAATAGAATATTCCTCCTTTCGTGGTCACTGCTAGATTTGAACATTCAAATAGAACTGCACATGAGATAAGCTGGTATAAAAAGTAACTGGAGCTTATCAAAGTACTTTCTCACCGTCCAGGTCACTGGGTGTTTCTTGCAAACTGCCATCTTTCCCTTTCATGGATGCCTGAACTGGACAAGCTCATCAAGGAGCTGCAGGTGCAGAAGCCCCACCCAAACTTTAGACTGTGGCTTAGCTCTTCACCACACCCTGATTTCCCCATCACCATCCTGCAGGCTGGCATCAAGATGACCACTGAACCACCAAAGGTGCACGAGCTCTTTTTTATATTTATAGATATATATATATATATATATGTGTGTGTATATATATATATATATATATATATATATATATATATATATATATATATATATGTTTATGTACAGGTATACATGAATAATCTAGATGCACAACAAAAAAAAAAACAAGATCTTTGTATTCATATGCCTTATTCACCTGCTTATTTTAGTTTGAGCCATAATTTTTACACCCTCTGTTTTGCTGCTGACCCTGATGTCTTCAGGGTGTGAAAGCCAACATGAAGCGTCTGTACCAGCTAGTGACAGAGGCCCAGTTCAGCCGCTGCTCAAGACCTTCGCCCTACAGGAGGCTCCTCTTTTCCCTCTGCTTTTTTCACAGCATCCTGCTGGAAAGGAAGAAATTTCGGCAGATGGGTTGGAACATCGTCTATGGCTTCAACGATTCTGATTTTGAGGTTTGAGCTTTATTTGACACAGAAAGAAACAGTCATGTCTGCAGGAAAAGCTAAAAGAAAGAAACGCTCTGATTGGACTGAACAATTAATTGTTTTTAAATCAAAATCACAATTTAAGGCTTTACAATTAATACATCACAAAGAGTGATGTATTTACAAGTTACTCATTGCCTGATTTAGGTTTCAGACCTGCAGCCTTTACAGATTTACAAATCCACGAGCATCGGATGTAATTCTTATCGTCTTTTTACTGTTTGAGTTTTCTCTATCTCAGCCTCAAATATGTTTATATCAGATTTGCATTGTGTTCCCACGCTGGCTTGTTACTATCCACTCCCTCACAGTTGGTGAGATGAAGGAAGAGGAGGCATTTGCAGGCAGACAGTATAAAGTGGACAGAATAACTGGGAGCAAAATTGCAGCTTCAGTGTACTTGACTTTTCCTACTCATAGTCCTGGATAGTCTTTGTATCATGTGTGTGAAGTTTGTCAAACTTTTCCTGGTGAGACGGTTCAACTCCTACGACAGTTTTAAAAACACTGATTTCTGTCTGATTTTCAGATTAATGATATTTTCTGACATATTTTCTACTATCTCTGCTGGTTGGTGTTTACCTGCTTGTGTGTGCGTGTGTGTGCATTGGGGCAGAACTCACCGTGTCCTAAGAAAGAAAGCAAGTAGAGAGAAATGGCACGCTGGGGTGTCGATAAAATGAATAACATCAGACTATTTAGTTTGTATTACGAGGACAAAGTATGAACCTGTTCCAGAGGAAACCAGTGTTTTGTCCACAGGATGCAGCTGTTCATATCTCAGCTTTACGACATCGTGTTAGGACATAAAGGAGGTCATATTTTGGCCCTGCATGTTAATCCTTTATCTATATTTATGCATGAACACTAAATGTAAGATGGAATTTAAAATATTAGATTACAAACCAAATTGCAATATTAAGACTAAAATTTGCAATAAGATTTGTTCTTTTCCTCGTATCTTAAAGCCTAACTCTGGTTTTGTCCAGTTAGTGGCAACAGCTGCTGTGTGAAATGGTGACAATGATCTCCAAATAGTGGTTTACAGTGATGGATGAAAATGAATGACTGCTTAAATGTGTTACTGATATTGTCACTGTTATGTTCTAAATTACAAACGTAGATTCATCTTGGACTGAAAAATAATTTTACATCACGTTACACTGACAAATAATGTCTGCTTAGTTTATTGTTCTGTTGTGACAGGCAGAGAGATAAAACCAACAATCAACAAAAAAGCAAGTGACAACTGTAATTTCAAAATGATTTGACACGAACGAGGCTGAATCCCACATATTTTATCAAACATGCAATTCTCTTCATTTTTTTCCCCGTTTCAGTCCCATCTCGGTGGCTGGACATCTTTAGCAATCAAACTGAAGGAATTTACATGCTAATGTCAATATCTTTCTATGACCAGGTGAGTGAGAGTCTGCTCTGTCTGTACCTGGATAAATATGAAGAAATTCCCTGGGATGCGCTCAAGTATCTCATTGCTGGGGTCATCTATGGCGGTCACGTCACAGACGACTGGGACAGGCGTCTTTTAACTACGTACATCAATGACTACTTCTGCGAAGCTGCTATTAACCAGCCCTTCTTTAAGTAAGGCACTGTAACACATGTATTATTTCACAGCCACATTGTATTTCCCCACAACAGGCAGATACATTCTAATACATGTTCATAATTTAAGGTTTTTCCAACTTAAACGTGTTTTGCATAATAAAATGTTTTTAGGGGGTTAGACATTGTTTTTCCTGTAAATTCATGCAATATCCTTGAAATGGCTCTTTTTTTTGTCAAGGTGGAAGCAACCTGTGGCTTGCTGAAGCACTTTACTGTTCACAGAGTTCTAGCACCACCAAGAGGACAGTCAGATTATTACCACAAGACAACAACTCAGTCCTTCCCCCTTGTTTTCAACTTGTTATGCAAATTTTATGTTCACTCCATTATTTAAAATCAGCCACTCTCGGGAATATCGACAGAGACGTCTATGATAGGCAGGCAGAGTAACATTTGGGATGGTTGTTAAAAGCTGTGTTTAAGACCCATGGGTGTCCTCCAGTGCAATTAGCACATTGCCACTGCACGCAGTCGAGCCCAACAAAATGCTGATTGAGATATCCTCAGTACTCAAACACTTGATTATCTTTATCCCTTTTAGTCCACAGGTTTTGGATTGCAGCTCTTGAATTAGGTCAGATGAAAATAATATGTACCAGAAACTAGGTCATGGACCTTTGTACTAACAGAAAATAGCAGTCTATCGCCAGCTTTTTCTAAACACTTTTTTAATTTAATATGTGGATTTACTGTCATGGAAGAACCTACATTAAAAGGTGGCATATTATGAGTATCACAGGTTGGATTCTGTACCATTAGCTTTTCATAGTGTGTATCATACAGATGGATGAAAGCAAATGTATTTTATTTATTTTAGTCATTTTTGTGGCATTAATGGACAACTATTTGTAAATACAATTTGATCTTTCTTTATCCCTTCAGGTTATCAAGTCTACCCTCCTATTATATTCCCCGTGATGGTCCTCAGTCTACATACAAGGAACAGATCAATATGCTGCCACCCACAGAGCATCCAGAGGTGTTTGGTCAGCACCTCAATGCTGATATTGCGAGCCAGATTGCTGAGACCAAGACGCTGTTTGACACCCTGCTCTCGCTGCAACCCCAGGTCACCAGCACTGCCACTCCAGGGGCCAGGCCCAGTAGGGAAGATATGGTGAGGAATGGGAGTCTGGGGGTGTATTCTGTGTTCTGACTGCTGAAAATCACAATAAGATGTATGTAGGAGATAACACAAAAAAGCTGTTTTCAGGTGTTTACTCAGTGCCTCCTTAAAAAACATAAAATAATTTCTTTTCATGAAAAGGGAATTGCAGCAGCCAGCAGTGGCTGCTGCGGAAAATCTGTGACCAGAAGTGCCTCCACTCGCATTGGCTGCTGAACCAGCTACAGTCGTCCCTTAAAATGTATTCATACCCTCCTCTTACAGAAGGACAGAAACAGCTGCCTGCCAGCGAATTAAGCTTAAATTGACTAAAGCAATAATAAATAAAAGTTTTATGAAAATCATTCAGTATTTACTAATTCTGGTAAAATAGATTTTTAAAAAAAAAAAAAAAAGCAAACAAACATGATAAAATAATATGTAAAATCACTTATAAAGTAATATTTTGATGAACAATCTTTTGGCCTTTCCACTACAGTCAGGTGTTTTCTGTACGTCTCAGTCAGACTTCTGCACCTGTTGACAGGTATTTTGTCCCACTGTCCATCAGAAAAGTGCTCTAATTTGTCCAGAATAGATTTGTTTGTTTGTTTTGTTTTGTTTTTTTCTTCATCTCAATTAAACAAAAAAACAGTGTCTCACTAAACCACTAAATTTTCTCAAATTTTCAGTTTTTCTTTTTTTTTTTTTGTCTCCAGTTATCTGAGTGACCGTTGTAAATTCAGCTTTTCTTTATTGAAAGGGTGTGAATACATTTGAGGATGGCTGTATGTTCATAACATGTGACAGTATGGGTTTTGTACACATGAAAACAAAACAACAATCATGAACCACCTGCTAATCAGCAGTAGGTTTTCAGTTACATGATCATATTACGTTTTGTAATATTTCCAGAAACTTTGCCACCTTGTAGCTGATGACTCTTCAAGGAGGAAGAGACATTTCTGTAAATTCCCATCAGCTGTGTCTTACTTCCTCTTCTCAGAAACTGAACATTGCATACAACATTATACACAATTATATATACAGGGTTAAGTAAGTCTGGCCCCATCTGAACAGATAATGATCAGGACACGCTGTTGATCATTTATATCCCCTGCTCTCAGATGTTCTGTGGGGTAAATTTGCCTTCAAAAATCTTTCAGTCTGAAGGACTTTTAAGACATGACTAGATTTTTGCTTTTAGTTAGTCAGGCAATTAACTGTGATTAAAGCTTATGATCACTTCCATATTTACACCAATATAATTTACATAAATATTAAAGTAAACAGTTATTATGTTATAAAGAGTCTCTCCTGTTATAAAGATATTCATGCTTAGGATGTATTTAGGTTATTTTCTAACTTAATTTCTTATAGTAGATTTGATTAAAACCTTAATAGATACCTTGCAATGTCTGAACAGCTTGTCAGATTTCTCTGCTTACCTGGAAAAGACGGCAAGTCTGCGGTAATCAGGTGGGTGAAACCAACAGAGTACTGTCCTTTAGACAGTCGAGTTTAAAGCAGGATTGCCAGTTAAGACAATGATCATGTTTTCACATAATCTCACTTTCATGTTATTAATTGGAGACTGAAGAGTTAATTCACAATTGTATTCCTGGTCAACACAGCATTAAGTTCACAGAGAAGTTGCACCAGTGTTGTTTCGCTATAGTCATTAAAGCAGGGGAAGAGGAGTGACAAATTTAAAATGTAATAACTTTACATCAGATGAGTTTAACATATGTTGTTGGACATTGAACATTTTATACAACATGCAGGTGACAATAATCTGGAAACTTGGTCCTAGCTAGGTGATTCTGAGTAGCCTGATCTTTTGTTTCTTAGTTGCATCCACGTTGTGCTGTGCACGGTCCACTTCTCACAGCAGTAACATCAAAATCATCCCACAGATAAGACAACTGTCATGGTGAAAATTTCAACAGATTACAGTTGTCTATTTATCATAATTAATAACACAAAACTAAGCAATTACCGGTATAAACACTTTTCAGAAATGGTTGTCAACCTCCTGGAGATGCTTTCAGCCTTGGGTGTGAGAGTGCTCATATATGATTTAGAATCTATTTCTGCGGGGCAGAATCCTGGCGCGCAGATGGAGTCTTGCTCAGATTGGAACTGGACAGTATACATACATTTTTGTTTCACATGACAGTAACATAGCTCTTTAATTTAAAATGACAAAACAGCTCGCAATGAACAAAACCTTTACAAAACATGGCACAGACTGGCGCTACATGTGCTCCAGTTATGTCTGCTACTGATAAAAAATTTACTTTAAAAATGAAAAAATGCAAATCAGATCTAATACATTTCTTGGTTCTGACACAATTGTCCTGTAATAATAGCAGATCTAAATAATTTTATTGCTGTTACTATGCTACAGTTATGTTGCATAACTTTATACTTTTGAATGAAAAATAATATGTTAGATTGAGGAAATGTCTTGGCTTTAGCACCGCTGTCATCAGGGTCTTTGTATCTTTACATTCTCTGAGCTATGACAAAGGAGTAAAGTTAATGTCTGAACCAGTCAGTCTTTTTAGTTTCAATTTGCCTGTCAGAAAAGCAGTAATTATAGGCTTTACTTTTTTAAAATGACAAAATATTACCATGAGCAAATACTCTATTACATGTAAAAGTGAGCAGTGAGTGTGTTTTGTAATAAGGCGTGTTCTACCCACATTAATGAAGTATTAGGGTAATTGCTTGTCAGCCTCTGCCATCTGTGGACAGCAAGTTCACTCACTGGAAAGTCTGGAACTATATAATTTTGGTAGTTTCTCATAATAAGCTTAAATTTTCATGTGGAAGAAATAGCTCTTTTCTTTAACCCTTTCAGTACTATTATGTAGTTGGCAACCAAAATACCACTAATAATTCATACTGTGGTAATTGAAGGTTTAAACAGAAAGGTTTAGCTTCACTGTAAACACTGCATGAGCTCTTTATCCATTTTGAATACATATGAAAACTTCTTCCTCCAGAAGTATCTGCGTAAGAGCTTTTTCTTTTCCTGGTTTCTTTTCAGATAACATCTGCTGGGACTTTCCCAGCTTTCTAAGCCTTGAAGTATTATGTCCTGTACAACCAGTTGACGCTTTGTTACATGTAGTTTTACTCAACAGCTCACATTTTGTGTTGCTTGTGATGGATGTTCTGTCAAATCAATCCAAAATATTATTAGTAAATGTAATTGTTCATGTTTAGGTGTGTTTTCTACCAAATCAACTTGACTTTCAAATAAAACTCAAAACAATTACTTTTATATTGGTCATAAAGCCAGACATATTTGCTTAATATTTTTTTTTTATTGATCTTGTGCTTCCTGGACTATGTTTTTTTCTGTAATAGAGTATGTTAACGTATTGTACTGTTTAATGTTCTGCCAGTCTAATTAAACCAGTCACATCTGCTTCTCTAGGTGTTAGAGCTCTTGGCAGACGTCCATGGGAAAATCCCAGCATTGATCAATTATGAAAGTTCAAGGACCCTCCTTAAAGGTGACCCCTCACCTCTCAATGTGGTCTTGGTCCAGGAGATCCAGAGATACAACTCTCTACTGGACACCATCATGTATGTTCTCTCTTTGTTGTTTCCTTCTTTTGTTTTTAACTCTGATTTGTCCATGAGTACCAGCAGTGTGCCTTGATTTGTCGGTCCAGTTTCAAAGGAAATGGGAACTGAAGAGGCAACATCACACGAGGTGTGGCTTCTGCTGCTAATTTATCCCATCGTTATTTGTGTTTTAGTTCATCTTTGGTGGAGCTGGAGAACGGGATCAAAGGCTTTGTGGTGATGTCATCTAGTATGGAGGAGACCTTTAACTGCATCTATGATGCTCGAGTACCACCACTGTGGGAGAAGGTGAGAACCACACAGGGCATCCTCTAAAACACTTTATTTTGTCTCACAGATGATATATTTTTCACCATTTGAAGCGTCACTTTCAACTTCCCAAATGTTCTCATGTGGGTTTTTATGCATCCATTCTCATAATCCACCAGTGACATAATTGCAACGTAGTACATGGAAATATTTCAGAGAAATTATCTGCTGTCGTCTTTATTTCTTGCTTACAAAACTAACTGCAGTTAGTACAGTCAGGAAGGTCAAAGTGAGGTAGCTGTGTGATGAAGAATTGGGTGGATGTCAAGTAAAACTCTTATTAAAACAGTAAATAAAAGGTATAAGATAAATACGTCCTCGACAGGTTTGATGGGAGTATAGTGTTTAATAAAGCTGAGAGTCATGGCTAATGCTGGTGCCAGACTGCTGTGTTTATTTTTCTGTTAATTATTCTCACTTCATTTGCATCTAGACATTTCCCTGCATTAGCATTAGCTACACTATAGTGTTTCGGTGTGCTTCCACTGAACAGAGACCTCCGATAGTTCCAGTTCAGTCTTGCATATTAATCTTTCTGACTGGGATCTGATCAACACTAATCCAGTCATCTTCCTTCAGCCATTAAAACAGCTGTTGGCATGTCTCTGAACTCACTCACTGGTCTGTTATTAAGGTGTATTTATACATCACCCTGCCTGACTACACAGACACACACTTATTGTTCAGGTCTGTTCAACTACACTCACACACACACAGACACACACACACACACACACACACTCTGATGGGGCTCTGGCAGCATTCCAGCTGTGATTCTGTTCAAATGCTTCATTCTGGCTTCATTATCACTAGACCGCTCTTTACACTGGGGAGAGGACACAGGGGGCTGTCAGCCTGGGTTGAAGGGCTTGAATAGATTTTGGCTCCATATAACAGTGTGTGTATGTGTGTGACAGAGATGGAGTCAGTGGGGGGGGGGGCAGAATCATTTCTTTGTATTGAAATGTCTCAAGTGTTCAGAAGCATGTATGCCGATGCTTGTAAATGTATGTATTTTTCTCTGTGTGTGTATGTTTGTGTGGGCTTCCATGAAGCTGTGCTAACCTCGGTCCTCAGCCTGAACAAAGCCAGAGTCTGTGGGCTAATCATAGTGTAATAAGCAAAGTAAACCTTCCAAGACCTGATTCACTTTCCTAATAAGACCCTGAGCTCATTGTGCTCCAGCCAGCTGCTTATTACTGCTCAATCTACTGCATATATGTGTGTGTGTGTGTGTGTGTGTGTATCTTTGTTTTTATAGGAGTATTGGATAGCCAATACTACCTCCAGCTGAACGTCCCCTTAAAACCCCTTAAAAACTGTACAACTCCATACTTTACTTTTCTCTGCTTTTGGCTTTTGGCCATTTTTAAATCTTTTTTTCCTCATTATTTTTCTTCATTTCTCTTGTATCTTTTTTTAAATATTGTGGTATCACCTACCTTCTGCTCGCTGCCTTCTCCCTGGGTCTTCATGCCCATCTGGTCAAAGTAACAACAACAACAGCCCCTCATAGACTCTCCATCCTGCTTCTTTACCCCTCCATCCCTCTTATCGCCGCCCCTCCTTGGCATAGCAGCCTGTCATTAGTTCTGAGCTCACAAACCCATGGCTTTAATTTTGGCCCGCCTGCCTCTCTCTCTCTCTCTCTCTCTCTCTCTCTCTCACTCTCCAGCCATTTTTTGCCTGTTTTCTTCACAAGGTTCTGTGTGTGTATGTGTTTCTGTGTGAGGGCAGTGGGTTCAAGAGATATGAAATTAATCAGTAAATTATACATTGTCAGTTAAGCTTACTCAAATATTTTGATTGATTTTCCAAGCCTACAGCCCTCAGTATTCAAACATCTAGCTCATGTCTGTGAGGGTCTGGAAAGTTGTAAAAGCAAACAGCCAAGTTCAGCACTTACACAGATGAAACAGGTTTAATTTTATCAACTTCATTCAGGTGTAGTCAAATCTCAAAACTAAGATCAAAACAACTAGTTTGATGACATGAAGACAAAACTTTAAAACTGGAAAAGATTGTCGACATTGGTCTTTCTGGGGATGTTGAAAACAGGATGATCTGCTTCATAGACTCGCTAGTTACATCTTGTTAATGTTACCAAACTAAAATGAGTCATTATTACTTATTATTAATTATAATTTAATAATATTAATTATTATTAATTATAGATTTAAATTGTTTAAAACCTAAAGTGACTTCATTTTGTCTGACAAAGCTATTTAAAGCATGGGTTTGATTTCATGACATTGCAGAGGGCTGTGTACATGCTCTTCTGCCTGGCTCTATTTTATTATTGTTAATATCTTTCCATCTAAAACTTAATTGATCATTTCTTGATTAAATCTTTAATATCAACAACTAATTAATAGCTGTCATGGCAAAACTTTTCAGTAGCTAAACCCTTCCAGCAGAAGCCACTCTATTCTCATCTGATTTATGTCCTTTCCCTCGAGGCTGACTTTATTCTGACTGCAAAATGACTAAATATATTTCATTGTAAATCTTCACATCTCACTGGAGTTTTCAGACAGGCTAAAATTTTCTCGCAGGTCTCATGCACTGTCCTTGCATGCATTAGTGCTCTGACAAGAAAAACTTATGTGGAACTTTATGAGTAGCTGCCAACAGCTGGACGCATGAAATGACTGCAGAGCTGCCATGCCTCTTTCTCCTTTGTCCTCTAGGCGTACCCCTCCCTGAAGCCCCTGGCAGCGTGGACCAGAGATCTTTGCCAACGAGTCAATCAGTTTGCACACTGGGCGCAGACAACCCAGCCTCCCATTTTGTTCTGGTTGTCCGGCTTTACCTTTCCCAACGGTTTCCTCACTGCTGTGCTGCAGTCTTCTGCTCGACAACACAATGTGAGAGCGCACTCAGACATATGCACACAGACATATGCACACAGAGGCGGCAACTGTGTGGCATTGGTTGTCTTTTGGGAATAATAGATGTGTATTTTTATGTGCATCCACGAGGATTAATTCTTCACTGTTACTATGTGATTCTTCAACTATAGATTCAAAAAGAAACACTTCATTTTAAAGATTACAGATATTTACAAAAAAAAAAGAAACTAGGAGGCATGCTGGTTTACAGTAATACACAGCAGTCATCCCCCTGTAGAGTTAATCTCAACTTCCTGTAGCCAAATACTTCACAGCTTTACATAATGAGTGATTTCAGCTAAATGTTTCTCATTCCAGCTGTGGTTTTTACACTAAATCTTTTTCATCTGACCATTTTTAAGTAGCCTTTTCAGCATTTTTATTATTAGTAATCTGAAGAACTTTTCCATTGGACACAATCTCTGAAAGCAATATTACATAAGTTGATCCGTCTTTCCTGTCGTCTCCACCCCAACCAGTCGAGGCAGATGGCTGCCCTGCCTGAGCCGGGTTCTCCTGGAGGTTTTCTTCCTGTTAAAGGGGAGTTTTTTCCTTCCCACTGTCGCCGCATGCATGGTCAGGATGGGGGATTGGATCGAAGTCATGACTCGATGCAATCAGTTGGTTTCTATTATAGGATATGTATGAATTGGCTCGAAATAATGTGTATGTTGATTTGTGTATGTAAAGTGCCCTGTGACAACATTGTTGTGAAGTGGCGCTATACAAATAAAGTTGAATTGAACTGAATAAGTTTCCAAACCTAAAACTCTGCTCCTCAGACTCATTTTGAGGGCACATTGACATTAATATACATATAATATACACATTCCTGGGGTGGTTATTGCCTTGTAGCTTCTTGGGGCTGAGAAACCAAACCTAATAACTTTGTGTTCCAGCTCACTGCATCACATGACAGTTTCATTTTGATTTATGACGCTAGCATCTGGATATAAACACATTGGTCGTTTTAAACATGCAAAGTGGTTAATTTATCAAAGAAACCCAGGAGGATGTTATCAGAGGAAGTGAGAGAAAGAAAGAGAGAAAGTGACAGAGCAGGAGATAAGACGAGTCAACCTCAGGGTTCAGTGAAGAGACGGGATGCAAGATGGATGCTGAATTTGTTATGGATTGCCAAATTGTGTAAATATGTCAAAGTTCAGTACTGCTGCTTTGAAATTATAAGACAAACAATTAGGGTTTTTTCATGATCTGCACCATTCAGTAGTAAAAATACACTAAATAGAATGGTGAGGTTTACCATTCGCACGTCTTATTTTATACTTTCAGCCAACAAAAACAAAAATGTTCCAAAACTTTTGAAATTACATCATTATTGTTTCATTCTATATATACGTTTGTTTCATTTTTTATCATTTTATTATTTTTTATTTTATATATATATACATATATATATATATATATATATATATATATATATATATATATATATATATATATATATATATATATATATATATAAAATATTTTTTTTATTATCATTATTATTTATCTATTTTCATTACATTTTTTGGGTTGCTAAGTAGCCGCTAGACTGTTCGGTGTTGCCATAACAGCTTTGGTCAAGTTGATGAAGAACATCTCAGATGTATTCATGCATACCTGTACACATTCAGTTTATTAATTTATTTCTTGTATACCAGTTTAATTAACAGATGACTATTCCTCTATTCACTGTGTGTATTTTCAGATATCAGTAGACACACTGTCCTGGGAGTTTATGGTGTCCACTGCTGAAGACAGCAACCTCCTCTCTCCACCCAAGGTGACTCCCTGTACACACTTTTATGTTACTACGGTCATTTCCATAAAACTGCCATCAGGCCACTTTTTCTGACCCATTTTCTTTCAGTTGTCATTACTGCATCCCATCCATTATTCATTTCTACTGCTTTTATTTTCATTTAAAGCAGCAGCTGTCATGGGTCATCCTTTTTCTTTGCTGTATAATCTCTGTGAATTTCCTTTTGGTTTGTTTCTTAGTTTATCTTTCTAATTTCCATCTTTTCTACTGACTACATCCTTTTCTCATCACCTTCTTTCTTTTTCCTAACTCTCATCTAGCTTCTCTTCTTTTCCCTCCATCTCTCCACCACCTACTTATTGGTACTGCAACCCCCCCCCCCCCCCCCCTTCTGTTTTGCCTCTTTTCCTTTTTTCATCCTTTTTTTTCCTCTTTTTTGACCTTATTTTGCTGAGTAAAATGTTTACGTACCACTTCTCATCTACAAACATGAGCCAAGAGGCCCTGGTAGAGCGGTGATAGAAAGTTTGGCTCTTTTCAAAGATTCAGCTCTGGCTTCCTTGGAACAGTCAGTTCTTTCAGCTTTAGTATCACTCAGAGCTTCTATTGTAGTCTAATTCAACAATTATGAGTAATTATGAGTTCCTGATAAAATGTTATGATATACAGTATATCTTTTGGAATCTTTTGGGCATTTTTTCATGACAAAAAATCTTGTTATATTTTAATCAAATCTGGAAATGAACAACTGAACACAGAACCACACCAAGCAAATCAAGTAAACATTTTGACACTTTAAATTATCTTATTTCTTCATTATTTTTTCTGCTACACTTGTTGTTTAAATCTTTGTTCCCTGATGTGTCCAGTATACCTGGTCTATACCGCGTCTCTCGCTGTCTTCTAAGAGTCCGTTCCTTCTTTACATAGTGGTATAATCCTGGTCTTTCCTCGTATGCATTTCAACACAACGTGTGACCATCACAATAAAGTCCAGACCTTTCTAAGACACGGCTCTCTTTGACATGAATCGGATCTTGTCACTCATGAACGATTCACTACAGAAGAGCAGATATTCTCAGCTCCATGTCCTTGAGACCCACTCTCCTGCAGAGTTTTTACATTCCCCTCCTTCAACACACCTGACTCAGATGAATGGGTCAGTAGACTAATGCTTGTCAGAGATCCATTTAATTTGAATCAGGTGTGTCAGAGCAGGGAAACGCAGAAAACCTGCAGGATAGTGGGCCTTAAGGACTGGGGCTGAAGATCACTGCAGTAGAGAAAAAAGTTAAATGCAGAAACACATAAATATTGACGTATAAACATACCAAACACATTAAAAACACAGATCTAAAAAACAAACGTAATTTTTATTTTTTTCTTCAAAGCCTCATGTTCCTCTTTCTTTTTGGTCCTTGTTTGTGTCCTCACTCCCTCTGCTGCCTCTTCACCTCCTAGGATGGAGTGTTTATCAGAGGTTTGTACTTGGAGGGGGCTGGTTGGGACAAAAGCAACTCCTTTCTGGTGGAAGCTGCACCCATGCAGATGGTCTGTCCCATGCCCACCATTCACTTTAAACCAGTGGAAAACCGCAAGAAGATGTCTAAAAGTGAGTTGTTTGGGACTTTTTGTTCTTTTCATCTTCCAAACAAATGTGTCTAGACGTTTATTTCTTTCATTTTGATTCATCTTTGGTTTGTTGTTTTACTTAGCCAATGTTTCCAAGTGGTTTCTCTGACTCAGTGGTGTGTGTCTGTCTTGTGCATGTGTGTGCGTAGGTATGTACCTGTGTCCGTGTTACTACTTCCCCGTGCGTTCTGGTAGAGCAGGCCAGGCATCCTTTGTGGTTGGTGTTGAACTCAAATCTGGAGCTGTGACTCCAGACCACTGGATCAAGAGAGGGACTGCTCTTCTCATGAGCCTGGACAGCTGAAGGCTTTAACAAACACATCACTTTTTTTAAGTAGTGTTATTATTTTAAGTGATGTTTCTATTACTCTATATGTTGTTTATCAAATGTTTGATCTTTTTATGGTCATCGAGTTTTAAAGTGAAAAAGACTTTCATGCAAACCAAACAAAAGTTACACTTTGACACCTTGAATGTGGTTCTTCTTTGTATCTTTCTTCTCTCTTTCTACTTTGACTCCATTTAGTCAGCTGACGTGTAGCAGAATCCTCTCCACAAACGTTTATCAGTCTTTTTAAGCTGACCCACCTTTTACTCTGCTCAGACACACCAGTGGGGAGCTGTCTCAGACTGTGAGGTGGTTTTAATGGAATCCTGAAAACATCTGGAAGAAGCACATTTTTGGTCATATAAATGCTTGAGTGTGTGCTCATTGAATACAAACTTTGATGAGCTGTTACTTGCTTTTATCTGTTTTATGTCAGTGTAAAAGCTTTAACAAAGCACTGTCACTGCTGCAGTTTAAATAAAATCTGTGTATGATCACATGTCTGGATGCACCAGTGGAGAACAAACTGAAGATCTGTAGAAAAAGACAAAATACACATTTTTCCCCCTGTTTTTATTGTTGAAATATGTTCAGACTACCTAACTAAAACTACAGAAATCATGTTATTATTGATGTCTGTTGAATGCATCACTCAAACATTCACAACAAGGGTGTAGAAAAAACACGTAAGGCAGTTTGATGCCAACAGAACCAATATAAATTCACACCCACACACCAAGAGGCTCTTTTATGCTGACATTAATGTCCAACTATAACAATCATTCTAACTGGTGCATTGATACCGATCATCAGACCCGTAACTCCTGACTGACCCTCAACCAATTCAGCCAATCACAGACATCGATGTAGATCCGTGAATTTCACAGAACAACAGCTAAATGTATTTATAAACTCTTGTCAGGCTCAGAAGGAGTTGAGATGTCTGATTGGCTGTTCAGATAGAAATACAGTCTCTGCTTCTTTGTATTAGGAGCCAGCTGAAGTGTTGCTTCATGAGTGCCTTCCTTTAGAGGTAGGAGGCCCTGGAGGACATCTAGCATTAGGTGAAAGGATTATATCTCTCATGTGGCTTGGATGTTTGGGGATGACTTTGGGTTTAAAAAATAACTAATGTTATTGGAAGCAGAAGAACATTTAGAGAACTGTTGCCTTGGGCTGTTGTCCTGAATAAGCTGATGGAAATGAAATCCTTTATTACCATGAAAAAAAAAATCAAACACTCAGTTTTGGGTTTTTTTTTGCACATTTGAGGGGATGGAAACAACATTTTTAATCCCATCTGGGCTGGCAAAGATTAACAGAGTAACTCAACAGATGTTTCCACTGTGACATGGCAGACAAAAAAATTCTGATGATTGATCAGGTATGACACTATATCCCAGATATTCCCAAAGATCAAACTAATTCCTGAAGAAAAGCTATCTCCATTTTCCTTTTGTGGATGTCCACCACAGTTGTCTATTTTCTTCTTTTTTATTTTATTTTGTCCGCATTAAAACATCCTCCCAAAGACTGAATTTGGCGAAGCATCATGATTTGGGGATAACCTACGTCCATCGACAAAGAGGTGAGTTTCATTGTTATTTAAAGAAAATTTACAGGAAGCTATTATAGACGCTGCCCACCAGTTGAAGCTCAGCAGAAGTTTAATGATCCAGTGAACGATTACTCCATTGGACCTCAGGGCCAGAGACTGTCTATGTTTTTAAAAAGAGACTCAAGACCCACCTTTTTAGTTTGGCTTTTACTTGATTTTTTCATCTTATTTATTTGTATGTTTATTTATGTATTTTAAATAAATATATTTATTTACGTATTTATTTATTTTTTTCATTAATTTTTAATCTTTTAGATATCATTGTCTTACCTAATTTTATGACATATTTTATGTACTTTTTACATATCTACATATTATTTAGGTTTAATCCCTATTCTTCTAATTATTGTTTTACAGAACTATCATTGATTTAGTTATTTTATCTTGTGTGTCTTTATTTTATCTTTTTAACCTTTTACCTCCAGTGTTTCTTCTTCCTCATGGGGATCCTCCATGTCGAGGGCCTCCCTGTTTGACCGACAGGGCCGTTGTGGCGGGGGTCATCCTGCCGGAGGTATTGCTAAGGGTTCCACACTGCAGCCATATGGCTGTGGTGTGGACCCCAGCCAGGCGTTCCCTGTGGCTGCGTCTCTGATGGTCATTCCTGGGGCGTCTCCTGACATAGAGGGATTCCCCAGATGTCCCCAGAAGTTTCCTCGCAGCAGTGTCAAGCCAGATACAGATGACAGAATCCTGAAGTTATTAGTTTTTACTTCGGCATTAATTGTCAGGGGAAGGGTTGGGTTGTGTGTGTGTTTTTAAGTGTGAAACTGTTTTTATTTTTATGTTGTTAAGCACTTTGATATGCTTGAAAAGTGCCATACAAATAAAGTTTAATTTGATTTGATTAAATAACTGAAAAATCTTCCTTAAAACAACAATACAGTCGACTTGTTTCACCTTCAGGCAACGTAGGGATATGACTGAGCTGAAGCAGTTATGTGACCATTAATGTCCTGATACAGTTCATGTAAGCTTCATCTTTACCAAGTGTTTTAAAAAGAAGACAAAAAAAGAATAATTTGTTTCAGAATGCTGCATTTAACTACTCATGACTTGGTTAAAGACCACATTTAATGACCAATTAAAAGAAGAAATCCATTTAAGGAGGGTTTGTATGCATTATGATTATAAAACACAAATTAGTTTTAACATGAAGTGTAATCCATTGTTCCTAATAGTCTTATTACCCTTAAGAAAAATCCAGTTTACAAAACACACACACAAATGCAAATGCCGCGGTTAATCAAGGTGAGCTGAAGGATATTTTTATGCTAATATGCGTCTCTTCTGAGCCAGGAGAAGAGCGAAGGAGGCAGTGACTGAAAAGAGAAGTGAAGCCATTCAAACAAATGAATTCTAATGAAGCTTCACAGACGAAACGTTTGGAGTCGCTCGGCCGGCGCTGTGAGACGGAGAAGGCCAGCACTTCCCCACTGGAAGGGACTCAACCCAAACTCCTGAAAGGGAGGGAGAGGAAAACAAGAGAAGGACCCTGGAGAAAGTAAGGCGGAAGAAAGAAAGATCCAGTAATGAGAGAGGGGAACCAGTAAGGAGGGAGGAGGGGGGGGGGGGACTACAGTTCAAGGTTGTATTCAGAAATAAGGATTGTCCTCCCCTGAAAGACCAAACACAGACTTCCTCAGGGTTTAAGAGCCTCTTTATCAGACCCAGGTTTAAAAAGTGTGTGTGTGTGTGTGTGTGTGTGTGTACACTGGTGGTCTCTAATTGGGTGGGATATGGAGGGGAGGTAGCGACATGCTACATTCAGATTCAAATGGGATCATTCTCCAGCCTAGTTGTGACAAATACTAAACTTCAGCTGAAATGAGCAAGAGTATGTATGTGGTGTAGAACTATTCTATGTGTTTTATGTCTTTAGTTTCCCTTCTTATATAATCTGGAAAAGTCCAACTTTTTCCATCTATTTATGAAGACAACCCAATGTCTCATCCCATCAGGCTATCTGTTGAACGCAGTCTTGCTTGAATGATGTAGAGACTGTGACAGCACCTCACACACTCCAGGGAGCCAAATGAATCTCATCTGGTCTAAATGGATTTGTCTCTACTTTAATTTAATGTGCTCTAGTTTCTCTTACAGACACCTGGTAAGTTTACCAGACAAAAAAAAAGCACAACTTTTGACCTTTTAAGTGGCTGTTTGGCCCCCTGCTCTGCTCTCCAAGCAGCGACTTATGTGAGGAAAACATGGGCGTCTCGCTGAACAGTAGATGATCATGGAATTTGGGCAAGTTGTAGTCTACAATGTGTTTGCCAGTGACTTTAGAGGCGGGGCAGTTCATGTCCGAGCCTCTTCTACTGAAAATAAACCTGCATGGGGGGAGAGAGAGAAAGGGAGAGGAAGGAGGGAGGGAGGAGGAGGAGGAGGAGGAGGAAGGGAAAAGAGCCTTTCAGCAGGGACAGAAGGGAAAGAGTGTCCGTTTCAATGGAATTAAAAAAAACTGCGCAGTTTCTTTAAGGATTCCCCGCTCGGATCGTGCCGGAACATTCCTCCTCATGAGATGAACATCCTTCGCTGTTTCTGGGAAGATCTGCGTCCATTGCTACCTCTTAGGCTACACCAGCTTGCGTTACATTTATTTATTCATTTATGTGCTTTTTTCTTTTTAATGCCCACTGTGGAAAAGAGCAGTGCAATCATTTAGAAAGGCGATATGACTGTGCAAATATGCAACATCAGTAGTGAGTCTGTCCGTCGTTGGGCTTTTCTCCAGCAGCGCATTATTTTCCCTGCCTGGACTGTGATCTGTGCGGTGTGCAGGGCTCTGTCTCCCCTCCTGTAGCCACATTTGCACCTAAACGCGTTTATGGATGTTTAATGTGGGGGGGGGCTCGTGCCTTTTGGGAGAGGGCTTTTAGGGGGCTGCGTCATCTGCGGATGGACACAGGAGATGGACCGCTGCGCTCATTTTCCACTATTGCACTGTCTTAACAGCGGGAGTCAAAGCGGCACCTCCCCGGCACATTTTTGGGGGATTGCACAGAAAAGGTAGGAATAAGGCACGATGAGAGTGTGGCACGTGAGGCTGTACCACCTGTGTTACCTAATTGCAACACTAACTACGCACAATGTTTTCTTCCTTCTGAGACAAACCCTGGAAGGACACGATAACAAGATATGAAGAAAACTCTTATATGAGGTGGAAATGTTCATTTTTTTCTTCGTAATGGGTTTAGTTTTAGCATTTATATAATGTCTGATATGAGTCACGCCAACTTAACATGAAAAAGGCTTCAAGTTTCACCTCTGCAGCGGGTTTAGTGTGTTTCTGGCAGCTGTTTAGTCTTTTTCCCACAAATTCATAGCGAAAGTGAAGTTGGTGATGTCATGTTTTCTACGGTAAGGAAGGGATAGTTGACGGGAAGGAAGGTCTGGAGTTGGTGATGTCGCAATAGGGTTGTGTTGTGGTTTAGTTAAAGCATTTCTACATGAACAGAGAGGGGGGGAAAAGCGATGATCTTGTCCGTGGGTGTGATGGGAAAGCGCGTCGCCGTGAAATCGTAGTCGTCGGGGGTTTAAAAGCGCGTATGTGGAGTAAATGCGGGCTCGTTTGTGTTTGAGGAAGGAGTGTCGCATTTTCTTTCTGAAATGTCATGTGGTGAAGTTGTGGCGGGTTCTCTACTATTTCCAGGAAGAGCGTTTGAATTTTCTTCCACTGAATATTTTTTCTGTCTCCACCCCTCTGCAGTTCAGCTGTTTGACACAGGATGGCGGAGCAGGATAGAGGACGTGTCTGTAGGCGACTTAAAACGCACCTCAGTACCTGCACACAATTAAACACTCAAAGAAATCCAGTCTCTGGCGTTCAAATGTCATTTTTCTGTTTTTAACTGTTAAGTGCTCTTTACACTTTTATTTATTTACTCATTCATTCAAATGACCTGCTCCGTCCAGGGTAAGTTATCGGTAGTCAATATTATGTCGTGAAGTGTCTGAACTTTTTGGGTAACACTTGAACGCAGCACATCAATGTTTGTTATTAATTAAACAATATTATTTACCTTCATATTAAACTATGAGATAAAAACATGTAGCCCAAAGCCAAGTAAACAAATGTGGAAACTTGTATAGTAAACACCTATTTTTTTTTTTAAGCCTGTCATTTCCCACAATGCAGCGCGCGAGTATCCGCTCAGCTGCAAGAAATTAAAAAATCGTGACTTGCAAAAAGTCAAATATGCTTTTAAATTAAGTAGTATTACAATTTAACTAGTGTTTATGTTTTATTTTCTAATTTGTTTTTGTATTGCATTATCGGGTCAGAAGCTACATTTATTCCTAATTACTGCAAAATGGTTACATTAGGACGAAAATGTGGCAGAAATCACCTGGAAATTCATTGTCAGGTAGGCTAAGCATTTTTTTTTTTTTTTTGTCTAACTGTAGTAAACACAACAGGTGCCAATTAGATTAATAATTAAAGAAATTATGGAAGCGTCTTTTTTGCTCATAATTAATTTTAATTATTGAGTAGATCCTTTATAAATCCAGAAAACACTTCTAACTAGTTAGTGTGGATGAGTAGTGTCCTCAGGGCTCTGTTGGTGAATATTTTGGACACTTCTGGTTGTTTGGTTTGGAATATGTAGCTTGAGCTTGTTTAAATCTCATCAGATTCATATGTTTGAAGTTTGGAGGCTGAGTCAACACTTCAGACTCTTGTCATGTCCTTTCGCACCTTCCTATGCAGGTTTTGTGAGACCCAGATCAGATCAGCTGCCGCTCTGGGCTGGGTTGTTTCCATGTGAGGGGGTGTGACTGGTCTGCAGTGTATGTGCAGGTTCAGATGAGGAGTGTTACACACTTTACCTGTCATTGGTTTTGGCTCCCTAATCTGTAAATTTTAATCCCAATACAAACTATTTCATTGCTTTCTGTTTGTCTTACTGGAATGGATATCATTGCACACAAAACATACCTTATTGCACTTTGAACATAACCTAATTTACACAAATCTCAATTTAGAGATTTTCTTTGGAAGAAGGGGTGTAACTTGGCTGTTTTAACATGCAGCACTGATGCTTCTGTTATCAAACTGCGACTGAAATGGATACTTCTTTTCGTATATTAAAATCAGCTCACGCAGTGATAAGCATGACTATATTATATTTGACTTTTGACTGGTGACGGCACGTTTTGTCTGCTCTCAGGAACTAAGCAGAATGGATCCCTTAATGTTTAACAAGGTGCATTGCAGACATTTAGTGAGACACTTTCTGTTTTCTATCCATCTTGCACTTTTTTTTTTCCTATCCAGTTTTTCCCCTTTGGCTTGGCACAATTAATTGACGTCATGTGGGATTGAGATGTCACAGAAACAGGAAAGTTTTCCACAAAGAAAATCAAAGTTTATCATAATTCCTTCAAGCTTTGCATTTAAGGTTAGTAAAACAACTTGAACATAATTTGTTTAGACCTAATTTAAGGGCCACAGGCATCTGAATGGAGGATGGAATTGGCACAAAACATGTTAGCATGTAGTTTTATATTTGCACACAGCTGCTAAAAGTCAACTGCAGGGTTTGTTTTACTCTCTAGAGGGCGACACCATCCCAGTCAAGCCCTGCTCCTTGTTTCTGTTTTGTGAACAGCAGGTTAAAGCTCTCATTTGAATGCTTGAAAAGGCACACTTTGTTCTCCAAATATACAAGTTTATACCAAACAGATAAAATCCTAAAATTCACAGCCATCTTACTGCAAGTTTTATCTCCTGAATGGCATTTTAGATGTACATTACACACACTCACACAAATACACTTTAATATTTTTCACTCATCATGAAGTAGCTGTTGATGTTATTGTCCTTCTGATTTTCAGAGATGGAGGGATGAACATGGACAGGCATCGTTGTGCTGTGTTTGAAGAGCCACCAGACTAAAGTCACATGTCTGGTTACTCCCCGTTGACTGCAACAAACCCTGACAAGATGCTGTTTTTGCTACCTTGTGGAAATGGTGAGATTGATACTAAACTAATAATATTAATGCAATATTATTTTCTATAAGGAACTCCTTCAGCAGATATGTCTGTCGCTACTTTATGGTTTGGATGATCTATAAATACCAGTTTTGTATTTCTGCTGGATAAATACAGCAAGTCTTCATTTACTCCATTTTGCAGTACTCTGTTTCTTTGATTGGATTGTAAATTTTACGATGGAGTCAACATCACCTACGTTTAAAGGCATCAGGAAACTCCAGCAAAACACAGCAACTTGTGTAGTTTTCCCACTGACAGCAGCAGACAAATTGTTCTGATCCATATCACCCCTACTGTTTACGTATAATGTGCCATTCCTGCAGGGGAACCATCTGCATCTGTCTGCAAGCAGCCACCTGCTCAGGTAAGACCTCCTGACCCTTTATCTCAGCTTCAAGTTGCCTGAGCAAAGTCTGCACTTAGAAAAAGAGGCACGCAACGCTTAACAATAGGGATATCTACCAACATGGCTCCACAGTGCAGCCCTGTTGGGACATCTACCCTGCAGTGCTTTTATATGAGCTGCTTTTTTTCCCTGCTTTTGTTTTGGGGAAACATTGAAATCTTTGATTATATCAAATGATGTTCTGAAATGTCCAACCTGCATGATATATCTGTACTTAGGGCTCCAGTTTGGTAACATTTCACAAACTGGTTCTGACTTGTGGATCTCTGGTGATCTGGGATCAAATCACTGTAGACATTTCTCAGGCTATGGCACGTCTGTCTGACTGATTATTTCATCAAACAGCAGCATACTGCAGGGCTTTTTGCCTAGTTTTCTAGTGACTGGATGAAAATCCACTTTAATAAATTGGTAAAGTCTGTTAGTTTTACTCTGCATGATACTTTATTCACTGTTCTTTGTCTGATGTTGGCTTTCAGCTTTGCGGTTCAGTTCCTGTTTAATGTAGTTGGAAAAGGAAAAAAAAAAAGAAAAACTCAAGTAGTATTTAAATAAAGTTAGGCCACTGCAAAATGCTAGGACAGAAAATATTTTAGTGACTTGCTGGTTTTGTATATCAAAGTTTTATTCACTATAGAAAATACAAGTCATAGTAAATACTAAAAGTGCTGCGTTAAGCTACATCATGAAAAATAGCTCTTTTAAGAAACACTACACAGGTTTTCAACTTAAACTCTTCTTTTGACTGGTTTTGATGGCACACTGTTATTTATTCTGTACATTCTTGGAGCTGTCTTTGCCTCGCAGCATCCTGAGGCTGACAAAGTGCTCTTCACAACTTTTTTCCCAGCCCGGAGCATCACATGACAGCTGCCTTTTGCTTTATGGCACCCCACCACGGCTGGTTCAAAATATCACCCAAAACGATGGTATTAGCAGAAAAGGGGGGAAAGGAACTGACTTTTACTGGCTGGAGAGATTAGAGACGAGATGCAGGAAAGACGCTGAATTAGTATTCATTGCTTTAGGAGAGTGATGGCAGTCATTCATCTTAAAAACAAAAGAGTTCCTGTTTATCTGCTTTTTTTTTTTTTAATTATAGAAGTTTAAATGTCTGGAAACTGAGGAGAGCGGCTGCTGGACCTTTAGTAGACAAATGTCCCGTTCTTGTCCCGTATAACAGTCATGAGACATCTTTCTTGAGTTTTATATTTCAAATGCTTTAATTGATGAAACTGAACTAATGACAATCCAGAACTAATATTTTCTTCATGAAAAATGTCTTAAACGTTTGACATGTTTTTTATGTCCATTAAGCAACGTATTGTTTGTGGGATCATGCATTTACAGTGTCCCGGTTTGTTTTGAATGGTGGTTTATTATTCAGATATTATGAGCCAGCTGGATATGTGACTTTGCGTGGCGTGTTGGTTTTCAGGCTGCCAACTTGCTCTAAGTTACTCTGTGTTGATAATCTGCTTTCTAATGTAGAGACTTGTGTTGGATCAGATTACTGGTTTCCTTATTATTACATGTTTTAAATGTTACAGATGTCTTGTTTCTTTTTGTAGATGTGAGTCTGTTTTGATGCTGAAGATCAATGTCTTACAATTTCAACACCCTCTGCGAGGTGTGCAGACGCCTAAGCTCACATCAGATCGGTTTCATTCTCACTAACACAGACACACACTGACATTTTCTGACATATGTCTCGAAACCCCCCCTCCCTCTTCTCACTTAGTGTTTTGATCTGCCACTTGGGGACAAAGAGACGTTTTCTCTCATACTGGTGTCTCAAAGGACCCAGCTAAGCCTCACACACCTGGGTTTTTGTAGCCAGCTCAGCTTTATGATATACGTTTACAGCAGGCTGGCAATCAGATCAATTACACACATGAACGCACATGAAAATATGCACACAATCCTGCTGCAAAGTAGGGAACAATTCATAGCTGCACCATGTGGGGAAACTAACTGGGACTCCACAAACACACACATGGTTTTATTCATGGCACATTTTAGGTAAATTGCACCATATTTATCATGTTTAGAGCTGATGTACTCCTTTAGTTAAGTGCTGTTCTCCAAACTTCTATATTGTTTTGCTTATTTTTGCTCTTTTTTTAAACCATTTCATCCAGAATGGATAAATGGATAATGTGGCTGCTTCTGTCCACTGCCACATTATCAGCAAACACAAATGACCCAGCAGCACTGGAAGCCATGCATACTCATCTCTGATTACTACCTCTTCTTATTTAAAGGAGACGTTAACACTCCACTCTAAGGAAGACATTTGCCGCGCTATCCCCTAAAGTTTACCCTTTTATCTGTTTGCGATCTGGCGTCATTTACCCCGAGTAATAATCTCAGACTGAATCCTTTGTGTTTGAGGTAGATTTGAATAATGATGAGCCTTCCTCCTGGAAAGTGTTTTCATCTTAACTAAATGTTTTCTGCCACTCTTCTGTGTCTCGTCTTTTTTTTTTTTTTTTTTAATCAGTTAGTTCCTTTCCATGGTCCTAGCCAGGAGTGGGTGTCTTTTGGGTATCAAAAAGTAATGGCCCTGCGATGCCCAGCTGACATATCAGGGAGTACAATCTGACTGAGTGGAAGCTGTCTTTGCTGCTCTGTCTGTGGCAGGGTGTTTTTTTGTAATAGAAATTTGTTTTATGTGCGTTCTCCTGGAATTATTTCTGTGTATCAGCTTGAACAACAAGTGACGGCATCTTTGCTACCGATATGTTTCATGGCTTTTAATGAAGAGGCGCAGTTCTCATGAATCCTTTGATAAACATGCTGTCAACAAAATTAGACTTAATTTCCTCCCAAATGGCGTTAACATGCAAAAAAGCTGGTGTCCAAATTGGGATGTAAATATTTAAATTATAAATTATGATTTTGATTATGATACACTGACATTATTCCATGGATAACAGATTGATATTTACCAAGATCACATGTTCTGTCAGTAATACTGTTCAATTTAGGAGCTAGTGATGACGATGGAGATTACATAACAAAAAAGCAACTAAATCTCTCTCCGACATTTTAAATGAGAAATAAAACTAAACTAAAAAACTAAACTGAAAGTATGTATTTATATTAAAATTTAAACTTAATCATGTAAACCTTCGATTCATAATCTCGGACTAAATTTTTTATTAGTTTAGCTTTTAGGCCTGTGATGATACGCTTCGATTCGATTCCAATTTTTTGGCTGCCGATTCGATTTAAATTGTGATTCTCACGATTCCTCGATATTGCCAGTTTTTGTAGATTAAAAACTAAAAATGTATAAACCTTTTTTCTTTGCTCGTCATTTTTCATAATTTCAATTCGGAAAAAAACAGCACAGCAGCCAGACCATCATACTGCTGCTATAATGCCCAAGAAGACAAGTAAAAAGATCAATAAAAATTACAAAAATTTTATAATGGATTCTTTTTTATTTGAAGAAACTATTTTTTTAACCAAAAAATTTATTTCATAATTGCGAAGCAAAAAATCCCGATATTCAATTTTTCAATTTGATTTTCCCACCCTTATTAGCTTTATTTAAGTCTAGCTTTATTATACTTGTGCAGTACATTGTTCCATTGTAGTGTTGTGTTTTCTTCATTAAATGAAGGATTAGAGGAGGTGTAAAGTTGGTTTGTTAAATAACTCAATGAATTAGATAGATATACTGTTATAACCCTTTTACGGGTTCTCTTAGGCAATACACACTCACTTTGTCTCACAGCGGTAATTGTTGTGGCTCTTTTAAACTCTTACAACTCTGTCCTCCAGTGAATGTGTCTGTGAGTTCTGCTGAGATGAGCCATCAGTTTTCTGTTTTATAGAATTGTAGACAAGCTCTTTTCTCATGTCTACGTGAGCTTCTGTTGTCACTCTCTCGTCATTGAACAGCCAATCAAAATGCTCGCTCTGACCAACAGATTTAAACCTGAAAGTAGACAGTCCAACCATGACGACAGGATCCACACTTCAAAAAAACAAAGTAAACAGATGTTTGCTTATGTATCCAACTTCTTTTTATTGAATCTGTATATAAATAGATGCTTTAGTACGAAACCATGACAACCACCAGTTTCTTATTCAAATCCTGCAAATCAGAGTTAAAGCCTTTCAATACCTGCTACTACTGCAGTTATGATACAGATCTGAATGATAGACTTTTCCATTTATGACAAAAGCCAGATGTTTGTTTTTTGATGTGTGTGTGTGTTGTCCATTGTTAAAAAGGGCTTGACAGAATGTTTTTAAAAAGACAGGAAGAGAGGAGCGATTGCTGGAAAAATGTCATGAAAACAGATTTCAATCAAAGCCAGAGAGGTGACTGGGTGGGCTGTTTTTCTTAACAGGCTGTTTGTGGGATGTGGCTCAGGGGTATCCAACTCCGGTCCTCGAGGGCCACAATCCTCCAGGTTTTCTGTGTCTCCATGTGTACAGAACTTGATTGTTGCATCCATTTAAGGGAAGCCAGGTGTGTTGGAACAGGGAGACATGAAAAACCTGCAGGACGGTGGCCATTGAGGATGAACTTTGGACACCCCTGATTTAGCTGATACTAAATGCAAACAATCTGAGATCCTATGAGGAATATCTCTGAGCTTTTGAATGTCTGTATTAACACAGACGGCTGTAAATAAACTTACTGTATTTGTTTGTTTCTGTTTGAAAGGCAGCATCTCTGATGGATAAAATGAGCTTGATTGCTAGGTTTGGTCACCACAGCAACCTGACAGTGAGGTTGTACCTTGTCAACCATCACAGCAATTTATCACATTATTAACAACCTTTGAGGTGGTTCTTCATGCCCTCTGAGATGATGTGCCAAAAATCCCACAGGTTTTCTTCCAGCCGCCATCTTTTTTGTTAGGGTGGTTGAATGTCGCTTCAAGCTCCAACAATAAATCTGAAACCATGTTGATGTCTGCATACTTGACTTACAGAGCTTGGCAGCACCTTTTACATCAGGGTTTTGGTGTTGGCTGATTTTAAGCGAAACAATCCCATATGGAGCACCTGGGACCAGTTTTGTCTGACGGTTTATTTGGACGGGGATCTAGTTTAAGACATGGTAGATGAGTGACACATGTTTGGCTGCCACTCTGCAAAGAGCAGGGAGTCCACAGCAGAAACCACAATCCTACACGCGCTGATGGAGGGAATAAGCCACATTTAGTATTTTTCTTTAAAAGTTTTGTGACATTGCTGTTTCACTGTCAAAACTGAGGCAACTGGTGAAAACCAGTTAATCAAGCACTGGGGAGTTATTCCACGAAAAATGCCACCGCTGCATTGTCCGGATTTGATTTGTTTTGCAGTCGGGTGACAGTCAGAGCGTTCAAAGCAAGCTGTTTGACGGCATGGTAAAATTTGGCCTCTTTCTGGAAGCCATGTGCCATCCACATGTGTCACAAAATCCTCACAGGAGCCTCACAAGAGGATTTTTGCTTCATAAGTTTAATTTTCTTTATGTGAAAATGTATGTTTGTCTTTTAGGTTTCTCTTCTTATGCGTTTTTCTTTTTGTTTTCTCATCCTGCTGCTGTTACTGGAGCGTTGTAACACCCTGTGAATTACATAAGAAAGAGGATTTTTTTTTTCCTTCCAATAAGACCAGATTTGACGGCAGGATGTAGAGAGAGATACAGGAAGAGAGGTGGAGAGAGCTGAGTCAGGATGCCTGGGGGTAGGACAGCAGGAAGCAGTGGGTGAGGAGGAGGACAGGAAGAAAAGGGAGGAGGAGAGAATCCTCTTCATCACCCTCCTTCTTTTCTTCCTCCGTAATAATGAGCAGAGCCATTCGGGGAGTGGTGGCGTAGGGAGGAGAGGTGGAGCTGACATCATCCACCTCCTGCAGGTCCATGAGGGTGTTTTGTTAAATTCTCCTCATCTAAAACCACATTTATGCCAACAAGAGGCTTCCATGCTTGTAGAGAAACGGTCTGTGAAACAAGACATCACTAAAAGACAGAATAACAGAAGGAAGGCAACGGATCCCACTCGATACGAGCAACTTTAAAGACGTGACAGAACAAAGAGATGTGCGGACAGACGGCTTTTTGTCTGTCACATTATATAACGTTGGTATTGCATGAGGTCAATGAGTTTGTGCTCACTTCCTGAGCTGTACTGGTTTGTGTGCACAGAGAAGCAGAGTGCGAAGATGTTGATGATGATGCCCAACATGCTCTTCTTTCTTGTTAATCTGAGTTGGCTTGCTGTGGATTTATTTGCAGTGTGTGTTCATCAGTGTGTTTTACTACGTATGTAGTTGTGTAGAAATCTTGGTGGCTGTGAGATGTTTTCTGTTGATGTGTGCACCTGTACCTAAACCTCCCAGTATGGATGCCGAGGCAGCAGGATTAGTACATTGTGGTTGGCATCAGGTTGGGCTTTAAAAAAAAAAAAAAAATAATAATAATAATTCAATTTTGAAGTGATAAAAAATTAAAATATTGATGAATAAAATTTGATTCATAACAACCTAAAGCCTGCATGACTTAGAAGCTTGTTGTGTTCTTAACACATATTAAACCAGCTGTTTACCTGTGTTGTGTCGTTCTCTTGACAAGATGATGCCAAATTCAGATTTTTTTTTTATTTACCAGTGTGGATTATCAGTGTCTGGATCAATATATAGTCTGATCAAAATCTTAAGACCAGTTAAAAAATTGCTACAATGTACCTTTTGCATATTTGGATCTCAATAAAAATTTTAAGTAGAGCTACAATATGCAAAAGCAAGAAGGGGGAGTGTGACAAAAAGTAATTTGAAAAAGTAATGTATTGAAAACAACAAATAAACTGAAATAGGCTGTTTATTTCATTGAGACTGTTTGACTATTTATCAGTGTACTAACACTCACATTATCAGCTAACGCCATGTTTAACAACAAAAGGCGATGTCACACGATATACTTAGAATTAAATCTGAAATGGTAACCTTCATTCGCACAGCCGGACAGTCCGTACTGTAAATACCACCAGCAGGAAATGCACCTTCATTAGGAAAAGTCAGAATAAAAATACAACCAAAGGAAAATCTTTCTGGAGTCCTGAATTCAGGCACATAAATTGTCAAAAAGTCTGGATCACCCTGGTCCGGTTTTCTTTATCAAATTTAGATAATAGAAATTCACTTCAAAATCTTGCATAACATTTATCCCTGTAAGACAAATATCACCAAATTTCTTGATGTTGACTCCACTTGCACCTTCTGTAATGGTGAGCATAAAACCTTTTTATTTGGTACATTTTTTCTTTAGTTGAGTGTTTATATCATCCACTCCTTGCTATATCAGTGAAGAGAGGATTTCTGTAACAATTATATTATGTGTTTATGAATGTAAAGAAAAACCCCTCAGTCGCTTTGTCAACTCATAAATCAAACATCCTCAAGACCTGCGATGGACTGGCGATCTGTCCAGGATATACCCCGCCTTTCACTCAAAGACTGCTGGGATAGGCTCCAGCTTCCCCGCAGCCCTTCATTGGACTAATCGATTAGGATAATAATGAATGAATGAACATCCTCAAGACCTTCCCAAGCTTGTAGAACTCTTTAATTAAATAAGTACCTTGAAGCGCAGAACCAACAAGAAGTTTGTTCTCGCTCCATAACCTTGTCAGTACCTCTGTTATTAGATCCTGATCAGTCAGTTTGTCCCACCATGCTCTAGAAATTGGAATTTGTCCCTTTTTCTGGTTTCTGTTATTAAGGTTATGTCTCTTTCTTTGCTATTGTGCTGTCATTAATTCACTCATGTATATGAAATGTCTGTATGTAAGGATTAAACAATGAGTTGTCCATTACACGCTTTTAATGCTATATTCAACTTGTAAATGACATTTTAAGTTAATTGGGTGATGCATCAGTGTCACTTCCAATCAGTTGCTCATATTAGGTTGCTTCTTGTCAGGTTACCGTGTTTAGTCAGGTTTTTTTTTTGTTTTTATTCCATGAAGAAATAAATGTGTGTATGCTTGCCAATATGGCTGCAGGGTGATCTTTTATTATTTCAGTCTCCTGTCTTTAAGATCCAGCTCAGACCCACTGCAGTTTATAGCTTCTGTTTCTGCTTAGTCTACATAATTTAAAGTTTGTGATGGTGTCAGCGCACTGGTTATCCCATTAAATACTGGATCACACAGAGATGATATTCATGAAATACCCTGGCTTTTCTTTCCTGGTAATATTTATACCCCGTAACTTGCATGAGCATTTCATTTGCAGGGACGGCTTCTTATTTTACGCTGTATTTATTTAACTTTAAAGGTCCATTTATGATCCCTTACATAAATGTCTATTTCAAATGTTTTAATATGTCCTTATCTGCAACTTCTTCTCCTGCCTCGTCGTCTTCTTCTTCGGGTTCTTTTAATATGGCGATTGTTGGGCCAGAATCTTCCTTGTAGAAGAAACGATGGCACCATTGGTATTGATGCTGCTACAATGGATATTTTTGATCTGAAATTCAATATTAGTATCTGAGTGTCTTAAACGCTATAATAGGAGAACCATATGTGATAAAACATCCATGTTGTGCTTCTGTTGCCTTTTTTAGAATGTTTTCATCTTAAGCCAAAAACTAATTAGCTCAACCAATTTGTCTATTTTGTGTCTCCTTGTCTCCTTTCTCCATCTTCCTGATGACTGATTTCACCAAAGCACTTTAAAGAGCACGTAAATCTCTTAAAATGCGCCTACTGGAGGGAAACTGGGGGGTTTACCAATGGAAATATAAAAGATGATTATCAGGATACTTTTTGCAGATATCTGTCATGACTTCAGAACGGGTGTGGCCAACCAGTCATGCGCAGTAAAAATAAATGTTGTCACAGACTCTCGATTCTTCTGACAGAAAAAACTATTTTCACAAAACAATGGTTGGATAATGAAGCGGTGCCACTTTTCATGTTGGATCCATGTCGGTTTGATCCACTCCTCGTTTTGTGAAATTCCTGACACCTCACTTGCTCTGCTCACATCGCTGGTCAGAGCAATGAAGACATGAGAAGAATTAAGGATGTACAGATTTTTAAAAAGAGATGGAGTGTATAATCATGTCAGGGGACAGGGAGATGTTTTCTCGACCTTCTAATAGGAAAAAGTGATGTCTTGGAGGACAGCCGTCCATCTTGTTAGATTAGTTCTCTTAGCTGTGTAACCTAGCAACCAAAGATGCTGCATCCTCTGTTAATTTATTAATGGGAAACCCATGTAGACTTTAATCATTCAGAGTAGTCTGACAGGCAACTTGCTTCAACAGATTTATAATGGATGTATGTCTACATTCATTTCATGCTGCTTGTGAGCATGCTTTCCTCCTGAGATGAGCTGCCATGGCAACTGTGATCTAATGTCAAAGAAAATGTTTTGAGTCTCACCTTCATGTTCCTAGAGACATCTTAAAAGTTGCCCTCGTCTCTAACTCCCACGACAGCTGAAATATCTGGGTGGTCACAGCAATACATGTTTTTGGAATAAAAAAAAAAATGGTTTCTTTACTCTTAGCTACAAACAATCAGCCATGAAGTGTTCAGCTTTAACTGGATTTAAATATCTTCAAATCTGTTTCCTCATTTTGTGACAAACTACCGTAATTTTCTTTTCTTTTCTTTTCTTTTCTTTTTTATTTTTTGGAGAATGAAAACAAAAGCAAATGTAAACACTTTTCTGTTCTTAATTTACTTAATGTTAGAAAACGTGGCTGCAGGTCTAGTTGCTGTTGTGAGAACTTGAGGCAGAGAAAAGAGGAGATGAGAATACTGAGGAGAAAAAGACATGGCTAAAACGCTTACACAGGCTTTGCTAGATGGAGGATGTGCATTTCTGTTCAAGAAAAAGTGTAAATCTCATCAAATCCTTGCCTCTCCCAAACCGAATCCCTTTCATGAACAAATCCACCTCCAACCCAATCATCAAAGTTTAAAAAAAAAAAAAAAAAGGAAAAGGAAGGGGTGGGGGGGATCACTGCAGCTATAAGCTGTCTTGTGTTCTCTCACCCACTTCACACCAACACTCCGTCTTTCTCCTCCAGCTCCTGTTCTGGTTTTCTGCCTCTCAGGTTTCTCCCAACCCCCCCAGCTCTTTACTACCCCCGTGGCCCCCCTTTGACCCCCTGTTACCCCACATCTACCCCCTCACCCTCCCTCTCCCCAGGGCAAACCCACAGCTCCCAGTCCTTTGTGCTTTCCTTCCCCTCCCTCCTTCTCCACCTCTGCCTCCCCCCACTGCCTTTGTGGGTAAGAGGCCAGCGAAGGGAGAGAGGCGAGGCAGGCTGCCGAGGAGAGAGACAGGAGTCAGGACACAGAGGGATCCTATAGATCAGACGTGAAACTGGAGCTCCAAACCTTTTTCTTTTTACACAGAGAAGGAGCTGGACCTTCATCATCACCTGCAGAGATGCTGCTAGTGTCCCATGTTTCCTCCACCGATGTCTGACAGATGTATCGCACTAAATCAGAAACGTACAGATCTGTTTTACATCATGTCAACATAGACGTTTGTGGTGCAGCTGTGAAACGACAACACAAAATGCTGCTAAATTAGCTTCTGTTTGCAGGGAAGGTAAAGGAGGAAGATGTTCTTTGTCTGCATAGACCAGTGTTTCTCCTTTCCAGTCCTCAAGCCCCCCTGCCCAGCATGTTTTACACATGTTCATCCTCCAAAGCACCTGAATCAGAGTACTGAGCTTCCTTATGAAGATCTTTGAAGCCTGTTAGCGAGCCCTTCATTTCATTCAGGTGTGTTCAGGTAGGGTTGCCTATAAAACATGCAGAGCAGAAGTGAGAAACACTGCCGTAGACAGATGATTAAATTAAAGTCTCTTCATTCTGTGATGTGTGAAATGGGACAGTGTCCATCACATGGTGGCAGTGAACTTTTCAGATACTTTTACGTCTCTAACAGCCTTGTCTTGTGGCTGACGACGCAGATGAAAACATGGAGAAATGACCGTGTCTTTCATGGTTCAGTTTTTATTAAACACAAACATCAGTTTGCTTTTTAATCACTAGAATCAGTGACTTGAGCTTTGTGATACACAAGCTGTAAAGGAGAAAAAGAAATGGCGAACATGTGAATGAATAAGCTGAGTAATGGCAGTGCCACATCATGAAAGCAAAACTAGATGGGATGTTTTATGAGTGTGTATTTCATTAAATGAATATCCTATGCAGGTGTAGCTAATTCCTAAAGCATGTTGAGGTTTCAGTCAGGAGCAACACTGGGTGTTTTAAATGCACAAATAAGGAATGAATATAAAAGTAGTGGTGAGTAATTATTAGAGCAAGTTAATTTTCTGCCCTCTTGTAAATTAAGTCATTTTATAGGACGCATGAGTTGTGAGTATATATGTTCAAAAACTACATAAAGATTAGGTTTGTCTTAATGTACATTTATTTTTTTCACTTCTAAGAAATCCGGAAGTGATGGTTTTTATATTTGCTGACCTTTTTGTCTTGAAACTTGATATGCTGTGGAGCAGGTTAGGTTTCCAGTGTCAGTTGCCATGGTGACACATCCCTCACGGTGAACTAGCTTTGTGATCATGAAAATTCAGAGATGATCTGAAAGCTGCTTTGCTACACTACTAACCCTGCTTCATGACACAGGTCTGTGAGTTGTTGGTTTATTTATTTGCAACTCTCCGCTTTTAAATGTTTGAAATGTTTTTGTTTTTTTTTAATGAGTTTTTATTGTAATGTTTTTAGATTTGCCAGTATAACACGACTGTCTACACAAAATCTTTGTATCAAGACTTTTGTCACAGTTTGATCAACAGTTAATCGTCATTCATTAGACATTAAGCAATAAGCCTTCACTGATGCTCCACATCTAACGGACTGGGAACCAAACTGGATGCCAGAAATGCACTAAAACCAAAAACTTGCTTTTTGATGTTTTAGTGTTATTTAGAAAAAGCATTTCAATGCGATACACGCTAATTTTTCCATATTTCAAATTTATAAGCTTATGTCCCTTTTTTAAATTTACTATAAATCCACTTCTGATATTTCTAGATAGTTTTTTTTAGTGGGCCAAGTGAAAGCAACTGCACCTTAATGATCCCAAGAAGAGTTTGTAGTTACATGCAGGGGAAATTGTTGATTTGTATAAATAGGATATAAAATAACTGGTCAATAGGTGGCAGTAGAGAGCAGTTCTTCCAGAAATAAATGTGAAGATACCGTATATGTACTGTACAACTGCAGACTCTGCGTGTAGTCTTACAATATGCTCATAACTTTGTTTTCCTGTCATGGACAAAAAGAGATTAACTGTAGAAAGTAGTTGATTTTCTTGGAGATGTTAATCAAATGCTGCAAGTTTATCGTGTTGTGTACAAGTATGCGTGTGAATGACAAACCTTCATATATCTGAAAACTATGGAGATTAATATTCTTAATTATTTTATTAGCCCAGTTTTAAAATGTGCCAACAGGTGATTCCCATCCAGCTACTTTAGACCCGATTAACTCACATGTGACACAGGTGATGGAGTTCAGACATGGGAAGTGGGCCATTTTCTAGCTAAGAGGGCTTTAACGTTTGTGTGTTCATATTAGTCACACAAGGTGTCCCGGCACTGACGACGTCATTTACCTACTGACCTACCTACATGAAGTCTTTATTTAACCTCATGTATAACTGAAACAGCTGAGAAATGTGTGTGAGCGCCCAATGCGGGTGTGTGTGTATGGTGAATGAAAGCGTTAATAAGGTTGTCTGAGGATGTCTACATGCATAATACATTAACTGTCCAAAGACCCACAGCACTGCGCATGCATTTTTAAAACCTAGGCAACAGAGAGGTAGGTCACGCTTGGTGCGTTTGCAGTTTTGTGAACCTGCTTATCTGTGTGTGTGTGTGTGTGTGTGTGTGTGTGTGTGTGTGTGTGTGTGTGTGTGTGTGTGTGTGTGTGTATATGTGTGAAATCCACTTGCTAAAACTGCATGCTCAGTGGGAGAGTATATTCCTGGAAAGCCAGTTGCCACTCCTGTTATCACAGTTAACTCGATTAGAGGCGCTTCTGCTGCTGTGCTCTCTGCCCTGAGCTGCAGCTCGAGCACACACACACACACACCAGCCCTATTTTAGATTTAATTTAATAAACTAACATGACACGGAGTGGATTTCCTGCTAATGCAGCATCGTAAGCATTTCACTTGTTCCAATAAAGTTCCTATGCTGAAGTGCATTTTTAATGTATCGCAACTGGCCGTAGACATAAAGCCCCTTTCAGACCAAACGACGTAAAGGCTCCAGGAATTACATGGGAACTGGGGGCTTCCTGAAGTACAACTTATCTTTAAGGGCTTTTTTTCTGGTTGTATTAACACCATAGACGGGAAGACAATTTGATAAAACAGCCACTCAGCAGGTAGATTATTCAATGTTGTGCCTTAAATATATTTATTGACATGATTCTTGTGGTCAAGTCAACAAGAAATTATAAACAGCGAAAACACATTTGGTCTGTAACTGAAGTTTTGTCCCCAGATGCATTCAAGCAGGAAATCTGTAAGGAAGATAAAAACTTTGCTGCTTTTCCAAAATATCACTTTTCCGCATCATCTGATTGAGTTTCCTGGTGCGTGTCTGTAAAAGTTTGCAACATTTACTCGTCTGTAAGTCATGGCTCATCACTCATCATGGCTCTTTCACTACATCACACTGAATTCAGTTTCTATAATGGATACTTAACTTTATCCTGACCTGCTAAGAAATGATACAGATTATAGATTACAGGTGAGAAAGTGACCCGTAGTAGACTCCAAAATATTTTCTGAGAGCTGATAACAGCAATTACACCTGTTATTGTAGGTGTAATAACACCTCAGCAAGTAACAATCCCCAAGAGTTTGAACACGCCAGCAGTCCAGCCTGAAGATAGATCCCTCTGATCTCATCCATGTTCTTTAGACGTATGAATTATGATCATATCTGGTCATATCTGAAAAGAAAATATGTTATCCAGGCTTTTATTTTTATCTTTTCAGAAGTGTTAAATCTCTTTAAAAACCTTCTTCCACACCACAGCCTTTTAAATCCAGTACATCTGATGCGGCCTCTAAGATTGTATCTTAATGTGTCCTTTAATCACCCACACAGACAAAACTGCGCTTTGCAGTTGTAATACTAATTAACTTCAGAACAGCAGAAATGCCACTTAAACAATGAGGCTCTCATGTGAGGTGTTGACCTTTCATCGTGATAATACTAATCATTGATCACTGATATAAGCGCAAGCTACCATAAACCTCATTATTGCCCCTCCCACAGCCTTCCTATAAACGCCCAGTGTAATTACGCCCCGGGGTAATTGGCTAACTAATTGCTGCTGGTTGGATACATACATCGCATAGCGTCAAACTCCAAGGAAAGCTCCGCTATTTATTTTAATTACCGGCTGTTAGGTTCGACAACTGACCCCGAGTGCTGTTTTTGGCACCGATGGGCAAGTTTTGTTTTTGGGGGGGGGGGGGGGAGATGACACTGGATCCTAACATCCCCTCCAGTGTGGTCACTCCAACAAAGCCCCAGATGGATCACATACATACACACAGTGGGATGATCAGACACACTTCCCTTGTTGTCCTCTGAGCACCAGCTTTTTAGGCAGCAGACCCATTCATCATGTGTCTGTGTGCAGAGGAGCTGCTATTCATTGTCTCTGCTGCTGCCTATTCTCCAGGAGCCAGCCTGTCTCATGCTCCATCTCCTCTTCCTTTCTCGCTACTTCTTTGTCTTTAAGCCTCTCTCTATCTTCCTTCTTCCAGGTTTTATATCTTTGATGCTGCCTCCTGTGCTCATAGCCTCTACATATCTCGCCTCACTGAGAGAAGAAAGAAGACATAGCCAGTTGCCTCATCTGGGACTGCCTGCATGTAGGTTTCAGAAATGTAGAAGAGCAGTGCTGAGCATTCGCCATATTAAAACGGTTATTATGCAAGCTCAAACTTACTAAAAGCAGATTATTACTTGTTATAAGTAACAAGGAAATTATATATTCACTTAAATATACAAGCTTCTACTTTCTTTCTGGATTGTTAATTTCCACCCTTTTCTCTTCAATTAAAACCACATTGGAAAGCAGCAGTAGTAGTAAGAACACATCAGACAAACATGCAGCACACACAGAGACTTCCTAAAATTGAGTAAAAATAAAATTAAATAAATAAAAAGCAGCACCTAAAAAAAAGTTAAAAATGGTTACATGAGGTGCATGTCTGAGTGCATTGTTTAAAGTCACAACAGCTTGTGGAAAAAAAACAAAACGTATTGTGTGACGAGATGCAGTGCATTTAAAGCATCATCGTTTATCTGAGGACAGGAGCTCAAACAAGTCGGTCGCACGGTGACCAAAGGGATCATTCTTGTTAAAGCTCTTGTCATTCATGTAAAGGGCCTACTGTGCATGTTTTGACACCGTTCCCTTCAAAACTTTTCTCATGAAACTTTTTAGCATCGACTTGAAAATGTTTTATATTGTTCGCTCGAAAACACGAGATTTACAAATAAAATGAAACTTTATGTTCACTCGGGATGGACCGATACCAGTATGGGGCATCAGTCTGGTAGTGTGTGTGTGTGTGTGTGTGTGTGTGTGTGTGTGTGTGTGTGTGTGTGTGTGTGTGTGTGTGTGTGTGTGTGTGTGTGTGTGTAATCTGTGTTCATGAAGGTTTCCCGATGCAACACAACCTGATAATGTAAAAAACAAGGTCTGTGGAAATGAACATGTTAGTGCGGAAAGATTAATGAATCATTTTCACAATTGGGTGCCCAGAAACAGTTTTTATACCTCTTATTTAAAAAGTCTTATCTCTGATAGAGAAGCTGATTTTGAGCATATTTGTACCTACATACACAACCAACATGTCCCATCACAATCCCCTCTATCTTCCTTATTTATAAAGTTTCTGACACTTTACCTGCCTTACATGTCGAGTGTGTCTGCAGGTTGACCCTTTTGATATATTACACATTTAACCAACCAGTTATCACATCTGGCTTTCTGGTCCACACTCCTTACCAGTAAACTGTAATGAGATTTGTTAGTACTTGTATTGTTGTACAGATTATACTTAAATATAAGTTCTTGTATTTACGGTAGTTTAAAAGACATTGGCATTATTGCATCCCTGATATTTACACAGATGTTTAAAGATTTTAACACAAAATTGAGCTGCTTTCTTATTGATTTAAGACTCAGCTGTTGAAGAAAATGCTCATTGTCCTCTTTTTTTTTTTCTATTTTTATCCCATTAAACTGTTTACTGTTTCTCAGCATTGTTCCCCTTTAAACTTTCAGGATTAAAAGTTTGTGTGTTTGATAGTTTTCTTTTGTATACTTATCAGAAAAACTGGACAGCTTCTCAGTTTTAAGAGTTTCCCACCTGATAAAAACACACCCAGCACCTGCTACCTCTTTGCAACGTGTACAATTCAGTCCCAAATCGGATAACTGCAGTAGTTGAAGGTATTAATTGACTCCAGCTCTACTTGCAATGATAGATGCGTGATACTGAGGTGGAGGTACTCATTTTCTTCCACTGTCCTGTGATGATGAGTAACTGCCTCACTGACACACTAGTTTTTATCCACGTCACAACAAGCAGAGCGTCTCCTACAGAGGCTTTGCTAAACTGAAGTCAGTCTGCAGTTGAAGAGCAGTAGTGGGCTAATTTCACCAGTCAGTGCAGTGGCGAGGACTGAATTCTTACCAGAAAATGTGGTCCACCACAACCCAGTATGGAGTCACGTCAGTTTCTTCCTGTTTGTAGTAGTCTGCAAGGTTGTAATTGAAATGTAAAGCAGCATCTGAACCACAGGAAGTTCTCCATTGTTTATTTAACAGATGAAAAGGGTATAAACTACTCTTTACCTCACGGAAGGAGCCATCATTATCATTATCATCATCATCATCGTAATCGGAAGACGAAACATCTGTTATAATGTGTTTAGCCGAGTCAGTTCGCATGTCTGTTCAACAAAGATACATTTGCTTATCTTCAGTCTTTCACCATCTGGTTCTTTCATATCTTCATCCCTTACCACACTTTTAATGACTTCTGAACCTTCAGGGCTAAAGCTTAATGCTAAACTCCAGACAAATGATGTTTTCCATGCATGTTCTGCAGCCCTGCCATTTTCTGCAGATGTTATGGAGACTTGATCTTAAATAGAAACAACTCAACCAGCAACATATGAAGTGGTGCAGATCAGTGAGCGCAGCGATGTGTCAATACAGCAACAGTTCAAAGCATTTACAAGTGATTTGTAATATATTAGTTAGTCCATAGTTTTGTTTTTGTTTCTTTTTTGCCTACATGCGCACTGCTTTCCATCTTATATTTTGATAGATTCAAAAAATAGTCATATAAATACACAAACAGTGATCAAGGAGGCTCACCTTGCTTCCAAAAAGGCATTTAATTAGAGGTTGTTCCTGTTTGTGGATTTACAGAGCCAGCGTGCTTTTCTGTTTAACTTTTAGTAGTTTAATGCAGTAAACCCACACAGATGAAGTTTATTCAGCTTTATTTAGGCTGCTGTGAATGAAACAAAGTGTAAATTCATGTGTTTTTGTTCAAAGTTGTAGTCGTGTGTTCTCCACCCATTAACTTGTATTAATTTTAATTTAAAGGAAGGTGGAAATAATGTTTCAGGATCTCTAAAAGTCTAAGCAGCATAAAGAAAAATATGATTGTAAATAAGCTGTAAATTAATGATGTCCTTTAAGCGTTGAGGGAATGTGAAGCAGGATTTTGAAAGCAAAGGAAGGAGAAATGATTATCTTTGTGTGTATTTTCTGTGTGCGACATGTTGACCCTTGCAGTGACAGTCACAGGTGTGAAGATGCTGCAGAATTAGCCATGCTAGCTGACCTGCTATGCAAGTTGTTTTTATCTCTGCCGCTTTCAGACTTATTGCCTCCTTCTAAGCCGAGGTTGGTCAGCTTTGCACTGTTTGTACAGTATAGTGTGTGTGTGTGTGTGTGTGCGAGTACACTACACAGCGCACACACACACACACACACACACACACACACTGAGAGGATTGTGTTGCCATGGTGAAAATGAAATCCAAAATGCAGAGTTGCAAGGAAACACCTGATTGGCTTTAGGGCCATGCATGGGATTGTGATGCTTGCTGTCAGCTGGCCAATGGGACGCTGACTGAGCCAGGGCTGTTGCTAAGGGGAGTAGCTTGGAACACAGTCGGCTGGGTTTTCTCTCTCTCCCCTGCGCTCGCTCGCTCTGCCTTTGCCCTCATTGACTCCTTCTCCCCCCTCCTCCCCACATCCCCGTTGCTCTCTCCCAACATTTCGTTCTGCACTTCTAAATGTGCAGAAAGGCAAAGAGCACATGTTGAAAAATTTACAAAAATATTTTATTCAGTTTGTTGTTTAGGGCTGAGCTTGTTTCCGTAGAAACGCTTCACAGAAAGTTGGATGTGTGTGTTTGCGTGTATATGGAGGTGTGCACGCTTTTCTGTGTGTGTGTGCTGCGCTTTTGTTCTGGTGTAACTTTTTATTTTGTTCATGTTTGTTTTTTATTTATTTTGTCCCCTCTGTTTGTGAAGAAGTACGTGTTTTCTTTGTGTTTCATTGTCTGTGGATTCATGTCGGGATCCTCTCCAGAGACTTGTGGCTCTCCAGCTGAACTGGGCTGTATTTGAACATGAGCCAAGCCTCTTTGGGTGCACACCTGCTGTAAGATATGATTGGAACCCCCTTCATCACCACATTACCCTCATCCTCTCACCACCCCATGCCAGCTGCTGGGTTGTAAAAATGACTGACTTCATGTTTCTGAATAAAACTGAAGTATTTGCTCCAGCAGCAGTCAATGAGCAGTACTGAAGCATCCGCACTAAAACCTTTTCTCACACACAGCAACCAGTTATATTAAAAAGGAATGTGTGGTAAAATGTGCACACCTCATGCATTCCTCGTGCATTCTTCAGACCAGGAGTACACATGTTTTAGACATTTTAGCCCTCCTATGGTAGAAAACATAAAACTAACCAACATAAATCAATGTTAACCTATTTTCAGAGCTTCTCTGTCTGATAGTGATTCCTTAAAGATTTATTCATTTTTAGCTAATTTGAGCTGCTTTCAGTAAAATGAGCCATGTGAATTGTCATGTTCGGACGGCGTTCTTGCACGCTTGGATGATGTTGAACGTCACTTTGACAAAACAAAAAGTTATATAGACATGACTGATAAAGTATTAGTCGCAATTTTATGCATTCGACATATTTTTAAGACCTCTGCATTCAGCCTTTTGCTGCAACTTCAGAAATATGTTGTTAGCCCAAAACTGTGTCAGCATGCAAACAGAGGAAGCAATGCACAGAAAAATCTGTGTGTTTATACATGACCTGAGTCCGTTGAGCTCATGTTCTTTTATGCCTTGTGCTTTTATATCAACAGATTATTTTTACAGTTGCAGGATCCTTTATTTTTAACTGAGTCCATCTCCTCTGTTACATTTTACTTTTCAGCGTCTTTGTTCTGTTTGTCCAACAAGTACGTTCAGCAAATGAAATGGCCATAATAAAATGACTGTTTTGCATTCACATCCATTCAGGACCATAATTGGTTTGGAAATCAGGCATGTGTGCATGGTCTGTGATTGAGACTTAGAAATGAAAAGTACACACAGCATCATTAAATCTGATGAGAAGAACTTGTATGTATATTCAGCATGCATGGAAACTGCAAATACTTTGATATTTTCCAATGTTTATTGTATATATTCAGCCTATATTTCATACTGTATTATTTGCCTGCTGGTCGGTGTTGAGTATAAGAAGCTGGGTAAATGGTTTTTAATTGTTACCATGTATGCATTATAATAAAAGTCCTCTCTTTACAAGCTCTGCTTCCAGGATGTGTCATGAAATATCTACTGTAAAGGAATGTGATGGCATGTCAGCAATGTTTCAGCTCCTTTCTAATCATTCTGTGAGCTTGAGTGGTTGTCATGCCAACTTTTGTACATCCATGGTTTACATTAATGGTCTTTGTTGCTTTGTCTGGAGGCAGACAGCAGCTTTTAACAAACAGGTGTGTGAGCATCAGTAAGTGGTGTGCTTTTGTTGGCTAATTTGTAAGAAACGGTCAGAAGCCACAATTTGACTATATTTGTCTTCATAAATGAAATGACTTAAGCTGATCCTCTTTGTTCTAAGACTTTGCTTTTTCTCTTCAGTTTTCAGCTTCCATATGAACCCTGGCTTGTGCGGTGTGTAAATGACACACATTGAGGACAGAAGTAGGCTGAGGTATTGCGTGTGCAGCCATTCATGAAAATGTGGGTTAGCATCAGCACATAGTCATACAACTGTCATCATTATCTGCGTAGAACACAAAGTTTCAGGAGTTTTTTTTTTCTTTCTTTCATGGAGCATTTGACTTGCGCATGTTGTTTTCTGGGCAGAGTTTAGATCCAGATCAACATAAATGATATGAATGATGGTCACTGATCAGACTCGGCATTACAAAGAGTGCCCTTGTTGTTCTTGGACTGGCAGGAATATTTTACGTCACTCCACAAACGGACAAAAACGGAAACAAAGCATCCGCTTTGTCTACACATTTTTTCTGTCTCACCTCCTCCTCCTCTTTCCTTCCTCCTCTCATTTCCTCCTTCCACTCTTCCTGTTTCCTGACTCTCATCCTCTTTGTTTACAGTTTTCTCGCACATTGCCCTCATTTTCTGCCTTCCTGTCATTTTATTGCCTTTTTTTTTTTTTTTTTTAAAAGAAATTTATGTTTGTGTATGAGAGACGACAGCTGCCAGGGAGGCTTCCTTCTTATGAATCCTATGAATCAAGCTCTTTGGTTAGTGGGACCATCATCTTTTAAAATGACATAACACACTCAAACCCACTCGCCGTGGCCACCCAGTCGCCGCCAATCATTCATTCATAATCATCTTCAATATCAGTTATTTGGAAGAAGAGATGGAGGGTGAAGAGAGATGAGTGCAGATCAGGGAGAAACACTTACTCCATGTGCAGATAATGCAATTACAGGTGCTAGTAGTAGTAGTAGTAGTAGTAGTAGTTGTGTGTGTGTGTGTGTGTGTGTGTGTGTGTTTTGTAAAGATGAGATCAAAAGCAGGAGCCCCATCTGGCTCTTAGCTCTCCCACTGGTTTCATTTGGTTTTTCCCCACCTCTCAGTGATTGTGTGTGTGTGTGTGTGTGTGTGTGTGTGTGTGTGTGTGTGTGTGTGTGTGTGTGTGTGTGTGTGTGTGTGTACTGTACTGTACTGAGAGTGTGAGTTCTCCTCACGTGGCATCGATGTAGCACTTTCTTTGAAACAAAATACTGAAAAGAAGCAGGAATTAGAGCATTTGGCCATGCTTTGTGTCACCCTCACAAGCCTTTTCCACCTCTGGAACAATGGAAAACATGACGCTGGTGTGCTTGAGTTTCCTAGTGTGGACTTGTGCAGTCTGTGGGACTAACTGAGAGAAGTGAGCAGTCTGCCGCTGCGTAGGGTTTAAAAATGGCAGCAACACACATACATTTACTTACACACTCATGCAGCTCAGAAATAGAAGAAGCAAAAAAACATCCGAGTGGCTGAACTGAGTCAATTTTGCCCTCTTTTCTCTGTTTTCCATCTCTCCTTGAGCTTTCTCTGCTCTCCAAGTCAAACAAAGAAAGCAGCAAAGGGGAATGGGGAAAAAAGAGAGAAGAATATTTCCAAATGAATCAGTGGGAATCAAGACATCACAAGTTTGCATCACTGCATTGTTTAATGCATTTTTCTCTTCACGTTCAGGCAGCACTTTGTTATTCATGTGGAAGATTTTAAACTGAGGAATTTCAGTAATCCTCCTCCTGCTTCACAAAGAAAGCTCTAGTCAGAGAAGATATTTAAAACGTCTAGTTTCCATCAGTGCTTGTGATGGCCGCTGCTGACCAACAAAGAAAACAAACGCTAATGTGGTGAAGATGTAGAAAGTTGATGTCAGGAGAAAGATGGAGGAAAGAAGATGACACAGTTCAGGATCATGTTGACTCTGAAAACAGAAAGATGGTGCGGATTTAGAAGAAAGAACAGAAACAAAATAACAAAGTTGTTCTCTGTGCTCCATCACCTGAACACACTTTCTTCTGCCTCTCGCTCGCTCTGTAGTGGAGCTATTTTTAGCTCTCTGTCTGGCTGCATGTGAAAATGCCAAACTACATTTTACAATACTATTGTAGTTGCACTTCTTTTCCCGTTCCCAAATTAGCCTCAGCAGGAGGAAAAAGATCCTTTAAAATCTGAGTGCAGAAAGGCTCTTTCCTTTTGATGTGTTAGTCAGTCTGTGATTACTACGAGCTGCGCTCCGCATGATGGAGACAACAAAAGAAGTAAATACAACTGTGGAAATGAAAGTTTTCTGTGGGTGTCTGAGATGTGATTATTTAGAGGTTAGAAAGAAAGAAGGGCAGCAGTTCACACCGACGTCTGCATTTGATTAAACGCTGTACTCCTGCAGACAGCAGATCAGCCTCAGTCTTCACAAATATGACGCTTCGCTTGCAGAGTTAAAGGGAAACTTACTGAAGAAACAAAGTTTGCTCATTAGTTCAAAGCAGAGAAACTGCATCTGTGTATGAAGATCATCATCATCTAGTTCACTTGGCTTCGCTGGGAGATTCAGCTTCTACGACTTGTCTGCAAGGACTCCTCACCACTCAAGTCAGACCGTTTTATCAGGGAAGGGGAATCGAATCGAGAAAATCAAAAAGTGACTTTTTTGCTTCACAATTTTAAATCAATATTTTTTTTTTTCTTCGAGTATTTAAATATAATCCATTATAAAAATAAAAAAAAATTATTTCTGTTTTCATTGATCTTTTTACTTCTCTCTTTGGGCATTATAGCAGCAGAATGATATTCTCGCTACTGTGTTGTTTTTTCCTCACTGAAATGAAGATAAATGACGAGCAAAAAAAGTTTTGTACTTGTCCTGATTTAAATCGAAGCGGCCCGAATAATTTCTCAATTCTTTCTAGCTTATAGAAGAATGAAGTTACTTTTGTTAAGTGTAATGATTATGAATGGTTAATCTGTTTGTATCTATTCTGAATCAAATCGTGTTGCCAAATATCAGAATCAGATTGAATCGGGAGTTGTTGTTTGATTCACATCCTTAATTTTAAACCCTTCAAAAAGGATGAGCTTCCAGTCCCTTGGTGGAAGGAGGGCAGAGAAGGGATCGGCTAGCTTGATGAAGTGTTGGGTAGGCAGGGCGAAAAGCTGCAATGTGTAGTGAATTTACTGGAAGTCCCATCAGTCATTCCTGAGCTATTAAAGAAGGGTATCAGTACATGGACACCTCAGCTGGTTCTCTACTGAAATAACATGGTACTAACTCTAGCATCAGCAGTAATCCGCACTGAGAACAGTTTTATCAATGTGAAACAACTTTTTTTTTTTTTTTTACATGAAATTGAAAACAAAATCACAACTGTAGGCGACACAAAAGCATGTTGTAATCAGCTCCAGCTTTACCTTGCTGTGAGGGCGCATTCACACCAGCCTTTCATTCAGATGTGAATGTGGGAGTGAATTCTGATGTGAATAAAAGAAACAGGTTCGGTCTGCACAAACTTAAGTCTCGGTCGGCTTCAAGTGGACCAAATACAAGAAGCAGACTACAAAACAAAGTGCATTGTGGGTAAACGCAAGCTAAACATATGCAGGTGCGGCCTTTCAGGTGCCTCTGGGCGGGAGAAATGGCTCCTGGTCAGTTCAGCTAAAGCTTTAATAGAAATAGAAATAGAAAGACTGTTTAGATCTGACAGCTCTATATTTAACTTTTATGTTGTCAATGCCAAAGTTGTTCTAAATTAAACAATAAAATACAGACTTTTCCTCTTTGTGTGTCAGTTATTGGTGCAGCGTTGAACGCACAGTCTCAGTCTGAAAGATTATTGCTCCCCCCTACTAAACTGACTCCCTCCACAGTTGAAGTCTAGCGGACTAATATGGTGTGACTGTACACTAAGAGGAACACAAGACCCGGGTGTCCACAAAAAAAATGAGCACAGCTTTTGTTATTTTGTTGTGTTGTTGTTGTAAAGACAAATACGTGTGTACTGGTGCAGCCTCACATTGAGGGTCTGAAACTGACAGACACAGGGCTAAACAGCGTCTCTTTAAACTTTGTTGCAAAACAGCTTTCTTTAAGAAACTGATGCTGCATACCAGTCACAAGTCGTAAACTAGCAGGAATGTCATCTCGGAGAGTTGTATTGATCAGAAATACTACCAGTACGACAATGTGATGCTGTCCCTTCATGTTGTCTGGTGACGCACCTGTCCTCTGGGAGAATGACACATATTAAACCAGTAAGCCTAAGCCTTCAGAGCACTGATAATAAACCTGCCACACACAGTGGAAAAGGCATTAATGTGCTCGTTTAAGTGGTTGAACCGGTTTGCAAAACATTCAATAAACTACTTTTTATATAAATATTAATTTCACAGAAAAATAAAGGGAGAATATCTCTAGATGACCTTACAATAATTTGAGTGTTTTATCTCCAGTGAGACACAGATTGATGCTCCAGTCTCAGCAGTGATCAGACTGTCTCATCGCATGTTTATCTGTGTGGTACAGCTCACTGCGTCATCCTGTCCGTGTTTTTGTGTGCATGAAGGAAAAAGACACTGTTTCTCATAACAACATGAGATGCAGGGAGACAAAACAAGCCCCTCCTCAAATCCCAGTTCGCCTTGCTGGTTTTTATAATTACACACTTGTCCTGCTGACATACTGTAGTGTGTTTGAGGACACAGCACACGTGTAGGATGGTGCAACAGTCTTTTCTTTTCCCTAACTTCCACACTCATGGAGATGAGTTTCTTGTTGAAGTGTGTGTGAGAAGGAGAGGAAGTGTGTCTGAGAGTTGCAACAGAAAGCAGCAGATTCAGCTGTTTATCAGCTTCTCTAGATGAAATATTTCTGCTTGTCTCATGCTTTCTTCAAGCTGTTGGACAGCAGCCGGGAAACCGTTCCGATTTCCTCTAAATCCAAAGTTTTCTGTCTCCCTCATGTCTCTGAATAGTCTTTTCTCCTCTTACCCCCCTTTTTTTTTTATCTGCTTGTCCATTTCAATCTCCATTTCTGTTTTCCATCGCTGGGACACGACCTCTTGATCAGTGACCTCATCAATGTGGGGGAAGGGTGGGATCAGGGATGTGTGTGTCAGTCTGTGCGAGCTTGACCCTGTCGAGACCCCTAGCATAGTTCGATTAAGAGGTCGTTTGGGCCCCCTATCTTCCGCCATCTTAGGTTTCCGTCTGTTGAGTGCTGCCCCACATCTTGTGTGCATTTGTGTGTGTCTGTTCTGCTTGTGGCTGTCATTTAGGTGGACTCTCATCTCTCACTCCTCCACTGTATGAATCTTCTTGTTTGAGCGTCTACACCCCCTCCGCCCTTTATTCCCATTCAGCCGCCGCCGCCGCCTCCTCCTCCCTTCCGATCTCTGTACTCTCATCCCTACATTCCACCCCATCATCCCAGCTTTCCTCTGGTCAGGTGGGGTGGAGGTGGAGGTGGAGGAGGAGGAGGAGGAGGAGGACTATTGGACTATTGGACTAGCTGTCTGGAGCCAGTCGTAATCTTATATCTCAGCAGAGACAGGCAGAAAGAAGAAGGGCTGGTGGTAACTTGAGCCTCTGTGATTGTACATTCAGCACAGAGGTCATTTTTGCAGACACTGGATATGAATATACACACACACACACACACACACACACACACACACACACACACACATGCACACAGACTTACACATACTCCACCCTCTGCAAGAATAACTGTATATATGGTTAAAAAGCATCTTTTCTCCCCGCTATCAGTGATGTCGTCCCAGAGCAACATTTAATTTGTCCTCCTGACACGGAGGCTCTGAGGTTCATGCCTGATTGGCTTGTTCAGTAAACTGGAAACTGGTTACGAAGCTGCGTGCCTTTTGAGCTGTTTTATTCTCTGAAACACAAACACACACACACACAGAGTCACATGTAACCAAGACTAAGAAGAGGGTGATGATACAGTCATCATTGTCTGCAAACAAAATAAAAAAGATGAGACAAACATAAGGTGCTTTGAGTCTTTCAACATGAGACTTCCTCACCCAGGAGACCCAGTCAGGTTTGATGTAGTCTCAGCTTGCGTCCCAGTAGGGCAACTCTGCCCACAGCTTTCCTCTCCAATCCAAAAACACCTTTAATGGAGACATTTTTTGTGGTCTTTTCACCAGTCTAAACATTATCCTGGGGTCTTAATAAAACATCTATAAGAAGGTTTGGATAAAAAGCAGCTGTTTTACAGGATGAGGTAAGCCACTTGCTACCTCTTACACATGGCGTTGCCTTGTTGAAATATTTTCACAGCTTTGGGCAACAAAGCTGTGGAAATTATTTCAACTAGGCAACTGTGTTGTGATCATGTATGAAACGATACAGTACATGTCCTGAGAGCTCACACACACTACCACACATCCAATTGATAGGAAAATAACAGTTTACATTTTTATGTTTTCTGCAGTTGGCTCTTATAGGTTTGTCTGTTTGCTGTTGAAACTGCATTGACAAATATAAACTCTGAACTTTATAACGTATATCTGCAGAAAAACCCTCCTATCAAATGAAATCAAATCAAACTTTATTTCTTGAGCACTTTTCATGCCTCAGGCAACACAAAGTGCTTTACAGGATAAAATCAAGTCATAAGGATTAAAACAAACAGTGGATAAAAAGGCATTTAAAAGATCCCAGATCCCAAAGACCCCTATAGATCCCAGATCCCGTAGTCGGGATCATAAGCTCCGTTTCCATTACATTTTTCTAACTTCAGACAACAGTTATGATTTGCAGGTTCTTATTGAACAAGGTTTAGTGCAAAAGCCTCAGTTCATGTAAAATCTTGATGAGATTTTGCGAGAATTGCAGATTATGCAAAGGTAGCCACGTAGTGTTATTTTGGGGTTTTCTATTTGATGCGTAAAATTTTTCTACGTCCTTTTGTAGCTCTTCTTAATTTTCTTTTCTAAAACTCTGAAATTTGCTGTTGTTTGTTCCATAATGCACCATCTTTACTGAAAACGGACTGGTCACAACCCCTCACGTCACGTCAAGGGACACGTAAATGCGAAACCGTGTTTCCATTACACTATTTCTATACCAAAACGTCAGAACAATCACCTCATGTGAGCGTAAAAACCTTTAAGCAATATTTGACTTTTTTTTTTTTTTAAACTGTGGGTGTTTGTAATTTTTTTTTTTTTTTTTTTTTTTTTGCAATAATTTGTTTTTGTGCAACTCTAGGTGTAATGGAAACACACCTACAGACTGTATATAAAAGATGGACGAAGCCTCCTCTATGTCCCCTGTATGTTTCTGAAGAGCTGAATTGAAGCTATTTGGGAAGTTCCCACCATCGCCATCTTGGTAGCATCACTTGTGCCATCTCTCCTTGAAAATACATAAATTGGCAATGATGTAGAGCTGAGAGGGGGTCTGTGAGCCTTGGGATGGATGATTGATTGATTGATGTCGGTCAAACGCCGACCTGCCTGTAGCTAATAGCTAGCCGAGCTAACTCGGAGCTAACCAGCTAGGTAAGCTAGCGAGGTAAGTAGGCTAAAGCTAAATTATGCTGTTAACCGGCTAAAAACTGTCAATCAAAAGGAAACACCCCTAATTATGCCGAATTTCGAGATTAAATTATTCATAAATGTGAAGTTGGTCTTTTTTTTACATGAGACTCTAAGGGGATTTGCTCTGTTGTGGAGCCCCTGGTGGAGGAGGGGGGAAATGCAATTTTAACACTTCCGCATTGGCTTCATTTTAAACTGCCGCTTGGTTGTGATGTTTAAACAAAGTTACCTGTAGAGTATTGTTTCCTTCAGTGACCTGCATAACTGCTGATGATTTTCTATCCCCACAGCAAAAGGAAACAAAAGATCAAAGTGTTTTAAACATTGCACTTATAAGATAGAGCCAGTGTAGCATGATTTAATCATGAAATTGGGTGACAATAAAGATCAGGTGGCAGATTATTTACACTCTCAACCAGTCTGGTGACATAACATGACCTTGTAACTCGAAATAGCTCACTGGATGACATGTTTTCACTCCTGGGCAGTCCCCAGACATATTGACAGATATTGGAATTTAAATTGCACTCTTAAGCTTGTTTCAGGAGGATTGTTTTCTGAGAAAGATCTGTGATTGTCTGACAAAAGCTGATAAAATGGCAATAAACCAAATACAAGCTCTCGAGTTCAGAAAAACTCTTTTTCTTTATGCATTTTCCTTCAAAGGCTGCAGATGGCATCTCCTGTGGTTTTCAGGAATATCTCAATGTCCAAGATGGAGTTGAAAGAACTTAGCCCAGTTTCTTTGATATACTGAAGTCGGCCCTGTCCTTCTCAGCTAGCTTGACTTGTTGACCTGTTGAACATCTGGGCCTGTTTATTAGATACAAGAACCATTTGGACTGAACTGAGTTTGAAGCTGCTGAGAAATATCCAGTTGGTGCGCATACTTGATGGTTAAACAGTAACACAAACGCACAACGTGCCTCTTAATTATTGTCACGTTAGGCCTACTCTTGTTTACTAACTTTTCGCTTCAGGACAATATCATGTTTGAGATTTGCTTCCATCTTGTGAGCTTAAAGGGGTGCTATTATGGTGTTTCGAGTTTTCTGAGCTTTCTACAGTGATAGTGTTGAATCTTCATCAGACATGTGAACGGCACTGTTTTTTTATCTCCTAAACGGCTGTTTGAGTTTGAGTTCCAGCACTCTCGCCGTTCGGTTTCCATGGCGACGAAAAATGCGTCGTTTTAGAGAGTTTTTTTCTACTTGGAAATCCTTGTGACGTCCCGGGGAATAAGGTTCGGCGATTGGTTACCTTCTACTGGTTAACAAGGGCATGTACAAATACATCAGGCGGGTGGAAAACGTCGGATAAAGTTATTTCCAACGATGGCTGGTGAGTTTACCAAAGAGAGACATCCTGCTGCATTCGTTGCTGTGGGTTGCTGTTTTCCACTTCGTTTTCAGGGTCTGATTCAGGTTCCAACATGTAGGGCTGTATGCTATGTGTTGACATGGTATTTTGGTTTTTTTTATTTAGTTCATATTAGCCTAATCCTTCTGTTTATGAGATGTTACAATGACGGTGAAAGCAGGTGCGGTGCGCGCTCCTGATGTAGTGCAGTGGCGGGAGGCGGGGCTTAATGCGAAAGAGTCTCAATCCACTCGTTTTGCCCACAGGCTGATCTGACAGCCTACGGAGAGGGTCGGTCTGAAGTAAATAAAGCGATTTGTGACAATAACTCGATCAATCCCAGCCCTTCTGCGTTCAGAAATAAAAATAGATTAGCCTGAAATGCACATAATAGTTCCACTTTAACTTGGTTTAAACATTTGCAAAAATATATTCTGGGTACCTTTTTGTCTAATTTGGTATCCAGTCATCATCCATAACTCAAAGCTTTCAGTTCCTGCATCATGTGTTGTGTTTACAGGCTGCTTTGTAGCTCCAAAGCTACAGTGTCATGGTGAATGAGTCCTCACCAAGCTGAGGGGACCAGATGTGTCAAGTGGTTGAGCTCTGGACACAATGGGCCCCCCGGGGCAAGTTGAAGTGCCTCGGGAGGCCTGGACTTGGGATCTCTCCACCAACCATCAACCTCTCTGTCCTTCTCTGGCTTTTGCTGGGCAGCGTGGCACAGTGTGTGGGCTGGCCCCAGGCCAGCGCAGCCAGCCTGCCAGCCTCTGCCAGCCTTCCTCCCCTGAGACCCGAGACAAAGCTGGTACGAAGCCAGACTCTCTATGCTATCTGTTTATCTCTTCATCATTCTCCTTCTGCTGGACTCTTGTCTTCTGCTTCTCACTCAGCAGCTGCTGTTCTCCCTTTGGACCATCATCACATCTTTTACCTGAACACTCTTACTTTTTTCATTTTTTTCTTTCGTCCTGCAGAAATCTTTCATCTCTTGTGTAAACTGTATTATCTCGCTCCTCACATTAGACCTGCTTCTTATCTCCACATCCTTTTTCCACAAATCATTTCACAGATTGGCAGATCCAGAGTGACTGCTGTCACACCTACATGTATTTGGACTTATAGGAGCACTTCAGCTACCTTCTTCCACACATCCCAAAGAACAGTCTGCATACAGGTATTAAGTCTCCCACAGTGTCAGTCTACCACACAGCTTTTCATTCTGCCACACATTCACACGCAGTTCTGCTGCCCCCCCACCCGACACACTTATAAACAGTCATGCAGCCTGAGTCTTCCCACACCCACACATACACCACCTCCCTCCCTCTGTGGTGTGTGATACAGTTTGCTTGTCATCCTGTCGCTGTGTGTGGGCTCCACATCAAACCAGCTGCTTAACCAATAAAGGTTAGAGCTAGACATCAGACTGCGACCAGCTAGCATGCATCACTTTCTGAGGGTGTGTGTGTGAATGTGAGCACTTCATCCTCCATAACCACCCACTGTGCTGCCTCTCACAGCTCTGGCTGACTCAAGTACTTCATAAGCAGATGAGTGACTCTCATCGCTCTCCACGCATCGCACTAGTTTTCAACTTTCATTACTTCCTATATGAGTCGTTTGCTTTTCCCCTCTATTCTCAGCTGTTTTCACTCTTTTTATAACTTTCTTTGCTTTTTTGTTTCTTTCTCATAACTTCTAAACAACTGCAACGACTTTCACTGTTTCATGAGTCCGAACTACAAACTTTATACTTCATATGAATGAACAAACACCAGTTTGTCTCATGATGGTTGGAGTTTGTCCAGATAATTTCTTTCTTTATTTTTGTTTTTATGTCTCTTTAATGCATCAATGTATAGAAATATTCGTACATTGTCACCCAGATTCTTTGAGCTAGATCAAGATGTTGTTGTTGTTGTTTTTATTTATTTTTTTTGGAAACGTCCATCCATCCATTATCCTTACCGCTTCGTTTATGCAAGGCTGCAGAGGGCTGAAGCCAGTCCCAGTGGTTATTAGGCAAGAGACAACACAGACACAAAGAAGTCCTCACACTCATTATTATGGAGAATTTAGAGAGGCGTTGACCAAGCGAGCTTGTCTTTGGACTGTGGGAGGAAGCTGCAGAGAACCTACATGTGCACTGGGGAAACAAGGAAATTTCACACGACCGATGTTCAAACTGAGGAGCTTTTTGCTGTGAAACAGCAGTGATAACAGGACACCACCATGCAGCCTGTCCTGGACCCATGTAGAACTGAGTGCTGGTTGATGCTGAGTCTTGTCGAAGTACACAGAACACAGTTGCAAAACAAACAGAAATTAAAATCTTAAAATAGGTAAATTGTGTCAGTCATTTCCTTGGCATTGCCCAGAGTAGCTGTTTTCTATATAAACCCTGCAGTGACTTTTATTGTAAATCTAGCACAATATAGATAAACAAAAGTTAATAAAATGGCTGCGCAATGGCATAGTGGTTAGAACCAGTTCTGCTGGTTCAATCCTCGGCTCGGGGAGGCTCAAACAGTGGCCTTTCTGTGTGGAGTTTGCATGTTCCCCCTGTATATGCGTGGATTCTCTCCGGATACTCCGGCTTCCTCCCACCGTCCAAAGGCATGCATGTTAGGTTAGTTGGTTACTCTAAATTGTCACTAGGTGTGAGTGTGAATGGTTTTTTGTCTCTGTGTGGCCCTGCGATGGACTGGTGAGCTGTCCAGGGTGTACCCTGCCTCACACCCAAAGACTGCTGGGATATGCTCCAGCTCCCCGACAAACCTTCATCAGACTAAGCAGTTAGGATAATGAATGAATGAATGAATGAATTAATGATTTAATGGCCCAAACTGAAACTGCCATTGAAGAAAATGTCTTGAGTAACACAAAAGTTGCTTTTTTTTCCCCGTCCTCGCTAAGTAAATGTAACCAATTAATATAGATGGGTTTTTTTTCCACATGGATGGTGGATGGCATTGGAGTTGGTTGGCATCTGTGTTAAAAATTATTTATGTTTTGAAATTGTGCGTGAATGATGGCATGTGCCACTTTGTGACAGGTGAGCGGCCCAGTGGGCATATTGTCTTGTTCCTTCTTGGATCCATGATTTGCTTCTCAAGTTTGCCTTTAAAAACCCCAACTCGTCATATCCATATGTTATATTTCAGTCATGACTGTCCCTTCTCTGAGCTCTCTCCAGCCAGTAAAAGTCAATCTGATGTTGACTCTTATTTGCTCCATCACTTTCTCCCATCCTCCAATAATGGTCCTTGTTCTATGTGTTTTTGCTGCACCATATTATGTGTCCAAAACAACCATTGTGTTCGTTTACAGTGGCTAGTTAAACCAAAGGCGGCTGTGATGTGATTCTCCGGTCAGTAACACAAAGTCATGAAATGTACTTTTTCTTCAGCCTTAGGACGCTGCAGGCAATGTACAGGAACATACGTGATGAATATCAGTGTACCACTAAAACATGTGAGCAGCACAGTTTCTGTTGAACATTTCAGGTCACCATGTCTCTTTTATACATTTTTGTTTAAAGAATATATTTGCCTCATAAAAGACTAAAATACGGTCTAAAAACATTATATACTAATTCAGACCAGCTGAGACACTGGACATTACATGCATTACCAGAATACCAGACATGTTACACGGCCTGCACATAAACCGTTAACGTTCTAACAAAGAGACCCACAGCTTTGTGGTGCAGTCTTGTAAAATCAGATTATAGTGACAACAAATTATATTATTTTGCTGTTTAAAGACTTTAGTTTGATTCATATAAAACATGTGTGTCCTCTTATAATCCAAGTTTATTTGACTTCACACACATCTGCAGGGTGGATTATGACTTTTGTTCTGTCTCTTTTTATTTACTTTGGGGTATGCTGACCCATTGTGGACTGATATAACCTTTTATGTGTGTGTGTGTGTGTGTGTGTGTGTGTGTGTGTGTGTATAGGGGAGGTAATAGTTTTAATTTTATGCCATGTTTGAAGTTCTTCTTTAGTTGACTCCAAACTTTAACATCAAACACTGAGGTCACCCTTTTTTTCTCCCTTCATCTTTGCTTCCTCCCCCCCATGTCATCACCCTCCTCCTCTTCATCATCTCGCTGTAATCTACTGAGACTAGGACAGGAGTGTCCTGCTGATAAAGTGGGGCCGAGTCAGATAAGATGCACTAACATGCAACATGCTCACAAACGCACAAAGGAGAGCAGTGGCAAAGAGCATGTCTGGAATATAGTGTGTGTGTGTGTTTACGTGTGTGTAGCCAGCTGTTTCATCATCACTCTACAATTAAATTTGACACAGAGGGTTATTTTTACCCCACAGTCAGACGCACAACCCACTAAATGACTCACAAGTCACTATGCACCAAACACAGACACACACACACACACACACACACTTGAGGATTTCCACTGAGATGATGGGGTGTTGAAAAAGTTTCACACACTGTTGCTACGGTGTCCATTTGTTTGTGTGTTTGTCACGTGCCTCGTTTGCAGATGCTGAACAGCTGCATGTGGCTTGTGTATCTGACAGCGGCCGTGTCTCCTGTGTGGACTCACGGTGAGCCTTCCTCCTCCTTCCTCCTCCTCCTCATTCCTCAGCTATCAAAGCACGAACCAGATCGCACAACCCCACATTCACTACACATACTGCTTCTTTTGTTTCTCGGTTTAAGAGGAGCCAGATGCGAAGTAACACATGCACATGCTCGTGTTCTGCATATCAGTGTGTATGTGTGAGGTTTTTTTTCTTCATTACATATGGATGTGTGTTTCCTTTGTTCCTGAGTGTTTCTATTTCTCATCTTGTAAGCATGTCAGCATGCCGTATGAAAGAGAAGTTGTGTGTGTGTCCTGGTTACTGGGCTCATTGTTTTGTCTAAATCTCCCGTCCTTTTTTTTTTTTTTTTTTTTTTGTTTTGTCATGCTGACTCAGCTGATGTGGAGTGTTTATGGGGTGTGTGTTGCAGATCCGGGAACGTTTTAATAGGATCTGTGTGGGTTCTGGGCTCAGATTCATGGTCTGCTCGGCCAACAAGTCTCTGAACCGTGTGTGTGTGTGTGTGTGTGTGTGTGTGTGTGTGTGTGTGTGTGTGTGTGTGTGTGTGTGTGTGTGTGTGTGTGTGATACCACTTTAACGAGTCATTACTGTACACAAGTTGGCAGAGGTACTCTCAAAGTATTTACTGTATAGTGGTCTATAGGTGGACTGAATGGGGATGTGTGCATTTGTGTGTGCATGCGCTTGAGCGCACACATGTACAATATATATACTGACCTTGTCTCTCATTGCCAGTTCCCAGAAGGTTGATGAATAAATAAAGCCATGACGCCTTCCCAGTGAGCCTGTGTCTGCTGCTGGCAAGACAGAGTGACACCACATAAACACACAAATACACACACACACACTGGTACAGAGGGACGCGCGCACACACACACACACACACACACACAAAGCTATCTCATCTGTTTGCAAGGGCATATTTGCACAGTGGGATAATGTTGATTTTCTGTAACACTTTGACCCAATATCCAACATCTCTGTGCCACTGCGCTCAAACACATTTTTTGGTGTGTGTGTGCGTGTGCGTGCATGCGTGTGTGTGTGTGCTAAATGATGTAGGATAGAAAGGGAACAGCCCAGCTTCTCTGTAACTGGGTGGAATTTGAACGCACAAAAAATGTCTTTCCCCTCCAGTACACACACAAACTGTAAAGGCTGAATTAGTAGAGCTTGGTTTGATAAACTTGACATGAACTAAGGTATATTTGTTTTTATATGAATACATGTTCATGAATTACTTTATGCTTTTCTTTTAATTGCTCCTTATTCTTTTTTATTCTGGCTTTTGTGCTCATCAGGATTTTGGTGATGAAACGCTAAAAGTAAAACATGTTTCCTCTTTTTTGCCGCTTCCTTAATATGACAGTCAGCTTTAGGTTTTGTCTAGCTGGGTTTTTTATTGCATCACAAGTTATTATAGTTGTGGCAAAGAGTACATGACACACTTAGTTGTATTTTTGTGCAGTTTTTGTTTAGTTTTTTTCTTCTTAGTCATCCTGTAAAGCTGCAATAACACAAAACAACTTAGTACACATTTTTACATGTACAAGAAGAGGATTTTTATATGTAAACAATTAGGTAAAGGAGTGTCTGCACCCACTCACTACTAAACATGGATATCAGGCTTGTTAACTTATAATTTCAGCATGTTGTTAATGCATATTTTCAACATTTTATGTAGATCGTGGTTAAGTAAAAGTTATATATCAATATTCTTCGAGAGAAATGTTGAACAGAAATACACAACAAGAGATAAGAAACATTCTATATGATTGATTTAAACATTTATTTGGACATTATGATAAAATATGAAACCAAACATTTTTTTCTATTTCCATATAATGTATCATACATGTTTCATTTCATGTTCTTCTGACAGTTGTCTCTCTTTCTCGCTCTCTCTCTCTCTCTCTCTCTCTCGCTGTGTGTGTGTGTGTGTGTGTGTGTGTGTGTGTGTGTGTGTGTGTGTGTGTGTGTGTGTGTGTGTGTGTGTTTTTAGATGAAGCGAATATATAATTTTTACGTGTCCTGTTTGTAATACTACTACCAACTGCATGAATTAACTTCAGCAGTGGCTGCAGTTACTATGCAAGCTGAAAAGGACATGTCTGTCAGACTTGTCTTGCAGACATGTTTAATGAAAAAAAAAAAAAAGTCACATTTGATTTTCAATCCTTTTAAAATCAAGAATTGCTCTTCTTAAACCATTTTCATTAACACAAACAGATTCGCTCCGGTCGATCCAGGAAGGATTTGCCGTCATTCATAAGCAGTAGTTATATCTGGCAGCTATTTATGCAGACAAACCACACAAACACAGCAGGGACAGCGGCCATCGAGCCCTAGTGACTTCTAGGGTCGTAAGAGTTAGAGCTGTGTGGGGTTAGAGGTCAAACCACACAGTCAGACCTCTGCACGTGCTCAGGGCAGGTGTCCTAGCAACCATGGAGGGGGTGGGGTGAAAAGCACATAGAAGAAAATGCATTTAAGAAATTTGCAAACATGGTCTGTCATAAATGTGAACTTTGCACCACCGTGCAGAACATACTGCAACATGTTTAATGCAGTTGTGGGATTTTCTATCCCAGTGTGATTTAGAGCCCTTGCATCATTCAGTCACATCCACTCACGACAATTTTATTACGTTCCATCTTCTAATCAGTAAAACCCTGATTTGCATAACAGTACCAGCCACAATCCAGTCACATGACATGTCACACTGGAAAGCACAATGATTTCATATCCTATGTTAGCCTTTGGCTGCTTCTGTCACATTGTAACCAAGTTTTACATTTTTGACTCAGAAAATGATTTTGGGGTTGTCTGCTTCATTCATGACTCAGCCTGTAGTGTTTGTGTGTCTGTAATTTGCCTGAGGTCCATTCACTGATTTGTGTTTGTCTGCATCAACACAAACATGCTCCATGAGCGTCAAATTATAACCATTATAACTCATAATAATGGACACAAGTGAGCTGAGACCTTATTAGTAAGCATAAATCACAATGCTGTCAGGTTTCTGTTGTCTGTGGAGTATTTATGACATCTGTTTGTCTGCATCAAAGTCCCATCAAAGGTGTTTAGTGTCTTTGTAAAATGTTGTTCACCATTGATGTTTTCCTACTGTGTCTTTAAATGCCTCAGACATACTTGTTTTATTTGCATTTCCTGTGACACTTTGGAGACCTACACAGTGTTTATAAAGGTATGTTTCTCATTTAAAAAGAAAGTTACCACATGCAGTTTGTAGAAAGTGGACAACTTTGATGTGGGCTTATGGGTTTAGGGTCACAGTGATTTAAGTAAGCTATAAATTCTTTCATGCCCTGTCTGTCCCCCTGTCTGACACTCATTCACGTATAACAAGTTGTCCCTTTTTAAGGTCAGAGCTGCACACATCAAAGCCGGCTAGTAGCTGCTTTTAGACATGCACCTCACTCACTGGATGCTTTTTTTTTCTCTTTTTTTCCATGTCATGTTTGATAAACACCTTCCATAAATTTTCCTGTTATGTGTCCCTGTCAGACTGTAGCAGAGCTGCTTTCTCTTCAATGCATGGCGCACGTTTTAATTTACTGTAATCAAAAAAACACTTGTGCAGATGTATCAAATGCACGTTTTGTGCCAAAAAAGACACTGATGATTTTATCATTTTTTCATGCGTGGGGAGATTAATTGACTGAAATAAGAAATTAAATTATTCTATTTCTTTTCATGTGTTCAAAAGAGGTGAAATAAATCATTTTCATTAGTACAGCTAGTTTACATACATCATGTTTTCATATTTATCTTTCTCTATGTACCATAAGCTCACACATCTGTTTGCATCAGCAGGGTGTCGTCTCGACTATCTGTTCTTTATTTGGCCCATTTACATAAACATCATAATCTGACAACTGGAAATTATTTACTAACTGGTAATAATTGGATGTGATGCATCTAAGACATACACTTCTGAAATGCAGTCATTGAAAAACACTCGTCTCCATTTTCCAGCATGTCCCAGGATTTGTTTTTGTGTACATAACCAGTGATGTGACTTCTTTTTCAAAACGACATGTTTATCTTGAGCATGGCAGCATCATGGTCTTTGCTTCAGCTGTTTGTGCAGAATAGGTGACGTTCAAACGCTGTACTACGTCTAGAAATACTGCTGCACTCCTGCTTTTCCTGCCTTTTTTTGTGTTGTGCTTACTGTGTTTTTGTATTCATAGAAGACGTTGACAAGATGGAAGCAACATAGTTTTTTCGTGAACAAATGTAAAAAAAAAACAAATAATCCAGAGTGAATCAGAAATACTGATCTACATGCACAAAGGTGTAAAAGTATGGGGACAAATCTGTGTTTTAATCTGTTTTCTCATAATCAGATGACTGCTATTGCAGGACTTTAGAGTGCACATTGCACTGTTATATATTTGTTCTTAGTCGCACCAGTGAGTCTAACATTGTCTCAGCTTTAAGTGTCAAAGTTTATGTCCCCAAATGTCTGTCTGTATATTTAGCTCTCTGCGCCCTTTACAGGTCAGGGAGGAGTCACACAGTGATTAAAAAGTCAATCAAAAGCAGAGATGGGTTGAGTCTTCTGTGATTGGCTTTGTTGTTGTACACTGTGTTGTGTGTTGACATGAAATAATGACAGCACACTTTTATATTTTTAAATCTTTTGTGGGATCTATACTGACAAACACCAAAATGAGTCCTTTGCTTATAACCCATCGTTGGATGGAACATTAATCATCCAGCATGATTTAAAAGGACACAGATGAGAATCACAGAAACTGGAACACACTGTAAGACATGGAATATCAGGAAATTTGTTAAAAAATGTTTTTTATCTATTATCTCCATTAATTCAGGAGTCTTTCATGGTGCGTGCTCCAAACAAACAAGAGGCTAGAAGAGAGCTGAATGAACTCTACCTGCCTCAAAAAACTTGCCGAAATGAAAGAGCTGCAACCATTTCTGGTGAAGCATTAGGCTTAGATTACCTCACTGATAAATGCTGCCAGACAACTGGAGAAGCCTCCTTTAACTCTGTGTTTGAGCTGCACCTGGAGACTGGAGGAAAAACATCAAATGTGGTCGACAAAACTAGGAACAGGAGTTGTTTAACAACTGCTATATAACACGCCCAAAGAAGAGCTACCATTCACAAAATCCATGTCCAACTAGATCATTTTATTGAAAACGATAAAATGCAGATCCATAATATGGACATTTTGCCAGAAGCAGCACAGCCTCGAGAGCCGTTTCAAAGTTTACTTTCATTTAGTGCAGTGAAGTTCCTCTTAGTTTATTTGTTGTAAATAACTTTCTTTGTTTTTTTTGTTTTTTTTAATTAACATTCATGTATAAAATATTCTTTTTTTCCATTACTTGTAATTTCTCAGTGTTTGAAAAAAAAAACAAAAAAAAAACAAAAACAAAACACGTCTATATGTAATGATTAAACAGCAGTCTTTGAACGATGGTGTGAAAACTGCACCAGTGCCACCAGTGTAGAAAGTCAGTGTGGAGGTCTGCATCATCTGATAAATGTCAGATTAGGCCGTTTATATGATCACATGAATTATCTGATAACTCCTGACACCCGGTAATGATCAGATTTATAGTCGGCATGGAAACAGGCTCATTGACTAATGTGAAAATAGTCACACGTTTTCAGTCCTGTTTTTTTTTTTTTTTTTTACACCTCTAAATACTACACACTGAGCTGTGTGTAGTATTCTACATGCGCGTAGTGTTTCAATATGTGTGAATTTCTTTTAACTTTACCATGTATTTTTATTGCACATTTTCTTTAAAATAAGCGTAAAAGCTTAAAGAAAAAGAAAATGTTTTACAGATTTGGTTTCAAAGTCAGATTTGCAGGAGTTCGCAGATCGATACCTCCATCCACACGTTCGTTCCTCCTTTGTCGACCGTACAGAATATGAATCTGTGGATGATGAACAGGAGAGAAAACACCGGCTGCAGGTTTGCAGGTGGTATATAAGACCCCCAAATAAAGGACAGTGGTGGCCCTTACAGGTCCTTAACCAATTACATCTATATTGCATCTCGTAAACCAGCAGTGTGGATTTCTATGTGTACAGCTAAAACTAACATCTCCAAACTAACCCAAGATATGGAAAAGCATTATAAACAAACACATGCTGAAGTTTCCCATGAAGACGGTACAATAAATATGTTTCAAAAAAATTTCTTAAACCTGTGCTTTTCATGTTTTTACACATCTTGATGCTTTCTGTAAATAAGGTCTGGTAAGACAAAAGAAACAGATTTGTGGTTATTCTCAGGTCTAAATATGTCTGGTAAGAATTCAAAGGCAGCAGCAGCCAACAACCTACAGAACAGACCCAATTAAATTAAATAAACCAGGCATGTCGTAGTATGTCGTCCTCAAGTTAGGACACATTTGCATATGAAAATGTAGCCTAAAGTTGGCCAGCACACCTCCAAACTTGGTCACGTTTCAGTCCTCACTCTCCCTGTTCTCAAACCAAATACACTACTTGACTCGTGTCAGCCATCTTGGTCCTTTCAGAAATCAGATGTAAGGAAAGAGGAGGCTGTGTAACAAATTAATAGATCCTTGCTTCAGAGCATCATTTCAAACATCCATCCATTTTTTTTTTTTTAGCCCCGTTGTCCAATTCAGGATCATGAGAGCTCTAAACCAGGCCCCTGAGGGCCGCTATGCTGCAGGTTTATGATGTATCCGTTTCAACACACCTGGCTTCCACTGAATGGATCCAACAACCTATGAAGTTCTGCACAGTGACTCAGGTGTGTTGGAGCAGGAATGTATGGAAAATCGGCAGGACTGTGGCTCGAGAAGACTGGAGCTGGACACCCCTGTTTTAAACATACTTATTTGAATATGACACGGCTGTATCATTGTTTTGTTGCAGCTCACAGCTCTGCTCGTCTGCCAGATGAACATTAAAACCTGACTGGATTAATTTTTAATTCAACTTGAAGTGGAGGAATTATTTGCCACTCCACTTTTAGATGTTACAATGACCAACAATGAAACCTTTTGGTAAACTATACAGTTATGCTCCTGGCAAGCTTCCCCTCTCCTTCATCCGTTCTTCACCAGGTACAATCCTAAAATTCACACATGCCCCAAAATATTTGGCTCTGAACATTTTCTGGGTCACAGGCAGGAAGAAAGAGGAGCAATGGAACCGAAAAGAGACCAGCCTAATTTGTCTGCACCTGTTCTTGTGAGCAGGCTGCCCAGTTTGTTGTACCTTTTGAGAAAACAAAGTTCTCTCACACATGTTCTGATTTTGGGTTTTTTTTCTGTTGTTTTTGTGTATAATGTATATTTCTGAATTGTTTATTGAACGGTAATACTGTCTGGATAGGAACCAAACAAACATTGACGTGAATCTAACAAATCTTTGTGATTAAAATGAAGAGAAATAGAGCAGATTGGATGGATAGAGAGATAAAAGGATGTGGGAAGGAAGAGTTGAAACTCATGGTAGACGTAGAGTTTAGCTGGGAATTCCACAGGGAGTGGTGGTCCCTGGAGTAGAAGATGAGGGAAAATATGAGGAAATTAGGTCTTTATATACCATATGCTTGCTCTTTCCTTCTTTCTCCTCACCCTTTCATTTTATCTCCTCTCTGAAACACACTGGTCTTGCATCCCTTTTCTTCACGCTGCATTTTCCTCACTGTTGTCTTGCCATACAGCGTCCTGCAGGCCAAGTAAGGTGACCGCACGATTGAGTGAGTGGTGGTTTGGCCATGGTGTGTGTGTGTGTGTGTGTGTGTGTGTGTTTGCTTGCATGTGCTTTAGTGTTGGCTTTCAAAAGCCTTAGAGCCTTTCCATGACTTTTCCTCATTATCAGAAGTGTGTTTTGTATTTAGTTTAGCTGTCCTCTCATTAGTTTTACCCTTTTGTCTTTTGTATTTCAGTATATTTCGGACAACCTTGCAAAGTGCAACTGTTTTTATTGTCAAAGTGCCTGTTAGTGAGTTTTACTTGCTTATACACATTGAAGATGACAATACCACAGTAGGTCCACGTGTCCATACAAGTGTTTCATTCTTTGACCGCAGTGCAGGAACATACCACGAGTTGAAATGACACGTCATCTAAAAATAGCACCTGAACTCACTCACCCTTCCTTTTCTCTGGCCGGATAACCCCCCTCAACTTCATCATGGATCTCTCCACCCATCATGAAACGCATGCTGCTCCCACTGTACATTCCACCCAGAGGAATGAGCCAACTCCCCAGTAAATTAAAGACAGGGGACTGGTGATTGTTTTCAACCAAATAAAGGCAGCTCGCTAACAAGAGCAGCTTCCTGCTGGTGGTTAGTTTGACTTTGTAGCAGAAGGAGTCTGGAGGGAAGTTGTTGCGGCTGTGTCACTAAATCGGAGTGCCTCAAGGCTCTGTCCTGGGGCCCCTTTTTGCCTTTATCCCCCTCTCCTTCTCTGTTGTGACTCTGTACATGTGAATGTTTGTGGGCCCTCGGGCCATGTTGTCAGGCAAATCAGGGGGAGCTGTTGTGAGTAAGCCTGTCCATGTCTACCCTACATGCCTCTTTTCCATACTGGAGCTGAAGGAAGGAGGGGGGGCAGAGTGAATTCCTTGTCATGCGCAAAACATGTCCATGGGGGAAACTTAAAGCCCTCCTCCCCCCTCTCCTCAGTCCTCCTTGTAGTTTAAACCATGGGATAAGCTGTGGAGGAATTCCAAAAGGCAGGAACCCAGGGATTATCCAAAAGAGAAAATGAGGGATGATGGAATTTTTAAGGATTTGCTTGAAATGATTGCTTTGGTTTTCTGCTTTGAGACATAAATATGTGAGGGCAGCATGACAAACACTGTTATGATTAGCTAAACCATGCATTCACCAACTGATATTAGTTTTAAGATATTTTATTAGCCTGTAATCGTGACTTAAACAACACATAGATTTAGTTTTTACCATTGTTTCTGAAGGCAGAGCCTGTAGTTTAGTGTATAATAAAGTTGTACTGGCATGTAGTCATTTTTAACAGTTGATCATTAATGAAGCGGGGGAAATCATCCAACTGAGACTATCCTTCATACAAATGTTTCTCAAGTAATTGATCGTTATTAGCGTGAGCTCCAGTATATCGTAGAGAAAACGTGTTGTTCTGTACGTGTTTACAGTGAACACAATGAACTCCTTTTAAAGTGCTGGTACACTCTGTGTATGGCTGTTATTGTAAACAAGCTGCATCTTCAGAGCTTAGCTTCTGTCCTACTTAGCTGATCCATAAACAGGCTTTAGAGTTGATTATGTGATGTGTGATATTGCACCTTCTTACATCATGCTGTTTATCTTGTTTATGCATTTTGTCTGGCCATGTGTTGTTTTGTGTGTGCACATTTGTTTGTCCATTACCATCTCACCAAGCTTGTGTCTTTGTATGGATGTCATGAGTGTGGGTGTTCATCTGGCAACTACAGTTGCTGTTGCTCTCTGTGGCTGGTCAGTACATTGGGTTTTGTTCGCCTCAATGCTTATATTCACATCAATGGGAGGATTGCATCACATCATGTGGATTTTTATGTCACTGCATACTTCTACATTGTATCCTTGTGCTAGATGTTAGTTTATAGTTTTAAATTTTGTGTTACTGGTTGTTTCTATATCCTATATATCTGTCTTACTATTTGCAGGGTAATGATAATATTTTTAAAAAATATCTTGAAATACATCATGTTTGTCAGTGATTTTTATTTCTGAATCATTAGACCTATGTCTGAATTAGACCTTTTTTCCATTAATGTGGCATTTAAAGATGTGACAATTAAATAAAAATCCAAGTAATCTATATGTTGAAACAGGATTATATTATATATTCTGGGGCCAAATGCTTGAAAACATGACTATGTCTGGAACAGATCTTTTTATTTGCTTGGAATTGGCGTTAATATTGAATTTTTAAGTATGGTGATTATAAGTGCTTCAAGTGCCGTCCATAATAAAGCACCAGATTAATCTGATTTATTATTATTATGACTATTATTATTATTACCATTGTTGTTAAAGTTATCTTCTATTTGTGATTTAGTTTTTATCCCTTCTTTGTTTTCCTGTCTGGGAGCTGCTGCTTTTGCTGTTAAAATGCAGAGAAGGAAATGTTTCTAACTTTGGCATCGTCTCTGGACCCGCACTCAAACCTTATCAGTTATAAAAAGGGTAAAACAGGAACCCCTCATTGTTGCTATACTTTACATTCATTCTTGTGGCTGAAAAGCAGCAAAAGTTTTGCAGCGATGGAAATGTTTAAGCGGCAAATTTGACCAACTCTGTGCGTTTACATGGGAGTTTTAATTCCTGTTTAATTCCAAAAGAAAGTTAATTCTGCTTTAAACTGATGAAAAACGACCATGTAAACACTTAATTACTAGTACTAATTTCTATTCGGAATTAAACCTAATTCCGATGTAAGTAGCTGATTTATTCACATTTCAATTCTGATCTATTTAATTCCTCTATCATGTAAACCTTAATTCTGCTCTAAGTTAATACCGGTTGTTCTGCGCATGTTCGTTACCTTGTCCTGTCCCGATGATGCGTGTTGTTTTGTCTCCCGTGTTCGGTGGTCTGTCTTCTCCTTCTCAGTTGCTGCAAAAAGTGAAGTAGTATGCTCGTGTTGAGCTGTTACTTCAAAATTATAATAAAAATAGTGGTGAAACTGGTTCTTATTATGTAGTTTTTACAAGTTACGACTGAAAAGACGAGAAGCAGGGAGCCAACTTTATTTCCTGTATACGTCATACGTCACATGCACCTTCTGTCCATTCAGAACCCTTCCCAGCCCGCCGCTCTAAAGAGGAATTAAGTGAAGATGTGTTTCATGTAAACGTTTATTTGAAATTATCTTCATGTAAACCCGCAGGAGGCAACGTTAATTCCGAATTATTAATTCTGAATTAAAAAAACATCATGTAACCGTAGCCACTGTTTGTGCAACTCTACAAAAGTAAAGTGAAAGACAAGAGTTGTGATGAGGCTCCTATAAGGCCTGTTTTCTGTGATTCATTTCTTCTACACTGACTGATTTTTTTTTTCTTATCATTTCTTATATGTGTCATTCTTGCTTTTCAGGTCAAGCCCTGGCCAATCCACTTGCAGCTTGTGCACCCTCGCTGTGTGTTCAGTGCTTGCAGGTAGGAATGCAAGGGTTGGGTGTGTGTTTCTCCTCTAATAGATTATCGATGCACTGCTGGGTTGGTTGGCTTCAGCAGACAGTGGAAATGGGCCTGGACTCCCCTGAGGAAACAGAATATCTGCAACACACACACACACTCTCCACACAGCTAACACATATATATACGCTAGTCACAAACATAGACGCAATGTGACTTAGTGAAAAAGGCTCTCCTGAGAGACTTAAAACACATTTTGCACACTCAAACACACACTTACGTACAATTAGACACACCACCCACACCTGCTGGGTTTTCAGAGGAGGCTGAGCTCAATTCTGCTTGTATGTGGAGATGAAAGGAGAAGAGGAGCAGAGACAGGCAGGAGGGAGAGGGGGAGGAGTGAAGAGAAGATTGAGGAGAGGAGAAAGAGACATGGGCAGGGAGGTGGAGGACAAAGGGAGCAGATAAAGAGGAAGAGGAGGAGCATATGAAGAGTGACAGCCAACTCTTCCACCTCTCCTCCCGTCTTCTGCTGCTCTCCTTTGTGAACAGATGGGTGGAGGTATCAGATTGTAATGAAAGCCAAAACAGAAAAAAAAACAGGCAGACATACGTACACACAAACAGTCACACATGGCTGCACACACACACACACACACACTTTCACTCCACCAGACAAATGCTGTATTTTGTATCCATTGTTGGTCCGTTTCTCCTCATTTTCTCCTGCAATCATATTTACATGTGTGTGTGGTTTGTACTTATCGATGAGTCAGATCGTTAATGATGGCGTTCTGCACATAAAAATGTAATAATTCAGGTCTGAGCCTGCTGATGTTTGTCTTTCCTGGACAGACAAACACAGAGAGGAAGGGAGGGAGGGAAGAAAGAGAGAGAGAGGCTTCAGGCAGATGATGATTCAGATGAACGGAGGGAAGAAAGAGATAAGACGGGATGAAGAAAAGGAGGCTGTGAGGGATAAAAAGAAAGAGGCATCAAACCTGTGAACCCTGTGGGGTTTTGTTCACAGAGGAATATGAGCGATTGGAGGCGTGGCAGAGAATTTAAATGTGTCAGTGAGTTTACCAGCTCTATGTGCTGAATTCATTTTATATTACGACACGCTCCTTGGAGCTGATGGATTGTGGTTTTACGTCTCTAAAGCTTCACCTGGGACTTTTCTGTTTTGTCAATGTTTAAATGAAATCGATGATGTAACAGTTTGACATGAAACAACTTAGACTCCTCATATATTGTGGGCTGACTTCATACAACTGTACATAGCAGTCGTGTTTTTATATCAAACTGTAACTGTGGCAGCAGATAGCGAAGATGCGAGATGAACTGCTGCTCATAAGATAAATCTAAGGAAAGAAATGTTTTCACATCTCAAAGAGACTACTGTATGCTCCTGGTGATACTTTCTTTATCTTATTGAGGCAATTTGACTGTTTTTATACATGATGGCTGGACAATTTCCTCTGAAAATATTTAGAGTTTTATTGTAAATTCTCCTGTGGAGATCTGCTCAGAGACCAGGAAGTACTGTGGGGCCGAGGTTCTGGGTACGGCACACAAGTACGGAGTACCAGGAGTAATTAATTGTGAAAAAAACAATAGATTGCTAAATGTGATTTTAAACTCAACAATAAAGCTGTAGTCTGTAATCTTACTCAGACATTTTTTATGTATCTTTTTCCTCTGGGTGAAGTGGTTCCTCGTCCTGATAGTAGTCTATATATTATGTCTTCATGAACAATAAGAAATGTAGTTAGACCCCTCAGTTTACTGGAAATCCGTAAAAACTCTGACCAATCAAACGGGCTGAATTGAAGTTGTTCATTTCTTATATTTCATAAGCTTATTTTCCCGGCTCCCCTCCTCCCCCTCCCGCAGCGCATACCTGACAGCCACACCCTGCCTAAAAATGGCTTGTTTGGATGAAAATACAGAGTAGTGAAGAAGAAACTCAGAAGGAAAACATGGCTGAGAAAATGCAGGAAAGGTTTCCCCGACCCAGCTCGGTTTATTTGCTTCCTCCTGCTAAACAGCCGAGAAAGAGAAAATTGTTAGTGGAAAAAGCTGCAAATAAAAAAGTCTCGAATCACGCAAGGAACAAAACCAGAGGGGGAGGAGCCAAGACAGGGTGCTACTTTCACATCTTGCTAGCTCCCCAACATTACCTACCCCAGCTTTAAGTCATAGAAATGTTGCTAGGTACGCCTTTTTTGTCCCTGACGTCTGACAAGCTGCAACCTTGGGACACATCTAATTTTTCCCATGAAAAACGATACATTGAGCATCACCTCGTTGCACAGACATGATCCCTGTACATGACATGTATCATGACATGTTAGTATAGCCGCGACCAAAACAGCCAGCCAGTCACCACAGATTTTTTTTTTTTAATTTAAAGATACAAACTTAACAGTAAGTTAGGTTTAGAGGACACACTGTAATAGAATAGATAAAAGTATCGTTAATTAAAAAAAAAGAATATTTATAGACGTCTGTGGACATATCTCGCTTTCTTCCAACAAGATCCCATTTTCCTCAAGTAAGCAGAAAAAAGGAGAACACAAAAATGCCACAAAAGAAAAAGAGGCTAATTTGCCAAATCAGAGATGCAAAACAGAAACACAAGTGATGCTGTCTAACCAATGAGAGAGCTAGTTACATTCAGGGAGCAGCTGCGATTGGTTTAACTTGGTTATTTTCTGTAAATGACTGAAATGTGTCTAGTAACGCTACATGGACAGGGTTAACCATGAAGGAAGTTAAGTTTAAAAAATATAGGTGGAAAAGAAAATGGAAATGTAAAGAATTATCACCCTTTTAAATTAAAGAAATGAAAACGTATTTCTAACCAAATTTGGGAAATGTTATTTTATTTCTTTTTTAAAAAAAAAAAATAGCATTTAAAATACATTTACAAGTCACAGTATTTAATAACAAATTAATGTTTCAATTTGCCATTCATTATCATTTCAATTTAAATTGTGTAGTTACAAAACACTCTGGAAATAGATGTATTTCTATGACTTAAGTGTTTAATTTGACATTTAGCAATCCATCTTTTTATTTCACAATTGATTGCTACTCATGAAAATACAGTTACCTTTTAATGACCCTCCTGGTGCTCCATACATGACAGGCAGGGAATGAGTTATAATGTTCAGTGGACATCAGTATCTGAAAGAATATGTAAAGGTATGCCAGACATTTGCGCTCTCATATGCAAACATTCTGGGCTTATATGATATAAAGAGTGTCTTCAGTGCATTTCTACTCATAAGGTAAAGCATGAGTATCACAGTTAGCAGAGCAGCAGGAACAAGTGGTTTACCTGTGTTCAGATACTGCATTTAATAACTTCTCCTGTGTTTTCAAAGCTCTAAACACAGACTGAATTACACCAGGAAATAATAGACTTGAGTTTAAAGCTGCACCTTGGGTTGTGGATGTGAGTGTATACCATGCATGAAGCAGGTTTCACAGCGGTAACATGGCAAGTGCATCATGTGCTTTACTGAACTGTTTCACTGCAGAATCATATTCAGACCAACAACCTTTCTACTGCAGCACCTCTGTGTTGCAGCTACTGCCTGGTATGTATGTTTATGCAGTGACCCTTTAACCCATTAAATAAAAACAGTAATGTTGCCCAGTTCTAAATTAATACATGCAGAGATCATCACCGGTATCGCATATCTTTTCATGTGTTTGCTGACATGAGGTCAACAGGATAGTCATTAAATGTTTTAGTCATGTATTTTGAACTGATGCTTGCACATGAAAAATGGGCACCATGCTAAAAATCTGCATCACATGCAGCTGCAACATGCTTTAAGTCGCTGCAGATTTTCACATCATGCGGTCTGTGTATGCTCTAATCTGTTAATATGGGTGTCAAAATGATATTCATGACACACACCGCAAAGCTGGCCTGAAGTGTCCTGACACAGCGCTGGCTTATAACTGTACTGATAAACTACAGGACATTATTTCATCAGGTGGTTGACTCAGAACTGTAGCTGAAGGCACGTTCACATCGGCATTTTTTTATCCGAATCCTCGTACGTTTGCTTGGAAAGTCCGCTTCATTTGGGGGAAATGTGAATGGGACAAACGTGTTCTGATTCAGATCAAAGAAGCAGATCCGCCTACAAACACAGGTCTCAGTCTATTTAAGCAGAGTAAATACAGGAAGCGTACTACAAAAAACAGCTGATCAGTTGTAGCTCTTGTTGGCAATGAAATGCCCTTATTGTCTTCTCTGGTTGCTCTGCAGTAGCCAATAATGCACAGATATTATAATTTTACATCTTAGAACATACCATATACTTATTTGCTGCCTTGCCATGATTGAAATGATATCTCCTCTCATGTCTGGTCAATATGAAGCTGCTTTTCCTGTAACTTAGCCTGACATAAAGACTGAAAACAGACATCCTGACATCTTGTCACCAGAAAGTTTGAAAGACAACCAGCAGCGTATTCAGGAAGCCGCTGTTCCAGTCTGAGATGATGTGTGTCACATTACCCTGTAATGTCACAGCTTGTCAGTTTCACTTTTCTTCTTTAGGCAAAGAGGCTGCATTTCCTGTTAGCCTGAACACTAGTCTGACATCTGTGGAGGCATTTATATGCATTTTTACACAGGTAGTAGCATCTGTATGAACATATGGAGTAAATTTATCCCAAACCAACCCTACATTAACCTAGCTTGTAGAGTTGTTTAAACAGACTATAAGAGTATAACTAAGCAGAACAAGACGGTGCGAACCTCTCCTCTTGATTAAAACTTTGCATACATGTTGAAACTATGTAGCTACTGGTGCTGATTCCTCTTCTGGCTGTGAGGAATCAGCACCAGAAGAGAGGGAGAGAGTACAAATTTGAGAGAAATAAAAGGGGAGGGTGGTGTCAGCAGAGTTGGGGCCTAAACCAGTGTTAATTGAACACAGCTGTACCTCGTTAAACATTAATTGGCAATTAATCAGCTCACCAGCACCCCTCAGTTGAATATATCTTTAATAGGAGAGAGAGAGAGAGGAGATAAAGTAAATTATTCACAGTAACACAAGGAAAGCCTGTTTTAGCAGCCTCTTTCCTTCTCCCTCCTTGTTCCCTCTTCCATCTTCTGGCCTATCTTCTTCCTCCACCAGCCTCATTCAGCCCATTAATCAGGTTTTCTGCCTTTATCTCCACTTCCTTCCTGCCCCTCATCTGTCTGTAGTTTATCCAAAGAGTGCAGGAGAAATGAGGGCGAGAAATGTAGCAAGACGGAAGTGCCATAGGGGAAAGATGGAGGAGCAGGAAGATACTGATGCTCCTGCATTAAGGAATTCAGCAGAACGGGAATATCAGGGAATTGTGTGTGTGCGCGCGTGTGTGTGTGTGGGAGGGAGGGCCGCATCTGTACTCATTAAATTGTTTTGAGAAGAGTGCACATCACAGCCAACATCTGGCATCTCCATCACTGCGGCTGATGTGATGCATGTCTCGATGCGCTGCTAACAGTCTGAAGCAGTAAAGTTACGTACGAAGCAGCGATTAACATTACACAGCAGGTTTCACCTCTGTTGGGATGCAGCGCATTTCAGCAAAATTCCCAGGAACATGATGCAATGAAAAGTTCAGTGTTACAGCGAGTGAGACGAGGTGAGATCAGCCCCAGCTTACGCTCTGATTTTCACAAAACTGGTCGATTGTTGCATGAGATGTGCTCAAGCTGATTCCCAGAATCAGAACCTGTCAGATGTGTTTTCAACGACCTACTTCATACGATGTAAAGGTGTGGATGGCTGTGACTGAAACGCCCCAGACACTCAGTTAACATAGTTTTCAGGAAATAAAAATGTATTTTGGACAGCCTTTAAATGCAGCTTCATAAATAAACCCAATATGTTTACAGTGATTTTGGATAAATAAATGCAGAATGGAAACATAGGATAAAATGGGATTTTATAGACAATACAATGTGCTGGTTCTGGCTCCAGACATGTTGTAATTGACAAGTTTTTTGTATAACACCGACCTAAAACCAACATCAGTTGTAATGATATTACGTCTCCTTTATTTATTCTGAGAATGAAACTCTCTGAGGTAGGGCTGGGCGATATATCGAGTATACTCTATATATCGTTGCTAGTCCCCTGTGCGATATAGAAAATGCCTATATTCGTCATATTCGAGTATCCTGTTGTCACGCAGTTGTTTTTAGCTGTGGGCGGGGTTTTCTGACTCCTCCTCCACTCTCCACCGCTTTGCACAGAGAGTTAAAGCAAGCGCACCTAGTTACGTACATAACGTGAGCTACGTGCTACGTCATGAGAGGCAGCGTGTGGCCACTGTTGCCAACTTGGCGACTTTCTCGCTAAATCTGGTGACTTTTTTTGTGAAAAGCGACAAATCTAGCAACTTTTACTGGAGTTATTGGAGACTTTCCTGGTGTTTTGGCGACTGACTTTAAAGCGCATATTGTAAAGTTATTGTCAGAACGAGTGTCTCTCCCCGTCCTAAAGCACTCAGTCGCTGCAGCTGCAGCCAGTCAGAGGAGCAGAGAGGACACCTGCACGACTCCACCTACAGTCACAATGAACAGCCAAATCCGCCACTGATCGCGCTCTGGATTACAGAGTGGGACGTAAATTACAAAGTTTATCACGTCACGCAAAAATAATTAATTCTATTTGATTACATTCACAGCCTCTGTCATTTGCTCACCTCATCCACTGTGTGTGTGACACAAGCATATTTATCTCGCTCGTCATGTCTCTAGAAAGTACAGAAAGGAGTGGGAATCAAATCCTGAATTAAAAACTGGTTGAAGCCGTTTATTGGAGACGATACGAGGACATTTTGCCTGGATTATAAGACTGATTTCTACGCTAAACTCTGTGATTAAAAAAACAAAAAAACACGACAACTCAAAAACGTATCCATAAATCAAAGCCTTATAATAGTTCATCATTTGAAAAGTCCCCCCTAGAGCACGTATTTTAATACGTTGCATTTATTACATCATGCAAAGTCACTTTATTTTGTTTTAAAATGACATGTTTCTGCCACTGCTTTAACTGTTCAATAAATACGGTTTTGATCAATTTGCTTCGTTACAATTTCATCCTTTTGGCATGAATGTTTAAAATCAGCATATCTTAATGCAGTATGAACAATTATGTTTTAATGGAGACACAAAATCATCTTCCTGATGTGATTGTATGAACCAAAGCATTCATTCGATAATTTGATAAACACCTAAACATAAACCGGTGTGCCAGCTTTCTTCACTTTGGACACGATTTCAAAACTATCCACAGATACTTGTTGCTATTGTAGTGTTTGAACACACAGTGTGTGTGTGTGTGTGTGTGTGTGTGTGTGTGTGTGTGTGTGTGTGTGTGTGTGTGTATACACTGTGTGTACTGTGTGCAGTAAACCCAGTCTGTCCTGTCGTTCCAGTGTGTCGGGCTGCTCTGCCCAGTGCTGCCGGCTCCTGTATAACCACACTGATTATAGCAACAAGGATAACCTGCAGACAAATTCTTTTCCTCACACCTCCCTTCGATCTGTCTCTGTCTGCTTTTCCTGGCTCACACTTGTTACTTTCATTCCACATCTAGGCTATTTCCATCTAGCTCGATTAAATGCTCTCTTAAATGCTTTGTTTCTTTCCCTCTTCTCATTATCTGATGCTGCCTCTCTTTTCTCTTTGCTCTTTTTATTCATGTCATTTTGGCTGCAATCCAACATTCCCAGCTATTACTCACTCTTTCTCCACTTGTACCTCCTTCTCTCTTGTTCACTGCTCCCTCTATCAGTTGCTATCTATCTTCTCTCACTGTCAAAGTCTCTCTCTCTCACTCTTTGTCTGGATCAAATCTTGCAATTGCTCTTTTATTTTGGCCGGTCGCCAAATCAGCCAAGCAATAAATCAATACAGAGAATTATGTAATGTGTCACCATGTGTACTGGCCTTCTCCACTCCCTCCATACTGCTTTCTTCATCCACACCTTACCTTCTGCCACTGACTCACCTTCATGTTCAACCTTATTTAAACACACAAGTCTCTGCCTTCTGGTTTGATTTTGCACTGAATGTACATTATACACACAGACATGCAAGGCTGCTCAGTTAGGAAGGGATATGATGTAAATAATTTTCAAAATAAATAAAAATATTTAATCATAAGCTGCTGAAAGAGTAGAACAACTGGCAAAAATGATAGAGATAATGTGATTAAGCAAGAAATACAAGCTTGAACACAAGCTCGGTTTATTGTGCATACAGATGGATTGGGTCTTTTTACAATGCTAACCTGCAGTACAGTCAAAGCCTCAGGCAGTACAGGAGAAGTGAACAAAGGTATTCCTAATTGTTCATGCTTATTAAGTAATAAACTGTGATGTTTCAGAGAGAAATATTGTTACTTGGTATTCATTGCAGTTTGTTAGAGGAAGACATAAATAACCCTTTACTCGCTGGTGGTGCTTCCTCAGCTCAGTTTTATACTGTGGGCTCAAATCAGATGATTTTTGTGGGTTTTTTTTTTTTTTGCATGTGGATGAACAAGTGAGAGCGTGAGAAAGAACAAGAGAGACTTTAGTCCTTATTTCTTCTGAAAAGCATTTGACTCATGAAACCATATGAAAAGTGCTACATACAGTATTGATTAACACAAGCATTGCTTACTGCTTCAAAGGTTGTGGAAGAGCAATAAAGGTTGGATTAAAAACTAAGGACAAGCTGTAGCACTGTGTAGCACTTCACAATGAGTGAATGCTTATCTGCACCAAACTACAGAAGTCCAACCCCTTTTTCAGCATGCAGCTTGGCTCTTCTGTGTAGTTATAGGAGTTAAGCCTGTTACATACTCGGTGAGAACATTTTACTTGTTTTCGAGGCCACGAGAACGAAATGGTTGATGTGGAAAAACATGTAGTAGAACCACATTTCTGCAGATGCAAGAATAAATAAAGAGCTTGAAGTAAGAGGTGACGAAGTATGAAAATTTGAAGAACGCGTGGCATTAAGAGACAGTTGTAGGGGGGGCTGTATCCATGTGGACCAAGATCGTGTCATGCTGCATTATGGTCAAACGAGCCAAACCGTTAGAATAATATATCCCTATTCTCACCAAAGGTGGTACTGCTCGTATTTAGCTTAAGAGGATAAAACCCACTGTAAAGTACAAAACTCATGAAGATGACTATATCGCTGTTTTGGTTTTTTTGGGGGTTTTTTTTGTCCTATGCAAGTATCCTGTAGAAATACACTGCAACAATGGATGCAGTACAACAGATGAGTCAAGACTCTTAACATGATGGCTATTTATTTACCCACAATGCAACACTACACCAAATGCAGGAAGTGACTTTTTTTTTTTTTTTTTTGTCTGCTTCCTGTACTTGTTTCGCTTAAACTGACCGAAACCTGCTTTGGTAAGTGGACTGAGTCTGCTTCTTTAATCTCAATCAGAACACGTTTGGCGCATTCACAGCTCCCCAAACGGAGCTGATTTTTCAGCCAAACGGACTCTGATTCGGATCAAAAGGCTGATGTGAAGGTGCCCTAAATAAGTGGCGTATGGTCTTCTTTAGCCTTTCAAGTGAATACTTCTGATTTGGTGTGGCAACAGAGTGAAAGCAAACGCACCATCCAGTGATCTAAAAAGAGGAGGTGGTGAATGATGCGACATATTACAACATATCCTATATCTTATTTCTCCCATTGATCAAACTAGAAAAATTCTTTGCATTGGGTATTAACACAGAAGTAAAAATTAAATCTTATCTAAGACTGAATATATTAAATCTTGCTTCATTGTTTTTCTTGGGTTGAGCAAGTTGTTTTTGACTCTAGGTAGTCGATGAGCCAGGTTTTCTTTATAGTCAGTCATTTTGAGGAGCATCTTCCCGTAACAAGCAGCTGCGTGGCATCGTTGAGGTGGTTTATCGACTTGTGTAAAGTGGAATTGAACCAAGTCCTCTAGACCAGTGTTTTTCAACCACTGTGCCGTGACACACTAGTGTGCCGTGCACACCATTGCACCTAAATGGTCTAAAAAGAAAGAAAAAAATCACAAAATTTCCCTTTCTTGTGTTTATCTGATGGCTATGTCAGACTCTTTGATAATATGGACTTTAAATTATTGATATCTGCTTCTTTTCTTTAACAATTTGGTTTGTAATGTGCCTTGTGACTTTTTCAGTGGGAAAAAGTCTACCTTGGCTCAAAAAAGGTTGAAAAACACTGCTCTAGATCAGGGGTCTCTGTATCCGATCCTTGTGACCTACAATCCTTTTAGTGTTGCCCTTCTGTGACACACCTAAACCAAATCAATGGCTCATTAGCAGGCAGGTGCAGAAGATGACTGCAGAACATTTTCACTTAAATCAAGCGTGTTGTACCAAGGAAACACCAAAACCTGCAGACTGGTAGCTCACGAGGACTGGAGTTGGAGACCCCTGCTCTAGACTATCCAGGTGTGAATATGCCATCAGGCCCTGCTAACAAGACGTTTCCAGTCAAACCTGCTTTTTTTCTCGTTGCATATTTGGGGAAAAAAACAAAACATTTACACAACTGTGGAATGAAAACTACCTTTGTGCAGACAAAAAATGCAAGCAGGTCTGGAAATGCTGTTGTGTGCCTGCCAGGCCTGAAGTAGGATGAAAGGTTGTACTCCACGTGCACGCTTCACTTTCATCATACCTGAAGACATAACCAGGTGTATTGTATAAAGGTGTATTGGTTATTTAGTACATGTAATCAACGCGTATTCACTAGTGCTATAAATGCTGCGTAAGAAGCAAGATTCTCCTGGAGTTTGAAGAAAATTTTTCTGGAGTTTTTGGACATGTAAAACGTTTTTACTATATAAACAAGAGGTCAAACTGGACAAAATATTTGCTTTTTACTGTCTCTGTGTTGTTGCACAAACAGAGCCTTCGCCCTGTCCCTCTGTTCTGCAAGCTCTTGAAACATCGGCACTATCCCAGTCCTTCACAAAGGAGGTCAAAGTGGTGAGGCTGTCCAGTGCAACGAGACGCTGTGAGAGGCTCACGTTAGATTAGGGAGAACAAAGTTCATCACACAACCAACAAACAGCTCAATCAAGTGACGACACAACGTTTATAATGCGCACAGTAGACAGAAAGCACAAATCTCATCCTTGCTAATGGAAATACGGTCTAGGACAACAAACCGATCCACCAACGTCTCCAAGTATACAAGATTTTTTTTTTTAAATTTTACTTTCATTTTTTCATTCAGCTCCAGACAGCTTGTAAAGGATGTCTGTCGCCCCCCCCCCCCTCCACACACACACACACACACACACACACACACACACATGTTGCAATCCAACTAATACCTTCCTTCCTGTTATAGTAGTTTATAGCAAATGGTTACTGAACATAAATCCACTCCTGCATGCATAGCTCTCATCTCATGGATGGAAAGCAGGTTCCTGCTTGCAACGGGAAAGGATTTAATCCTCTAATAGCAGGTGTCCTACTTTTAGAAAAACAGGGGAAAACAGCATCTAATTGTAAATTTAGAGGTAAAAAAGTTACAGGAAAGACGGCAGGTGGTTTATGAAGTTTTCACCACTACCCTGCAGCACCGTTTCAGGGGACAAGGAGATGCAACAAAAAAAAACCATATGTTCACGTGGAGATTTCACTTAACAGGAGGCTTCAATTATTCTAAAATTCACATTATGGATTATTATCATGAACTCTCCTGCTATTAGCTTTTATCATACATGCATAGAGGGTAGAGTTGTGAGATAAACCATCAAGACTTTACTGAACAAAAGACCAGCCAGAAACCAATAACGGGCACGTTAAGTTTGACAAAACACTTGTTCAGTCTGAGTTTACGATAATGATTTAAACTCTGCAACTAGTTATGAGCTTCAGTACATTATGAGTTCCACTGTGACAGTCTTGGTTTAAAACATGTTGAATATGCAATCAACACATCTGGAGCACAACATCTGCATCTGTTATTTGTGCATCTGTAACAGTGATGCAGCAATGGATTGAATGAACCGACTGATCCATGCTCAGCTGCTGATCTTATGTTTTGTTCCTGGTCCCTCTCCAGTCTGGTCATGCAGTCTGGAGTCGCTGCTGGTGCCTTGCTTCTTTATGCAGACAGGAAAAATAGTCTTCAGGAGTATTAATGTACACTAATAGAGCCTATATTTCCTACAGCCTACACCCTGGTTGTGTGTAGCTGCATCTTTTTTTTTTTTCCACTCGGTGTGCATGCTGCCTTTTCCATACTGTCACCCCAACCCACCCTGTAACCCAGCTTCCTTTCTCCTAGCTCTGACTGCACTTTCTCTCTCCGCTTTGGTCTACATGGTGCAAAAAAAGGATTGTGTATCCATGTGAGTTTGTAATTGCTAAGTTGTTTTAGTGTGTATCTAAACCTGAACTTTAAGAAACATTTATAAAGGACGAAAAGGAAACAAAGTGTGCAGATTTTCCCATCCTCAACTCCAACATTGCTTCTTTGCTCAGTATAAGTCCTCAACGTAGGTTATTTTTGTCCATGGCAGGTCGTGGTTGTGCATGCGACTTTTACAGTGTCTTCAACTGCCACGTGTGTTGTTTACTTATTTTATACCTTCTCACCTCGTCAATCAGCTGCTTATTAGAAATATCCTTTCAACTTTGCATTAGTAGAAATGCGGGAGATACAACTTTCTACTTCACGCTTTTTCCCACTAACCTCGCGGCCCACCCTCAAATGTCTGGCAAATAACAGTTCTTCGCGTAGCCCCCAAAATAGAACGTTTTGCTTGGCTGATGCGTTGAGAACAAACCGCGAGATGTCCCCTGTGAGATGTCATCTTGTGTTTTTTAGAACAAAAAAAAGCTTTTTGCTTTTTACAGTGCAGGTAATAGGATTGGCTGCAGCTTATTCAGTCGACATTTCTTGCACAAAGCTTTCCATGGAATGCTGATGACTGAAAGATGGAGGGAATAGGTTGAATATACCCTTAACGGTACCTAGTTTACAAAATGTACTTAGTCTTTTTTTTTTTTTTTTTTAGATCCCCTTTGAGTGAGATTTCATAACTGTGTTTTTATTTGTTTTATAACAAACAAATAAACCAACAAATGGAAATTTAGAACGTTGAATGTTCAATAAGATGGCTGCAAAAATGATTGTTGTACGATGTACCTGATACTTTAAAATTTTCTTTAAAGCTAGTTTCCACCTATTTAACATAAAATATCCATGTTAAAACATCTGAATTCTGTTTTTTGACTGGAGATTTCAGCATGATCTTGCTGTACTTTATGCATTACCATAACTTATCAATGTGTTAATTTAATACTGCTGTCTTGCATTTTTATTAATTATGTCATAATAAATAAAAAAAAGCTGCATTTTAAATTCTGTTTTACACAAGTGAAACAAAGACTTTCCAATGTTAAGAGGGAAAAGCTGCAACAAAATGAATTTCCCTTTTGTGGGGAAAATAGTTTTTTTAAATTCAATTTAATGTTCATAATACAGTTATGCTGGTGTTAGCTTTAATAAGCAACACATCACTGAAGGAAAAAAAAAATGCTGACTAGTAAGTCCGGGGTGTCTAAAGTCTGTCTCAAAGTACCGCTGTCCTGCAGGGTTTTGATGTATTCCTGCTTCAACACACCTGACTGAAATTAAATAAATTTAACGGCCAATAAACTTCAGAACAATGACTCATTAATGTGAGTCAGGTGTTTTTATGCAGAGATACATGGATAACCTGCAGGATTGAGGCCCTGGAGGACCGTAGCTGGACTCCCCTGCAAGCAGACATGTGATCTTCAGCCAAATTCATGCTGTAGAGGAAAAACAGGCCCTTCTTAATTCATCTTCTGTATCTTTTTATTTTCATTTAAACTGTCAGTCATGAACCTCAGGTATGCTGCTTGTGGCAGAAGTGTCGGGTGCTTCCTGCGGACATGCTGCGGCATGGAAGTTGTACTAAGTTTGGTTTTACAGTGCATGTCCTCTACTGTGTTTTTATTTAGTTTGACTTTAAATAGTTGCACATTTATACAATTTTTCATGTTCATTTATAAAATTTTTCATGTTCATTTCTATAATTTTTCTCTTTTTTTTTTTTCATTTGTACTGTCACTTTTCATCTCAATTAGCCGATTTGCATGGTTTGCAACGCTAATAGTTCACTGGCGGCTAGTAGCAGAAGTCAGTCATGCAGGCAGGAAGTGATGCTTTCATAGAAAACTTCATCTTCATCTTCAGCCGCTTATCCGGGGTCGGGTCGCGGGGGCAGCAGCCTAAGCAGGGAAGCCCAGACTTCCCTCTCCCCAGCCACATTTGCCAACTCTGCGGGGGGATCCCGAGGCGTTCCCAGGCCAGCCGAGAGATATAATCCCTCCACCGTGTCCTGGGTCTTCCCCGGGGTCTCCTCCCAGAGGGACGTGCCTGGAACACCTCACCAGGGAGGCGTCCAGGAGGCATCCTGACCAGATGCCCGAGCCGCCTCAACTGGTTCCTCTCGATGCGGAGGAGCAGCGGCTCTACTCTGAGTCCCTGCCTGATGACCGAGCTCCTCACCCTATCTCTAAGGGAGAGCCCGGCCACCGTGCGGAGGAAACTCATTTCAGCCGCCTGTATACGAGATCTCGTTCTTTCGGTCACGACCCACATCTCATGACCATAGGTGAGAGTAGGAACGTAGATCGACTGGTAAATCGAGAGCTTCGCCTTCTGGCTCAGCTCCTTCTTCACCACGACAGACCGGCGCAGAGTCCGCATTACTGCAGACGCCGCACCGATCCGTCTGTCAATCTCACGCTCCATCCTTCCCTCACTCGTGAACAAGACTCCGAGATATTTAAACTCCTCCACTTGAGGCAGGACTTCACTCCCGACCCGGAGAGGGCAATCCACCCTATTCCGGCTGAGGACCATGGTCTCAGATTTGGAGGTGCTGATTCTCATCCCAGCTGCTTCACACTCGGCCGCGAATCGCTCAAGCGAGAGCTGGAGATCACGACCAGATGAAGCCAACAGGACCACGTCATCTGCAAAAAGCCGGGACCCAATCCTGAGGCCACAAAGTCGGATCCCCTCAACACCTCGGCTGCGCCTAGAAATTCTGTCCATATAAGTTATGAACAGAATCGGTGATAAAGGGCAGCCTTGGCGGAGTCCAACCCTCACCGGAAACGAATCCGACTTACTACCGGCAATGCGGACCAAGTTCTGACACCTGTCGTACAGGGACCGGACAGCTCGTACAAGGGGGTCCGGTACCCCATACTCCCGGAGTACCCCCCACAGGAGCCCCCGGGGGACACGGTCGAATGCCTTCTCCAGGTCCACAAAGCACATGTAGACTGGTTGGGCAAACTCCCATGCGCCCTCCAGGACCCCAAAGAGGGTATAGAGCTGGTCCACTGTTCCGCGACCAGGACGAAAATCACACTGCTCCTCCTCAATCCGGGATTCGACAATCCGGTGGACCCTCCTCTCCAGGACCCCTGAATAGACCTTACCAGGGAGGCTGAGGAGTGTGATTCCCCTGTAATTGTAACACACCCTCCGGTCCCCCTTCTTAAAAAGGGGGACCACCACCCCAGTCTGCCAATCCAGCGGTACTGCCCCTGATGTCCACGCAATGCTGCAGAGGCGTGTCAGCCAGGACAGCCCCACAGCATCCAGAGCCTTAAGGAACTCTGGGCGGATCTCATCCACCCCCGGGGCCTTGCCGCCAAGGAGCTTTTTGACCACCTCAGCGACTTCAGCCCCAGAGATAGGAAAGTCCACTCCTGAGTCCACCAGCTCTGCCTCCTCATCGGAAGACGTGTTGGTAGGATTGAGGAGGTCTTCGAAGTATTCCTTCCACCGACCCACTACGTCCCGAGTTGAGGTCAGCAGCTCACCACCTCCACTGTACACAGTATTGATGGAGCACTGCTTCCCCCTCCTGAGCCGCTGGATGGTGGACCAGAATCTCCTCGAAGCCGTCCGGAAGTCTTTCTCCATGGCCTCGCCAAACTCCTCCCATGCCCGAGTTTTTGCCTCGGCAACAGCCGAAGCCGCATGCCGCTTAGCCCGTCGGTACCCATCAGCTGCCTCCAGAGTCCCACAGGCCAAGAAGGCCCGATAGGACTCCTTCTTCAGCTTGACGGCATCCCTCACTGCTGGTGTCCACCACCGAGTCCTTGGATTACCGCCACGACAGGCACCAACGACCGTCTGGCCACAGCTCCGGCCAGCCGCCTCAGCAATAGAGGCACGGAACACAGCCCATTCGGACTCAATGTCCCCCGGGACATGGTTGAAGCTCTGCTGAAGGTGGGAGTTGAAGCTCGCTCTGACAGGGGACTCAGCCAGACGTTCCCAGCAGACCCTCACAACACGTTTGGGCCTGCCAGATCTGACCGGCTTCCTCCCCCACCATCTGAGCCAACTCACCACCAGGTGGTGATCAGTTGACAGCTCCGCCCCCCTCTTCACCCGAGTGTCCAAGGCATGTGGCCGCAGGTCCGACGATATGACTACAAAATCGATCATCGAACTGCGGCCCAGGGAATCCTGATGCCAGGTGTACATATGGACACTCTTATGTTGGAACATGGTGTTCGTATGGACAATCCATGACGAGCACAGAAGTCCAATAACAAAACACCATTTGGGTTCAGAGGGGGGGGACCATGCCTCCCAATCACTCCCCTCCAGGTCTCACTGTCATTGCCCACGTGAGCATTGAAGTCCCCCAGCAGAACAATGGAGTCCCCAGAGGGAGCACCCTCCAGCACTCCCTCCAAGGACCCCAGAAAGGGTGGGTACTCTGAACTGCCGTTCGGCGCATAAGCACAGACAACAGTCAGGACCCGTCCCCCCCACCCGGAGGCGGAGGGAAACTACCCTTTCATCCACCGGGGTAAACCCCAACGTGCAGGCACCAAGCTGGGGGCTGATGAGAATGCCCACACCTGCTCGGCGCCTCCCACCATGAGCAACTCCAGAGTGGAAGAAAGTCCAGCCCCTTTCGAGGGTACTGGTTCCAGAGCCCAAGCCATGCGTTGAGGTGGGTCCAACTATATCTAGCCGGAACCGCTCAACCTCGCGCACAAGCTCAGGCTCCTTCCCCACCAGAGAGGTGACGTTCCACGTCCCCAGAGCCAGCTTCTGCAGCCGGGGATCGGACCGCCAGGGTCCCCGCCCCCTGCTGCCGCCCAGCTCACACTGCACCCGACCCCTACGGCTCCTCCCGCAGATGGTGAGCCCACGGGAGGTGGGGCCCATGTAACCCTTTCGGGCTGAGCCCGACCGGGCCCCATGGGCAAAGGCCCGGCCACCAGACGCTCGCTCTCGTACCCCACCTCCAGGCCTGGCTCCAGAGGGGGGGTCCCGGTAACCCACGTCCGGGCAAGGGAACATTCATGCCCAGGTTGGTCGTCATCGTAGAGGTCGATGAGCCGTGCTTGGTCTGGTCCCTCCCCTACACACCTGTTTGCCATGGGTGACCCTACCAGGGGCATAAAGCCCCCGACAACATAGCTGCTAGGATCTTCGGGACGCACAAACCCCTCCACCACGATAAGGTGACGGCTCAGGGAGGGGTTCATAGAAAACTTTTTTAAAACTTTTTTTTTTTTTAAATGGAATATGTGAAATGTTTTTTTGTTTTGTTTTTTTAAGAAAAAAAAATCATTTCATTAAAAAGTTTTCATAGAAAACTTTAATGAAATGTTGATTTTTTTTTCTTTTAAAATACATTTCACATATTCCATTTTTATGTATTTTTGCTCAATTAGTTTTCAATCCTTAAGTTTATATGTCTGATCTTGTCAGATGGCTGTTTCAGATGTTATAAAAAAAGGCACCAGCTAGTAATTTAGTCATCTGAGAAAAGAAAAATGAGCGCTTATATGTTTTACTTGTAAAGAAAATCCAAATAAGATCTTACTAAACTGTTGGCATGGTTACAACCTGTCTGATTTCCTTCCACATCTCATGGTACGTTCCTGTTTTCCATCTAAGAAAGATTAAGCAGATTAAGCAGCATGCAGTCATATTGCTCTATACGATGTGGACAAAAGTTTTAATCATTAGGGTGATCTTTAACTCCACCAATAAACCAGGAAGTGCACATCACTCACAAAGTAGAAACAGCAGAACAGCAATAATCAAATCTAATTACACTGATTTAATCAGAGACAGAAATGAAATGGCTAAATCCAATCAAAAGGCTAACTTCATGTTGACAGAAGTCAATAAATGCAGGAAAAGATCAACAGTCATCCAGTGGTCATGTTGCACCGGGTCTGAGTACCAAACGTTAAAGTCATTGTTCCCGTTGCGCCACATGTGAGCCGGTCTCAGCTTCACATCTGTCAGGTGGGAAGATGTTGCATCTGCTAACTTGACATTTGCGAGGAAACGCATGGAGCAGAGTTTGAACAAAAATTGACAATGATCTGTATTTATTTATTTATTTATTTTAATCATTGGTGTGCATGTTGCAGGTGGAAGCCTGTCTCCAGCAGGCTTACATCAGACTGATGAAGAAGAGAAACCGAGGTAGAGAGTGAACACAGGAGCTCCTTCTGCTCTCCAATCCCATCTGTTTGACTCAGAGGGAGGGAGGAGAGAAAGAGAGAGGGGTGGCAGACGAATGAGAACGAGGCCAGATCAGGCAGAGGGTGGGATGGAGGGGGTGGAAAGGGGGGAGGTGCTGTTTAGAGAAAGGCAGGGAGTGAAAAAGAATCAGAGAGAGGCAGGCTGGGGGGTTGGGCTTGTGTGTGTGTGAGAGAGGGGGAGAGAGAAAGCAGAAGCAAGCGAATGTGTGTTGTATATGTCTGTGTTTGTGCGCGTGTGTGCGCTTGCTCTGTTCCTTTCCTTTCTTTGTTTGACTACTGAGTGGGAAAAAAGACAGAATATAGAGAAGCTGAGAGAGTGAGGAGGAGAAACACAGACAGAAGAGAGAAAAGAGCAGGATCTGAAGCAAGTCACATATTTTTTTGTATTTTCTTTTTTTTTTTTTTTTTTTATTTAAAGAGGAGAGACAGGATTTCTGTTTTGGTGTGCTTCCCCCTCCCTTGCTTCCTTGCAGGCTGTAGAATAAGAAAAATATAAATAACAACAAAAACAAACGTGCTGTATGCTTTTGACAACAGTGTCATATTCAGCAGCAGTGAGTGTTTTGTGTGGTGCCTCTGTGTGTGTGTGTGTGTGTGTGTGGAGGAGGTGGGGGGAGGAAGCCCGTGCAGTTTAAAGGGAAAACACAAGGCACACACAAAGCTGGGAGCGCAAGCAGGCAGGCAGCAGGGAAAGGAGAGGAGAAGAGAGGAGAGGAGAGGAAAGGCTGTGGGAATCTGCTGAGCTGGCTGACGCTCTAATCAACTAGCCTCTTTTGGATTTTACCCCATCGAGCCGGCCCCCTGTCTCCCTGTGAGCTCAGCCTGAGCCTGGCCACGGTAAGACAAGCTTCCTATCCTCAAGTCTCTCAGCTGTTTGACCGCTACAGCTCTGCAGACAAAAGCAGAAAGTTGCTCTGTGTGTGTGTGTGTGTGTGTGTGTACGTGTGCAGATGGAGAGGAGCTAAGCTAAATGCAGGAGCTAAGGCTAAAAGGCGTGAGGAATGCAGCACAAAGGGAGCTTGTGTGCTCCAGCTGGGGTTGTGTGTGTATGTATGTGTGCGTGTCTTTGTGGAAAGGCTTCAATGTTTATGTCTCTGAGCTACCCAAAGTTTTACATGTGAAAGATACTCTGACATGGACAAGAACAGGACTTTTTGCACTTTTTGGGGAGAGGAATTGTCATGTTTTAGCTGCTTGTGAAGATTTTATTTATTTTAAGGCAGTGACTCCTGGTGCTTTACATGAAAACTGAAGTCAAATTGTTAGCTAACAAACAGAAATCAGGTCATTGTTAATTTATTTTTCTGACATTTTGTAAAATGTTGATTTAAAGGCCAGTTGGCACAAAGGATCTCCCTTTTCTCCACCACGCTCATCTCTTCTTTATATCTGCACCTGTCACTCTTTCTTTATCTCTCCATCATTATAAGAGCAGGTGACTGTACTGAACATGAGTCTTGTGACTTTACTCCCCGAGCGTTAAGTGAATGTCTATCAGCTACACACACACACACACACACACACACACACACACACACACACAGATACCGGCTCCCATTAGTCTTTTCCGCTGTCCTGTCCTGTGTGATGTGGTGGAAAAGGGCTTTCGGCTTGTTCAGTAGTCTCTTTCTGTGGTTAGCACCCGGTTTGTACACGTGTGTGTGTGTGTGTGTGTGTGAGTGTGTTACTGACACATTTAAAGAACTCATAGGAGCCGGCTTTCTGTGTGTGAGTGTGTGTGTGTGCGTGCGTGCGTGCGCGCGCATGTACACGCTCCTCCCTTTGCGAGTGTGTGAGAAACTCAACACTTGTGCCGGCGTCTGCCTGAAGCTAATATCGGTGTCAGTATGTGACTGTGCGTGCATGACTGGGTGTGTACGTGTGTCGGTTGCTGTCCTAATTAACCCCCCCCCCCCCCCCCCCCCCCCCCCACGCAGCCAGATCAAACCAATACAAACTTTCCTAGAATAAAAGACATCTCACACATACTAGTGTAAACTGATCCCAACAGCACTCACACACATACACACACGTGAGCACCGGCCCGCACATGCGCGCACACGCACACACACACACACACATTTGCACACACAAGGCAAAATCCATGTTGCTACACCATTTGCTGCCCCCACCCTTCCTGTTTCCCCCAGGGAATTTCCTCCTTTTCCTTTCATTAGTTCATTACCAGTGGAAGTAGAGCATCTTCTACTCAGAAATCTCACTTTCCTTTTTTGTGCCGTCCTTTTTGTTTCTTTGTTTCTTTTCTTTTTTTTCTGCTACTGTGCCACTTCCGGTCCAGATGTGATTATCCAGTAGCAGCGTGCCAGGCGCGGTTCAACCAGGGTCGCCTGCTGTGGACTGGAATACATCATAGCTCTGCGCTCCATCTGACAAAGCCTTGCCCATTTAGAAAACACTGTATACAGGACACAGCCAGTACTAATGTTGCGTTAATCTGTTTATGCTGCTCTGCTGCTTCCCATACAGAGCAGAGTATATTAGCACAGGACAGAAAAACAGCATCAAATATTAAATTATGGCGTGACAGAGTTGATTGACTGCTCTTTGATTTACCTCTGCTGGGTTTTATTAAGTGATGTAGTTGCTGTATGAAATGTAAGGAAAAGTAGGTGATGGGTTGTGGAAGAAATGAATAAAACCAGTACAGGCAGGCAGCACATTAAAAAAAGTCAATTTTTTTTAACATGGATCTTGATGTTTCTTGATTTCAGCTTTAAAGCAAACAATTGAGATTGTAGTAAGAAACAGAACAGTGCATCATCTGTGCATTAAATGCCAGAAAAGCTTGGTGTCTATTTGGTTTCATCTTATTAGTCATGTTTCCACCCATAGATGTCAAAGTTACACTTGAACATGCTTGAGGTGTTTTATTTATGTATTTGTGGACATTAAGCCGCATAAGAACATAGGAAGACTTGTTTAGCTAATATGTCAACTACATGACCGAAGGTTCATCTGATGAACGATGACTAATTCTGTATCCTAAATAAAATATTTGGTTGCATTAACCGAACGAACAACATCAGAAGAAAACAAGCAAAAAACAGTTAAAAGAGACTAAAGCTGCCATGTCCGAAAAAGAAACGACACTGGGAGATAAACTCAGGTCTGGGACAAAGTTAAACAGTCACCCAGCTGACCTCCGACTGCACCAGTGATTGCTCGTTCAGTCGCACAACTCCCATTTGTGCACATTGGTGGAGCATTTTCAGGAATTATTGGTGACGTGTGTGTGTGTGTGTGTGCGCCCGTTTGGCATCTGGTCTGAAAATCAAAAACACAAGGTTTTTCCCTCTTCATTTCTCAAATTATGTAAAGTGACCATTTGTGTACTTTGACTGTTTTTTTCCGTAGGATATTGACTTGAATTGGTTGTAAATTATCACTGTGCACTGATGATAAAAACAAAAAACAAAAAACAAAACTTTGAGTTTCTTTTTTTGGGGGGTGGAAATATGGTATAATAGCCCTTTCTGATGTGGTCAGACAGATTCCATCACTTCCCATGAGGGCATTATTTTTTTATTCCTCCTCTTCTAGTGAATGGGTTGTTGGGGGAGGGGCGCTGCCCAGCTGTAGGGGAACATGTGCACTTTGCCAGTGCAGACAAAATATGGAGATGCGACGACAGTGGATTGTGGTGCTCTGTGTTCAGCTACAAGCCATTTCCTGTCCTGAAAGCCATTAGGACACCCCCCCCCTCACACACACACACACCCACACACACACACACACTAGTCTAGCCACCATGCTCCTGTGTTCCCTTGCAAATGTGCACAAACACACACTCAGATGAGATTGGGAGGGTCTGAATGTGTGTGTGTGTGTGTGTGTGTGTGTGTGTGTGTGTGTGTGTGTGTGTGTGTGTGTGTGTGTGTGTGTGTGTGTGTGTGTGTGTGTGTGTGTGTGTGTGTGTGTGCGCGTGTGCGCGCACCTCTCTGTACCTCGGGGGGTCACCCCCAAAAGAAACAGCTGAACGGGGAGATTGTGCATTCATTGGAATGGAGGGGTTGGGGGGTGATTGAGTGTGCTGCTGAGGAGGGAAAAAAAGGAAGGCAGAAAGAAGAGGGGGGGAGGGTAGAGCTGTCTTGTGTTTAAAAACAGGAGAGGAAAGGGGGAGAGAAGCAGACAGGCAGGAGAGGAGGTTCAGGGGTGGAGGTGAGGGGAGGACGGCTGGGTGGCTGGCGCCGTGGCTGGCTTGTGTCTGTGGAGAGAAGGACTGGAGCTGAGTTAATAACAGCTCCCATTAGATGAATAATCTCAGACTCGTTCATGTAAATAAACACGTTGGTTACACCAAAACAACTGCAGACGCATCTTCACAACGTCTGCAGCTCTGATCTCACCGCTGTGAGGTGGAAGACAACTGCACTGCTTACGAGGTGACATGATATAATTTAACAGCAGCTAAAGGGTGCAGAAAGTTCAGATCAGTGCAGCTGAGGATTAAAGTCACTCATAGCGAACTAATTATGTGTATTTATACATTATTTGTAGGTTAACCTCTTTAGATAGAGTTTTCCCCTGGAACTTAATGGTTTGTTTTTAAAGAAATTGAGTGAAATCCTGCTTCAGGAAGGAAACTTTCACTGATTTATTCTGATTACTCACTGTACAGCAGTTACCTTTTTAGGGGACATTTGTACAACATTTTTTTTGCCAGTTCCTTTAGGATCCTTTCTAATCTTAGTGGAAGAAAGTGTTTTTAAATTTTATCCTGTGTACTTCTTTATCTGTGATTGCATTGATTCCATATTCAAAAGAAGGATAAGACATGGGTGGTTAATTCAATTATTCAGGGTCAAAGGGCTCAAGCGGATTATCTTTGGCCTTGAAGCTAATATCTACCAGAGTGACTATCCTGTGTAGGTAGCTGTATATGATTATCTGAGAGCAAGACAAAGAGAGCAATGGAGGCATGATGAAAGACATGAGCAGAGGAGCCAGGCAGCTCCCAGTGCTGCAACCTGACTTTCCCAGTTTCAGCCTGGTCTGGATCTCAGCTGCAGTCTGAGATATGACGGAGGAGGAAGAATTACAACAGGAAAAAACTAAAGATGCTGGAGATGGAGGAAATTTAAGGAGTGCAAAAAGAAAAATATCCAAACTGAAACACTTTGCAAACACACAGTGGCAGGTCCAAGTGTGCACATGTCTGCTTTGTGTGATTGAGAAGGTCTCTGGTTTGTTGATTTAAGTTAATGGCTTCCAGTTGTCTGGGACTGGAGAGGGCTGTGTCTCTACCACTGGACATGGACAAGCTATTGACAGACTGAAAGGAGAGAAAATCCATCACACAACACACACACTGCACACAGATGTGACCAGCCTGCACTTGTGAGTGACAGACACAGGTAGGTGTGTGTGTGTGGGGGGGGGGGATGCACGTCTTTACAGCATGGCTGCTTTTATTACTGTCTCGCAAAGGTCCCCAGTGGAAGTTTATGGCATCACTTGCATAATGTGTGTGAAGACTGCAGGTTATTACATTTATCATCCTGAGAGTTATGGAGTTTTTTCTAAACCCAAGTAGAAGGAAATGTTTTGGAGAATTTAAAGAAGTTTTTCATTTGTTGTTACCGAACCTGGTCTTTACTTCTTATCCTAAAACTTTTTTCTCTTTTTCGTGTTTGCAACTTGTGTTCTTAGTTGTTTCATATTATCCTGTTAAAACTTGAGGAACGCTGTCTGAAATCTCAACCACAAGAACTGGCATCTGTAATAGACACATAAACACACACGCAGATAGGAGGACAGTACTTTTACTGAACTCTGTAATTGTATGTAACAAATACATGCTGCCACTTTGAAGGTTTGTGCTCATAGGCAGCTCATTTTTTCTTTGTTTCCCTTTATTTGTGGGGTTTCTGCCACATTGTGCTTGCACGTGAGGTTTCTTCCTTCTTGTGTCTGTCTGAGTTTAGGGAAATTCTGGGAGTGTATTTCCTCAGCGCTGTTCTTATTAGTAGATATATGACAGGTTTTGCAGCTGAGTGCAGGATACTTGTTTGACTTCTGTTGTCAGTAATGAGAAAGTGAAACTGTCTGTTTTGTATTCATCAAGTAAAACCAGTCAGACTACATGGATGAAAAAGCAGAAGTAGTTTACATCTTTGTGACAAAGGGTTCAGCTGTCTGACAGCTGCTGGTATTATTGACACATTAATGTTTTATATTACAAACAGCTTGAGTGATGGCTTTATGGTACATTGAGTTTCTGTTTTGGGTTTTCCAAATTACATAGATTAATTGAAAAGATGTTTTCTTCATAAAGTAAAACCAAGTCTTCATTTGAAGTCCCGTGCATCCTTGTGGCGTTCTTTGTTACTTCTGTAATCTATATTCCTTGATGCAAAGCTGCATTCTGCAGACTGAACCCCCCTCGTCCATGAAATGCAAACATCTGCAGAGTTGCATGTGTAACAAAACCACAACACAAACAAAGTAAACTCTGGACTGACCTTGCTAATCAGGTTAGTATACATTCATGGACTTTTGCTAACGATGCATGCAAAACGCTCGCAGTGGCCTCTTGTCCTTGATTCCTCACACCAACAGATCAGCTGTAACCTGTGAGTGACCCCGCAGTCTCCTCCATCAATCAGCGGCCTGGTAGTGATGCAATAACCTGATTATGTTTCTAAGGAGACGCAGGTTTAATAAAGGGAGAAGAGCAGGATCTTAAAAGATTTGTATGTTTGTGTCCAGAAGGTCTGACAACTAGAATTAAATGTCTCCTTATTGTTCTTTTTACATTTCAGTTCTTCCACTCAGCTTTCGATTATTTCCCGCTCAGTTTTTCTCTCCCGTGTCTCCTCGCCTGTCTCTTTAACCCAGTTCCACACTGAACCCTGATCCCTCAGTTGTGTAATTTCTGTAACCACCCTTTCACATGTCACACGATGTCTCCACACAAGAGTCACGAGCGTCAGCTGAACCATACAAGAGGTTTGGGTAAGATTGAACCAAAAGTGTTAAAATTGTTCTGCTATCAGCTTTATTTTCTTCAAAGTTTAATCACTCCTTTCTTCTGACTGCCCCCAGTCTGTCTGTCTATCTGTCTATGGGAGTGTTTACGAGAATATCTGTGTCTCTGCATGAGTGTGTCTGGAGGGCAGTGGGTACACTGTGGCCTTTATGGGTCTGGGTGTGTGTTTGCCCCCAGACATGTAACACGATCTGTGTTGAGAGGTCCTTCGTCCCTCCTTGGTCTGTCTGCACCCTCCCTCACCTCCACCCTGTACTACATCCTCCCCTATCAGTTCACAGCAGTCTCTCCTTTCCGTCTCCCCCTTTTCCTGTCTGTTATCCCTCTTTCCTTCATCTGACTTAACCTTAAACTTGTAAATCATGGCCTTGATATGCATGTCTATAGCCTCAATCCTTTAGGCTTATGCAGTTTTGCTCACTGTCTTTTACACACTTTGAGAAACTGGAGAAAAATTAGATGCTAGTCTGGTTTTTGACTGGGCACTGATGATGTAATTGATTGTCTTTGTTATACATCTTGAGATACCCTGCAAGCTGCCCTGAACTAGTGAGATATGCTGTAGATTGTGTGTGTGTGTGTACGCTGGGTGGAGCAGGGTGCTACAGGAGGTCAGGAGACAGGCTAAGTCAGTCCTACAGGATTTCTATCACTGTTGTATAGAATTACAAGCTTCCCTGTCAGGTGGTCAATGCTGCCTCTTTGTGTTAGCAAACTGTGTTCACCATACTGAACACAGAAAAGCTGCAAATAGGAAAGATTGTATCTGGTTTTACATTGGCCATTTTAGATCTGCTTTTAAAAGATGTCAAGAAAAGATCAAGAGGTTAAAATGGGAAGAAAAAAAAATTGCGCTTCCACTTTGCAAAAAAACACCTTTAAGCCGATGCGGTTTTTTTTCCCTGTTGTGAATGGAAGGAAGACTTTAGAAAATATTCTTAATCGCTTCTGACCTGGTACAGGTTAAAATGCTGTGATTTACCAGCTGTACATGGTCTAAACGGGCAAACCCACATGCCAGACCAGTGTCTTCAGAATACCACAGATTTTCCCAGGTTTGCAGTCTATTCCATTTTTCTCACTGTGGTTGTCCACCGCAGTTATTGTGTTTTTTCACTTTATAGTTTAGCTGCTGCTTCTATTGAATTATGACCTCATGTGACATAGTCTAAACCACGACCCTCTGGTGACACTGCACAGCCAAATTTATTACCTTCAAACAGGTCGATTAAAACATTTCTTCTGGCTTTTTAAACCATCACTTCAGGTTAGCCTTACTAGCAAATGTCAACCCAGTTTCTGAATCGTAATGTACTGGGGCACAGAAAACACCAGTCATGTGGCTTTGGGAGTTAAGGAGCCTTAAATAAAACACAGCTGAAAAATTGTACTCCTACACTCACATGCTGACAGCCATAGGCCAAGAAGTAGGTGGTTATAATAGTTATTGGCCAAACAAAATGAAATCTTTTACCCATCCCACTGCTTTAGAATTTCATCACAGACGTACCTCGGTGTGTTTTCTCTTGTAAGGATTGAGCTGCTTTTGAAAGTTTAAAATCAAAATGGACCTTTTAACCCTGACAGTGTTGTGTGTGGTGTTTGGACAGCGTGTTTGCAGTTTCCAGGAGCTGTGTGTGTTTGTGTGTATTTGTGTCCTACACTCTGTTGCCATATGGCAGACTAGTCAGCCCAGTGCAAACACAGCTGGCTGCCTCCTGTGGTTGCATGGGCGAACAGCAGTCTCCCTCCAGATACAAAAATCACTCATAGAAATATCACATTCACTGAAAGTACAGTAACAATGCGGTTCAGAACGCTGGGGTTCATGGTGTTATGTGGTAAGGTGCATTAGGGTCAGAGTTGCAGCCTAATATCCAGACTATCAGTGATGTTAAGCTGGTGATGATTAAGTCCAATCGTGGTCAACCGGGTTACAATGCAGCAAGAAACCCTTTAAAGATACTGAGAGGAGTTTATTTAAATTTTATGTTTTAAATTTTAAGTTAAATCATAATTTTTATCAAATTTTTAAGTAAACTGTATTCTTTATCATGCTGAAATTTGAATATATTATTGATATATTCCCAACACTAACGTGTTACTGCTCATATGGCTAGTTAATAAAGACTATTTATCAAAGGCTTGTGTGCTGATCTGAAGCAGGCAGACAAAGAGAGAGATGAAAAAGAGAAGCGAGCAAGCTGGTCCTGAGCAGAGCACATCATAAATAAAATGTCAGAAACACTGGTGCATGCTAGCCAGTGCTCAGAGTAGCATGAAATCTGCTCTCACCCCCGCCTTCCTTATCTCCCCTCCCTATCACTCTCCTTCTCTCAGTCTTTGTGCATGTGTATATCTGTGTGCAGGGTAATTGAGGTGTGTGACCTTGCTGTAGGCCTGGCAGGTGTACGGCAGAGGGATGAGATGAATGTGAGGAGAGAGCGAGGGGATGGATGGAGAGTTCTCCTATTATATATATGTGCTGGTTTGCAGCCTTCCTGCATGAGCTTAGATGTATGTGTTTGGCATATATGTTTGGCATCCTGTAATGGAGAGGAAAAAAAGTGATTGTGTGGGTGGAAGTAAGGTTTTGCTGTAAGGGGCCTCTACATGCAACTTGAAAATCAGATTATGTGAATGTGTGTGTGGGTGTATGTTGTCTTGGGCCACCAATAAGGCATGCATTATATTCTGTATATGCTGTTTGTGTGTGTGTTTGCATCTGCTTTACATTAAAATGGTTAAAACACAACAGTCACAATGTAATGTGAGTATGATAATTGTAGACTAAATATAGGAATGATGAAGATGATGGGCAAATTCTGTGTCGTTAAATTTCGGTACAACATGTAAGAGGCAATCTTCTCTCCGTTCCTTGTTTCAGACTGTTAAGACGTGAACACCAGCCTCTTTCCTGTGACAGGTTGAGCACTCAAGCAAATTTTTTAGGGTTAATTTTCACCTGGGAACACATGAAAATAGTTTTTTTTTTTTTGGTAATAAAAATGCTTGGTGCTTTGCAACCATTCATTTGAGTTAGATGGTACCACAATCCATGTTTTACTGATGTTGAGACATGACTTGAATGCACCATTAAGCTATGTTGTCACCACAGCCATTTCCTTTGCCAAATTATTATTCTAAGTTTAAAAAATGATTTCAAGACGTCTACCTGTCTGTAGATTTACAAGCAGAAATATGAAAATGATCCTGGATCATATTGAAATGCAAATCATTGCCACCAACACTGTGCCTTTCTTCTTATGCTAACTGTCCACCATACATCACAACATCCCTCACCCATTTAAATGACCTTGCAGCACAACCTGACATGGAGGAAGACTATCATTTACAAACAGATACATTAATGACAAGCAGGTGTTTTTACTCCTCAAGAAGTAGCCATTGAGTCCTTGTACATGTAGAAAACAATATTTATGTTTTTAAATACAATTTTTCATAAAATATTGCAAAATCATTCATCTGTTTTGAAAAAGGGCTCAAACAGGTCACTGTCTGTTTTATGGTCTCCATCTGGAGTCCAGATTATTGAGATTTTACGGAATTAAGTCATAACAGGGGCTCCACGGTGGCATAGTGGTTAGCGCTGTGGTCTCACAGCAAGAAGTGTGGAGTTTGCATGTTCTTTCCGGGTTCTCCGGCTTCCTCCCACCGTCCAAAGACATGCATGTTAGGTTAATAGGTTATTCTAAATTGCCCATAGTTGTGAGCGTGAGTGGTTTTATGTCTGTGCGGACCTGCGATGGACTGGCAAGCTGTCCAGGGTGTAGCCTTCCTTTTGCCCAAAGACTGCTGGGATGGGCTCCAGCTTCCCCGCGACTCTTAACCGGACTAAGCAGTTAGGATAATGGATTATTGAATAGTCATTACAGGATAGCAGGGTTTCTGAACCATAACAACAGCAATTACAATACATAAAAGAAGTAGAATGCATGTCTGAAAATAAAATAAAAGGGAAGCTATAGTGCTATCTATCATTTTTGTCTATACATATATATATAATATAATATAAGGTGTTGGACGTGTATGTGTTCAGTACTTTAAGAAATGACGTAAATTTATGGAAAAGCAAAACTTATTGACGTCCAAAGGTTAAATTTTTAAAGCTGCGTCTTGGTGATGGGATCGCCCCTTCAGAGTCACACTAGTGAGGGATGAGCAGCGATCGGAGGTGGCAAACACTTATTGCCACAAATTGAAACAAAGTTCGCCGGCACGGAGGAAGTACAGCAGTAAAGGCATTTTAAACAGGAAGCTGATTGGCCTGAAAAGTAGCTGGCATGAAGTCATTGAATGAACGGTCCATTGTTGTGAAGCCAGAATTTAAGACTGTGGGGAGTTTTTCAGCCTGAGAGGATGAAAGTGAAAACAGAAAAAAGCCTGAACACCAGGTGAAATGCAGTGCTCCCATCAGGCAACACCAGTACTGACATAATTTACTATTGTGAGGTTATATAATATTAGTAAGAAATGTAGTAAGTCTGTATCTTCTGCCTTTATTCACAGTATATGCGAAACAAAAAGTGTTCTTTCAGCATTTGTTAAATTGTTAAATTGAAATTTAATCTGAGAACAATTTCTCTGCAAACTGTGATGTTTGTTCACTTGTTGGCACAAATGACTGATAAACCATTTAACTACATATATGTCAGGCTCACCTGCAAGCTGTCTGCTCTTCCATGTCTTAGTCCAAGCTCAGACTCGCTCTGTCTTGTACAACATGCGCCAACATATTTTCAAACTGCAGGTCTAATAGCTGCTTCAGGCTCAAACAGAGTGCTGCCTCATACTTACAAGTTTCTGACCAGTGACAACAGAAGGGGGGCCCAAACATAGAGGCAAATGTGAAAATGTTACCTTTCAGAGGTAAGATAGCAAGAGACAAGATGCGTTTTTAAACATCTAATTATGTGAACCTCTGAAATAAACTGAACTTAGAAATGAGTGCAAGTTGGATCTCTTTAAAACAGACTAAATCCGACCTGCAAGGATTATTATTAATCTCATTTTCTGGCATTTAGGTCTGTCAGATGTGTTTTCTATCAACTATCTACATAGAACAACATGTAATAAATAGGAAACATGGAGGCGGTGACACATATTGTCAGCTGTCCTGTGTGCCCATCATCATCATCATCATCATGAGAGAATAATGTGGAGACAGCATAGAATCCATGAGCCATCCCACATCCTCCTCTTCTCTTCCTCTGCACAGTCGCACAGTGCATCTGTGTCATGTCATTGGGTTCTTGCGTCCCAACGTAACCCTCCCCCCCACACACCCTCCCATACCGGTGCAATCTCCCTCTCTCTGTCCTTGTGTGTCTCAGACTGTCATACCCGATCTCTTCATCTTCTCTCCCTCCTCCATCTCATCCCTCGTCTCTTCCTGCTTTCTCCAGCAGAAATCTCCCCCTCTGCCTGTCTCCCTCGTTCTCTTTCTCTATATTTAATGTGTCACTCTTTTAGTATCTCACCCTCTCTCTCTCTCCCTCCCTCCATCACGCAGCCCTCACACACACACACATCCCTGCACGCTCTCTCATGAAGCATACACAAACATAAAACTGTCTCTGCATACATTAATAGATCCAAGCTCCAAAGCCGGCTGCTGCATGCATAATCTATCTGCCCATACAGGATGTGAACACACACTTAAGAAGCTCTGCGTGTTTATGTGTGTGTGTTTGAGGCCTCAGACTCCACCCTCAGGAGACAGGTGTGGACCAGATTGAATTCCGGCTCATTTCCTCTGCCCTGTACAGCTGGTCAAGGACACATTTATGCACACAAACAGGCACGCTCAACACACACACACACCCTTAAGTGTAAGAACACACATATGTGCTCCACACATCTCCAATAAAGACACAGAAGAATCAAATGCAACATTAGCATAAAGAAAGTGTGTGAGCACTTGGATTCCTGTAGAGCAGGATTACAGCTGTGATTAACACAATTGGCAGAGTATTTCCATGGTGACGCTGACAGATTTGCAGTCTTAACATAAAGCTCAGTCTCCTCCTGCTGCATGCTTAATTCATACTCTACATCACACACACACACATGCAGTGCAGCATTCTTCATTACATCTGCAGCTGCCTTTGGATGCATTTCTCTTTGATCACGTTGGCAGTCCATTTGTCCTGCGCTCATTAAACGCATCAAAAGGAAAATTCTGATCATTCTACAATCATGGAAACACGTTTGACAGCATTCAGCACTAATCTCTGCAGGCTGTCTGTTCAGAACTCGAGAGGTCATTTCTGTAACTCACACTCTTTTTTTTTTTTTTTAGCTGGATTCTAATCCTAAATCACAAATTCACAACTTGTCAAAGGTGCAGCGTTTTCAGGGTTTTTCCACTGCTAACACAGAACCAATACATTTTTTTTTATTGCCAATGTTCTGGCTGACGCTCTGAGAAACTACAGCAGCACCATCTCTTTATTGGGCCAAAGCAAAGAGCTGTGCACATCCAGAGCAGCATTATGGAAACCAAACCAACCAACTAAAACTTGAAATAGAAGCAGTACTGTAAGCTTGTTTCTCTCATTTCATGCTGTTGAATGTTTAAGTGTTATAGGTTGCATTTATGAACATTGCTTATTGCATTACATAAAACTGCATTCAGATTCACCATTTCCAACTATTTGTAGCTGCAGTTGCAAACATTTATAGATTTTAATATCACCAACTACGGTTTATTGATCTTACCAATAACCATGTGGATGAATTCATTCTACAGCACTGTTTATAAAGACCTTTCAGCATTCATAAACACTTGTCAGGCGTTTGTAGTGACCATGGACCACCCCCATAGCTGAAGCAACCATTGGGTCAGTAGATGGGAAATATTTCCCTTCCAAGCCATGTAATGGATTCAAGCAGTGTGCAGCAAATGCTTTAATTCTACTTTTATGACAGTAATGTGTGATTATAGCTGGGTCAATGAGTGTTTGTGTTGTTTGGTTTATTCCCTGTGTGTGCGCGTGTGTGTGTGTACCTATCGGCTGTGGCGCCTGCCCAGTGCAGGAAGTGTGGGGTCACTGTGTCTGGAGTGCAGCCATGCAGCCTCACTTTGCTGCAAACACACAGTTTCTAAAACCTTTCCATTCAGATCGCAGCTTATAGGAGGAGATTTGCAGTGCAGATGCAGAGGGGGGGGGGGGGAGTGGCTTATGTTATGTGGCTGTGTGTTCACTTGGTGGTGAAAGTGATTGTCATGTTGCAAGAACATATATGATGCGTGTGTGGTCCTGTTCAGATAGCTCAAGCTCACATGTGGGCATCACGTGTGCTCCAGTCAGATAAAGAGGTCTTTGTGAGCAGATGCAGGAGATGCAGCTCATGTCACACACATGGCCTTGCGTGTCAACCCAACATAAATAAAACTGCTTTACTTCACTAACACACCTCTGTTCTTAAAGTTTTGATCCTGAAAATGAGAAATTCCCATGTGTAGCTTTTCATGTTGAATAGATATGAAATCATTATGGTTTTAGGTGAACACACACACACACACACACACACAGAAGTGTAATTTATAAAGACCTTAGTGTTTTTGCTATGTGATAGTTAGCTTTAATAGCATTGTGCAACTGGATACAGTTTAACACTTCTACTCAGGTATGTGGGCTTGGCAGGGCCTGTCTGACCACTCTGCTCTCACACACACACACACACACACACACACACACACACACACACACACACACACACACAGAAACTTAAGCTTGATTTAAACTTCTGCCCTAAATCTACAGTCTGCTGCAAGCCATGATGGCTGGTGATGAGGCTGCTGCTGCCTCTGAGTTCCTATTTGTACAGAGTAGTTACTGATCTTAAATCCAGTGTTATTTTTACATGCATAACTCAGACTGGAGATAATGAACTCTGAAGAGTAGTCAAGTTCATTAAATAAACTATAATGCAAAAAACAAAGAAAAGAATCAGGATAATAGCAGAGCTAAGACAATGTATTTGGGCTGTAAAGCATTCTGCATCAACCAAAACTACAAAGGTGTAAAGAAGTGGAACTAGAAGACATGACAACACATGGTATTAATCTACAAGCAGCTAAATTTTCTTTTTTGGTCAATTCTATAAAAGATCATCCAGTAAAAACGCTGATACTTTGCAGAACAGTGCAATGAAACATGCTTTAGTCAATAAATTGACGTTTGACACCAGGTAACCATCAGTGACAACATGCTGATATTGGAGGACAGTGGGAGAAGTCCATGTAAATGATCAATCTAAAGCCCTTTTCACAGATCAGCTCTGCTATATGCAGGCACCAAATAAACCCCTCTCTAAGCCGGCTGCCTTTATCCATTCTCACATGAACCAAACAAGCCGACCTAATCCAAATCATTGCAGCGTTATGGAATCAGAGGACTTAACTCAATCATGCTGCCATGTGTTGCAGCATATAAAATGTATAAGTTTCTCAAAGCAAAGCTTGTGATGTGTGTGTGAATCAGTTCCGATGCATTTAAATCCAGCTGCTTCCTCGCTGCATACTTCGTGCATTGTTACATCACTCTTGTGGTGCTCGCTTAACGTGTGAGAGACTCATTCTGAGCGGCGCCGACTGAAGTGGGTCGAATTTAACTTTGCATTGCTGCAGAACTGAGTTCTTAACAAAATGAACGGCTTTGCAGTGAAGTGAAACTCAACTTGAAGGATGATTGAAAACGATCCAGTGCAGGCGGCGCCGCCTCTCTCGTGTTGATGCATAAGTTGAATGTTAATTTGATTGAAAGTTGGTATGAATCAGAAGAAATGCATGTCCTGTCAGAGGGCTGCAGCTGAGCACATCTCTGCAGCGTCTTCACTCCTTAAATTCCATCAATTCTTCATGCAGTAAAGCACATATGGCATAATTCTGCTATCACTCCTATTTCATCTCAGATACTGACACACACACACAGTTTCTTTAAGTGTGAGAAAACTTCTGTCTGTGTGTGTTGTTTGCACGGTCCCACCACTTATCCCCTGAAGGAAAATATCCCCTTTCTGTTGTTTTTCCAGTCTTTATTCTGTTGGGAAGTCTCAGCCTGAGTTTCTCATACTGTGTTTGTGTGCAGCGAGTTTGGGCACGTCAGCTGCCTGCCCCCAGCATTGTAATGTTGTTGTTGTTTTCAAACAGCCTGCAGAGTGTCAGCATACACACTTTACTATTAAAGTTTAAGCTTAACGCTGAAAGCACTTCAGCACTGTGGAATATAGCCACAACATTTGGTGATCAGACAACAGGAGCATGACGATGGATAATCTGTTTTGTTGTTTGTTTGTTTGGGATGAAGATTACTGTCAGGGATTGATGACTAAGTTGAGTTTGTTTTTTTTAGAGGATTCACATCAAAAAAGGGAAAAATCCTTCCAGCATCAACTGTCTCGCTCTGCTCAGCTGCCGTTAGGTTTGTGTGTTTGTATGTGTGAGAGAGAAGAGAGAGAGCAGCAAGGGTAAAAACAGGGTAGTGTTAAAAAAAGGGGAACACTTGTCTAGCCCCAATTTACACTCACTTGCACACAAACTCCTCCCCCCCCCCCCCCCCCCCCCCCCCCCCCCCCACACACACACACACACACACACACACATCATCACACTGTTCACAGCTCCTGATTTTGGCAGCAGCCACAGTCGGGCTGCTTTCATTAGCGTCTGTCTAGACACAATTTATTACCAACTGCTCGTTCCTGTCCTCTCTCCTTTTCTCTGTCTTCCCATTCGGCTCACTTGTGCCGGATTTCAGACAGTCTTCTGCCGCTTGGACGCGCCGCGAGGCTCTGTGCGTCTGTCACCCTCCGCCTCTCTACGTGGGTGTCATTTTCCTGCTTGTCCCCAAAGAGGAAGTCTGTCTGTCTGCCTTGTCTGTCACTTCATCTATCCAGCCATCTCTTGCGCTCGTGTGCATGCACACGTGTGGGAGTGGGAGTGGGTGTGATGGTTTTTGAGCCAGCCTTGGTTTTGACCATGACCTTTTACTGAAACCATGTGGCAGAAGTTCAAGGAGCCAAACATCCCCGACCACAGACAACCTGACACGCCTCCTCTCTGTCTGTAGCTCTGCCAGCTCTAGCCTCCAAAACACATACATGTTTACAGTCAAATGAGACAGAAAGCAGACTGTCTGCTTCTCTCATGCGTGCACACAAAAATGCACACCACCCAGTTTAGACAGTTTGATGTCCTTCATTAGCCGTGTTGCTTTAAAAATAGCAGCATGTCTGACTGAAAAGTGAAAAAACATGAAGATTTTATAACTGACTGGAAAAGATACCGGATCAAACATGTTAACAGATATTTTCTCCACCTTTTTATAGGAGAAAAATCCCCTTCCAGCTCTCTGAATCTGTACTTGTCCCCTCCTCTATGATTAAGACCAGGAATCCTCAACCTGCAGGATAGTAGGGCTTGAGGACCAGGGTTGAGCGCCACAGATTTAGACAACTTAAACAACGCTACTCTCTCATAAAAGTCCCTATCAACACTTGTCCTGATTGCACGCACTCCCTCGAGATGTGGAATGACGGCATTCCAAGAGATCCTAAATTGTTCACAAAACAAAGCTCCTTGATGACTGAAAGCCGAAAACACTCACTTATACCTGCCTGCTAGCTGGTGATTTCACTGATTAACTGCTTTTTAACACAACAGTAAGCCCAGCGGACAAATGGACATGGCACAGAGAGAAACATCAGGCAGACGCTGAACTGAGACAGACACAGAGGAATTAAACCCTGTCATTTTCTACCACTCTTCCAGCAATCCACTGTGTGTGTGTGTGTGTGTATTTCTGTGCAGGTATGAAGCTTGTTGCCCTAACTTGAAGAGACCTTCTGAATCACAGGTTAGTCAGGGCTGGAGCATCCCAAGCACCGTTCCTTTCCTCACGCCATGCAGGCTCACACACGTTGAGCAATGTGCCTGATGTGTTAACAAAGCTTTATCTTTAACAAAGCTATTAGGAGCAGCGAAGCTCAGAGAAATGCAGGTGTTTGGTATGTGTGCGTGTTTGACCTGGAGATCTATGATGAATGAACAATGAATACAGATATATCTGTACAGTGTCGTGCATTAGTGTGCTTTATGGGTGGAACACCTGGATGAGGAGCTTCTAGATAGCTTGTCTCTGACAAAGGCTCTTTTTTTTTTTTTTTTTGTTTTTTTTTTTTGTTTTTATGGATTTCCCAAAGACAGATACCTACTCAGTAGTGACCTGGATAACTGTTTTCTGAAAGTGTATTTCACTAGTTGACCCAGTTTTGTGGTTCTTGAACTGGATAATCTGTGCATCATTTAGAACAACTTGTGCATCAGAGACTCTTGTGGCATGAAGTGTTTCCTGTATACAAGTGTATACTTGCCTTCTTATCATGTGTAATAATAAGAAACCTTCCATTTATTGATCATATTGAGGGATTAAAAAGCTATTTTCACATATCTGGCTCCCACCAGATGCAGGGCATGGCGTCAAAGTTCCTGCCTGCAGTATGTATGAGGCTCAGTAAGCAGGTAACATGTTCTGTTTGCTGCAGTCTGCAGCTTCACCACTAAATGACACTGAACTCTGTACACTCTTACTAAACTGTAAAGATACAAGCAGTACAAAAATAAAATAAATACAAAAGTAAGTTGAAAAAAAAAAAAGAAAAAGCCTGCTGTGTTGAAGTTGCTCTTCCTGGAGTGTTTTGGTCTGAAGTCCAGTTAAGAAAACTAAAAAATGTCATTTTCTTGTTCTTTTGTCTTTCGCACCCTGTTGTCTCTCCACTAAGCTTCTCTCGCTTATTTGCCTTTTGTCTGACTGAATGCCTTTCAGTCCATCCTTTCCACCAATCCCTTTCTGCCTCCTCCTCTCCTCTGCTCTCCACCTCCGAGGAAACGCTTCATCGCTCCTCCCCTCTCTCTCTCTCTCTGTCTCTCTCTCTCTCTCCTCTGGTTAATGTCAAAGTGAGATGCTCCCACTGGTTAACCTTTACAGAGAAAAGATAAACACCACTTTCTTTATCTCCTTATCTCTCACTAAGCCTTACAGTTCTGATCACAACTTCTACATCTAAATACAATTCATGGAAATGCAAGTGTGCAATAAAAAAAAAGCACTAAATTTTTATAAAAACAAAACAATTTATCACACACCTCGCCAAACTTCATTACTCCACCATGTTTTTGTCACAGACCCCCCCCCCCCCCCCCCCCCAAACGTCTGATATCAAAGACGATGTCAAACCATGTGACATTCAGCTGCTGTCTCATGAAATCTACTCTGCTATTTTAATAATTTACCCTCCATGTTTTTTGTTTTGTTTTTTTTACGGAGCAACAGTTTTAAAAAAAAAAAAAAAAAAAAAAAAAAAAAGTACCCACATTCTTCCTCACACACATACACAGCTGTGACCCTTCAGGGAGTGTGCACTTTGACCTTGGGTTCAAAGGTTTGGGGCCTTAACCAGCAGGCTGCAAGATCAGTGAAGGCTGAGCCAGCTACTTCTGCCTCATATTGACTCAACTGTCACACACACACACACACTGTGCAAACTGATGTGTACACTGCATTGTTTGTATGTGTGTGTTCAGAGGGGGAGCATATAGGATGCCATGTGTAGGCGTGTTTTATGCTGCAGAGCTGCAGGTAGCATATAACAGAGTGGAGGAGATGATAGAAAATGCTGATAGGTTCATGTTATTGTTGGATACTTAGATTATCTGTTTTTTACATTTAGCTCTGATCAGCAGGACGGTCGAAGTTTAGACTAAAACACAGCGACTCGTTCTGTAACTGCAGGTGAAAGTTCAGAGGACAGGCCGGGTTGTATGACTGATCAGAGGCACAATGACATTTAACCAGCAGCTTGTCAACCGCAACCATTAAAAGGTCATTTTTAGTGCATGTGTTTGAGTGTGCATATATATTATATTATATTATATTATATTATATTATATTATATATGCATGCGTGTGTGTGTGTGTGTGTGTGTGTGTTATAATATCAGAAAAGTGTATGTGTGCTTCTCTGTTTTAGTATTTCCGCATTTATGTGCATCCGTATCACAGGTGCTGTGTGTTCTCAGGGGGTGTGTGTGTGTGTGTGTGCTGGGAGGGGTGGGTAGGTACACCGGCGCACCACCTGTTCCTGGTCATGTGGCCCAGCACCGACACTATGACTCACTGAACACACTGCACATGAGGAGCACACACACACAGATGGCCACGGCACTGGTCCAGGCCCCGCTGAGCATCTCACACACACATGCACGCACACGCACGCACGCATGCACACACACACACACACACTGCGGTTTCACAAGTCACACCGCATGACATACCAACATCATGACCACGGCGCAGTCGGCAAACGCCACGCATGCATAATGACAGGAGCCACAGGAAGAATAATGAGTTTTGGTGGAGAAGAAGAAAAGATGCTGGTCTTCTGACACCTGATGGCTGCTGCGTCACCTCGCAGGAGATTTACACGCATGAGCTTGTCTTCCTCACTGCAGTCCAGTTTTTCACACAATACTAGATTTGAATAAGTTTTCATTAATAAGAGGTGAAAAACAATAGTCTGTTGAAGCATCTCGACTGACCTGTGTGTTTTATTGTTTTAATTTCAGGAGGTAGGAGGTGTCATGGTGGCCTACAGCCTACTGACAGAAAGGGACTACTTAACCTATGATCACTAGGTAAGGTTGACTTCTTATTATTCCCATCATGCCTCAGTTTTCCTTAATGATTTAGTGATAATTATGAAACCAAATACTTCCAATGTTTGAAATATCTTTACCGCCCAGTGAAATATATCAAAGTTGGCAAGACATGTAGAGCGACAGGGTGAGATGTGAGAAAAGAAAGGAGGAGGAGAATATACCGCTCACACACACATTCATTAACTTGAACGATGGTGGGTTGTGAAATCATGGGTGTGTGTGTGTGTGGATCACTACCTCCTCAAAATCTTATTCACACACACAAAACCAACTTTTATTCCTTTGAACTTTTCTTGTGTTGAAAGAAGGATGTGCTTTAAAGACCTCTGAGTCAAATATCTAACTTTCTACTCTGCACTTCAAAGTCGTGTTAGGAGTTAAAAAGGTCGGCCATTTGCACGCTGATTCACTGCTTTGCTAACGTTGAAGCAATATATCTGCTCAAGCCTTCAACATGACAAAATGATCATTTTTGCTGTTCGAAGGACGAACACTAAATGTTTTAACATATGAAGCGAATCACCATGCTGGTCAGCAGTTAAAAACGTATCACTTGTTGCACCCCAAAAACACCTCCGTTTTATATTTTACTGCTGCTTTTCTAGGAAGTAGATGTTTCTTCCTGCATCTGCGTTCTTCAGAGGTGTCATCTGACCACTTCCACATGACGTTTATCAGCTGCGTTGTCGTCGTCAGGAAGAGGCCATGCTGGTGGATGTGCCCGGCCAAACCGATGGTTTCTGAGCAGGGAATCCCAGCTGTGTGGAAGCATGAAAGCTCCCAGCTGATAACCGACTGGTCGCCCTGGTCAGATGACACTTCTGAAGGCAGTGGACACCAGTCGAAATAGAAAACAAAGCTGAACAACATAAACTTTGTCCGAGGAAAAGATAAAGACAAAAAGGAAAAAAAAAACACTGATGTTTTTTCTTCATTTCAGCTCCAGTAGTTTCTGGTTCGTTCTGATTTCATTTCACTTCTTATGTGAACTTTCCTGAACTTCCACACTCGCCATGTGTTGAAGCTGAATAGGAAGTGAGAATTTCCAAGCTGGAGATTCCTGATTTAAAAAGATTTGATAAAAATTCTCCACCCCTGACCTCAAATCTCCTAAAGGCTGCTTTACTCTGTATATGTGAGCAGCCTTCGGTTTATTAATACATTTACTGGTTCATCTGTCTGTGTTGTGTTGCATTAAATCAGCGGTACACCGTGCGGTACAACTCCTCTGTCTGACTCCTGGTCACAATATACCAGTGAACTGTCATGTTTATCAATAGAGTGACATTTATCTGATGGGAAATCTTCTGAAAAGGAAACTTTCCCTTTACTGTCACTATGTATAACATTAGGATATCCAGTATACAAAGCAGGAATGGCCTGTTTAGCCCAGTAGCTCGTCAGGATTAGCTGCTTCTGAGGAAAAACTCTGTCGGCTGCAGCGCTCCACTCAGGCAGCTGCACGGCTGCCACCGTGGGAGTGCTGATCCAGTCTGACTGTACGGCTCTGTCTCCTCGTGGTGGGAGTGTGTGTGACTATATGCGTGGAGGTGATTATTATCGTGTCTGTCGGCCTCTCGGTGTACCCAGGGCCTGAGTCATGTTATGTCACATGTACGCACACACACACACACACACACACACACAACTCCACATACAATCCTACATATCGGAGGCTGAGAAGTACCATCTGTACCAGGGACACAGTCTCCTACGTCTGAACACACTTTCTGGCACATTTTATTACATTCTTTCCTGTACTGTTCTGTCTGGACCTCAATTTATTTTCCGTTTATTTTTGTGTGTGTGTGTGTGTGTGTGTTGGTATGACAGGAATTTCTGGGGCTCACTGCTATGGGAGAGTTGCTCCATACTCTGTATTTGGAATATGAGAACTGAGCTGTCATTGTCCCTGATCTGTTTAAATACACACAGTTCCCATCTCACACACTCAGACACACAGATAACATCTGCATGTCTTCAACACATGCATACACAGAAGCTGGAAGAACGTTTTGTCCTTATCATCTCTCCTTGCCACACACACACACACACACACACACACACACACACACACACACACACAGATTTTCATTAGGGACCCCCAGACAGGCTGTAATTCCATGGCTTCCCTTGTTGTGGGACAGGAAAAGTGGGATTTTAACTCAGATGTATCGATTTAATTTCCCCAGACTCTTATTATACACAATATGGTGCATTTATGAAAGAAACAGCTGGAGCAATCTGTGAGCATAGGTGCAGTGTGTGGCTCCCTGTGGTCCCACCCCTACCCACATCAATCAAGCACATCTCTTCCTGTTCACTTTGAGAGGCTAATAGTCTCCCACCACACTCTTCTCTGTACAACACACAAAGCCGGCTGAAATCCTAATGGAGAGCTCAGCGACGCGTCACGTGATCATCAATTTAAATAACTTCCTTGATACACACTCTCAGCATTACATCATGAATATTTGCATAGATAGTGCTGGGAGTCTATTTTTGAGACCAGTGCAGAAATAGGTGAACTACCAGACAGACATGAGTGTGTGAACGGTGAGCCGTAGATGCTATCGCCTACATACAGAACGTTGCAGTTTACAACTCTATGGTGGATAATTAAGGACTGCAGCTACTCGGGCTGTAATAGCTTCCAGATGAAGCGATAAAATACGTCTGAAGCTGACTTATAATATTCATACCGATGATTACAGTATTAGGAGCCCATCTGAATATGTTTATTGTACCATCTGGAGCTTTAATTCTATAATTTTACAGTGTATACCGCATTCTGGCATGAAACATCAGTCATCCGTGCTGTATTGCCTTACCTCTACTCTTTCACTTTTGCAGAAACATTGGCAGCTGGGAAAAACCTCTATGATCACTATTCAGTGCAGTGTTTGCCTCAGAGGGCAGCTGACTTCTCTACACAAAGAAACATTCATAAAGACACTCGCCGTGCCGTGTCCCTCTTTCTCAACATAAACCTCATTCTTGCACATTCAGCGTTGCTTAGTATCTTGCATGTACATCATCTTGGACTCGAGTCCATTTTACACACACATGGCTATTGTCAGAAGAAATGCCATCAGCCATCTTTAAATAAACCTTAAGTAGCATATTGTTATGAGAGAACAGACACCCTGAGGCTGAAGCCATCGTTGATCCATCCTGAGGCAGAAAGACGTTTCATAACCTTCTGATTTTATGTTTATGTTCATTTATAGAGCTGTTCTGACCATAAATAAACTGTGTATCCTGAAGTCATCGCGTCAGCATCATCCATGACACGCTCCCATCCTCCCTACAGGGCCTAATTTTGCCTCCTGTTGTCCTGCTGAGGCAGTGCCTTCTAAATATAACCTCTGCATGTGTGTGTGTGTTTGGGTTTGTGACACATTCTGTTGGTTGTACCAATGTGGCTCTTTGGCATTATTACAGAGTACAGGATGGTTACTTTGGCGAAGAAGAGCTGGAACAAATGTTTCCGGCCTTAAAGAGAGCCATTTGTATTTTTCAAAGGCTTGTTTACTTCACACAGGATGCTAGCAGGCTGCTCTGAGAACATGCCGTATAATTCTCAGACTTCTGTCTGCACCGTCATAGTTGTGTCATCCACTGACCAATGGATTTATTGGCCTCGTAAATCAAAGTTTTACATGTAGGCCAAGCTGTGAGTACTGTACCGGCAATAATAGATCATGCATTAGATATTCGCTCTCCATCAGACCCTCCCTCCAGGCTGTCTAATACATGGATGGATGGGTTGTGTACAATTTATATGCAGACCTCATGCATGCAAGTGTTTCTTCTAAGAGCTTGTGTGGACATTTATCGAATGTCTGAGCATGTCTCTTTCAGGCACCATCTTTTATGAACATTTACAAGCCATATTTGATGATTTTACTGGCAGCTAAAGCTTTGTAGAAAAGCTATTTATGAGAACTGTCAGATGAATGATCAGGTTGTGGAAAGTGACTGATCTGCTCACACCACAGGAAACCTGTTCACACCTGCATGCAAGGCTAAATTATTGTGATTATAGCTTAACTAAACAATTTAATTATAAAATTCTCTGGTTCCAGTATACAAAAGTTGATAAGGAATTGATCTGCTAACCAATGTATGTTCCGCTCTGCAGCAGTAGCTGATAATATGCCTCCTTTAAGCCAGTTGGACTTTCAACATCCAAACTCATTAGCTAGTGGAATCTGATACCGCGAGTTTGTTGTTTTGTACATTTTGTACATGTTGTAAGCTGGCTGCCTTTCTCTTTTTTTCTACCTCCACCAAGGCAGATGTCACCCATTCAGCAGCATTGTTGTCTGTCTCTTAGCAATATCACGAAAAAAAAAGTTATGGATGGATTTTGATTAAATCTTTTAATGAAATCTCAAAACAGAATAAGAAATAATCAGGTTTTTGTCAGTGATCTGGGTCATTGCCTGGACTCTTTACTAAGGGTAGACATGGATGTTTTTGCCTTTAGAGCTTCCAGCTGCAGTTTGACAACAGTAAGGCATCATTTTACTCTTATTTCATATAATCTGAATGACAACTTTTAAATTGGACCATTTCAGCCAAAATAATATGTTTATATGCATTTTAAAAGTCTGGATTTACAGACGGATATAGAAAACACGAAGCAAATCTCACTAGCTTTTTTATTTTGTTTTTAAACAACAGTAAAGGTTTTATATTTTTGGACTCACTTTCATTCTCACTTGGTTATTAATAGGTTTACTCTAAATATTTCACATTCTTATTACTTTACTGCTCATTTGATCTGTATCTGAATCTCTACGTTGTCCTAAAATACCCTGACTTATTTGCTTGACATTTTGATTCAGATTTTTAGCAGAGATAACTATAAACGTGTAACCCACAGAAGATAAAAATCAATGTGTGACCTTTGTTTTGTCATTGTAGTTGTGTGTAAAGTCAGAGCTCAGGCTTATTTATAGCCAAGTAGTTGGATTCATAAGACTGTGATGTGCTCGCTGCTGTCTTGGTGATATGAAGTCAGAGGATAATGCTCTTCCTCATCCAGAAATAGACGGAAATGTGCACTTGGCAGCGCCGGACTCCCAACAGCGGATCACGACTCTGCCTTCAGAAATAAACAAAAACTCCAGGCATGATTAAACCATCGGGAGGAGCAGCTCCGGTACCGTGAGTCCTACTCGGTGCCAGCTGCGCTGTAAGGGAATTCCGGTGACGTCACGTGCGCACGCGTCTCTTTAAAGCAGCGCCGCTTCAGCGTGAGCCGCGAGAGCTGAGCAAAGAGGAGCCGGGGACACATCCGCGCGAGCGAAAACACACAAACCAAACGGAGTAGAAAGCGGAATAAAGAGGAACGAGTCTAGCAGGGACGCCAGACAGGCTACTGGCCGGCTGGAGGACTCCGGTTTCAGGGTTGTTTCGACAGGAAGACGGAGCCAGGATTTACTGGGGCCGGGATCTCCGCTCAGCCGGCTGGCAGGAATTTCTCTGGAGCTCCTGACCTGGAAATATAACACCCATACAGGCACCAGCGGACATTAAAGACTCTGATATTCATCTCTGTCAGGACAGGCTTATAGTTTGTTTTTTGGAGGGACTATTTAAACGCATTACGTGAAAGGTGAGTTGCGATGCGCTCGCGAGGACGTTTAAACGTCCACGCGCTGTGTTTTGGTTGTAGTCACTGAGCTGTTACGACAGAAAAGTTTGTGGATTGTTTGAATGTGACACAGTTAAAACCCCATTATGAGCGCAGTTTATCACTTCAGCAGCAGTGAGGGGATTATCGGAACTGATTAGAGCCGAGCGCCTGTTATCGATGAGGTGGGGGAATTCGGCTTTTCTCTTCTCTTTGTAACCACGGATGACTCTTCAGTCCCACGCGTGGATGTCTCAGTTCTTTGAACTGTCATCTTCATACATAATTGATCATCTTTACCGTACCGGTTTAATCACGCAGTGCACGTCGATCCGAGTCATTTCCAAACTGTTTTTCTTGTGTGAATTTATTTAACTGGTTTTTGAGACGTGTCCCGAAATAACCCCCACATATGGACCGGAGGGAGGGGGGGGGGTCTCAGTTACAGCTGTTTATTTCAGAGCATCTCAATATTAAAACATGTCTACAATAGTGATACCGACCACAACATGTTCATATTATTATAGCTACATTTTATTTTGTGAATGAAGTTGATTTAATAGTAGTCTTGCCGGGGGGGCATTCAGCTCTTAATTTAGCCATATTTGCCTTGATCTCATCGTCCCATGACCAGAAAAAGGGGGTAAAGAGCTAGAGAACATGGACAGAAAATTGGCTGTGTAAGGAGATCTCACGCCATTGTGTGTTTGTGTGTGTGTATGTGGGAGTGGATGGCTCTGCTGGAGTGGGGGTGGGAAGGATCACTGAGGTCGGCAGCCGTATAAAGTGAATGGATAGCTGCCACCCCCATCAACCCCCTCTCAGTCAATCCTTACGCACACAAAGAGCTGGGCTGAAAGGAAGTGATTTGCATCACCTCTGTTTTTGGGGGGAGGGGCGGTGTTTTGGTGCCGTTCCTGGTCAGTACGCTAAAGTCTGACCAGCTCGTATTGTTTGTTCAACGTGATCAGTTGCCTAATGATCACCTTTCAGAAGAAACACGAGGCTGAATCCACGCGGTGCTGGTTCCTTTGAGTCAGCTTTATTTGACTGTAGAAGTAGTCACGCCGGTAGAACTGGGTTTTGGGCTCGTGCGTCTTTGTGCCCCAAAATTACGCGTCACTGAACTGAAAGGACGAGCGGACAAGGTGGGAGTCGCGGCGCAGACCTTCGTCTTTTTTTTCCTACTGGTCAGCAGACGACCAGTTGATGTGTGTTTCTGAATGGCTGGGGGTGACTTACAAGCCATTTAATTGCCCACTATAAATAAGCTCGGGTCAGAGTAAGCGCAGTGTGCTGACATGGGGTCTCAGCCAAACAAAGCAGCGACCCTTTGAAGGTCCGCTTCCGATCACTCGGATCGATTGGCGCGGAAAACAGCAGAGTCTCTTCTTTTTTCCTTTTGATGTCGGAGGCTGTAAAAAGTTAGTTACGATTCGCTCCTTACACAAGCGCTCACACACACACACACACACACACTTCGCCGGCTGAATGCTGCCTCAGCTCCACCCCGCCTCCATTTGTCCCGTGACCTCAGCAGCGCGCGTGTGTGTGTGTGTGTGAATGAACAATCGCCGCCCATTTTACTATGAGCGATGACGAACGCGGAGGGATATTAAAGGCATAGACGCGCAGTGGGAAGAAGAGGAGGACATGACGCTGGAAATGAAGCTCCACGAGACTGAGTCACGCAACTCTATTCAGAGCAGTTGCCAGTCCCACCTCACAGCCTCCTCTCTTCCTAAATACCTTCAAATTGAGTGTGGTAGTGTGTGTTTTCAGCCAAAGATTTGCTTAAGTGTAATTAAGCTTCCTGTGAATGGCCAGCCTGAGAAGTGGGTTAGGAGGCTAGTTTTAAGTGCTTACTCATCTATTTTGGCAGTTGACAGTGATAACACAGGGGTGTGTGTGTGTGTGTGTTTGGTCAGAGTGTGCTTCAAAGTGAAACAGGTAGTGGGAAGTGATGAAACATCTGTTGGTGTCACATTGTGCTGTCACAGCCTTTCCAGTAAAGGGTGTCTTTCCTCCTTAAGAGAACAGCAACTGAGAGGGAGCGAGGAAGGAGGCACACGACAACACTTGCCACTTACTCCAACAGGTTGGGCATGAAAACAAATGTGCTGCTGACACGAGAAACTATTTTAAGAGGGATTTTCCATCAATTTTCCCCCCAACAGAAACCCTTTAGTTAATTTTCACGTAAAGGAGGGACTGAACACCGGCTTTATAAGCCTGTTGTAACTACGCTGCCATGACAGTGAGCTTGCAGGACACAGACTTCTGGGTTTGTTTGGGGCCAAAACTGAGAGGAAAAACTATTAACCAGTTGTGGAATTCCACCGAGCTTTGTGAAACGACCTGCTGGTCCACTTCCAGGTCTCTGAAAGTGGATATGCAGGACACTGCAGCAACATCCACAACAAAGTAAAGACTGTTTTAGTCACCTTACTTCTACGGAATCGAAGACGAAAGCTAAATTCATGAAAATATAACATATTTATGACCATCCTGTTAATTTATGGCAAGACTTGGATGATAACAAACAGGTAGTGAGTCCTGACAGCCCATAAAACCACAAGGATATGAAATATAATGTAATGCTTTTATCAGTCCTGAACAGATATGGAAGAAATAGTTCTTTGTGCTACTATTTTGTCATTAATATCAACTGAGCTGCAGGGTTCGGCTACAGTGCCAGAAACCTGCAAGCCATGAACATCCATCATTATAAATATTGGTCACGCAGGAAGCGCTTGCCTTGCATGGTGCTGCAATGTTTGGATCAAAGCACAGAAAGAACATAGAGAATATTAGTTTAAAAAAAAAAAAAAAAAAAAAAAAAAAGAGGCAGCTACAGATCTTATTATATTGAACAAAGTCAGAGAAAGGAATCTTCTGCAGAGGAATGAAGATTTATATTCTCTACTAGTTAAACTAAGGGAAGGAGAAGCTTTTCCTCACTTTTCACTCTGGCATCACCATCAGTGGCAAAGGGCCAGAGATAACAAAGTGGAAGGTGTGTGTGTGTGTAAGAACTTACACTGTGTGTGACTCATACCTAAAGTTACACAGGCAGTCGCATTTTGGAAAGAATTTGCTTCCTTCCTCACCTCACCTCACCTCCTGCCTTCTTTTATCCGCCTTGACCGAACAGGCCGGATAAATAAGTCCACACCGGCAGGCAAGCCCAGCCTCATCACAGAAGGTTTGTGAACAAACTGCCTGCAGAATCAGCAACAGCGGTATTTGAGGAATCTTTAAACAGGCCTTGAATCTTTTGTGGACTGAATCCACAAACCTCCATCGCCATAACAAACTGGCTGTGCCTGCGTCACAGCTGTTCTAATCAACGATTGTGGCGTAAGTGATATTTTATCAAAACAACTGTGCGTAATAACACCCACGTTTAAAAACAGTACTGCACCGGCCATCTGTACACATGCTGTCATTATCTCTTACACACACTAAAACACACAGACACGTCTGTTATTTTGTGTTATTGGCTCATACAGCCTGCTGATGAGGCATAATGGGAGTCCTGGAAGGAAGAGGAGGAAGAGTTGGTGTTTGAGGTCAGCTTGTCCCATGTGGTAGTAAACATGTTGACCTCCCATAAACCCCATGATGAATTCTTCTCTTTGTTTGTCTCTGCCTTATTTCATTAACTGTTGGTTAAGACGCAACCTGTTCTCATAGCAACTGTTACCAAGGAAGCAGTCTTGCCTTTTTCAGTGCTTTTCTGAGGCAGTCTGAGTGGATGTGGACCAGACACACCTGGCAGAGAGCAGTGTGAGGGAGGGGGATTTTTCACTTGGGGTGTTTGCTGTTATTTCCATTTTTCCCAAAGTTTTTCTTCTTTTCTGAGATTTGTTTCCAAACGCATAGATAAAAAAAATCATAATAAATATTATGTTATATAAAGTTTTGGGGGCTTTTGAGATCACTCAAGTGTGGGAAATCAATACTGACGACAATCAAGCTGCTGTTGTCAATAGGACGCCCACGTTGTTTCAGATCACAACTTAGGGTTATTACTTCCATTTCCCACATTAAACATCAAAAGCCAAGTTGTTGAGTCATTCTCTGTTTTCCAGATGCTAACATGTGGTCAGAAAAGAAAACCAAACTGATCTTTTCTCTTAAAAACACAGTTTCTGTGAAAATAAAGTGATAAACACACACTCATCCTGGCATCATACTGTGTTTATCATTCACTTTTACCAGAATGCCGAGGCAGCAAGCAAGGAGGCCAGGCGGTGCTCTGAAAGACTTGTTTCTGCTGAAGGAGGCTTGTGAGTCATGAGTTGATGAGCGTGTCGGGTGTATTTCAGGAACCACGTGACACACAGATCATGTTTTGGCTTCGTTGTTTCATATTAGTAAGGGTTGATGTTTCATTCAGATCATTGTCCTGAAGTTAAAAAGGCAGTGAAAACACAGTGTAGCACAAACGGTTCATATCTTTTCAACAGGAAGTCTCAGTCTTAAAACCTCTCCCCAGTGCCTAAATTTCCCTCTCACACACACTCACACACACACCCCTCAGGGAGGCCCACTTCCTGTGGTTGTGATGTCAGTTTCCTCTCCCCTTCGAGCTCAGTTCCCCCTTCTCTGTAACGTCACACAGAGGTGCAACCGATCTGAGTGTGTGACAGATGCACTAACCCAGTTGTGTGCTGTCAGTCACAGCCCAGATGTTACGGTGATGAGTGCAGGAGACAAAAGGAGCCTTGTGGTTGTGTTTTTTCTGTCAGTACCCCTCCGTCCTCCTGAATGTCTTTTTTTTTTTTTTTTTTCCCCACTGAAAGGTGAAAATGTTTGTCAGTATGTCGATGAAATCGGTTTTATTGTCTCTTAGGAGGACCAAATCAATGAAAAAGAAGTGGTAGTCAGCCAAATGGCAAACAGCCAAACTGAGGCACCCTCTGCCGCATAGTTTGACAGCTTGAATGATAAAAGTTTCTGCTGGGATTATATCTTCTACTAGGACACCACACCTGTTTTCCACTAATGTTGTTATTAATAGTTTAGCCTCGCTTTCAGTAAAGCAAAACCTGCTTCAACTGTTGCCTGGATGGAGACAGCGTTCATTTTATAACAACCTCCGTGTGAAGACCTGGGTCACCCCTGTATCTGCTGAATGAATGCTTGTGTTGATGAAATGAGATGGAACAATGTTTGCTTGTTTTCTCCTCAGCCAGCCCTGATTGTGCTGTTCTCATATTCCATGTGTGCGTGTGTGTAAGGATGTAGACGTGATAAAGTTAGCCCCCATCACCGACTGGGAAAGGCATGCACTGACGTTTGTGAATACACAAACGAATAAACACACGTACATGTAGACTCACAGGGACAAACGCAGTGGGAGGACGGCGGATGCTGGGGCTCGTTCTTCCTCTGTGTGAGAGACACGCTTGATGTTTCCTGCAGGACACGGTCTCGATCTGGGACTGATTATGTAATGACCAAATGGAGCTGAAAGCATCACCGAGGACAGAACAAGACTTACTTCAGTTTATCTGTCACTTCTCCTGGTCTATTCCGCTTGTTTCTTATCAGGCAGGTTCTGCGGTGACTTTACTGAGAATTTAACACTCTGCAGATGTCTGGCACTGCCCCTTAAAGCTCGCTAATATTCATTGTTCACATTTCTCACATTTACAGAGTGTGACATTATGTATAACATGCTTTTCTTTTCCCTGGGAGTGTCAACATTTAGTAGTTGCAGAGTTGCATCACAATAAGAAAAGCACAGTTTCTTTTAGTGTTCTGACACGATTACGTGTCCGAATCCATCAGTGGCAAGTATTTACTTCTATGAATGAGTATTTATTTAGTTGTGAATGGCATCTCTGCCAGCATGTTTATCTCCGTGTGGTTGTCTGGCTGCAGACCAGCACTGACCAGAGTTTGGCAGGAGGAAGTGAGCCTGAAAACTGTGCTGAGTCAGTCCTCTTGATCCCATCCTCTCATGTTGGTGACTCTGCAAACCCAGCCTGGTGTCATGAAAATACTGTAAGTGTAGCAGAACTGTTTCAGTAAAGTGTGATAACGGTTAACAAACCACTTTGCTTTCCCCTCCTAACCCACCTGCTGATGGTTATGGTCCCAGCTGCAGCAGCTAACCTTTGTAACCAGCAGGTTATTACCAGGAACAGCTCTGTAATGTCAGGTGGGGGATTTTCATTAGAAAATAAATGGTGTCGTCGCTTTGAACAGTATTTCTTTGCGCGCTGCAGTGGAGAGGACGGAAGCAAACGCCCCCAAATTTCTTTCACTAATACCAAATTTCATTTAATGTAAATGCAGCCGTTCTGCAACTGGATGTGGTTGAAGTGAGGTAAAAGTGAAAGTAATCTCTCTATAACACTTGCAACATTTAGAGTTTCATGTCTTTTATGAATCACTTTTTATCCGAATTGTTTTTGCAAGAATGAACGACAAACGTATCGGAATGAATTAAACAATTCCCGTCATTTCTCTTCAATTTGTGGTTTTGTAGTTTGATTCCTCTGAGCCGTGAAACCCCCCAACAGAGATCACGGCGTTATCACATCCTGTTTATATATATCTAAACACACGCGTGCGCGCACGAAATGTGCTGCGAAATGTGCCGATATGACATCATGTAGTCTGAGAAATTCCCACCGATGTCACTTCAGCGGTGATGTAGAAACACGCCTACGGTCACCTGACTGTAAGCAGGGTCCCAGGAGGGTGGAGTTCAAGGCCGATGCTTTTTTCGGGTAAACCCTCGTACAGGGCGCTGAGTCATCGGGGGTTCCCCGAAAATTAACGAACAGTCGAACACTGATGGTCCAGTGATGTGCTGTATTTTAAGCCATAGGGGGTATGAGGTATTTCATCACTGTGGTATCATCTGATAGAACCTGAGCTGGAACGTAACACTGCTCACTATCTGGTTTCAGAGTTTCTCATACTGCTGCCACTGTAGCTGTGAGCAACATGATAGCAAATGGAGTAGATGACTGGTCGAAGCTGACATAAACACACACCCTCCTATAAAAGTTGTAATTACAGGCTTGCTTCTGTCCCCGTTTGCACTCGCTGGTTTAGTCTCTTTGCAATGTTTATATAGTTTATATAAACCTCTCTGTCACTCTTATTGACTGTTTCTTCCGTGTTACTCTTTCACATGTAATGGTTGACTTAGCCGGCACAGCTCTTCCTGTTAGAGAGAGATCAGTCTTGTTGGTGTCTGCTCGCCTGTTTAACTGCACAGTCAGTCTCACCATTGTGTCGGTGTGAGAAGAAAATGAGAAGCCGGGCAAACAAGAGCCCCTTTGACCCCCTGTTGTGTCAGCCTCCTGGTCCATTTACGTCTCTTCCTCTGAGCCACCTTCAGGTTTTCCACACTGCTCTGAAACCAGACTGGGTGCTGGTAGTAACGATTCGTTGTCTCAGTTCTTACAGAAAGAAAAGACCACCTTTAGCTCTGACTGAATCATGAGCGTTTGAAACTGTCATACACAAACTCCTGAGCATTGTTTACAGCTGGGTTCACGTTGTTTTCATGACAGCTTGACAGCAAAGGCTTACTTTGTTTTTCAGGACTGAAGAGACCCCAGAGATATGATTGGCAGCTGAAGCTGAGACTTAACACAACTGTGAATCAATAACTTGGTGCTACTCTAAAAGGTAAGCTCAGCTGGAGTGTGTTTGTATCGGTTTCTTCTTCGACACACTGAGTGCAGACTTGGCAGTTTACACCATCCTATCTTCACATAGCAGCAGCGCCTGCTGAATGCTGATACCTGTGAGGTAGGACAGAAAAGATAGTCGTGTCTGAGCACACAAACTCTTCTCACAACTGTGGAGAACAGCTGAAATATGCACAGAAGAGCTTTAAATAGAGAGATCCAGAGTTGGTGGGAGGAAGAAAGGAAGAGAAGAGGATCTAGTGGGAGGAAGTTCTGCGTATGTCCAGTGCTAATTTAGAAATACTTGTGGAAGATCTCTTTACTCTGGCGAGCAAGAGAAGTGACTCATAACCTGTGTCTGTTATTCTCCAAATGATGCAGTATTTCCTGCTGTTGATCAACTTGTCCCTTTAAACTCAGCATCCGTGTTGTCACGGCACAGACACAATACACCGTTCTGAAAATACATGTCAGTATTGGTGGTTTTGGATGATTTAATCTGTTTGATACAAGACAAAACCTTCAGTTTTTTGTGATATTACTCGTTTTAATCCCTCTCTGATTTTGTCATCAACTTCTTCTGTTGTCCTTTAAACAGATTTCTTGCATTTTGAACGTTTTATCCTTTGCAATTTGTGTTTTTGTGGATCTGGTGCAACAGAAAGCAGGAAGAGGAAAGAGTCACCTCTAGGCTTCTTTCTAGTTATCCCCCTTAACCGTTTGCCTCTGTGTTTTCTCAGTGTGTGTGGGAAAGTGTGTGGGTGTTTTTCATTGGCACTGCTCCTGTTCTCCACTCTACCTCCCTCCATCCAGCATCTCTTCTCCTTTAATCTATCCTTCCATCCTGTTCAGACCGTCTGTCGCTGCCTCCACCCCCCCTCTTCTCCATCACGCCTGCTGTAATGAGATTAAACCTTGGTGTATCCACTGGGCACATACACTTTATACACACTCTAGAGTAGTGCAGCACACACACATAATCATCCACTTAAGAGAGCACCGTTTTCTCTCACATGCACTAAAACAGCACTAGCCAGACTCAACCATGCAGCTTGGATCACTTCCAGAGTCACACACTCTTGGCAAGCGACCAAAGCCTCTCACTCTTAGTCTTTCCTTGTGTCCCTTGCTACCACAAGGCTCATGGTACGGATTACAGTAATGCAAGGTCCGTCTTCATAGGTGAGCTTCCCACTGAGCCATCTGGGCCTCAGAAATAATCCTATTTTGTTCCATTTAACTTGATGTCGCCCCCTAGAGGCTGAAATACAAGCTGCCAGCAACAAAGAAGTGATCACAATGTGAAACTTGGTGAATTTTGAACGTTTCTATGGAAAATGAAAGAATTAAAAGGACATTAGAGTTCAGCACACCTATCCCTCACTGCTGACATGCATGCAAAGTAAAACGAGCCTATATAATATAAAGCGACTTGTGTCTGTGTTTGTTCTCATCAAGACTTTTTTTTTTTTTTCTCTCTTTTCTCTCTGCAGCCAGCTGGCTTTTAGGTTTTTGGTGCAGAAGACAGAGGAGTCAGTAATTCTCAGTGTTGGAGTGAGGCCCTCTCTGTGCTGCAGTGGAGGGCTTCACAGATACAGCTAGTCTGGTGAGTAGAGGCTACTTAAACACAATGTTCTACAAATCCACTTATTCCTGTAATTTTACAAAGGTTAATGGTGTATTAGGAACATCAAAACATTACTAGAGTTGATTATATATTTGCATATTAAAGCCTTCAGGTGGTTCTTTTCAAATTCCATTTTATTTTGAGGATTTAACTTTGAACTGCAAGTCTGTAGTTGGTTTTTTGTGTGCATTAATGATGCAATGACTGCATTTCTACTTTACAGGCTGGATGCATCACGCAGTAGAGCAGTTAGGCGGGCGAGGCACACGGGATTCCTTCCCTCTGGACGGACTCAACCGGGGCCCATGGCCTCCCATGAGCGGCCGCGCCTGGCAGCCACCTGCCAGGTGTGTAGTCATAACACATACACAATATTTAACAAACCTCTTTGTTAGCTGTAATCCACCAGGTCCACTTAAACCTAATCCTATTAAATACAAAAAAACTTCACATGCCGTTTCTTGTTAGGTGTTCACCAACAATGAACCAACACCAGCTACTTCCCCATCTACCTCCTGGACCTATGGGTGGATTGAACCCTCACAGTAAATATTTTAGTAATGGGTAAGCATATAGACCTGGATTAACCAAGATTTCACAGTTTGAACTGTTTCTTTTTTTTTTTCCATCACTGTAACATTGTGTAATCCTTGTGCTGAACATCTAGGCCGATGCGGGGAGGTGAAAAACTTGAGCTCCCACAAGCCATGTTACCAGGAATGCAGAGGGAGCAGCAGAGGCCTCCCCATCACCATCTACATCCTCCACCTCCTCACAGAGCATGGGAGCAGCTAGGCCAGCTGTACGAGCCCCATCTTCCTCCTCAAGGACATCCTGTTTTGTCTCTGCCCAATGAGCACTCACTGCGTATTCACAATGGAGGCTATGCAGGCACCAGCGGACTCCCCCCTAACCCACATCTTCCTCCTAGCAGATCAAACCCACTGCTGAAGGTGAAGAACAGAAGCACAGATTACATCCGTTTAGCTTTTTGCTGTGAGAAAGAAGTAACTTCAGTTTGGTTTTCTTGTCTGCTTTAGTTTGGGGGTCCACAGGAGCAGCACGTTCCCCGGGGTGCACCACTGCTGGGAGATGAAATGTGGGCTCAGGTGCACCAGGTTAGGTGCTCCTTTAATTGGCTTTGATGTTGTTTCATCATCCATATAGAAACATGTCAGTCCCCAGTCACACTTTCATTTGTTCTGCAATCACAGATGAAGATACACCTCAGTAAAAGCTGCCATCTGAGCTGCTTCTGAATGTTCAACAAATTGTTGTTAGCTGACACTGCGGTTGTTGCACCAGCTGTCGTTTACAAGAAACTGTCATTTTTCTGTGCACAACAGAGGACCTTTTCAGGGAAGATGCTTGGTGGTCAGTTGAAGAGACCAGGCCCTCCACTGGGAGAGCACTCTGTGATTCAACACACTCCTCTGGCATCACTGCACTCATCCTCCCGCCCTGCTGCCGAGGACTGTCCCAGCCCCAGCAAGAGGAAAAAGAATTCAGATCAGGTACAGCAGTCTCAAACATTTTCCATATTTAATAAAACATATATATAGTAAGTGTCAATTTCGAGCCCCATTTTTTTTTTTTTTTTTTTAACGTTTCCTGTTTTGTGATTCTTGTAACTGAGATCTTTAAGTGTCAAATTTTATTGTTCCCCTGCTTGTGCAGGTATCTCACCCTGGGTTGCCACGTTTCTCTGGCACTGGCCAGTCTTTGCTGTCTCAGCAGCAGCCACCAGCGAACCATCTTCCCCCAAAACCTGCCTTTTGGAACCCAATTCACAAAGACAGCAGCATTCCCTGGCAGCCCCACACCTCTGACCGCAAACACCCACAGTCCCAGGAATTTCAGGTCTGAACTGTAACAGAAATTGTTTAATTTCCCTCATGATAATCAGCTAATTGACAATTGAGTGTAATAAGTAAGAAAACCGTTATTTGATTCAGTGATGCCATAAAGATATAAATGATCATATTGAGTGGAGAGATTATTAATAAAAAATACAATTGGTTGAACGAGCTGCTCCCATTTTGAGAAGTAAAATGTTGACTAGATCTTTTTCTTTTTATACTTCCACTGCTTTACAGGAAAACAAAAAGGGGATGGGGAGCTACACCGCAAAATCTTCTCCAGCCTCCTCCAGCCCTTCAAATCTCTCCCCTTCACCAACCTCCTCTCCAGGAAGCTATAACCAGGGACGGGCTCCTCAGCTCCAGAAAGACACATTACAACCTCAAGCTGTAAGCCATCATTCCCCTCACTCCTCTTACCAGAGTCCCAGTTCAAAACGAGAGCCAGCTCCACCCTGCCAGGTCATGGAGCCTCGTGGTCTTCACAACAGGAGAGGCCCCATCAATGGGGGACAGGGTGGCAGCCAAGCTACCTGTCATACAGAGTCTACTCCAATCAGGGGAGAGAGAGATTGTCACCTAAAACCCCAGTCATCACCAGCAAATGCTTCTGCAACCAGCAACAGGAACAACAGCAGCAGTGTGCCTTACAGCCACTTCCAGCCTCACCCAGGGCTGGGGCACCAGGGTCCTCGTCCTGCCAGCGGCACCTCAGTACCTCAGCAAAAGCAAAGTGGTCCCCATGAGGCCTGGAGACACCAGATCAGGCCCACCAGTAACTCCCTGGTGAGTTCACACCACTCATGTAGCAGCTCATTAGCTGTGTAGATGTACAACTGAGTTTCATGAGAGCCGTCAGGTTCAAATTGACACATCTGTACTTTTCTTTTAACATTTATTGACTAAGCATTCTTTGTTTCTTTAGGAGTCAGGCATCTACAGACCTCCTGATCTGCTACCTCAACGCCAGCAGAACCACAATCAGGTTGTAGACACTCGGCCTTCAGGGGCCCCCCAGCGTCACCATCACATAAGCCCTCCTCTGCCCTCCACCAATCCAACTCGGACACCTGTCATTACATCCAATCCTCCCATATCCCAGGCCTCCTGCTCTGTCAGGCGCTATAGTACCAGCAGCAGCTCCCATAGTAAACACATAGATGGAGTCTCCATGGTGACCACATCACCCCCTGCTGGCTGCTCTGTGAACAATGGCACCAGTAATGCCGATTGGCAGAGGGTCATGGCAGCAGTGCCCCATAACGCCACCAGCGCTAACACCAGCCCCAAATCTCAGATGGATGCTCTGCTGCAGTCTGGTTGCCAGAGAGGCCCAGCTCCCACTGCCAGTCAGTCTCAAAAACGGGAGCAGCACAGACATCAACACCAGGGATCCACAAAGTCTCAGCCTATGAAGGGCAAGATGTCATACTATCCTCAGGCTGAATCAGAACACACTCCTCCATTCTCCTCATCTTTCTTCTCCTCAGGGCATCAGAGAGCAGGGGACAGTGTAATTACAAGTAGAGTTTCAAACCCAGTTTCCAACTCTTCTCCTACATTCTGCCCAGCTTCTCTCTCTACTGTCAACGCTTCTCCTCAAACAGCCAGAGCAGCCTTCCCCTCCAGACTGGGCCATCAGCCAGGTGCTGCCTCAACTGAGATGTATTCTAAACCTCAGAGTCATCCGCAACCTCCAATCTCTGTCCCTCAGTCCATTGAAGAGGCTCTGGACAAACTGGATGCAGAGCTGGAGGGACACATGCAAGCTGAAGAGAGAAGGAGGTGGGACCAAGAGGAACAAGAGAGAAAAATAAGAGAGGAGAGACAAAAGAGAGAATGGGAAATGAGGCAAAAGCTGGATGAAGAGAGGAAGAGGAAGGAGCAGGAAAAGAAAGAGGAGGAGAGGAAAAGGAGAGAAATGGAGAAACTAGAAGAGGAGAGGAGACGAAGAGAATGGGAGAAGCAAGAACAGGAGAGGCGGAGAAAGCAAGAGGAGGAGAAGAGAAGAGAAATTGAGAGGCTGGAAATGGAAAGGAAAAGGAGAGAATGGGAGGAGAGGCAAGAGGAGGAGAGAAAAAAACTAGAACGGGAGAAAAAGGAGCAGGAAAGGAAAAAGAGGGAGTGGCAGAAGCAAGAGGAGGAGAGGAAGAGGAGGGAAGCTGAGAGACAGGAGAGAAAGAAGAGAGAACTCCAGAGAGAGGAAGAAGAAAAGACGAGGCAAATGGAGTTGGAGAGGAAAGAGGCAGAAAAGAAGGTGGTGCAAAAGAAAGAGGCCAAACTGCTCAATGAAAAAGGAAAAGAACAAACTGCTATTGAAAACATGGAAAGACTGCTTTCTGGTAACAGCTCGACTGTACCTCCACCTCCTCCCCTCTCTTCTGTTTCCATTCTTCCTTCAGGTCCACCACCATCAACCTCCCATCCTTCTCCTCCCTACCCCTGGCTTAGCCGTGGTGGTGTCCCTGGTCCGTCTGGCCATACACCCACCACTAGCACTCCTACAGAGAGGCTTCGACCACCTCCTCTAACTCCTCAGACTGAGTACGCCAGAGAAAAGCAAAGGCAGAGGGAGATGTGGAGCAACAATGGCGGAACGACATTCAATCCCTCAACACACAATACCTCAGGGATGACCCAGCCGGTATACCCCAACAGGCCCCCGGCAATGCAAGCAGCACCCAACCAATCCAAAGACTTAGCCAGGGAGAGAGACGACAGCCAACACTCTCCCCCTACCTTGGCACTTAGAGAGCCCCCCAAACTCTATCAGGCTTTTTCTAGAGATAACCCTCCATCACCACTTTCATCCACGACCAGAAGGATCAACAACAAGCAGACAACAGAGAGCAGTTTGGAAAACACCAGCACTGACTCTGACAGCGCTCAGTTTGAAGAGGAGCCCTCTGAGATGTCTACAATGCTTCCTGATGGTCTGGCTAACATCATGGCAATGCTGGATGAATCCATCAAAAAAGAGGAGGAAATGTACAACAATGAAAAGAGTGGGTCTAAAGGTCTCTTCAATCATTTTACTCCTGGTGCTGAGCCGATTAAGAGCTACCTGTGTGCCCCAGACCTCATTCCAGCAACAAAGCATCAACCCAATCAGGAAGACTTTGGATCAAATGCAAGCCCCCCAGTGCTCAGTCGCCAAGGCTCTCTGGCTTCTCCCTGCAGCCGAACATCATCTCTCAATGAGGAGGATGAAGATGTCCTCAAACCTGTCAAAGTTCCTCTGAACACTAAACCGTCTGTGAACTTGGGAATGGGAGTAGCAAATACCAATTATCGCCATAGTGACTTGGCAAAACTTTATGGCCTTCCTGAGCAGACAAAAAGCGAGGCTGATGAGGACTCAGACGAGGATTCCGAGGCCCCGTCTTGTTCTCCGCCTCCTCAAAGACCCCACCTCCACCAAACGGGGATAAATGCCATGTGCAAGTCCCTAGCAGTCCTGGAGAGTCAGAAGTATGCTTACCGAGGTGGGCCCTTTGGGAGACCGCCTCCATCCTCTGTGGTCGGCGTGAAATATTCCTCTTCATTGTCGCTGGGTCCTGATATTTGCCGCCAACAGCAAGGCAGCTCTCCCACCTCAGATTCCACAAACCCACCTTTCAGTCCTACTGTCCCACCCCTAAAGTCTTCCCCTCGTTCATCGCTGGAAGACAAAAAACTGAAAATAGAGGACAGCGATGTCTGGACAGATGATGGGGAAACAGATGAAACAAATTCGATCACAAAGACGGATATTCCAACCGTAAAACCCATAAGGTTGATCAAGGAAGAACAAGAGTTAACAATCATCTCAGAGTCTTCTTTAAAAGAGTTGAGCAAGAGTTGTGAAGTCATGCTTAGTAGACATTCCCTTGATAAATCTGGTAATCGTGGTAAACTTGATGGCACACACAAATCTAATAAAATAAAAGCGCACAAAACAAAGGAAAAGAGGAGAAAACATGGTCACAGCAGCAGGAAGCATGAAGACAAAAAGGAGAAGAAGAAGCACAGAGACAACAGAGATGACCTCTCTTCTTCATCATCTTCATCCTCCCATTCCAGCTCGAGCCATAAGCGGCATAAGGATGGCAAGAGTCACAAAGACAAAAAGGATCGCAGAAGTTTCGGTGACCTCATTTTCCAGCGGAGGGAGTCAGAGAAGAATTATGAGACGGATAAGAAGAGGCGGAAAGATGCATCTGGTGCCAGTTTCACCAGTGAAGGGGAACACGCTGAATGGACCTCAACTTCAGGAGAAAGATCTTCTGAACAAAATGGCCCCGATTCTGGTTCATCACATACAGACTTCTTGAAATTAAAGGCGCTGTCTGACGGGCCGCCCAAGGAGCTGAAGATTCGCTTGATCAAAGTTGAGAGTGGGGACAGGGAGACTTTCATCGCCTCTGAGGTGGAGGAGAAGAGGATTCCACTGGCAGAAATCGGCATTAAGAACAGTGCGAGTGAAATCATCCGAGCCTGCAGGTAAGAAGGATTTAAGCAACAAAATAGTTGTCATGTAAATAGTTGAATGGCATTTTATGTCATCTACTGAAATCTTAAAATACAACTCATTTTGCTCATTTAAATAGCAGTATTAAACTTGTACATTTAATGTGTTTGATGCCTTTGTACTTTCTGTTTTAGGGGAGCTCGAGTCAAAGGGAAATTCAAGGAATCTTTTCTGCTTCCTGCCTTCTCTGTTAAACCCCTCATATCTACAGAGGAACCCATTCCTAAAGAGAAACTCAATCCTCCTACACCCAGCATCTATGTAAGTCACCCAACCTGACTTTCAGTAACACAACTCAAGTAATGTTCATACATTCTGAATTAACTGGGTTCCAGTATGAAATACAACACATCAACAGGGAGAGTGGAAAGTTCCACTGAAATAAGCATGTGCTGCCCTCTGGTGGTGACTGGCAATGTATGCACATGTTTAAACACTGCCGACATACCTTTTCTTCATTGCAGTTGGAGAGTAAAAGGGATGCCTTTTCCCCGGTGCTGTTGCAGTTCTGTACAGACCCCAAGAATCCTGTTACTGTCATCAGAGGACTGGCTGGATCTCTTCGACTGAGTATGTTTACACTGGAAACATATTTACGTACAAGTAGTCCTGATATTTCTGGACAAAGGACGTGCTCTTTGCACATAATGCCCCATTTCATTGACTGTGATATTTAGTCATTTTCCCTCTCAATCTTTTCAGACTTGGGACTGTTTTCTACAAAGTCTCTTGTGGAGGCAAATGCAGACCAAGCAGTAGAGGTGAGGACTCAAGTGCAGCAGCCTGCTGATGAGAACTGGGACCCCAGTGGGACAGGCCAGACATGGCCCTGTGAAAGCAGTCGCTCCTATACCACCATCGCCAAGTATGCCCAGTACCAGGCCTCCAGCTTCCAAGAGAGCCTGCAGGTAGAAAACATTAGTTTACTTTTATTATTTCTCAATTCATAGATATTGTTTAAACAGAAAGTTGGGACTTCAGGATGAACATGTTATCTCTCTCCTCAGGAGGAAAAAGGCAGTGATGAGGAGGAAGACGATGATGAGAAAAAGTCACACATAAGTGCTGACACAAATAAGGACGGCTCTAAAGAAAGTAGCAAGTAAGTAAAATGTTTAGGATTCAGTACTTAAATTTGGGACTTTTGCAGTGTTTCCTAATTTTTTTTGTTTACTTTCTTTTAGTGGTGATCAGAAAACAATTGGGAAGATCATTAAATTTGGCACCAATATTGACCTTTCCGATCCCAAGAGGTGAGTAGATTCAACACATGACTGAACACAGCGACTGCTGGAGTAACTTCTCAAAGCAGCTTATCCTCACATCAGAAAAATGTAGAGTTAATATCTGTTGTCTCTCTTTGCAGGTGGAAAGCCCAACTCCAGGAGTTGCAGAAACTTCCAGCATTTATGCGTGTAGCATCCAGCGGGAACATGCTGAGCCACGTTGGACATACCATCCTAGGAATGAACACTGTCCAGCTTTACATGAAGGTTCCAGGAAGCCGAACACCAGGTACAGGACCTTTACTCTACAGGGCATCTGGATAAATTAAATTAAACTATGCCCACCACACGTTACAGTATCACTGGTACATGACACATGATATTCTGTCGTTTCTCAACAGGTCACCAGGAGAACAATAATTTTTGTTCCGTAAACATCAACATCGGCCCTGGAGACTGCGAGTGGTTCTCCGTACATGAGAACTACTGGGAAGCAATCAATGACTTCTGCGAAAAGTAAGTAAAAGTCTTCAACTTTGATTATCTGCAAAACTTTTAAATTTGCGGTGAAACTGTTGTGAGATACTCACCCTGGCACTTTCTAAACGACTTCTTCTTTCGTGCACAGGCACGGGGTAGACTACTTGACCGGGTCCTGGTGGCCGGTGTTAGAGGACCTCTACAAAGCCAACATTCCTGTGTATCGCTTCATCCAGCGTCCTGGTGACTTGGTGTGGATCAACGCTGGTACCGTTCACTGGGTTCAGGCAGTTGGCTGGTGCAACAACATTGCCTGGAACGTTGGGCCCCTCAATGGTAAAGAGCAAACATCTTAATGGTTAAACATAGATTATGTCAGCTACAGCTTTCACTTATTCTTCCAAATTCCTCCATGTTTGCAGCTTACCAGTATCAGCTGGCCCTGGAAAGGTTTGAGTGGAATGAAGTGAAGAAAGTCAAGTCCATTGTTCCCATGATTCATGTGTCCTGGAATGTGGCCCGCACTCTCAAAATCACTGACCACGACACCTACAAGATGATCAAGTAAGTACATTTCAGTTCATTAGCCACATCAAGGCTCATAGAAAGGTCTTCCCTTCTCCTGCACGTTACTGAGGTGTTTAGTGAAATGGGTCATTTGACAGCATCACAAACTATAGACTGTTTATGTTTCTATCCAAGTTTGCTAACAGTGATCTCTACCTTCTTGTCAGATACTGTCTGCTGCAGTCCATGAAGCACATCCAGATCCTACGGGACCAACTGGTGGCTGAAGGCAAAAAGATTTCCTATCAGAGTCGAGTCAAAGATGAGCCTGCTTACTACTGCAATGAGTGTGATGTGAGTTAAAGTTACACAGCACAAAAACAGCAAGCCCACATGTCGCTTATTGAACTTCTGAAATGGTTTATCGGATATTGCATTGAACTTTAATGATTCTACTTTTGTTATGTATATAAATTTGACAACTGAACGCACAGTTCTGATAATAAAATCTCTGGAAATTAAAGTAACTTAAGCTCAATTTCAACTAAAAAGCCTCCAGTTTGTTAAGCTGCGGTCCATGTTTAATGCATGACTTGTTAATGTCTAATATACTGGCGATTATCCAAACATCACTATATTGAGGTGCATCAGAATTGAGTGATTCATTTCTCTAGCTCGTCACTAACCACAGGCGAGTCATGCCATGCCTTTTCAGGGTTATATTATAGCTTCACAGAGAAACTCATTTGATCTCAGACATGTGGGCGGAGTTGCACGTCGTCCCCAAAAACAAACCGTGCACAGGCCCACGAGTGCATTTTGAAGGCAGCTTGAGCCACAAAGAGCCAGTACTTGAATAACAACTCATTTCATAATGAGGAAGTGCCACAGAACAAAAATAGGAAAGAAGCAGGAGTGAAAACAATGACGGCAGCTGTACTCCAACGTTATCTTAACAAAGTTGCTGTCTATCTTCTCTACACTGCGCCAAAGTTTGAAGGAACAACACGAGGAAAAGTGAAACTTGGATACATAAATATCCATGAAGACATGAATATAAATGCCTTTGTGGAAATGTTTCTGCAATATGAAAAAATACTGATATTAATGTGCAATTAAATCACAAGCAAAAGTAAACAATGGTGTTTCTGGTGTCAACTTTTTTAAAAGAAACTCACAGTTGCTGTAACATATCCCTCCTGTCACAGGTGGAAGTGTTCAATTTGCTGTTTGTGACATGTGAGAGCAGCAGCAGGAAGACATATGTGGTTCACTGTGAGGACTGTGCACGACGTCGCAGCCCCAACCTGACCAACGTCGTGGTGCTGGAGCAGTACCGCATTGAGGAGCTCATGAACTCTTACGATTCCTTCAGCCTGGTAAGCAGACTTCTATCTTTTTCTGCATGATCTGAGCCTTGTTAAGAATCCAGGAGTTGTGCAATTTTAGTTCATTTAATCTTTTTGTTTTTCCTAATCTTCCCAGGCGTCGTCCTCCCGGTGACAGAGCTCCACACCTGTGTTTCCTCAGCCATAACCAAAACTCCTGGCAGCCAGGACAAAAAGACAGTTATCACTCTGGCTGTCAACTCACACTTTCATTATTTACCACCAGTTTTGCTACTGCTACAACTTGCCGAACAGCCAGTTGAATACGTTTACTCATTATTACTGTTTACAAGAAGAGATACCAAGCCGCCAATTAAATACCAGTTTACTCAAGATGGTGCTTTCTGGCAGGAACCCTGGCAACAGGGCAGCTGGTGCTGCCATTGAACAAACTGTGGAGGGTAGTTGACGGTTTCAATGGCGTTTTTTGTTTTTTATTTTGTCTTGAATACTGAAATTTGTACATGCTGTTTGAAATTTTTGTGGGGTGCTGTCTTTTTTTAAGATAATTTTGTTTTTTCTAAACTAGATCAGCCTAGATATATACCACATTGGCCTTGTATTTAGAAAAGAGAGAAAATGAAAATACTAATAATAGAGATATGAACATTTTTCTAAAGCATTAAGAATTTTAAAAATACAATTGTTTGGATTGCTTCAAAATATACGGGTTGAGCAGCTGGTTGTTTTTAGAGGGGGGGGGATCATTTGAAGCTTGTAAATCTTGTTTTTATGAATTATTTTTGTTTTCTTTGGAGATTGATATTCAGCTGTCACACATCAGGTTTTTTTTTTGTTATTTCTTCCATCTGTGTGAATTATTGCTTGAGAAAAAAAAAAAAAAAAACATTGTCATTTGGTGTGTGTGTTTTACCTCCGTTTGTTCCAATATGCAGACTTAAGCTTTTCCTGTCTTTTTTCCTTTTCACCATTGTACATTTAATTTAAAATGTTTCCTCTATTTATTGGATATCGATGTTCTCCCTCTTTAAGAGGGTTGTACAATTTTGAGGGGTTTTTTTTCTCCATGTTGACTGCTCAGTCGGGACAGAAATGTGGAGGTGGGAGTAGAGGCTGCTGTTTTCCTGGTGCTCGCCTCAACTCCTTTTTTTTTTTTTTTTCCTTTCCTGATATATATATTAAATTAAATCTTTATCTTGAATATAACACCACCTTTCCTGTAGACGATAGACACACTGCGTTTGTATTCTCATTAAGGAAAAAAACTAAATGACTTTTTTCCAAAGTGTTTTGAGAGATGGTAATTTTTTTTTACTATGTAGGGGACTTTTAGATGAGATTTTTATATCTGTTGATTATAATGGGATAGATGGTGCTAAATGTTCTCTTTGAACAACCTTTTCTTTTGTCCTCTAAAAATGAGAAATCTATTTTTCCTTTTGCAATATTATCTTTCACTTTTCCTTCTCTTTGTGGTCATTTATTTATAACTGCACTGTTTAGAGAATTCACGCAGACATACTTGCAGACACACACACACCAAACTGAGCCAGACATGTCTTAAACACTTGTGAATTTGTGTGATATTACTATGACTATTAATAAACGCTTTTGATAAATCCAAAAGCTTGCGTTATTTAATTGCCTTTTTTTTTTTTTCTTTTAATGTAACGAACGGGTTTTCCCATGACAATTGTCAATCCTACTTTAACATACTACATACATGGGGATATACAATGACAATCAGAAAAAATCCCAATGGAACATAACAGTATACTGGTAGGGGGTCAGAAACGTGACTGGAAGGAGGCAGTTACCACTTCCTAAAACATTGTGGGACTTCATATTTCAACATTTTGTTTAAAATGCTCCTTTCCCACCACTGCTCAAAAATCTCATAATTGGCAAACTACTTTCTGAAACTCATCAAATTTGCAAACCTGAAAAGAGACGGCTAACCACAGAGACAGCCGCTGGCAAAAAAAAAACTACACCCGCACATCGTATTACCCAGCCTTATTTGGGCCTCATTCCACCATTTATATTCTTCATCTGACACACAAACCTTAAGTATTTGTATGCATTAGTGTTAGCAGCTCATGTCTGACATGTTTCAGCCTTCAGTAGGATCAACAGTCAGGTCAGGTACACAACAGCAGCCCACAAGCTGGACTCTTGTAAACTGATTGAACCTGCTTCAAAGTTTTTATCTCCTATCCATCATTTCCTTACCCTTCTCACTGAATTTATACCATGAGGCTGACATCCTGTCAACTTAAACATGTTGGCACACACTACACCCCAAAACAAACCATATTCTTTATGACAAATATTTGGCACAGCCTCATTTCTCACATTCTCAGCTCTCGCAAACTGGGGAAAAAATGTGGGGGAAAAAAATACAGCACAAGCTGATAAAAACTTTCCATGTGAAAACTGAGGAAGGAGATTGTACAAGCTGCAAAACTTCCTCAGCAGCAGAGCAGGAAAAACCAGGGAGCAGTAGCAGAACTGCCAGACCTCAGTTTCCTCACTGATAATTCAAGAGAGTCAAATTTCTAAAGTTTGTACAAAGAAAGCGGAACACTAAAATCCAACAACCTTGTACAAACGTCTATCCTGTTGCAAATCAGAACACAACCTTGTTTCTACATTCAACACAACTTGTGTTTGCTGTATTTTGCAATGCTGATCGAAGCATTCATGAACATTATAAATCATGCAACACTAATGTTTTGGATGCATTTAAAATAAATAAAAACATGATATGTTTTGTGTTATTCCAAACCACACTGGTACACCTGAATGTACAGCAGTCTGTGGCGGAGCAGCATCTTTAGTTTCATTCAGGATGATGGAGTTTTGGCAGGTTACCATGTTCAGAGGTCAAGTGAGAGGCCACAGGGCCAGGAGGAGGGCAGAGCACTACAAGACACACTGAAGGAAATCCTGCTTCAAAACACACAGGAAAGCCACCTCCGTCTCTGTCTATCTGTCCGCCCTACTGCAGGCAGGTGGTGATAAGAGTTTACTTTCCTCTCCATGCCAGGACAAAAAACTTCAACTGTCCAATCAGCACCCAGTACTGCAATCATTATGGTACAAGCTTTGAAGTTTGTTTATGCTGCTCTTGGAGGGCATGAGTGAAAAGATTGCATAGCAACTTTTCATCTGTTATGAAAAGAAAAGGAAAATAGTGGGATGGTATTGGGACAGACAAGGACTGGAAGTAAATAAACATTTCAATCTCAAAGCAGAGGGGAAAAGCTGGAAAATCATGATCAGACAAGACTAATTAATAAACTCCTGCTCTAATCTTGTTTCATCTTACTCACAACCACCCTCATATATATATATACATATACATATATATATATACATATACATATATATACATATATATATACATATACATATATATATATATATATATATATACATATACATATACATATACATATACATATACATACATATACATATACATATACATATACATATACATATATATATACATATACATATATATACATATATATATATATACATATACATATATATACATATACATATATATACATATACATATATATATACATATATATATACATATACATATATATATACATATATATATATATACATATACATATATATATACATATACATATATATA